>NC_140504.1:97359136-97994136 GCF_964339955.1 Pipistrellus hanaki | reverse complement strand
ATTCATCAAAAGAAGGTTTTGTTATCAGTTTGGTGGGATTACAAAGGAATTGTCTACTTTGAACTCTTACCACCCAACCGAACGATCAATTCTGATGTCTACATTGAACAACTAACGAAATTAAACAATGCAGTCGAAGAAAAGCGGCCCGAATTGACAAATCGAAAAGGTGTTGTATTCCATCATGACAATGCAAGGCCACACACATCTTTGGTCACTCTGCAAAAATTAATGGAGCTTGGTTGGGATGTTTTGCCACATCCACCATATAGTCCTGACCTTGCACCATCTGATTACTTTTTGTTTCGATCTTTACAAAACTCCTTGAATGGTAAAAATTTCAATAATGATGATGATGTCAAATCGTACCTGATTCAGTTTTTTGCTAATAAAAACCAGAAGTTTTTTGAACGTGGGATTATGATGCTGCCTGAAATATGGCAAAAGGTCATTGATCAAAATGGGCAATACATTACAGAATAAAGTTATTTAGTTCCATGAAAAAATTGTCTTTGATTTTCTTTTAAAAATCCGCAATTACTTAGTTGCCGACCCAATATTATGTAAATAATAAAGTTATAAAATCTAACAATAGAGAATTAAAATTAGTGTGACAAATATTACTAAGAGGAAAAAGTAAGCTATAACTAAGAGACTTATTTTACGAAGCAGTCTATAAATATGTGTAAAATAATAAATAAATAAAATAAGCATTTTATTTTGATTCATGATATTAAACAGCTAAATAATAAATTTTAAAGTATTTAACTTAGTGCAAAAAAACAAGGGTAGTAAAAGATACATTTGTATTTTATTTAATACTGTTCTTTACTATTTGAATTAATTTATCAAATGTATATATAACTTATATAATGAAAATTCATAGAACAAATAAATGAGTTTAGCCTGGGTAACAGAAATAAGACTATGTTTTGACTTTCAAACTCTGTTCTTCAGAGTTCTGGTTCAGGTGTACCAAAGACTATTTCTATTGTTTAGTGTGGCTGAGAAACGGGTATTGCACTTCCTATCCTCATTTCACTAAGCAGTTGTGCCTTTTCCTCCTCTCTCTCTCTCTCTCTCTCTCTCTCTCTCTCTCTCTCTCTCTCTTTCATCTATCTCTCTTGTTCTCCCATTTAAAACCAGAACAGTGACTTCATAGCTATGGGATTCATACATAACTCTGAATCTCAGTGATTTCTATATAAGTTGTGTTAATATTGATATTTAAGAACTGTTTTAAAGTATAATGTGAGGTAATTCGTATTAATTACTAAAAAAAAAAAACAACCCTTATAATAATCTCCATAGATTTAAAAAAGACATGATTATAAAATTTAATATTCATACTTGATAATAATCTTAGTATAATAGAAGTAAATGTATACTTTTTATATGATAAAGCTAGTGGCCTGGTGCATGAAATTCATGCATGGGTGGGGGTGGGGGGAGTTGTCCCTCAGCCCTGCCTGTACCCTCTCTAAACTGGGACTCCTCAAGGGATGTCCTACTGTTGGCACATCCCTCTTGCAATCCGGCTCAGCTGGCTCCTAACTGCTCACCTGCCTGCCTGCATGATTGGCTCTAACCACTCTACCTGCCAGCCTGCTTGCTCCCAAATGTTTTTCCTGCCAGTCTGATCACCCCCAATGGCCCCCCCCCTCCACCAACCTGATCACCCACAGCTGCCATCCCATCCTTGTCTGATCACCCACAACTGCCCTCCCCTCTTGGCCCCTAACCACCTCTACCTCAACCCCACCATCATGGCTTTGTCCAAAAGAATGTTCGAAGGTTTCCCAACCTAATTAGCATACTACCCTTTTATTAATATAGATAGAGGCCTGGTGCATGGGTGGGGGCTGGCTGGTTTGCCCTGAAGGGTGTCCTGGATCAGGGTGGAGGTTCCCTAGGGTCGGGAAAACCTGGGCAAGAGTCCCCAGTGGGGATGGTACCAATCTGGGTGAGGGGATGGGGAAGTTTTTAGAGTATGCCCAGCCTGGGTGAGGGCTGTTTTCAAGCTGGCCACACACCCCAGTGGGAACCCTTACCAAATAGCAGAGGGCTATTTGCAGCAGCCAGCCTGGGCAACAGCGACACAAGCTTCCTGCCCATTCAGGCCTGTTCCATGGCCGCTGCCCACAGGACCCTCCTTTGGCAACTGAGGTGGGTGAGAAGCTTGGCTTCCTCCATCATGAGGGGCAACCCAAGCCTCCTGCCCGTTCTGGCTGGCTCCATGGCCACCACCATCTTTGTCCCACTAATTTGCATACTCAGTCTTGATTGGCTGGTGACATTGTGAAGTGATGATCAATTTATATATTTCTCTTTTATTAGTGTAGATATCTATATTTTAGGACTAATGCTTAATGGTGAGACACAAGATCATTATTTCTACCATTATTCCTCAAAGTTTTCTGGAATTGATGGCCAGTGTGACTAAAGAGATAAGAGGTTACATTTTGGTAAGGAAATGGAAAAATTATTATTGCTTACAGGTAATATGATGATATGCTAAAAAACTATAGATAATAAAATGAAAACATCTAAAAACAGGAGAATGTCATACCATTGTTTTTATTATTTACATATACTTAGGTTCTAGAATGTTTTTCTCTGTTAATGTTTATTTCTACCAAGAGTGTAATTAGACTCATCCATTTAAAATAGCATTTTCATAAAATAAGAAAATATGTGGTCCCAGTGCATAAAGAAGTGAAGAAAGAAATAGTCACATAAGTAGGTTTAAAAAATCAACAAAAGAGGGGGAATCAAGCAATCAGAGGAATGGAAATAGATTCATAGAATTTAGGGCTATGGAAACATAAGTGAGAGTTTGAAGAAAGAAAGCATGGTCAATAGAGAAAAATAGAGTGAAGAAGGTGACATAAAAGAAGACTGAGGTGAATGTTTGATGTGGCATTTAGAAGGCCAGTAATCATGTCTGACAGAATAATTTCAGTAGAGTGAAGAGGCTGAAATTAGATTGAAATGAGTTATTGTGTACTAGAAAACCAAGGCAAAAAGAACAATATGGCAACTTAAAGAGGTAAGGTCAATGGACTGTTATTATTTATTTATTTTTTTCAAAAATTGGGAATTTTTCTAGGTATAAAGTAGATTGAGTTTTAGAATGATACAATATCTTGAAGAAAGTGAAGTAAAATCAATCAATATTAAAAATAGTGGTTATCTTGGTTAGTCTTGGTACCCCCTGAGAACAATTCTCTCTCAGAGACTGGCATCAAAAAGAGATGAAGAGAAGATACAATTGAAAATGTTTAAGGTGGGAGGTTTTAGTCAGATGGCTGCAATCTGTAATGTCAAATAGGAGAAAAGGTCATCTGTAGAGTGTGCTGGGTCAACATGAAATTAGATACTTAAGAAGAGTGGAATCTGCTGAAACCAGTTTGGCTCAGTGGATAGAGCATTGGCCTGCGGACTGAAGGGTCCTAGGTTTGATTCCAGTCAAGGGCATGTACCTTGGTTGCGGGCACAACCCCGGTAGGGGGTGTACAAGAGGCAGCTGATCAATGATTCTCTCTCATCGATGTTTCTAGCTCTCTATCCCTCTCTTTTCCTCTCTGTAAAATATCAATAAAATATATTTTAAAAAAGAAGAAAAAAAAGAAGAGTGGAATCTAATGACCAACATAAACTGATGAACAAAAATAGACCCAGAGATATAGAAACATTGAACAGACTGTCAAACCTCAGAGGGAAGGCAGGGGAGGGTGGGGGAAGGAAGGGATTAGTCAATGAACTTATATGTGCATATGCATAAAGCAAGGACACAGATAGTGGTGGTGAAGGTTTTGGGGTCTGGGAAGGAAGTGGGAGAGGGCAATGGGGGAAAAAAGGGACATAGGTAATACTTTCAACAATAAAGATTTATTTTTAAAAAAAAGAGAAGTGCAGGAAGTGTGGTAGACTTTTGCAAGTAAAGTCATAGAATGACAAATATAAGAAAGATTAAAAAGACTTTAAGCAGGTAAGGACCTGGTAGCAGAGGTACAGAACCTGCCAACAGCCATTTGGATATTTATAACATCATTCAAGTGCCATAAAAATTACCAACTTGAAAATTAGTTGCTATATTTGGTTAAACATTTTATTAACTCACCATTAATGCTTTCCCAGGGCTAGACTAAATGATTTCCCAGGTGTTATACAGCCCATGGGCCAGATGTTCCCCGCTCCTGTGGTAGAGGCTAACAAAAACATAATATGGAAGGAACCTAAATTAGCTCTTCACTGGACTTCAAAGAAGTAACTAAAACTTATTATCTGTACTTTTTGTCTAATCATATTTATATGGATATAAAAAAAATATGCCTCAAATCACCATTGTAAATTTACTGCTGTTTTTCAGCCAATTACAATTTGGTTAAAATAAAGTAGGAAGGTAGTTTATTTTAAAATAATTTTCATAATCTCTCTTAGAAAGTCTCTTAAAATTCCTGCCACTGTTATCATTAAAGTGTGTATGCTTAGGTTCTAGAATGTTTTTTCTCCATTAATGTTTATTTATACCACTCTACTTACCAAAGTTGTAATGTGGCTCATCCATTTGAAATTGCATATTACATAAAAACTTCATACTGAAAATATCATTGTATGGGACTGCATGTTTTCAGTTGGATCTTGTCCCGTCCAAGAACTATTCCAGTATAAAACAGTAGTTTAACATTTTTGGTGTTTGGTCTGAGATTTTGGTGTTAATCTGAGATTCCTTTATGGTCTTTAAAACATTTCATTTTATGTAGAACTAAAAATATTTTAGCTTAATTTTTTTTCTATTGCTTTGACTATGGAAAAGTCAATCTTCCACTTACCTCCAGACAAAATCTACTTATTTTACACCTAGATAGTTCCAAGTTCTTAGTAATATATCAGGGAGTAATTCTACATTTGAATTCTGGGTCTATCACTAACTAGCTGGATAACTCAGAAAAAAAAATTAACTTTTCTGGGTCTCACTTGGCATTTTTCTCAACTAAAATGACTTTTCCTTTTCACTCAGAAACTCTTGCTACTGAAGGCCTGTATTAGTTTCTATTTTCACTGTAACAATTAGCACAAATAACTTAAACTTCTTATTTTGCAGTTCTGGATATCAGAAGTATGATGAGCTGGGCTGTGTTTCTTTTGGAGGTTCTATGGGAGTATTTGTTCCAGGCCTTTTCCAGCTTCTAGAAACCATCTTATTCTGGCCTGTGGCTCCTATTCATTTTGAAGGCCATCAGTAGTATTACTCCAATCTCCACTTCACATCTCCCCTGACTTGACCCTGACCCTCTGCCTCCCTAATTCACTTACAAGGACCCTTATGGTTACATTTAGGCTTATCCAGATAATGTAAGAGTATCTCCCAGCTTTCTTTCTCCATCTAATCTGTTAAATCCATTTTGCATGTAAGGTGCAAATCCACAGAATACAGGGATTAATGTGTACACATCTTTAGGTTTAAGGGATGAATTATTCTGCTGATCACAAGGGCAGAAAGAATTCTCCCTATAAATTTCCACTTTTTTACCCAGCACCACAAGGGAAAAATTGCACTTTTATAAAAATTCTCCATGTGGGTGAGGGAAATATTTGTTTTCATTTGTTAGTTCATTTGTATAATGAATCATTTCTCTAAAAATGCCAACATGTAAAGTTTCTGTTAGTCTGCTTGAAGACTAATTAACAGGGACACTTTTTATTTCATTAGACTTTCATAAGTTTTGTCAACCAATAACTACACTGTGGAAGTGCTGATTTTTTCCCACAGCAGCACCTTATTCTTTTTTTATTTTATTCATTTATTTATTTATAATATATTTTATTGAATTTTTGAATTTTTTTTTGCCCTCCTCCCTCCCTCCCATACATACCCTCCCTCCCCAGAGTTTTATGTCCATTGGTTGTACTTATACGCATGTATACAAGTCCTTCGGTTGATCTATTATCTCCCCCAGATCTTCTCCCCTCCCCACTGTAATTTGACAGTCTGCTTGTTGCTTCACTGTCTCTATATCTATCTTTTGGTTCATCAGTTTATAATGTTCTTTATTATCCATAAATGAGTGAGGTCATGTGGTGTTTCTCTTTCATTGATTGGCTTATTTCACTCAGCATGATGTTCTCCAATTCCATCCAGGTAGCAGCACCTTATTCTTATTAACTGTGTGGCTTTATTCTGACCAAAAGGTTAGATTTTATAATTATTTATGCTAATCTCAATTTGCTTTTGTGCAGTATACAAGACAAAGTTGCAGCAATTGATTACACATCATGGCAGCAGAAGGAACATATTGTTTCATGAAAAAACTGAGTTATATAACAGCTCAATAGTTATGTGAAGCCTCATAAGAATGACAATGAAAACCAGGTCATAATGATATTAATATTTATTGGGTACCTCATCCTGCTTGGTGATTTTAATAGTCTGTAAAAAAATAAGTTGAAAGGAAAACATTTCTATTTTTATTGGATAATTTTTAATAAAAGTATTATAAAATACTATTTTAGGATATATATATATATATATATATATATATATATATATACATACGTATATATATATCAATATATCAGCAATAGAATAGGAACATATATATCATATGAATGTGTTTCACCTAATGATACAATCTTGAAATATGTAGATTTATAAGGTAAAATCAATAAATGCACAATCATAATGTTTTTTTAACATATCTCAAAAATCAGTCAATCATAACTAAAATATTTTTAAAATCCTAATATTATATATGATTTTTGAAATTAAAGGTTGCTTTAAAAATTAGTAGCTTTATAAGGTACACTTTTTTGTATGTAGTTGTCACTGATTGGATTGTCAGGCCATCTGATCAATCTATTAAATTACAAAGCAAAATCTTTTCCTGATTCTGAAATCAAAATCCTGTGTTGATCTGGCTAAAAACCTCAACAGACCTGTTTTCTGCCTTCATGTGTCTGTTGTTTTTCCAGTGAAAGGTTATTAAAAGTACTAAATCTCACCCCTCAAAGAAAGGAGATCACAGATGGGAAAGTATCTACTTATTAAAATATCCTCTATGAGTGAAGGAAACCACACAATTATGTCCAATTCTGTAGGACATAGATATTGTTTATATCATTTAATACATCCAGATTGCCTAAATAGATGTGAATTAATATAAAAAGACTTAAATTCCACAACTATGCATTCTAGTTGCTAAGAAAAAAAATTACAATATGTGGCCATTTAAAATTTATTTTGATAAGTAATCTTTATGAGGAAATCTTGTTAATAATACAATGAGATGCAATAGGAAAAAGTATTGATATTCAAAACTGTATTTGGTTGTTTAAATTGGCCTACATTATTTTGTTCTGAAACTTGGTGGGTAATGTGGTACTATGTCATTTGGATTCCTTTTCAGTGAAACACAGGTTGGCTATTTAAACACAAACATGCTTACAATACCCAGTTACATATCTCTATCTTCTTGACAAAGGGGTATTCTTTTTAAGATATGATAACTAGTAAGTACAATCAGCTTATTTTATAATAAATTTAAACAGCAGCCTAATGCTCAATATAAATAAAAGCATAGCATCCCTCTTATAGATGAGCATAATAAAACTGAGTACATCAATCAAAAAAGACAAAACTATAAAATTAACATTTTAAAATTCTCTTTAAAAATAAAGAGTGATAGAACTTGTTTATGAAATTCATCTTGGGCATATAGAACATTTACTTGCTGCTAATTATATAATAATAATAATAATAATAATAATAATAATGTAATATTATTACTTCCATTTTACAGATGAATACACTGAGATAAAATGAGTTCAACAACTTGCCCAGGCACAAAACTAGTGAGTCTTGGAACGGGGCATTTTAAGCTAAAGTTCTGACACTTGAGGCTGGGATCTTAATGCATGCATTCTATTGCCAATTTATAAGATAAAAAATGTTAAATAGCCATTTAATCCTAAATCTGTAGAGAATTATTCCATTTAAAGAAAAATAAAATAACGAGATTTATTAATTTATTATTATTTTTTTACTGTTGAAAGTATTACATTTGCCTTTGTTCCCCCTCATTGAACCCTCCCAAGTGGCTCTCACCTCCCAGCACAGGCCTTAACCACCCTATTGTCTGTGTCTATTGGTTATGCTTATATGCATGGATACAAGTCTTTTTGTTGATCTCTTATCCACCCCATCCCACCCTGCTTGCCTTCCCTCTGAAGTTTGATTATTTGTTTGATGTTTCCATATCTCTGGATCTATTTTTGTTCATCAATTTATGTTGTTCCTTATATCCACAAATGAGTGATATCATATAATACTTACTTTTCTCTGACTGAATATTTTGCTTAGCATAATATTCTCCAGGTCCATCTGTGCCGTTTTGAATGTTGAGTTGTTTCTTTTTTACAGCAAGGTAGTATTCAATTGTGTAGATGTACAACAGGTTTTTAATCCATTCATCTGCTGCTGGGCACTTAGGCTGTTTCCAAATCTAAGCTATTGTAAATTGTGCTGCTATGAACATAGGGTGCATATATTATTTTTGATTGGTGTTTCTCATTTCTTGGCATATATTCCTAGGAATGGAATTATGAGTCAAATGGCAGTTCCATTTTTTTTTTTAAAGAAAATTTCATTCTGCTTTCCACAATGGCTGCACCAGTCTTCATTCCTACTAGCAGTGTATGAGGGTACCTTTTCCTCTTCATTCTCTCCAGCACTTGTGATTTGTTGACACTAGCCATTCTGACAAGTGTGAGATGGTACCTCATTTTTGTTTTGATCATTTGCATCTATCAGATAATCAGTGACTTTGAGCATTTTTTCATATGCCTTTTGGCCTTTGGTATGTTTTTTTTTTTTTTTTTTTTTAAAGAGTCTATTTAAGTCCTTTGCCTTTTTTTTTTTTTTTTTTTTTTTTTTTTTAAACTGGATTGTTTATCTTCCTTTTGTTAAGTTGTATGAGTTCCCTATACACTTTGGAGATTAAACATTTATTGGATGTATGATTGGCAAATATGTTCTCCCATGCAGTAAGCTCTCTTGTTGTTTTATTGATGGATATATATATATATATATATATATATATATATATATATAATTATTATTATTTTTTTTTGCTATGCAGAAGCTTTTTATTTTGATGAAGTCTCATTTGTTTATTTTCTCCTAGTTTCCATCATCCTAGATATATGGGTATACATATTGCTAGAAGATATGTCTGATATTTTGTTGTCAGAGAGTCTTCTAAGATTTTTAGGGTTTCCTGTCTTATGTTTAATTCTTTTATTCATTTTAAGTTTATTATTGTGTATGGTGTAAGTTGGTGGTCTAATTTTATTTGTTTGCATGTATATTTCCAATTTTTCCAACACATTTATTTAAGAGACTGTCTTGACTCCATTGTATGCTCTTGCCTCTTATGTCAAATATTATTTAAGCATAATGAATTGGGTCAATTTCTGTTTTATTTTATATTAGAGGCCCGGTGCATGAAATTCGTGCATGGGGTGGAGAGGTGTCCCTCAGCCCAGTTTGCATCCTCTCCAATTTGGGACATCTCGAGGGATGTTAAATTGCCCCTTTAAACCCCATCCCTTGGGATTGGGTCTAAACAGGCAGTCGGACATCCCTCTCGCAATCCAGGACTGCTGGCTCCCAACTGCTTGCCTGACTGTCTTCCTGATTGCCCCTAACCTCTTCTGCCTGCCAGCCTTATCACCACCTAACTATTCCCATGCCAGCCTGATTGATGTCTAATGGCTCCCCTGCCAGCCTGTTTGCCCCCAACTTCCCTCCTCTGCTGGCCTGGCCACCCCTAACTGCCCTCCCCTACAGGGTTGATCGCTTCCTACTGTCCTCCTTTGCAGACCTGGTCCTTCTCAACTGCCCTCCCCTGCTGGCCATCTTATGGTGGCCATCTTGTGTCCACATCGGGGCAGGATCTTTGACCACATGGGGGCAGCCATCTTGTGTGTTGGAGTGATGGTCAATCTGCATATTACTTTTTTATTATATAGGATAGAGGTCTGGTGCATGGATGGGGGCCAGCTGGTTTACCCTGAGGGGGTCCCGAATCAGGGTAACCTTGGGGTGTGGGGCAGCCTGGGTGAGGGGCCTGTGGGAGACCCATGGAGTGAGAGTCCCTGCTGGGGGGCTTGGCCAGTTTGGATGAGGGGCTGATGGCTGTTTTCAGGCTGGTCAAGCCCTCCAGTGGGGACTCTCACCCCATGGGGATGTGGCCAACCTGGGTGAGGAGCTGAGGACTGTTTTCAGGCTGGCCATGCCCTCTGGTGATCCAGGCAACCAGCCCCTCCTTTTTTTCTTTTTTTTTCTGCACTCCTTGAGCAGAGGCCAGGGACAGCTGGAAGCAGGTATCTGGGATTTACTTATCTTCTATAATTGAAATTTTGTAGCCTTGAGCGGAGGCTAGGGCCGGCCAGGGTGGGCAGGAAGCTTGGCTTCCTCCAACATGGGGGGCAACCCAAGCCTCCTGCTCACTCCAGCTCCATGGCCTCCGCCATCTTTGTTGGGTTAATTTGCATACTCACTCCTAGTTGGCTGGTGGGTGTAGTGCAGTGGTGGTCAATTTGCATGATTCTTTTTTATTAGTGTAGATATACCATGGAGTAGGTTTTGTTACCATATTATTCAGGCTATCTTTCTTCAAAATCCATCATTATATTTATTTTTTAAATGTGTTTTTATTACCTCCATAAGTTAGATAATCTTGTTAATCAGTAAACGTCTATGACATGGGTGGATAACTGTATTCTTTCCTATAAAAATGATTTCATAATGGTTATGATATACGACTTTCCTTAAGTGAAATGTTGATTTCAATTATAAAGAAACCACATAGTGTTTATTGTCTTTAAAATATTTCTTAAAAGGAATGGCAACCTTAGGAAATACCTGGTGTCAGGAGAATGAAGATAATAAAAATGTATGATTTGTCCTGGCTGGTGTGCCTCAGTTAGTTGAGTGTTGTTTCATGCACCAAGAGGTCCCTGGTTTGATTTCCCTTCAGAACACATGCCTGGATTGTGGGCTCAATCCCTAATAGGGGGCTTCAGGAAACAGCTGACTAATGTTTTTCTCCCATTTATGTTTCTTTTATTTCCTTTTCCCTTTCTCTCTTATATCAACAAAAATATATCTTTTAAAATGTATGGCCTGGTCAAAGAGTGATTTAATTAATTGAGTATATATAAAGAAGGGAAGGGAGAGTCAATTAAATTAATGAGTATTTAATTATCAACCTTCCCGACTGAAAGTGACATCAAAGGTTTGAATTAAAATGTACATTGATTGGGTACAAAAATTTGACTGTTTCTACATATTTTCAGTTTCTGATAGGATAGAAACTGAGAAGGTGGTACAAAAATATCAGTTGGAGGTCTTCCTTAAGATTTGCAAGTTATGCCTTGGCTGGGTTGCTGTTGTTTGGAGTGTCATCTGGTACATCAAATGGTTTGGGGCATATACAAGAGAAAACCTAAATGGGCATCATACAGGAGGCAACCTCAATGTTTCTCTCTCACATTAATGTTTTCTTCTTTCTCTGTCTCTCTTCCTTCCTCTTTCTAAAAATGAATAAAAACATATCCTTGAGTGAGGATTAAATAATAATAATAATAATAATAATAATAATAATAAGATTAACAAGTTACACTTTCTTAAGAGCTTCAATGACAAGATTAAAGAAATTTAGTTATTAGTGATTCTACATTAAAGCACCCAAACTGAATGGTGGATTCTTGTTTTCTAGCACCTTAATGGTTCCAACTGCCAGCATACCATTTTAAAATAAAATAATTATTTGAACTAAATCAGACTTAAATCTGCATGTTCATGTAGTAAAAAAACAAAACAAAAACATTTCCATGTATTCTTTATGTTGTCATTTGTTTTTTATCTAAATTTTAAGCATTTTTTCAATAAAATATATTTTATTGATATTTTACAAAGAGGAGGAAGGGAGAGAGATAGAGAGCTAGAAACGTCGATGAGAGAGAAACATCGACCAGCTGCCTCTTGCACACCCCCTACCGGGGATGTGCCCGCAACCAACGTACATGCCCTTGACCGGAATCGAACCTGGGACCTTTCAGTCCACAGACCGACGCTCTACCACTGAGCCAAACCAGTTTCGGCTATTTTTAAACATAAAACAGGTTGGACAGAGGTATATGGGAGGCTTCAGATATGAAATAAGCTTATTTTCTTCACCATGAAAATTAAGCTTTAAGCAAATTCGCTATAGCTGAAAGTGTCCAAACCAACTATCTTTACTTATCGGTAAGGCCCATGGAAAAATTATGCTGAAGAACTCCTAATTACTCAAATGTCCCTTCCCTATTTCAATAAGTATCATTATGTATTATGGGGATATTTCTGAGTATCAGAGAAAGACATTCTGAAAGAACATCTCCATGCCCATAATGTAGATATGATAGTCTTAAGCCATCTTGAAGTTGTTGAGTGCCCATTTTTTCCATTACCAACATTAATGGACGAAAAAACTTAACATTCTCTTTGCTTTGTATTAGCTAAATTAGGTGTTCCCCTCATTAAAATGGATGGCCCATAATTGAGTCTGTAATGTGTGCATCATTGGAAGCTGAATGAGTTTTTGTGGATCTTATTAATGCAGATACTATTCATTGAAAAACTGAGTCTAGTTTTACATTTAGTACAGTAAAATTATGATGTAACCTTGAGCAAATTAAGCTCATCATAAAGGAAGGATGCTGATTCTTAATATCCCTACCTTTAAATGCTCTTGTAAAGCATTGCATAAAGTAATAGAACTGCATGTGCATGCATATATTTTCAATAATATTCATACACACTTAAAAGGAACACTACAGAATATACTTAAAAATCTTCATGATGTGTGTCCCTAAACTAGTTCCTAGTTCTCCCAGTGATACCAACAACAAGCAAGGCTTAACAACAAGACTGCACACACAGCCCACAAAGGGCTGCACCAAGACTGTCCACCTCAGGTAACTGGAAGGCTGACTCACTGAACCATATAGGACACCTTAGCACACAAAGCCACCCTACCAACTCGGGGAAGCTGTGAAAATGCCGAGACAAGGAAATAGATCACAAACAAACAAACAAAAAATGGAGGAAAAGAAGAGACTGGATATATTGTAGAATTCAAAACCACGCTTATAAGGTTTTTCAAGAATTTCCTAGAAAAGGTCGATAAGACCTATGAGGAGATGAAAAGGGATCAACAAGAACTAATAAGGGATCAACAAGAAATAATAAGGGATCAACAAGAAATAAAGAATACATTGTCTGAAATAAAAAATATTATACAGAGTCCTAAAAACAGAATGGAAGATCGCAAGAATCAAGTCAAAGATTTGGAATATAAAGAGCCAGAAAACACTCCTCCACAGAAGCAAGAAGACAAGAGAATCCAGAAAGTTGAAGATAATGTAAGAAACCTCTGGGACAACTTCAAGCGAACCAACATCAGAATTATGGGGGTCCCAGAAGAAGTGAGAGAGCAAGTATCGAAAACATATTGAAAGAAATAGTGACAGAGAATTTCCCCCACCTGGTGAAAGAATTAGACTTACAAGTCCAGGAAGCACACAGAACCCCAAACAAAAGGAATCTAAAGAAGACCACACCAAGACAAATCATAATTAAAATTCCAAGAGCAAATGACAAAGAGAGAATATTAAAAGCAGCAAGAGCAAAGCAGGTACAGGTAGTTATCTATAAAGGAGCACCCATATGATTGTCAGCTGATTTCTCAACAGAAACCATGCAGGCCAGATGGAAATGGCAAGAAATATTCAAGGTGATGAATAGCAAGAACCTACAGCCAAAAATAATCTACCCAGCAAAGCTATCACTCAGAATCGAAGGCCAGATAAAGAGCTTCACTAATAAAAAGAAAGCTAAAGGAGTTCATCACCGCCACACCAGAATTATATGAATTGCTGAAGGGAATTCTTTCGGAAGAGAAAGTAAATAAAGATAAAAACTATGAACAACAAATACGTAACTATCAACAAGTGAATCTAAAAACCAAGGGAATTTAAAAAATCTGATGAACAATATTAACTGGTGAATATAATAGAATCAGAGGTATGGAAGGAGAGTGAACTGACAATTCTCGGGGAAAAGGGGAGAGGGGAGTGTGGGAAGAGAGTGAACATAAACTATGCACTTATGGATGAGGACAATGGGGGTGGGGAAAGTGCAGAGGGTGGGGTGGGAACCTGGTGGAGGGGAGCAATGGAGGGGGGGCAGAAATGAGGAACATTTGTAATAATATGTACAATAAAGATTTATTAAAAAAATAAAAATAAATAAGAGGACTCCCCGCAAAATAAATAAATAAATAAATAAATAAATAAATAAATAAAAATAAAATAAAATAAACAGATATTTTCAGTATCAGATGACATAGTAGGGAAACATTTACTTTCTGTTTACCTAAAATCATATTTAAATAAAAGTATATAAATATCAAAATCAATAAAATAATAAATGCCAAGAAACTATGAAGTTATCAGTTGCAGAAAGGTTTTGATATATTGCTAGAAAGAAAAGAAACTTGAGACAAGTTATTTGAGGGAAAATATTAATTTAATGAGCTCTAGGGATTACTCAGTGTATTCCCACATTAATTCTGTATGAATTACAATGGATTATTGGCAAGTAAGACAAGGAAATAGAGATTGAGAGCATTCAAACACAGGTTGTCAGCTACTGGTTTTGTCACTAAAACAAATTCCATCCAATGCTGTCCACCCCTATGTTCATTTAATATTACTGGAGACTGGTGCTTTAAAAAAAATTGTGAAATTAGCCAGGACCGGTTTGGCTCAATGGATAGAGCGTTGGCTTGGGGACTGAAGGGTCCCAGGTTGGGTTCCAGTCAAGGGCATGTACCTTGGTTGCAGGCATATCCCCAGTAGGGGGTGTGCAAGAGGCAGCTGATCGATGATTCTCTCTCATCGATGTTTCTAACTATCTCTCTCCCTTCCTCTATAAAATCAATAAAAAATATATTTAAAAAAATTGTGAAATTAGACAAGAGGTTGTAGAGATGGTCATAACTAGATCTTAAAGAACCTATACAAGAATAGGAGATGAAAATCACTGTGGTGCTTTCAGTTGGGAATGGTCAAATCTGACAAAAACACTTAGAAATTATCAGCATATAGGTGGTAGGGAAGCATAAGTGGATGAGATTGTTCAGGCATAACAAGTTACAGAAAATTTAACTTTTGGGTAGATTCTTGATCCCTTTGAGAATGTAATGAAAATTCTGTCTCTCCAGAAAAATGAGCATGTTAAAAATCATACAAACATGTACACAAATTTCAGGGGGCTCTCATATTAAGAATATTTTATATTGAGGGGTAAGAGAAGATACATGTGGAATAGGATATTTGAAGGATGGTAAGTGAATGAGGAGAGCAGAAAAGGGGCAAAAGAAAGATGATCTAAGAGGTACAGGAAGAACCAAGGGAATGAATTATCTGGAAGCTGTGGAAGACTAGACATACAGAGGCATGATCAAGAGTGTCAAAGGCTGTAGAGATTTGAATGAAGGTAAGGCCTGAAACATGTCTTTTGCCCTTACATAATTACTAGTAACAGAATATTTTCTGAGGAACGATGGGTAATAGTAGTTTCAGATTTTTGTTTTGTTTTGTTTTTGTTTTCTTTGTTTATTTTGTTGAAGAAGTGTTCAGTGGTGGCATCTGGGCAGAAGTGAGAGTGGAGTTTTGTTGTGATGGTGTGTTTGCACAGTATTAACATAAGGTTGAAAAATTATCAGTTGTCCATAGAAAGGATTGAGGGGCTTATGGGATAATGTTAGTCTGTCCCCTGGTATCCTCATTAAGATGGAGTCAAAAGCCAGAGAGCAGCAGTAGAAGAAATTATATGAGTTGAGGAAATGGAGGAGCTTGGTTTGTTGGATAGGGGAGAAATTAGGTACAGTTAAAAAAATGTCAAATTAAAAGTAATCTTACCTGGCAAATATTAATTGTTATCATGATTATTAAAATATTTTATTAACTATTATATTAATTAATTAACTAATTTACTAGTAAATAAATCTGCCTCAACAGGCTTGTTTCTGCTAAGCCAAATTATCTTATCTACTTACCATATAATGTTATTTTGCCTATAAAAACAAATAACATAACATTCTATATCTTAAAAAAGCATTCTGTCCATCTACTCACATTTGAGAGGAAACATCAGGAAATGGATTTCCCTGAAATATTCTTGTCCAAATTCCCTTTTATTGTCCTGAAGCCACAATATAAATAATATGCTTAATAAAAAATTTTCTTTTTGGGGAAAATGATGGAAATAATATGACTATAATTTATTGTTTTCAAATAAGTCTGACATGTGATTATCTTTTTCAGACCTCATATAAGAAATCATTATCTCAAATTTGTACTGCTTGCTATTTTTGTTCAAACAAAAAAAAAATCAAGTGATTGTTCTTTAGTGAACTCTCCTCAGGTAATATCAAATATTGTTAAATGTTATAAATGTAAATAATTTCTGCTCTAGCTGATGAGGCTGATGGCCATGGCAGCCATGGAGAAATTGTACCTGACTCCAGGCTTCACAGGGAAGCTGGGAAGATCCCAGATAAGATGGGCAAGTTCTGGGTGGTTCTAGCACTGCGTTTGAGCAGACTTGGCCTTGGAGACCCCAGGAAGGTGCCTACGTAGGGTGAGTTCTGGAAGCTAGGGCCTCCTCATTTCAGAACATTCTCCATGTGGTAGCCCATGTGGTGTCAAATACCTGCAATCCACTGCAGGAAGTCCATAAATGGTTGGCCAGAGGTTGAGGTTCTATCTCTTGACTTTGATCTCCTCTCTTACTGTGTTAGACTTATGAGCCCACTTTTCTCTGTGACATCTCCAAAGAGATGTCCCAAGCATCTGGCTGAAGTTACTTCAGTGTGTCCTAGAACTTGAAAGGAGTCAGAGCAAAGGAGAAGTCCTTTCAGTTTCTACTTTTTTCTCAGATTCCTTTGGCGCACAATTTGCTTTGTAAATTTAGTCTGCCATCACTGTCGCTGTCACTTGTCTGGTAGCTGTCACCTAGTGGTTTTCCCTGCCCCATCATGATGCTTCACCACTTGCTCCCCTATACCTGCCCTCAACACCCTGTTTATAGGCTGTTTCACTGGATCCTATGCCTTTACTGTCTGGTTTTGCCTATAGGCCTTGTGCCCTCCTCTGTGAATCCTGCCCTTGATGAACTGAAAATACTTTCTAAAGAAGCCTGTGATATCTGCCCTTAATTCCATGATGTGTGGACACTCGAGAACCAGAAATATCACTTCAGGGTGCAAATTTACTCTCTTGAGTTCACCACCTGATCAGGTAGTTAAGGCTCTGAAGCCAATACCTTCAGATACCATCCACTTCCTTAAAGGAGATGGAGATGAAGATCCAAGAAAAGTCCCCAAAAGGACAAGAACAAAGGATCATATAGAGACCAATGGACTGAATGACCAGATCAGCACCTACAGAAGTGGGGACCCACCACTGACATCTAGGCCCATAAAAGAATCCTCACTTCTGGCAATGGCAGGCCTGCACCTCTAGACATCAATCCTAAGCACCTGCAAGATAGCTTGAGAGGTAATGCCTAGATGTCTCCCATGTTCTCCTCCTCTGGAGGCCAGGTGGTCACAAGCTCACATAGCCCTGCAGGACATGTACTGCCTCCTCTAAAACCTGATTCAGACACAGCAGTGCTATCTGACCCAACACCCTGCTGCTCCCTGCTGGGAGAGATCCACAGAGAAAGTGCTAGGTGACCATCCACCCAGAGTTCCAAGGTCACTAACTTTGGGTAAGGAGATGGTCCTCCCATCAAGGAGAAATTCTCCACTAACCTCTACCAGTAGGAAGCCCTGCAAATACAAAATTCCCATGCCACTTTAGCTATTGCTGCCACCACTGCTGTGGGATTGAGGTGAGCTGCCTGAACCTCCTAAGCTGCCTTAGCTTGCTGTAGAAAAAAACCTGGGCACCTTTGGAGAACATTGAGAATCGGTGTAAAAAGATCTTGGATAATAAAACAGAGGCCATGGCTGACTGCAGTGCCAATCAGCATGTCCCTTCTTCCTCTCCTCCTGACTTGGCAACTGCAGACACCCTGTCCCTGGCCACTCACACACTGGCAGGTCCTTGTTACTACTACCAACTTAGCCAACCTATTTGGCTCCAGAACCTGTTTGTCCCTCCATCTTGACACCAAATATTGATCAGGAAATAAGATACAATCCCTCCTTTTCCTCTTGCTTTACACACTGATTTTCTTCTTAATTCTAATCACATTGTGGAATTCCACTTAATAACAATGGAAGACTTGTTAATTTAATTATAAGTACATCTATTTCTGACCTTCCCATACGTCCAGGACTGCAGTCTTCTTCTTCCAGTTACCCTTCTGCCAAAATGAATCCCCAATACCTATGTGTGCAGATTCTCCCCCTCCTTTTTTTCTTACCCACCCCTCTCTTGGTCCCTTTTACCAGTACTTTTGTTTTTGCTGCCAAATCTATCATCTCTACAGATGTCCCTTCCACTAGCATAGCCAAGGCATCTGTGGATTTGATCTATCAGCCCACTTTAGATTCTGATGTTATTGACATGGACACTACTCTCCCTCCCCATGCTGTCATAAATAGGTCTTCTCCTACATTCATTGCAGTGTGGATCTACTTTCACTGAAGGATCCTTTCCCTTAACCAAACCATGCCATTGGCTCCTCATCCCACATTAGGGACCACTGATAGTCAGAAGAAGAGAACCTCTCTCCCCAGGGATGCTGTTAGCGCTGAACTACATATCCATGGTGGATTCTGAAGTGACTAAGTTCCAGTAGACAGTACCTCTGCAAACTTCAACCCTTCCATTGACATCTGTGCCATGGACACCACTCCTTCTTCCCAGGCTTTGATTTTTCCATTCTGCCCTGGTATCAACAGAGGACTACTCCCCATTTTTCATAGCACTACCTAATTCAGAGAACATTATTACCTGGTGACTCTGGGTAAGGAGATGCTTTGGGTAAGAATTCCTTCAGCTGATGTCTCCACCCATTTACCTAGAAACAAAGTTTCAAACCTTCCATTGGATCCAGGAACCACCTTGCAGCCCACATCTTGGGCCAATAATTGGGCAGCAGCCTAAAAATGTTTTGCTTTTGGGAAAAGCAATAGCCCCAACACAGGCAATAGGCCTAACTTCTTCAGCAGCCAAGCCAATCAGCGGCAGTATAATGCACTCAGGTAGTATAGGTTCTCAATTGCCAGATTCCACATTTGACACCACTGTCAACACCCAGTTGGCCTTTGGTGACAATCTAGGTATTTTTCCTGTAGACACATCCACTACTGCTGGAGTTTCCACCAGGATGCCTAACACTTGGAATAGTAGCTCACTGTTTGCCAGTACATCTGCAGGACCACTTGTGATTATGGATTATACAGCTCCCATGAGGAGGGGGAGTTATTGGGTCAGTATGTCTACCCCAGGCCCCACTCATTCACAGGCATCCAGAACATCAACTGAAGAGATGGACTTAGGAAGGCACACAATGCTACTTTTATATATCACCTTGGCCAGATAACCAGGAATCCATCTCGCTTCTGCATGGCTACTGCAATAAGAGGAATATGTTTAGATACACTGCTGCTTCCTCCTTATATCCTGGAGCCCACCTGTCCATAACAAAGGTAGAGGAGTGATTGGAGAGCATAAAACCATTCCCATGATGGGAGGTGTAGTGTTCACACTTTCCGTCAGTGCACCTGTGGTCCACTGAGACATAGAAAATTTCCTATACTTGGAAGAGCCACTACCATGGAGAAGAAATGTATGTCAAGAGATGTCTGTTTTCACCTTTCATTAGACCATACGGAAGTCACCTGGCTACACCATATCCATTATAGATACAAATACCAGTATAATCTCTGAGTTTAGACATGTACAGTGGTGCCTCACACAACGAACTTAATTCGTTCCAGGAGCAAGTTTGTTATGCGAAAAGTTCGTTATGTGAAACGCGTTTTCCCATAACAATACATGTTAAAAAAAATAATTCGTTCTGTAGCATAAAATATGCTAAGATGACTTTTTAAACCTCAATCTATTAAGTCCTGCTTTTTTTAGAAGCCATGACATAAAAAAATATTGAGTTTAACTTAAAAGGACGACTGCCGTGATACGTGCGTGATTTAATTCGTAATGAAGAACGATTGCCGCGATACCTGCTTAAGTTAAGCGCAGTGACTAACGACTGCCTGCAGTGCCTGCGCGGAAGGATGCAATACATCGGCAGCGATCGTGGAAACTCGGGCGAAGCAGTCATGGAAGCTCGGGCAAAGCGGTCATGGAAGCTCGGGCGACTTTGTTGTGTGAAACGAAGTTTGTTGTATGAATCATGAAATGAAGTTCGTTGTGTGCAGCGTTCACTGTGCGAGGTGTTCTTTATGCGAGGCACCACTGTATCTAATTCTACCTTATTTCTAAGCACCTGGAAGCCACCTGTGCAGAATCCAGGTGATGCTATGGGAGGGTACAACATCACTCCAATGATTGGGGTCCTGTTATTCTCACTTCCCACTAATATAGCTGGCTAAACATAGGTGGTACACTCACAGGGAAAATGTCTCACTTGTGACGAGAGGACACTGTGTCACTACATGTCATCAGACCACTGCAACCCAATTATCCAGATCACAGGTGGAGTGATAGGGCCAGTACAAAACCTGCAATGACTGGATAAACTTGTGAATCCCTATTTATATAGATTCCCTGGGCACATCCTGACCCAAACAGCAGTGCTAGGAAGGGGGGATAGCACTAGATGTTTTTACAGAGAAATGTCTTCAGTCAAAATATCTGCCTTCATCTCCCAAGTTAGAGTACCCCTTTCACTTTGGAGAAACCAGGACTATGTTTGGAGGCTCCTGTCAGAGCAATTGTGCCTGTGCTCTTGGTATGGAAAACTATAGGTTTGCATTTGGGGCACTTGCCCAGTGGTTCATAAAAGCCACCAACCAATTCTATCACAAATCTCAGCAAATTCAGAACAGGTCTTCCTCTGCAAACAGTTTGTAACCATAAATGGACTTTGCTCCAATGGGAAGAAGCATAGCCCCTTTAAGTGAAATTTAACCTTCTGATGTCCTACAGCAAGTCAGAGGATCATACCTTAGGGGTTTGTGTGTTTGTGTGTAGGGAAGTATTTGAGGGTGAGGAGCAAAGGAGCCCATTTGAGAAATGGGCTTGAGACATTTTAATGATTGTCAACTGTGTCATCATTCATGGCTGGACTGTTAATTTGAACAACACATGCTCTAGTCCAGTTTCCTCTATTCTTGAAACATCCTTTCCTCCCTACCCATTTTCCTTAATGGGCACTCAACAAGAAAGTATTAGTATAATATAGAATAACCTGTTCTAAGGGGTTTTGTACTTCAAGGTGCAGGTGGCTTGTTTAAAGTCATGGAAAGGAGACAGTGACAAGATATTTCACCTCCCCATAGTGCTGTATTGAAAACAAAACATACTAGTAATGAAAAGAAGCCCAATACTTACTTTTTTTTTTTTATCAATCTTTATTGTTCATATTATTACAAAAGTTCCTCATTTCTTCCCCCCTCCACCAGGTTCCTACCCAATCCTCCGCCCCTTCCCCACCCCCCATTGTCCTCATCCATAGGTGCACAGTTTATGTTCAGTCTCTTCCTCCCCCGCCCCAGAACAGTCAGTCCACTCCCTTCCCATCTCGCCGACTCTACTACAATGAACCACTATTATGTTCATCAGGTTTTTCAATCTCCTTTTTTTTTTTTTTTTTTTTTTTTAATTAATAAACTTTTACACTTCTAAGAATAAATTTTAAAATCTAATAATTTTAAACCTTATTTTTTTTCTGCCCTGGGAATTGAGAGCAAACTTGTTTACATGTAAACTTGCCCTAAGGCTATCAAAAGGTGTAGCCATTCAAGTGTAAATGGACACATTGTTTAAACATAGCTGCTGGTTGGAATTGGATTACCTGTTCTGGGTGGGAAGGGCTTGTCATTCCCTTTCTCCATTAAAATTAAGGTGTTAGCTTTAAAACCTCTTTTTGGCAAGAGACCTTAAACTTTCAGAACTTTAAATTTTTCAGATAGTAAATCAGTTACTTAGCATTTTCTCAAATCAATAATACCTCCACATGCCCAAAGATACACTTCACACAAAAGACATTTCCAAATAGATCAACCAACCTCATCCAGACCCCACACAAGGCACTAACAGATCAACACCCCAGCGCTATACTAACTCCACACATCCAGATCTAAGCCTTCCTCATTTGATTCAGCAGACCCTCAAGTTCCCCCAAAAGTTTCCAGTCATGTCTGAGAGGCAGCCTTGGGGCGGAGGCAGGCGAGGAGCGAGCTGTTCCAGGCCTGGCTGCTCCAGGCCTGGCCTCTATTGCTCTGGTCCGTTCCATAACCAGCTGCTCCGGGTCTGGCCACTGCTGCACCCGACCCGGCTTCTCTGGGCCCGGCTGCTCCGGGCCTGGCCGCTCCAGGCCTGGCCGCTCCCAGCCTGGCTGCTGCTGCTCCGGGCCTGGCCGCACCCGACCCGGCTGCTCTGGGTCGGGGCCTGGCCGCTTCCAGCCTGGATGCTCTGGGCTTGGCTGCTGATGTTCTGGGTCTGGCTGCTCCTGACCCGGCTGCTCTGGGCCCGGCTTCTCCGGGCCCAGCCACTCTGGGCCTGGGTGTTCCTGGACTGGCCACCCTGGGCTTGGCCGCCTCCACCTCAGGCCTGGCTGCCACTGCCCCAGGTCTGGCTGCTCCAGGCCTGGCTGTTGCTGCTCTGGTTCTGACTGCTGCTGCTCTGGGGCCTGGCTGTTGCTGCTCCAGGCCCTGCTGCCACTGCCTTGTGCCTGGCCACTCTAGGCCTGGCCGCCGCCGTTCCAACATTCTGTCCTTTTTTTAAAAAAAAAAAAAAAACGCATTTATGTTGCAATGTTGGCTGCTGAGTTGAGTTCTGACTTAGTCTTCGATTTTTCAAGATCTTCTTTATATTCTTTCTTAAGTAATTTTACTATCTTTTGCTCTCACTTGATTTCTTCGCATTGAAAACTTCTTCGGTTTTTTCCTCCTTGTCCTGGAAGCTCAGCAGGTTGGCCTGTGGCACCCCTTTGTTCTCCGCGGGCTCCTGTAATGCTTCAGCCTGTTGCCAGGGTCGGCGCTGCCTAGGAAGAAGCCCCCGGCCTTGGCTCTGTGGCCAGTGCTCAGCGGTTGAAGGCCCAGGGGCACCCCCCCCCGGGGGCCCTGTCGCCTGGCTCCTTGCTGGGGCCTGGCTGGCGGGTGTACAGCAGGGGCTCCTGCTCCTCGTCACGTTCCTCCAATCTGGAGCTTTTTTTCTCCTTCCCACTAGGGGCGTCTAGCATCAGAGTCAACAGACTGTCCTCTGCGCACAATGTGCGCGACTCCAGGGACTCACTTTTCGCTGCTCCCCCAGGATTCCACCTCACAGCCCCGTCTCCATCTGCTTGAGCCTGGGTCCCCAGGGATTGGCCTAGAACTGGGGTTCAGAGCAGTTGGGAGTGGGGCATGGGGCTCAGCACCGCCGGAGGTTTTGTTTCTTCCCTCCAGGGCAATCCAGCATCAGAGCCAACATTCTGTCCTCTGCGCACAATGTGCGTGACTCTAGGGGCTCGGCCTTTCGCCACTCTCCCAGGACTCCACCTCACAGCCCCGTTTCCCTCTGCTTGAGCCTGGGTCCCCTGGGATTGGCCTAGAACTGGGGTTCAGAGCAGTCGGGAGTGGGGCTCAGCACCGCCAGAGGTTTTGTTTCTTCCCTCCAGGGCAACCAGCATCAGAGTCAACATTCCGTCCTCTGGGCACAATGTGCGCAACTCCAGGGGCTCTGCTTTTCACCTCTCCCCTGGGATTCCGCCTCACAGCCCCGTCTCCCCCTGCCCGAGCCTGGGTCCCCAGGGTCTGGCCCAGAACTGGGGCTCAGCACTGCTGGTTCTGGTGTTCAGCCCAGGCCGGGGTTTTTATTTCCTTTCTGCTAGGGAACGCCAGGCAGGCACCCAGCCTTCTCCTCCTCTCCGGCTGCGTCCTCTCCGGCTGCATCCTCTCCACGCGCGTGCGTGCGCGCAGCATGTCTCCGTACCTTAGGATTTTTCAGCTCCTCTGATTTTCCTTCTGGTTTTCTCTTTCCTTCTTGTTGTAGAATTTTCAGTCAGTCGACTACCTGTAGCTCTGGGCAATGTCCACTCTACATTTTAGTTGTATTCCATTGAAATTGTTGTGTGCTGCTGTGGTTAGGTGTCTACCTGAGAAGCCATCTTGAATCCTCCTCTCCAGGCTCCCAATACTTACTTTTAAAGTGAATCATTAATAGTTTAGTGAGGTATCACTTTATATGCATATATTTGTATTTATTTAACTTGACTCTATGGTTTGTCTTAAATACATTTATAATTATATGATGTCATGAAAAACATGTGAGATCACACTGATTTATCTTTGTAGAAATTCCAATTCTGATTTTTACTGGTTGTGTGATTCATACAATAAAGAGTATTAGCTTTTCTAAGAAGTAAGTTCTTTATAGCTGGTATAAAATGATAACTTTTATTGTGTTATTGAGTTAAAACAATATGGGAAAATTATCTTGTGTGTAGACCTATAGCTCACCTATACACACCAGAAAAGAAAGGGGCAGGGAAGGCAATTAACCTTTTTTTGAATACTTATTGTGTGCCAGGAATGGTGCTAGGCACTTGATTACTCAGTTCCTAAGAAATCTGTGAGATGGTTAATTATATCCTTATTTAAGAAACTGAGCTTCAGAGAAGTAATTTGTCCACATTTTAATGGTGATGGTTTATACAGTTTGGGAGTCAAAAAATATATTTTGAAGATCATTCTTTTTCTTTTGTATCAGCTTTCTAATGAAACAAAATAATTTAACAGACTTCACTGATGTGTCTTGGAATTGTAGTCATAGGGTCTGAGAGAGAAATAAAACTGTTCTTTGGTCATTAAAGAAAAAATATAGTGACAGGTAATAACACTCATGTGGATTGGTCTTCAATTCCACCAGCATTTTTTTCATGGCTGATTCAGAGACCAATAATCTCATCCCCTCTTGCTCCTCTATAGTTCCTAAATGTTTGATAATCATTAAATATTGACTTAAATTTGAGTTGGTATGCTAACTCTTCTATCAAGATTTCCATTTTCTCTATTATTTATGAATAGAGGCCTGGTGCACAAAATTCACAAAACCTAGGGTCCCTAGGTTTGACTGGTGATCAGGGTGATCTTATCCTTTATCCTCACCTCCCTTCCCCAGCTGCCTGCTGAGGCCTTCCTTTCCACGCTGCCCCCTGGTGGTCAGCATGCATCATAGCAAGTGATCAAACTCCCAGTCTATTGAACTCCCAGTAGGTTGAACTCCTGGTTGGTTGAAATCCCCAGGTGGACACTTTGCATATTAGGCTTTTATAGATAGATCTGTTACATAGCTAACGAAGTACAATATTTCTACAATAATAATTATAATGATGTTGAAAATTGTAAGAGCTTGCTTTGTGACAGCCGGAGTCATTGTAAACATTGTATAAATAGAAACTCATTTTATTGGATAGTATTACTGAACACTGGGCACTTGGCTTCCTTTCCATGGTGACACTAATGGGAGGTAGACAATGTCTATCAAGAAATAATTTATAGCCGAAACCCGTTTGGCTCAATGGATAGAGCATCGGCTTGGCGACTGAAAGGTCCCGGGTTCGATTCCGGTCAAGGGCATGTACCTTGGTTGAGGGCATATCCTCAGTAGGGAGTGTGCAAGAGGCAGCTGATCGATGACTCTCTCTCATCGATGTTTCTAACTCTCTATCTCTCTCCCTTCTTCTCTGTACAAAATCAATAAAATATATTTTTTTAAAAAAGAAAGAAATAATTTATAGACATGGTGGATAAAAGTTCTCAACCATGAGCTACCCTCATCAAAGAATGGTAATGGTAACCCAACAAAAAAAAAGGTACCTTTATTTACCTTTTATCTTTTTGCCATCTTAATGTGCAACAAAAAGAGTTTTATGAAAAAAAAAAACCAAAAAACAACAACAACAACAACAACAAAAAACACCCTACTTAAGCCAAAAAAGAATATTTTCACTTTACTTAGATGAAGGAGTTGAAAGACAGGCTAGGCAGCCATATTAGTCTTATCCTTTATCCTCACCCCCCAACCCCACCCCCAACCTCTTATATAATAATTAACATAGGACAAATAGGTTTTTCAGATTTAAGTCTTTCCTTTCTTTTTTTGCTCGTAAGATGTTCACTTTTTCTCTTCCCTTCAGAATGTTGCCATTTTATTCAACACATTTCCCAACCCTCTTTCTCTCAGTTCAAATCTTGTAATGGAGCAGAGTTAAAACTCCCTAAGGCCATGCCACATGACTAGTAAGTGGTGGTGACTTAAGAAAGGTTGCCTTAAATCAGCTGCCAAGAGTTTGAAGACCAATCCTGCTGCCTTTCCCCTCCACTGGGAGCACCCGGCACCCAAGGCCTTGGAAAACTAGATTTCCAAAACTGCACACTCCCATTCCACCACAACAACGCTTTTTCAGGGCACACAACACAGCACCCCCTTCCCCAATACCTTGAAAAACAGCACTACCAGGCCGGCAGCTCCTCCCTGAATGTGCCTCCTGCAACCGTGGGCCAGGGTGTCTCAGACTCCCTAGTCTCCTCTGGGCACCCAAGTGCTCTGGTTTGGAAGTGGAGAATCAGGTGAAAGGAGGATGAACCCAGGGCAATTTTCAAAAGCCCAGGAGAGTCCAGACTGCTGGTAAGTTGAACCTTGCCCACTTACCACCCAAGTCCTGTAACACCACATCCAGGTCGGCCACTTGAAGGGGTTGCAAGTTGCAATGCTCCCTGCAAGAGTCGGTATTCCCTGCATCCAGGCAATTGGGAAGGAAAGGCAACCCCAGTCCTTGGACGATGGTGTCCCTCCAGGATTAGACAAATCCACCCTGGGATTTCTGTTTCCTACACAGAGAGATGGAGAAATGGAGGATGGTTGGGAGTGGGGGACTGTGAGGGAGTAGAGTGTAGTGATTCGTGGAGGGAATGGGTAAGGGTTGATTAAAGCCATTTCTCTGCCTGGGCCAGAGCCGGGTTTAGGGGCAGTGGGCCTGCCTCTCACTTTGTTGTCAGCATCCCAGTCACTGGCACTCTCGCTGCATCCAAAGATGCCCCCTTCCCCCCCTACTCCCCAAAATCATCACAACCAGCCAAGAGGCTCCTAATATCCCCCTACAGCCCCAACCCTGTGGCAGAAGGAAGAAGCTTGTACACAGACACTCCAGTGCCAGGTGCTGCAGTTTGCCTCTGAGGACCATTTTAAAAGCCAGAATAATGAGGATCATTAAATAAAAGAATTAATATCGATAGTATTTTGTTTTCTTCCAAGTCTTTGGGAAAATGAAATTCAGGTTTTCAACCCATCTGCTAACATTTATAGTCCTCTGTGGTGAAGCAGGATGTGTGTGGGGGCTGGGGGGAAATTGGTGCTCAAGGTGGGGAGCATGAGGAAAGTGCAGAGGCACGCTGCAGGGGAGCGGGGGAGTCTGGGGACCCGGTGTCCCAATACTATTTGTGGAGCTGTGGCGCCCGCCCACCCATCCACCTTGCCTGTGGATACTATTTCCACGACAATGGGGGAGTCTGGGCAGGGTTCAAGTCCAGTTCTTGGGGTGCCACTTCCCTGGCCCCTTCACCCAGCCCCCAGATGGACTTCTCTGCCTGTGGCACCAGCCTCGCCCCTTTCAGCATCAGTGCTTTGTCCTACCTTTGCTTCCTGTCTCCAAACCACTGGGACCCCTGGCCAGCCAGCAGCAGCAATTCTTCTTGGGTATCAGGCAGCAGGGTCATGGCTGGCAGTCCATAGGCGAGGGGAAGCAGCTGAGGTAATGGAGGTGCGGTGGCTGGACTGGCAGGCACTCCCTGCTGCCCCTGGACTTGGGGCTTGGAGGCTGCTGTGTTCCAGTCTCCACCGCCAAGACTCTGGTGAGCTGCTGCCCGCTGTGCTCCCCACTTTAGCTCTTCCTCCTGTTGGGGGCCGATCAGGGCCAGGCCAGCTGGGAGTGGGGGTGGTAGAGTAGGAGATGTAGTGTAGGGGCCAATCGGGCCCAGATCAGGCTGGTTGGCTCTGCAGTGTATGTCATAGCCACCAATCATCACAGTCGTTCTGATCATTCTGTAATGTTTGCTGGCCTTTTATATATATTGACTAGAGCCCGATGCAGAAAAATTCATGCATTCAGGGGTGTCTCTCAGCCAGCCTGCACCCTTTCACAATCCCGGACTCCTCAGGGGATGTACAACTCCTTTCAACTGGCAACCATCAAAAGGTTCTCTGTATCTATGAGTCTGTTTTTGTTGTGTTTCTTTGTTTATTTTGAGATTCCACATGTAAGAATTTGTCTTTCTCTGACTTATTTCACTTAGAAAAATATCTTCTAGGTTCATTCATATGTTGCAGATATCAAAATATTCTTTTTTAAAAATATATATTTTATTGATTTTTTTTTTTACAGAGAGGAAGAGAAAGGGATAGAGAGTTAGAAACATCGATGAGAGAGAAACATCGATCAGCTGCCTCCTGCAATCCCCTACTGGGGATGTGTTCGCAACCAAGGTACATGCCCTTGACCAGAATCGAGCCTGGGACCTTTCAGTCCGAAGGCCGACGCTCTATCCACTGAGCCAAACTGGTTTTGGCAAAATATTCTTTTTTTTCATGGCTCAATCGTATGTCATTATATATATGCATCACTTCTTTATCCATTCATCTTAGTTGCTTCCATATCTTAGCTATTGTAAATAATGCAGCAATAAACATATGGATGTATGTGTCTTTTCTATTTAGTGTTTTGGGTTTCTTCAATAAATACCCCAAAGTGGAATTGCTGGGTCCTTCTTGTCTCTTCATATAAACTTTATTTTAAAGTCTATTTTGCCTCATAAGCATTGCTACCCAGCTTTTTGTTTGTTTCTATTTTCATTAAATAACTTTTTCTATCCCTTTACATGGCTACACCTTTTGCTAGCCAACCTTCCCAGAAAAGGACAAGCAGCCAAAAGGTTTATTTATTGATAAAGAACTGCTAAATATTTGACTTGCAAGCTCTGAAAGTTTTAAGATTCAAATTGAATTGGGAGAAGTTATATAATTGTGGTAACTAAATGCCTAGAGTATAGCAACTTGTTTTTGAGAAAATAAAATGTGTTTTCTCTTAAATAAGTAAGAATTCAAGATATATTACTTGTTTGGTCTGATTTAGAAAGAAAGAAAGAAAGAAAGAAAGAAAGAAAGAAAGAAAGAAAGAAAGAAACCTTTAATTTGTTTAAGGCTAAGTGCTCTGACTCATAGCAATCTGCCCCGAGAGGCCACTGGCATTCCTTTTTCCCCAGGGTGCTTTGCTCTCTGTCAGAGGAGAATCGGCCTGCCTAACAAAATTTCTGTCTATGTTTGTTAATTTGAAAGTATAAAGTTGTAGCAATTGTGGTGCAAAAGGTTAAAAGCAGGGACCAAATTCTAAAGTTAACTACTGTTTGTCTCAATTGGACATTTAAGTTTGATGTGATAAATGATTACAATACATTGTAAAATCTTTAGAAGAAAAGGAAAATATTTTGAGGACCACTTGGTCCTTATGTGTGTGTGTCAACTCTTAAGTTATAGTTTTAAAATCAGTAATATTAATGGAAACATACTTAAGCAGAGGAGCTTTTCAGAACGTTCAGTGAGTCTGATTGCAGTATAAGTGTCACAGGTTCCCCCATGGCACCTTCGCTAGCAGGAGGCAAGCGCCTTTCCCAGTGGGAACAGAGAGTGGAATGCTAAATGAAAACGCCTGGATGGGAGCACCTCCTTTGCCACCTGGGACCCGTGCCTCACTCCCTGCCTCCGCCCACCCGGCGTCCATCCTCTCCAGGGGCTGTTTTGAGTAGTGGTGGCAGGGACAAGGAGAGAAATTCCCTTGTGACACCCTGCACCCCAATGAGACCCAAGAACCCCCAGCGACTGCTTGGACACTATGACGGACCTTGTCCGACCTATGACGGACACCCTCCTTGTGTTCTGTTAGGGGGCTTAAAGATGCTGCTAGAAATTCCCCCATTCCCCTTTTCAGGCTTATCAGAATCTGAGATTCATTACTGTAGGAAAAATGTGGCATTTTAAATTTCAAGCAGCTGGAGGCCTGGGAACAGGGTACTGGACCTGTTTCCCCCTCCCTCTGCCTTTTTCTAAGTATTTTAAAATAATAGATTTGAAAGTTAATTTGAAATTATAAAGGTTTTTGTAAAGGTTGTACACGTGATGAGAAAGGAGAACAGAGAAAGAGAGAAAAGGCCAGCAACTAATAGGAAGGAATTAGTATGCCTATTGTAGGAAGCTGGGGAACTGAAAGAAAGAATGTCCTGGCAGGTTAGACTGAGAAGCAAAAAGGGAGACTCAGACTCTAAGGGTCTTTAACTTAGAGGAAGAGGACTGACAGGACCAGGGCTCCTTTCCATTAAGCTCCCAGGGTAACCTTACAAGTGGGGAGCAAACCTGTTAGTTTCCTGGTGGACACTATGGCAACCTATTCCATCTTGACAGAGCTGATGTGACCTGTAACTTCTAAAAAGACATAAGTCCAGGGAGCCACCGGATAAACTGCCTGATTTCCTTGGACATCAGGAAGGACTGTGGACCTAAGAAGGAACACATACTGAGGGAATGCAGCCGCTGAACTGGACCGAAGTGGAATAATGGGCTTTTGAGGAGCTAAAGAAGGCTCTCATCTCAGCACCTTCCCTAGCCTTGCCAGATGTTACCAAGCCTTCCACCTCTATGTGAGTGAGGTGAGGGGCATTGCCAAAGGGGTTTTCACTCAGACTCTAGGTCCCTGGAAGAAACCTGTTGCCTATCTGTCTAAGAGACTAGACCCCATGGCAGCAGGGTGGCCAGCGTGCCTCTGGGCAGTGGCCACCACAGAATTGCTGGTGAAGGAGGCAGATAAGCAGACTCTGGGCCAGGAGCTAGCCCTGACAACACCCCATGCCGTTGAGGCCCTTCTTTGAGGTGCTCCAGAGAGATGGATGTCAAATACCAGAATCACCCCTTGCCAAGCTCTTTTCCTAGACCAGCCCTGCGTCCAGTTCCATAAGACACTGGCCATCAACCCTTCCAGCCTGCTTCCAGATGATGAAACAGAGGAACCCATTCATGACTGGATAGAGGAACCGGATGCAGTACAAACAGCTCACCCAGACCAGACAGATGTCCAGCTCTCATCACCAGACAACGTACTGTTCATGGATGGGAGCAGTTACGTTCAGGATAGGATCTAATATGCAGGGGCAGCTGTAGTCACCCTGGACCACACCATTTGGGCACAGTTCCTGAACAGGGGAACATCAGTAAACTTTTGGCCTTAATCCAGGCCCTTTGATGGGGACACTGTGCCATCCCCAGGGAAGGAGGGTTACCAACTGCAGCCAGAAAGGACGTTTAAAATAAGGAAGAGATTTTAGTCTTATTAGAGGTCATCTGGCTCCCAAAGGCAGTTGCAATAGTGCACTACAAAGGACATCAGAAAGAGGAGATAATTAAAGCCAGAGGAAATAGAACCACAGACCAAACTGCCAAGGAAGCTGCCCCAAAACCAGTGGTGCCTTTACACTGTGAGACCCCGACCTATGACGGACACCCTCCTACACCAAACAATAGGAGGAATTGACTAAACAGAAGCAAGCCATCAAAGGACCAGATGGTTGGTGGACCCTACCAGATGACAGACTGTTGGTCCCAGAGGCTCTAGGTCAGATGTTAGTTGCCTAGTTATACCAGGTTACCCACTTAGGCATCACCAAGACTGCTGAACTTCTGTGAGGCAGGTACTACCAATCTTAGATAGATAATTAAAAGCATAGTCACTAGAAGTACTGTCTGTGCACAGGTAAATGCTAAGCAAGGTAAGAGGGTCCCCCTGGGAATTTGGGCCCCAGGGAAATTCCCTAAGAGAGCATTGGTAGGTGGATTTCACAGAGATTAAGCCACCAGCATTAAGGTACAAGTACATGCTAGATTTTGTAGACACCTCAGATTAGGTTGAAGTATACCCCACTATGACAGAAACTTCCTCTATAGAGGTCAAGAAACTACTCCAGGAGATTATACCTAGATTCGGGCTGCCAGTAGTCATAGGATCAGATAACAGCCCAGCCTTTGTAGTCAAGGTATCTCAAAGTATAGCTCAAGTCTTAGGACAGACATGAGCAGAACTCTAAAATGTTTAATTAAATTTGTCCTAGAAACCGGTGAAAATTGGACCAACCCCCTGCCCTTTGCCCTCTTATGGAGCAGGTGTACCCTCTACTGGGACGGTTCCCCCTTTTGAGATCATGTATGATAGACCTCCCTCCATCCTTCCCAGGGTCAGGGAGAAGCTGAAAACTGGAATTCATAACTATTCCCTTGCACAAGTCCTTACAGGCTCTGCAGTATACCCAGAGAGCCACCCATAAGCTTGTTCCAGATGCACTGCCAGTTCCCACCGCAGACCCTGTACACCCCTTCCAGCCTGGGGACTCAGTATGGGTAAAGAAATTCTCTGCCCAAAGACTCACTACAACCTGAAAGGGATGCTACACTGTTATCCTGAGCAAACCGGAAGTAGACTGCACCCAGACCTGGCTACCCCACTCCCAGCTCCTGCACCAGAAAACGGCCTGGATCCTGGCAACCAGCAGCCTCACCCGTTAGATCCCTAGCCTGAGCTCCACGCAGGCCAGGAGGAGACTTGATGCCTGCAGGAGGGGAACTGGACTTCAGTGAGGACAGTACTGATGGGGACCATGGTACAAGGTGCCTTAGTAACTGGAAGAACATTTTTACTAGGCAGTAAAAAAAAGTCCAGGGCTAAGTAAGGCTAGATGTGCAAGGAGACAGAAGAGTAGGAACAGAACAGCGAATGCCCTTAAAGGAAGTGGGATGAGTCAATGATTTGACTCGTGCACATAAGACAAAGGGGGAATGAAAGGGCAGGGCAGGGCTAACTCCTGATCCTCATTGTATAATTGAACCCTAGCCCTCACCTAACCAATCAGGGTCAGCCAAAGCAGTGACATCACCACCCCTCCCCCAGGCCCCTTCAAAATCCTTTCATCTGCTGAAGCTCGCTCTCTTCTGCCATGCCGCTGTTGGTGTAAGTGGGACAGAGCTTGGACTAGTCCAAATATAGGCTTTTTTTAATTGCATCAGACTCGGCTCCCTGGTGGTCTTTGGGGATCACGAAATCTGGGCATAACATAAACATCAAAATATCTTCTATAATGTCAGTCACAATATCCTTTAGAAAATATGTCCTGCTTGCTAGCTCCTTCTAACAGAGTTTATTACTTCTGCTATTGCAATTTGTACTCTATATTGCAATTATTTGTGTATGGGTCCATCTCCCTTACTAGACATGAAGTCATGTGAGTACAAAGTCCATGCGTTGTTATGCATTGCTATATGTGGCTCACAGTAAAGTTGCATACACTTGATAGGTGCTTAATAATGTTTGTGCATAGCATTTTATTGAAGATTACAACATTGTTACTCCATTGATCTATAGGTTGGTTTGCATTTACCTAGTCAGTGGGAAAATGTGGATGTGGAGAGGATATTACTTTTTCTCTAACCTCTTTGTGAATGTCCCCCCACCCTCCCACACATCCTGTGTGGTTCAGGGTTCAGGTTCAGGGTTCAGGTTCAGGGTACGGAGGAGGCCACACACAAATGAAAGAGACAAGACAAGAAAATACTAATTTGAGAATTGGGGGCCAGGCAAAAGCCCAAGAGAGGACTCGCTTTGCTCTGGCCTAGTGATCCCTTTTATTCAGGTTTGGGACACACCCCTAGCCCTTAGGCAGGCAATTTCCAGTAACAAGCAAACTATCTTATCAGTAAGGATTTATATGAGACTAAAAGGTGGAAGTTGCTTCAGCTCCCTTTCTCTCCACCTGACAGTGGGTATGTGGCTCTGACCCGTGCCAGAGCCTCAAGGTTGACCAGCCTTCTGGACTCCTTAGCTACCTCTTTCTGCTAGCAAAGGCAATGGGCAGCCTCCAACACCTCTTCATGTGTATTCATCTGAAATTTATGTGCCCTGCTAACATAATTCCTTCCTGGGTGGGGATAAATTAAGACTGGTTTTCAGTTATTACTATCAATAGATTTTCTACCATGAAGAAATACTTAGGAAGATACCCATTGAATGTTATTTCCAGAGAAAAATGCCATTCACACATTCAGCACATGTTCTCTGAACATCTACTGTCTGCTAGACACTGTTCTGAGCATTGGGAAAACAACAGTGAATAAGGAAGACCCAAATTTCCATCTTCATGGAAAGAAAGAAAAAGAAAAAATAAGGAAAGAAAGAAAAGAAATAAGAAAATAAATGTTTTATTTAAAGAGAAAAAACAGGTGTTTTTTTTTCCCACAGATCTTAGACTAAGTTTTCTTTTCCCCAAACTTTTCTGCTCCCCTCCCTACTTTCTCACTTTAAAACATTTTACAGACAAAACAGTAGAGTCAAAATTAAAATGTTTTCAAAAGGCTGGATTACAGGTCATGGCAAATATTCAGAACGGAGTTTCCATTAATACTTTGTAGAAAGAGTGAGAAGAAGCAGCCATTTGTTGAGGGTAGTTGGGATACCAATCTCAGAAGATCAAGTATATACTACTATAAACATACGTCTACCAACCTGTGTTTTGATCTAAGTTGTTTTTTTTTAAGTGTTTTGCCAAATTGTGTCCTTGTCTCCTCAGTCAGAATGAACATATGTCAAAACTGATGTTGATCTGATATTTATGCTGAATGAGTGTGTGCTTCAGTAATTTTTCACTTGAATGGACAGTAGGTAATATTCAGCCATCCCACGGCAGTAGTGACTTATACTCTCACATTTTTATTATTCTTTCAAAGCCCTTTGATGAATATGTATGTCATCTGACAGTGTCTTCCTATTTTCCATCTTTTCAATTGGCCATAGTTTAGTTGCTTAATACTAAAGAGTTTAGAGTGCATAACCATATTGGAGAATGGAAACAGAATTTTATTGGATGTTAAATGAGAAAATCAGCATAAGCTTAGAGGAATTAGCTCTATACTACCTTGGAGTAATAATAGTACCATTTCTAAGGGAATAAACCAACTCCTCCTTGACTAGAGGCAGTTTTTAATAGTGTATGCCAGGGACACAAAACTAGGTTTCCCATGTGCATTCACAGAGGAGTCTTACATTCCTGAAATAATGATTAATGAAGTTTACACAGAAGAATTTTAGTCATATGGATTTGATTTTCTCCTTCATTTAGTCATAGCTTTTCTTATTTCTCTTTATGGCTAGCTCTTGATTTTAGAAATTACCCATACACACTTAGGCAAAAGCACAAGAACAATAGTTCTGGAAAATATAAGACCGTGTTGCTGAGAGCCTTTGCCAGAAACTTTTATTTAAAGAAATCTAACTATGTTAAAGCTATTCACTTTTTAACCTTCATACCAATCCTGAAGCACTACAGATGAAAGCAACTTAGGGAGTTTGGAATTTTGAGGGTTCTTTAAACTTTCTTTAATCATTTCATACCAAACCCAAAAGTTATGCTAGGTCAAGGGTTGGTGACCTTTGGCATGCACACAAAAGTGTACTGATATAAGGGGCAACATCTTGGGTACATTCCTTCTTTCTGACAAACACCCCATTTCCTTCTTCCACATACTCTTATCTCCAGGAGGGCTGCATATCCTCTGAAACCCTTAACCAGTTTATCTTTCTGTTTTAGTTATATTTCTAAGGTATTGATTGGAAGATAAAATTAGTCAATTAAGTGCAACCCGTCCCTAAATAATTTATATTTAAGAGGAGAGAGTAGGAGACAGAACAGCTGAAGGTAATGTTAGTTCTAGAAGGGGAAACAAGGAGTGCTACTTTTAGACCTGGGCAAATGAGTACACTGTTCCCTGCACTTATAGCAATGATTATAAGTAGATGCTTCCAAATAGCTATTTTATGTCTAAACTCTATCTTTAAAACAAATTTTTTTCTGTTCATAGCTTCAAAAAAATCTTAGGTATATTTAAAAACCTTACTATGTCATTCCTCAGGCATCTTGTTTTATATTTTGAACAATTTTAATTTCAGGGTTTGTTTCTACAGTCATAATTTTAATTCTTTGACCAGGGTCATTGCTGTCTTCCAAATTGTCTCCAAGTTATTTTTTTTTCTATTAAGTACACACCCAATAACCAAATATATTTATACATTAATATCTAACATGCAGAGACATTTGAAATCAAAATTCCTACAGGGAATACTGCTGGGTTTTTTTTTTTTTTCAGTTTTAAATTTATTTTATTAATTTAAAGGGTGAAATTGTATATGAATTTGAAACTATTCTTTGTATATGTCCAAGTTAGCCTGATTTAATGACTCTTTTAAGAGAAAAAGTTAGGTTGAAATATAATTGTCTCGTTCACTTTGCAGCTCCAGTCTGAACAACAGACCCTTACAATTTGTTGACAAACACACAATATACTTTTGACATTTAAGTAATTTAATTTACTTTAAAATTGTATCATCCAATGAATATCTCTTGAGATTATCCAACGTTTTCCTGGTTGCTTTTCCAAATTACTTAGATTTCCTACAATTTTTATCAAATTTTCCAAAAGATAGGCAGTACCTCTTTCCAGGATGTTCTGCTTGAAATGAATAAATAGGATCCATTTTCATCATCCAAGTTATGGATAAAATGTGTAAAAGCCTATACCTCAGCACTGTTTAGTGTGGAACACATGCAAGCAGTTATTTTTACTTAGTGTCACAAAATGTATAAATAAGAAATAATATTTCTCTAATGCATGACCACAGTCTGGGAAATGAACATAATTTCCAACCTATTTATCCAACCTGAACATTATAAACTACTGAGGCAGAGTTTGGTAAGCTGAGCACAAATGAATGCCCTTGGCAATGTTATAATAAAACATTAGGAAGAGTTTTTGGGTGGTGAGGTGACACAAGCACGGAATTGAGGAGGACACATCCCTGAAGGGCAAGAGCTCTGCTCAGTATAAAATTAATTTAGAATAGTAGTGCATTAGTGCATGCTGTATTTGAAGAATTATTCCATATTAAATAGTAGATACTGTGGCCGAAACTGGTTTGGCTCAGTGGATAGAGCGTCGGCTTGTGGACTGAGGGGTCCTGGGTTTGATTCCTGTCAAGGGCATGTACATGGGCTGCAGGCACATCCCCAGTGGGGTTGTGCAGGAGGCAGCTGGGCCGATGTTTCTCTCTCATCAATGTTTCTAACTATCTGTCCCTCTCCCTTCCTCTCTGTGAAAAAAAATCAATAAAATATAGTAAAAAAATAAAAGTAAAAAAATATATATATTAGATACTGTGTACCCTCTAGGTATAAGGAGTGAGAGAGACCTTAAGATTCAGTCAGATGATTGATTGACACTTGGCTCAATTGATGTCTTTTTTCTTTTTTCTTTTTTCTTTTGATAAACCAGTGAGAAAACACAGATAGCCCAGTGCCACAATTGGTTAAAGGTGAGCTGCGGCTGGAAACTACATTCATCAAATCCTAGGCCAGGGTACTTTCCAACACATCATTGTTCACATTATAAATTTCCTAATGACTAGCTATCAGTCTAGCAATTTCTTTCAGTATAATTGATTTTAATATACTTGAAATTTATCTTTCTCAATTGTATCTCTTCTTAATAAATTACCACTTTTGCTATGATCTGATAAAAGTTTTATTAAAATTAGCAATCGCCCTAACTAATTTGGTTCAGTGGATAGAGCGTCAGCCTGCAGACTGAAAGGTTCCAGGTTCCATTCTGGTCAAGGGCATGTACCTTGGTTGTGGGTACATCCCCAGTAGGGGGTGTGCAGGAGGCAGCTGATTGATGTTTCTCTATCATCTATGTTTCTAACTCCCTATCCTTCTCCGTTCCTCTCTGTAAAAATCAATAAAATATATTTAAAAAATAAAATTAGCAATCAACCTCTATTGATTTTGTTAAAACTTTAATACCTACCTTTCATATTTTACTTTTATCTGACTTTTCTGTTTTCTTAAAAAATAAATTAAAGAAGGTTACCTTCATATACTGTATACCTAAATCATATAATTACTATTTTTAGTTGTTTTATTGAAATGTTTTAAGACATTTTCAAATTGCAATTAAAATCCCATTTATCATAAATGCCATTTCCATCAAGAAAGGAAAGGAAAGTAGGCTGAAGAGGTCTTCCTATATAGCACGCCCAGCCTCAATTAAACCATCATTTTTTTTAAGTGAAATACCTATTTTTAAAAAAGTATGAAGTGCTATTTTAACCTTGAAAAATATTTGACATGAACATAAATAAAATATCTTGACAATGAAAAAAAAAATAAAATAAAGTATGAAGTGTTTATAATTGTAAACTCTCAATTTTCATGTATGTTCTTGACTGGAAAGAATCCTACATTTTATTAGGTGTCAAGGATATCTTAATTCTATGCTAATAATATCCATGGCTTGTAACTGGAGAAATTTTCCACAGACTAACTTCTGGCTCTTGTTTCATGACTGCAACCCAAGTACTCTCTGTGCCTGGCACTATGAGGTATGTTCAGATCACAATATAATATCTGACCTGCACTTTTATGTCATTGTATTAAGTCAGCAAGTGGAAAATTCAAACGTTTATAGAAGCTTCTCCTTCATGTGTATGGCTGACAGTAACCTAGCTATACATGTAAGTAACTGAAACTTCATGAATACATCTCCCTGAGTCAAAGTAAAGGTATTTCCAACCAGTTTCCCCTCTACTCGATCTCAAAGACATCCATATGTCCTCAGTGTGTACCAAATATTTAACTACTAGTTTTCTGGGACAAAACATATATATATATATTTTTTTTTCTTTAAGGTATATTGAACTTAGATGATTATTTATTATTTAAAAATATTTTTGAGATAACTAATAACTAATTCAGCTTAATTTTTTTAATCCTCTCCTGAGGTTATATTTTTTTTGTTTTTTGTTTTTATTTTTTTTAATTTAATATATTATTTTATTAAATTATTATTTTTGTACATATACCCTTGCCCCCCTGCTCCCATACATACCCTCCTCCCCCAGAGTTTTGTGTCCATTGGTTGTACTTATATGCATGTATACAAGTCCTTCAGTTGATCTCTTATCTCCCACAGATCTCCCCAACCTCCTTGCTGTAATTTGACAGTCTGCTGCTTGTTACTTTACTGTCTCTATATCTATCTTTTGGTTCTTCAGTTTATAATGTTCTTTATCATCCATAAATAAGTGAGGTCATGTGGTGTCTCTCTTTCATTGACTGGCTTGTTTCACTCAGCATGATGTTCTCCAATTCCATCCAGGTTGCTGCAAATGATGAGAATTTTTTCTTTTTTATGGCAGCATAATATTCCATTGTGTAAATGTCCCATGGTTTTTGGATCCAGTCATCTCCTGATGGGCACCTAGGCTGTTTCCAAATCCTAGCTATTATAAATTGTGCTGCTATGAACATAGGGGTGCATATATCCTTTCTGATTGATGTTTTTAGCTTCTTGGGATATATTACTAGGAGTGGGATTACTGGGTCAAATGGGAGTTCAATTTTCAGTTTTTTAAGGAAGCTCCATACTGTTCTCCACAGTGGTTGCACCAGTCTACATTCCCACCAGCAGTGCACAAGGGCTCCTTTTTATCCGCAACCTCACCAACACTTGTAGTTTGTTGATTTGTTGATGTTGGCCATTCTGACAGGTGTGAGATGGTACCGCATTGTTGTTTTGATTTGCATTTCTAGGATAATTAGTGACTTTGAGCATGTTTTCATGTGCCTCTTGGCCTTCCTTCTATCTTCTTTGAGAAGATTCTATTTAGATCCATTGCCCATTTTTAATTGGGTCATTTATCTTCCTTTTATTAAGTTGTATAAGCTGTCTGTAGACGTTGGAGATTAAACCTTTATCAGTGATAATATTTGCAAATATGTTCTCCCATACAGAGGGCTTTCTTGTTGTTTTGTTGATGCTTTCCTTTGCAGTAAAAAAGCTTTTTTTTTTTGATGTAGTCCCATTTGTTTATTTTCTCTTTAGCTTCTATTGCACTCGGGGAAATATCAGTGAAGAAGTTCTTTTGTCATATGTCTGAGATTTTGCTGCCTGGGGATGCCTCTAGTATTTTTATGGTTTTCTGTCTTATGTTTAAGTCCTGTATCCATTTTGAGTTTATTTTTGTGTATGGTGTAAGTTAGTGATCCAGTTTTATTTTTTTGCATGTATCTGTCCAATTTTCCCAACACCATTTATTGAAGAGACTGTCTTGACTCCATTGTATGTTCATGCCTCCTTTGTCAAATATTAACTGAGCATAGTGATTTGGGTTGATATCTGGGTTCTCAATTCTATTCCATTGATCTATATGTCTGTTCTTGTGCCAGTACCAAGCTGTTTTGAGAACAGTGGCTTTGTAATACAGCTTGAAATCTGGTATTGAGATCCCTCCTACTTTACTCTTCTTTCTCAGGATTGCTGTGGCTATTCGGGGTCTTTTGTTGTTCCAAATTAACTTTTAAAGAGTTTTTTCTAGGTCAGTGAAATATGCCATTGGTATTTTAATTGGGAGAGCATTGAACCTATAGATTGCTTTAGGAAGAATGGACATTTTGATGATGTTGATTCTACCAATCCATGAACATGGTATGATCTTCCATCTGTTTACATCTTCCTCTATCTCTTTTTTCAGTGTCATGTAGTTTTCCACATATAGGTCCTTTACTTCCTTAGTTAAGTTTATTCCTAGGTATCTTAATTTTTCTGGTGCGATGGTAAATGGGATTGCCTTTTTAGTTTCTGTTTCTACAAGTTCACTATTGGTGTATAGAAATGCCATAGATTTCTTGGCGTTAATTTTGTATCCTGCTACATTGCCAAATTCATTTATTAAGTCAATTAGTTTTTTAATGAAGTCTTTTGGGTTTTTATGTACAATATCATGTCATCTGCAAATAAGGATAATTTTACTTCTTCTTTTCCAATTTGGATGTCTTTTATATCCTCTTCTTGTCTAATTGCAATGGCTAGTTCTTCCAGTACTATGTCAAACAGAAGTGGTCAGAGTGGGCAACACTGTCTTGTTCCTGTTCTTAGAGGGAATGGTTTTAGTTTTTGCCCATTGAGTATGATGTTGGCTGTGGGTTTATCATATACAGCTTTTATTATGTTGAGGTATCATCCTTGTACTGCCACCTTGTTGAGAGTTTTTATCAGGAAAGGGTGTTGGATTTTATCAAATGCTTTTTTTGCATCAATTGATATGACTATATGATTTTTATCTTTCAATTTGTTTATGTGATGTATCATGTTTATTGATTTGCGGATATTGTACCATCCTTGCATTCCCGGTATAAATCCTACTTGGTCGTGATGTATGATCTTTGTGATGCTCTGCTAGAGCCAATTTGCTAGAATTTTGTTGAGGATTTTGGCATCTACGTTCATAAGGGATATTGGCCTGTAATTCTCTTTCATTGAGTTGTCTTTATCTGGTTTTGGTATTAGGGTGATGCTGGCTTCATAGAAGGAGTTTGAAAGTGTTCCTTCCTCTTGGATTTTTTGGAATAGTCTGAGGAGGATAGGTTTTAGTTCTTCCTTAAATGTTTGGTAAAACTCTCCTGTGAAGCCATCTTTTGTTTGCTGGAAGCTTTTTGATGACTGTTTCAATTTCTTCCCAAGTTCTATTGAGATTTATAGATTCTTCCTGATTGAGTTTTGGAAGGTTGTATTTCTCTAGTAATATGTCCAATATTTCTCTAGTAAAACTTCCTGATTGAGTTTTGGAAGGTTGTATTTCTCTAGTAATATGTCTAGTAATGTTGTATTTCTCTAGTAATATGTCTAGTAATATTTCTCTAGTAATATGTCTCTAGTAATATGTCTCTAGTAATATGTCTAGTAATAGTTTTGGAAGGTTGTATTTCTCTAGTAATATGTAGTAATATGTATTTCTCTAGTAATATGTCCATTTTCTCTAGGTTGTTCAGTTCGTTGGAATAGAGTTGTTTATAGGATTTTGTAACAATCCTCTGTATTTCGGCGGGGTCTCTTGTTATTTCACCTCTTTCATTTCTGATTTTGTTTATTTGGGTCCTCTCTCTTTGTTTCTTGGTTAGCCTGGCTAGAGGTTCATCTATCTTGTTTATCCTTTCAAAGAACCAGCTCTTGGTTTTGTTGATCTTATGTATTGTTTCTTTGGTCTCTATGTCGTTTGTCTCTGCTCTAATTTTTGTTATTTCCTTCCTTCTGCTTACATTGGGCTTTTCTTGTTGCTCTTTTTCTAACTCTTTGACGTGTAGAGTTAGATCCTTTATTACCATTTTTTTCTAGTTTTTTTGCAATAGGCTTGTAGGGATATGAACTTCCCTCTCAAAACTGCTTTTGCTGTGTCCCATAGATTTTGGATTGTTGTGTTTTCATTGTCATTTGTTGCCAGGATGTTTTTAATTTCTTCCTTGATTTCTCTGGTAACCCAGTCCTTGTTTAATAGTATGCTGTTTAGTCTCCATGTGTTTGATTTCCTTGGATTATTTTTATTGTAGTTAATTTCCAGTTTTATGCTATTATGATCTGAAAATATGCTTGATATGATTTCTATATTCTTGAATTTAAAGAGACTTTGCCTATGTCCCAAAATGTGCTCTATCTTTGAGAATGTCCCATGTGTACTTGAGAAGAATGTATATTCTGTGGCTTTGGGGTGGAATGTTCTGAAGATGTCGATTAATTCCATCTGGTCTAGTGAGTCATTTAGGATTGATATTTCTTTGCTGATTTTTTTGTTTAGTTCACTTGTCGAAGGGCGACAATGGGGTATTAAAATCTCGTACTATGATTGTATTGCTATTAATTTCTCCCTTAATGTCCTCCAGCAGTATTTTTTTTTTTTTAATGTATTTGGGTGCTCCTGTATTGGGTGCATATATATTTACCAGGGTTATTTCTTCTTGTTGGTTTGTTCCCTTTAGTATTATGAAGTGGCCTTCATTATCTCTTTTTATGTCCTTCCCTCTGAGATCTAATTTGTCAGATATAAGTATTGCTACCCCAACTTTTTTTTTTTTCATTTCCATTTGCCTGGAAAACTTTTTTCCATCCCTTCAACCTCAGTCTGTGTGCATCTTTTTTTCTGAGGTGGGTTTATTGTAAACAACAGAGATATGGGTTTTGTTTTCTTATCTAATCTGTTACTCTATGTCTTTTTATTGGAGCATTTAAACCATTTACATTTAAAGTTATTAATGATAGGTACTCATTTGACGCCATTTTTATTCTATACCCCTGTGTTCCTTCTTCGCTTCCTATTTCTTTATTTTTACAGTAGAACCTTTAGCATTTCTTGCATTGCTGGTTTGGTGGAGATAAATTCCTTTAGTCATTTTTGTCTGTGAATCTCCTGATTTCACCTTCAATTTTGATTGATAGCCTTGCTGGGTATAGTATTCTTGGATTCAGACCCTTCCTTTGCATGACTTTGTATATTTCATCTCATTCCCTTCTGACCTGATAAGTTTCTGTTGAGAAATCAGTTGTTAGTCTGATTGGGGTTCCTTTATATGTAACTTTCTGTCTCTCTCTGGCTGCTTTTAAGATGCTTACTTTGCCGTTGGTGTTTTCCAATTTAATTATAATGTGCCCTGGCGTCGGTCTTCTGGGGTTCCTTTTGCTTGGGACTCTGCGAGCATCTTGGATTTGTGTGGGTTTTTTCTTCTCTATCTCAGGAAAGTTTTCTGTCATTATTTCTTGGAATACGTATTCCATGTCTACCTCAGTTCCCTTTTCTTTCACAACCCCAATTATTTGGATATTGTTTTGTTTTGCATTGTCCCAAATCTCCCGTAGGCTCTCCTCCTGCTTTTTAATTTTTTTTCTAGAAGCTGCTCTAAGTGGGTATTTTTTTCCATCTTGTCTTATAGCTCACTGTTGCGGTCCTCTGCTTCTTCTAGTCTGTTCTTGATGCTTTCTATTGAGTTCTTCATAGTAGTGATGTCATTTTTCATTTCTTCTTGAGTCATCTTCATTTCCTCTTGGTTCTTCTTTATTTCCTCTTGGGTCTTACTTATATTGTCAAATTTGTCTTCCATTCTTTTTAGCCATCTTATGATTGTTACTCTGAATTCTTGCTCTGATAGGTTGCTTGCCTCTAACTCATTTACTTCCTTTTCTGGTGATGCCTGCTTTTCTTTCATTTGTGGGCTGTTTCTTTGTCTCCCCATGGTCTCTCTTTTCAGGATGTCTCTCTCCTGTGTTGATTTCTCTCACCTACTTTGATTTAAGGGCACAAAATACAACACAACCAGGTACAACACACAAGGCCCTGAACAGAAATGTATTTGCAATATTAATAACCTCCAATAAAAGTAACCACTAGAGAAAGGCAAATTAGGGAATAGGAGAGAAAGAGGAAGAGTAAAAAGAGAGGAGGGAGGGAGCAAAAGAAAAATATAGGAAAAAGAGTGTCAAAATGAAATTGGGAAACAGAGTGAAGAGAGAGAGAGAGAGAGAGAGAGAGAGAGAGAGAGAGAGAGAGAGAGAGAGAGAAAAGGGGAATAAACTATATATATGGGGAGAGAATTTCAATTGAACAACCACTAACCCCAACAAATGCTGTCAGCATTACCTGGAGAATAATACAATCTACAACACCCCCTAATTTCTAGCACAGGAAGGGAAAACAGAAGTAATAAAATAATAATGAACAAAAACCAATCAAATAAGAAAATACCAAACAACAGCAACAACAAAAGAATACGCAAAATACTCTCACTAAAAAGCATAAAAATACAATAGAATCATCATTCCCCCAAACAGCATCAAAAGAACAGTGAGGAACACTATTTATTTATTATTTATTTATTTATTTATTTATTTATTTATTTATTTATTTTTGCTAGTTAATACAGCTCAGAGAGTTGTGTGTATGCACTTGGCACAGGGGATTGGAAATTAGATATATAAGTAGGGTAGAAATTTAACAGGGGGGATACAGAAAGAGTAAGGAAATCTAACGCAGGAAAGGCTTAAGATAAACAGGATAGCAAAAGGGGGAAGGTTAGAAAGAGAGTGATGGTATAAAGGTCGTGTTGAGATAGGGTTAAACAATGTTGAAGGAGAAATGAAAATAAAATGATGAACATTAATTCCAATGTAAAATAAAGAGAAAATAAAATGCCACTTAAAAAATTAAAATAGCAGTAGTAAAAATGCTTATTGAACCTAAAAATGTAATAATTAAAAAGTTAAAATCTATTGAGGAAAAGACGAAAAAAAATTAAGTAAAAGATGCAAAAAATGAAAAATAAAAATAAAATAAATTTAGCAAAAAAAGTGTCCAGTTGTGAGGTCCATTCACTTCTGTTATTCTATTTGATACACTCGTTTCTCAGTCCAGACCGTATTGCAGATTCCTGTGTTCTGCTGCACCTCAGTGGCAATTCCTTAGTTTCTTGCTTTTTGATCAAATAAAACTAATAATAAACATAGTCAGTTTGTACTCCAGACCCTAGGTGGCAGTGTATGTGGATTGATATCCCATCTTTTGGCTGCTCTAGCCTTCTTTTTCTGTGGCACTCAATACTGGTTTTTTTGTTTTTTGTTTTCTGTTTGTTTTTGTTTTTGTTTTTGCCTCGGAGCTGAATCCTGGATGATTTCTCCCTGCTCTGCTTCTCAGTTTCCAGAAAAGCAGTTTCCCCCTGCTGTCTCTTAGGGTCAGCCAATCTGGGTGATCTCTCCTTTCTAATCAGAAGCAAAGTGTTGCAGGGGAACCAGCCTAGGTGCGCGATGGGCGAGTCTGGTCGCACTTACAAACAGACTGCTTTCCAACTCCTATGTTCTCCCACCGTGTCGGATCAGAATGGGTTGCTCCCTAGAGAACCCCACTAGTAGCAACCTTGGGGACCCCCGTCCACTCTCTCGAATCACGCCAGACCCAACAGTGGGGGGCTTCTGTGGACGCAGATTTCCGGGGTCCCAGCGAGCGCTTTTGTCTCTGCCGCCCCAGTGGCCGCACAGCGGCCACAGCTGCTGCTTTCGCTTTCACTGTTGGGAAGCAGACACCCTGCGTTATCCCCGGCAAAATCCAACCTTTCTGTGGAATCTGCTTATCCGCGCTGGTTGGGGCCCCACAGTTGTGGTCCTTTCAGGTCTCAGGTAAGATCCCCCTTTGCAGCACTGATATGGTTGTGGGAGGCAGCCCATACAAGTGTTTACCTGGCCGCCATCTCCCTTCTATATATGTATATTTATATTGCAGATTTTACAAATATAGAGCATGTGTAGAACGCAACTTACAAATAATAATAAAATATACCCTAATCTATTGTAAATTCCTTATATAACCAATTGATTCTGACAGAAAGGTCTCTTGATTTTTTGCTGAAATCTTTTACTGCTATCAGTAGGATATCCCCTGAGGGCTCCCAGTATGTGAGAGGGAGCAGGTTGGGCTGAGGACCCCCACCCCCACCCCCAGTGCACGAATTTTGTGCACCTGGCCCCTAGTGATATATAATCTGTACTTACGGCATATTATTGTCTGCCCACTACTCAAAGTCAAATCTTCTGTCACCATATAGCTGACACTCTTTACCCTTTACTACCATCATACTGTTTTCTGTGTCTATGAGTGCTCGTTTGTTTTTCTTGTTTATTTGTTGCTTTCAGTTTTACATTCCACATATAAATAAAATTTTATGGTTTTTTACTTTTCCTGTCTGACTTATTTGACTTAACATGATATTCTCAAGATTCATCTGTGTTGCAAATGATATTATTTTACTTCCTCTTATGGCTGACTAGTATTCCATAGTATATATGTACCACATCTTCTTTATCCAATCATCTAGTTAAGGACACTGGTTGTTTCGATGTATTGGCCAACATGAATAATGCTGCAATGAACAAGGGGTTGCATATATCTTTGTGAATAAATGTCTTCAATTTTCCTGGGGAGATACCCAGAAAAGTGGTTTCTGGGTTATATGGTAATTCTTTCTTTATATTTTGGAGCATCATACTGTTTTTCATAGTGGCTGAAAAAGTTTATATTCCTACCAGCAGTGAATGAGGCTTCCTTTTTCTCCACAATCTTTCCAACATTTGTTATTACTGGAACTTATATATATATCCATGATATTTATTATATAGCCATTTGACAATAGCCATTCTAACAGGTGTGAGGTATTATCTCACTGTAATTTTAATTTGTATTTCCCTAATAGCTAGTGAAGTTGAACATCCTTTCATATATCTGTTGGCCATTTGTATGTCCTCTTTGAAGAAGTGTTTGTTCAGGTCCTATATCCATTTTTTAACCCCATCACCTTTTATTCCCTCTATGCCCTCTTTCACCTGCACCTACCCACTACCCCCAACCCTTAACTCACCCCTCCTGCCCCCGTTCTCCTCAATCACCACAGTGTTGTCCATGAGTTCTCTTTATTTTATTTCTCAATATTCCTCAGTACCCCTTCCCTATCAGGGCTGTATGCATGCTCTTTATGAATCTGTCTCTATTTTACTTGGCAGTTCATTTTGGTTCTCTACCCCTTTTTATTTATTTATTTTTAATATATTTTATTGATTTCTCACAGAGAGGAAGAGAGAGGGATAGAGATTTAGAAACATCAATGTGAGAGAGTCATCGATCAGTTGCCTCTTGCACACCCCCTACTGGGGATGCGTCCGCAACCAAGGTACATTCCCTTGACCAGAATCGAACCCGGACCTTTCAGTCTGCAGGCTGATGCTCTATCCACTGAGCCAAACTGGTCCCGGCTCTCTACCCCCTTTTAAATGGATTGTTTGTTTAGTTGGTGTTGAGTTGTATAAGTTCTTTATATATTACGGATATTATCCCCTTATCAGAGCTGTTGTTTTTAATAGAATCAACATGATATGGTGAAGAGGCTATTGTCTATGTCTAATTCTGATTCTGTCACCTATTCTCTGTGACTATAGGCAATTTTCTTTAACTCTGGGTTTCTTCACTTGCAATCTGGAGTAATAATAGTTGCTGCATCATAAGCTTTGTGTGAGGATTGAGTTAGTTATTATGTAGAATTTATGGCACTTAACAGTTCATTAAGATTAAAATAATTAATACATGTTAATACTTAGTACATGGAAGAAAGAGAGGGAGGGATACAAAGAAAAACAGACATAAGTTGTGTAAATAAATAAATTTAAGAATTAAAAAAGAAAGCAGGACAACTAATTTAGACTTTGGAAATATACTTCTAGTATTATGCTGGCTGTTATTTGAGGTCCATCCCCTCCCTCAGCTAACATTCATTGACATTTAGCAAGTATTTATTTAGCAGATAATTATGAGATATAATAAATATTATGGGTATATATAAGAATTAATAATTATACTCTTTTCTCAAGAAGCTTGGAGTTAGTAGTCAAAGTGCAAATATACACACACATACAAAACATTAAAGAAATAGGACATCTGTTAAAAGTATGAAAAGTGTATCTGTGACTTCTGAGATGGGAGAGACAACTTCTAACCAGTATGTTTTAAATAAAAGATAACTGTGGATTTGGCCTAATCCATTGAAGCAGAAGGAACAGACTGATAATTCAAAGGTTGAATTTGCCATGAGGCTAAAAAAACATGCACATTATTGCAAAGGATCTTTTGGATTATACTAATATGTAAAAACTCAGGGTCCATAATGACCGAACAGATAACCAGCACATCCCCTGGCCCTCAGGCTTCATTGATCAGGGAATGGCTAATGGGGGAACCGGGGTCCCTCAGGCTCCAATGAATCTATGAGAGCAGCGACTGGTGAGTGGGCAGAAGGCAAAACACTTATTCTTCCCCCTGCCCACAGGCTTCCATTGATCAGGGGATGGTTAACAGGGAAGTGGAATGAGTGGCGGGGACTGCTGAACAGGTGTAAGGCAGGCCTCTTGGTCCCTCCTCTTGGCCCTCAGGCTCCAATCAATCAGTGGCAGAGGTGGGGTGGAACTGGGGACTGGCTTCATCAGTAGTCCTGTAGGTCCAATCTCCAGAGGACAGGGCAATCATGACAGTGCTGTGGGCCTCCTGGAACTCGGCCTAGGGCACTGTGGCCGTTTCCCTTCCTAGATGCTCCACAAGGAAGAAAGGGTACAGCCAGCAGCACCAGGGGTGACCAGCAGTGACTGACTGCTCTCCCTGTGCTTCCTCCAGGTCACTCGAGCTGGCCCCCGCCTACCTCGCTCCAGATGAAGTATGATCACTGCACATTGAAAGAATGTAGTAAAAAAACAAAAACCGACGACCAAGAGAATGCCACGTCCATGTCCAGAGTCTGGCTCAGGAGAACAAAGAGAAGGGAGAATTCCATAAGTTGGCCGATGCCAAGATATTTCTGAGTGACTGTCTGACATGTGACAGTTGTGTGACCACAGAGGAAGGAGTCCAAGTTTCTCAACAGAACACCAAGGATTTCTCCTGTGTTCTGAACCTTAAGAAATGTGATACCTCACAGCACAAGGTGCTGGCAGTGTCTGTGTGTCCTTAGTCTCTGCCTTATTTTGCAGCTAAATTCAGCTTCAGTGTCACTTATGCATCCAGAAGACTCTGTGGCTTTCTCAAAAACCTTGGGGCTCATTGTCTTTGACATGAAGATAGTTGTGGACTTCAGCATCCTGGAGAGTCAGAAGGAATTTGTGCATTGGTACTGCTAGCACAGTGAGGAAGAGCCCCGGCTACCCATGCTGACCTCCACCTGCCCCGGCTGGAACCAATATGCAGAGCATGTGCTGGATCACCCCATCTTGCCCTGCCTCTGCACGGCCAAGTCTCCCAAGCAGATCATGGGCTCTCTGCTGAAGGATCACTTCACCAGATGGCAAAACCTGTCCCAAGACAAGATTTTCCATGTCATGGTGGTCCTGTGTTATGACAAGAAACTGAAGGCCTTTTGAGAAGATGTTCCCACAGCTTTACATAGTTCCCAAGGTGCTGACTGCATGTTAACCTTGGGTGAAATTGTCCAGATAATGGAGCAAAGTGACTTTTCCTCGAATGAAGCCACTGTGCACACTCTGTTTGGAGACATGAAGAAGGAGGTGAGACTCCACGAGAGTGCAAGCTCTGATGGCCACCTGGCGCACATCTTCAGGCACATGGCCATGGAGCTGTTCAACAAGGATGTGGGGGTGCTCACCTACTGCACCCTGAGGAACAAAGACTTCCAGGAAGTCACCCTTGAAAGGGAAGGAGAGGTTCTACAATGCTTTGAGGCTGCTTACAGCTTTTAGAACACCCGGAAGTGCTCCTGAAGCTGTAGAGGGGCAAGGTCCCCTGCCACTTTGTGGAGGTCCTGTCCTATGCAGGGCATGCCTAAGTGGCAGGGGCCAGGCCCAGGCATATGACAAGTGTGCAGACAGGACACTGCTGTGGCAGATGGAAGGCATCTATGCTGCCATTCCGGTGTGGCCTTCAACACAAGTGCCATGTGCAGGAGCTGTACCAGGAGTGGCTGGGGTTGGGAGGAGACTCCCCTGGGCCCAGGTGGCTCTTCACACCACCTAGCAGGGCCCAGGGTAGCCTGCCAGGACATCAAGTGGTAAAAGTCCAGCAGACACCCGGCCTGCAGGTTGCCTGTGGAAGGGTGTCAGATGCGTGAAGGAAAGGCTTAACATCTGTGTGGTCACTTTGGTTTTCAGAATTCCCTGCTCCCCATCTGTCAGCTCCCTCCCTCTAAGGAGAACTGCTGTCATCACATGGGTGCAATTGGAATATTGTATCTCAAGAGGATTGTCCCAATATACATATCCTTTTATCTGATGATGAAAAAAATTCCAAAGAACAAGAATGGAGACAGACTACTGTCCTTTAGGCTTAAAAAAATACCCTGGACGTGTCCTGCAAAGAGTTGAGACGGTTCTGTCCATGTGCCTCAGAGAGACTGGATGAGGAAATGACCCAGTTTGGCCCTGACTTTACCCACTTATGTTACTCTTAAAAGTGTCTTTACCACAATGTGTATAAACTGCCACCTTTTGGAAAAGAGGCTCATACAAAAGTGCATTCCCAACTTTTCTTGAAACAGATCTATGTTCTGCAACTGTGGCCACCGTCTGCTACCAGGTCCTGTTGGCCAGGTCCTGTCACTGAGAATTAGGGGGCACTAGAGTGGAGTCCTCCCTCCCCCATGCCCTTTTACATTCAGGGATTGATCTGAACTCACTTTTGGGAAAATCTGGCAAGGGTGACAGGTGCCACAGATGGAAGGATGGAGAATGAAGAGGCAGACACCCTGCTCGCTCCCTCCCTGGGTGGAGTCAAGCAGATAAAGGTCAGCTAGTTTACCCCACAATTGGGTGAGATAGTGTCCTCTGTGTACACTTCTCACCCTGTAGGCCCAACCACTACCCTCAGCTCTGGGCAGCCCTCTGCATTCCATGACAGCACACTCTGCCCTCACATGCTGCTTTCCCTACATGAGTAGGAAGAGAGCAGTTGGCCCCCAGACAACTACACAGAAAGACAGGGCTCATGACTAGTGAGCCCAGTGGCAGTGGCAAGAGCTTCTTCTGCCTCTATGGCAGCGCTAAGGTACAGCGTGCTGAGTAGTAAGGAGCAGTGAGCTGCCTGGCAGTAAAGAGCGAGGGATTCTGGACTGTGAGAGGGATTTCCAAAAGCTGGCAGGCAGACACATCCCCTGAGGGGTCCTGGACTGCGAGAGGGTACAGGCCTGGCTTAGGTACTCCCCACTTCCCAGGGTATGAATTTCATGCACTGGGCCTCTGGTCTTATAATATTTAGACATTAAAACTGTATTTTTAGGTTTTTATTTTTAAAAAAATAGAAGATCTAATGGCAACACAACCTTTATTTCACACTGCTAAATCATTTGGAGGAGAGTTGTCTTGATTCATTCAGACTGCTGTAACAAAATGCTGTAGATTGGATGGCTTATAAACAACTGACTTTGTTTCTCAGTACCAGAGGCTGGGAAGTCCATGATCAAGGCATGAACAGATTATGTCTGGTGTGAGCCCACTTCCTGATTCATAAGTGACTGTCTTCTTACTCTGTCCTCACATGGCCAAAGCACGGAGAGGGAAGCTAACTGTCTTATGACTTCCTTAAGAAGTTCCAATCATGAGGGCTCAATCTTTATGACCTCATGTAATTCTAATTACCTCATAAATGTTCTGCCTCTTAATATCATCACTCTAGGTATAAGATTTCAAAATATGAATTTTGGGGGGACACTAACATTTCAGTCCAGAGTACAAGTAATGATTGCCCCTCTAGAGGGACTTCGCTCATTCCCTTACTGTGGTAGCAGTAGATATTTGTAAACTGGAGTTCAAACCTGTAGCCACTGGTACACAGTGATACACATAAATATTAATGATGATATTTAAAATTCTTCTACTCTAACATTTTAGAACCCTTACATTGTCCAAGTATTGTTTCAGCTTCCGTTATAGTTGTTAATATGTATTGTTCTTCTACTACTGGACTATGATGGCTCAGTGACTTAGCTCTCTGTTGTTTCCATTTATTTACTCCAGTTAAGTCTTTTCATTTCCTATCAGGTTTTTGTTCAATATGAGGTTTTAATACAAGTTCATTTACTAAAACATGATTGATTTAGTACTGCTTTGTTTCACCACTTTCATTTATCTGTTGTACTCTCTTTTTAGGAAGTATTATCCATCTACTTTATTATAAAAGTTGAAAGTACCCTTGCTCAAAAGTGACAATTAATTTAGTGAGCTTTCATAATACCTATTATTTAACCAGAGAATGTAACATTTGGAACAAAATGTATTTTCCTCTTCAATCAGCAGTTCTATGTAGTGTTTCTACTCCATAAATTCACTGTGTTTAAAAGAAGATTAGAACTGACAACAATGAGACACATGTCTGAATTTTTGACATGAAAATAAAAATGAGTTCCTGTGCATAGGAAGTCCAAAATTCATCTCTTTTTTGCCTAAGGTTTTGTTTTTTCAATGTAAGTTACCAGTTTAATATAATATTGTTGACTTAACCATGATGAATTTCAAGCTAAAGGCAGAAATGAATTTTGCATTAATAAATTGTTTTGAGATGAATTCAGAGTATTTCATTATATAAGAAGGGCAGCTATAAAGCATGATGGTGGTCTTTCATCATTACTACCTGTGGCCCATTTGTGAATCTGACATTTATCAGTGTGACAGAGAATATTAAGCAAGTGATGGACAGTTATTAGCTGAAGTCCTGATATATTTACATCATGGGAAAATGCATTTGGTATTTTCTTGCTGGCAACTGGTCTGCTGTTCATAATTTGATGGAAAATTGATTAATCACACATTTAACTCAATGCAAGATCTTCTGCACTATAATAAATTATGGCCATTAATCAATAAGTACAAAGTAATTCCAAGAGTCTGGAGACATGCTGGTTTCTAATAGAAAAACTTGCACTTAGGCCTTTTTGCCAGTGACCACTTCATCTGAGGTATTTTGCACCTGCCTCAATCCAATTAGATGACATAATTAATGAACCTCAATGCTCTTGATAATTTGTTATACAAAAAAAAAGGGGAATGTTTTGGCACATCCATTAAACCTAATGTACAACACTTTGCAGAAAAAGGGAAAAATGGTGATTCAAAGCAACAGCAGGCTTATGCCAGGAATCTTGCCATTTAAGTGTAAGTGTGGGAAGCCACATTCTTATTTCATGTTGGGTGAAGATACAGCTGCATTTATTTTTAAAAATCTAATGGACTTCTTTTTTCCTTTAGAAAAGTGAACTTGGCCTGTGAAAAGTTTCATGCCATCTTGTTTCTTTTATGACAAATTAAATGGTATGATTAGAATAAGTATTCAGGAAGTATTGTTTCAGAGTCAATCTAATAAATGTTTCCTTGGTTAAGTATCAGTTACAGTTTTACATATCACAGTCATTCTGCACCTGTTTTTTGCAGCTAACAATAGGCCTCTCACTAAATTTTAGTGCGAGAAAGCCTGGGAAGATAAAAAGAAAACCAGTTTGTAGCTAATTCTGTCACTAAGAAATGCCAGGAGTTGAATGTCCTTAGAGACTTTGAAAAACAATTAGCTGTGGATTACAGGTCTAAAAGGCCTTACCTAACTGTACCTGGAAAATACTTTGCCCATTTAATGCCTTCTGAGCTGTCACTGAGCTTGAACTTTAGTCCCAGTGATTAATGAAAAGCTGCAGGGCACAGCTAGAAGCTAAAGTCTCAATTATGAAAAAGCAGTAACTAGTTTAATGTGCTGCTGCTTTTATACTTAAAGTGACAGCTATGAGAAATGGCAATATTTCCAATCATGCTTTAATAATTTATCACTCATTTATTGGCATGTCCAATGTACTTTACTCCTACTATTCTTTTTCTGGGCTCTTGGGGTTGTCACACTGAAGAACGCAATATGGTCTGTTCCTTAAAAAGCAGACCTTTCTTTTTGGAAGCTGGGATCTGTTACTATAAAGTTTCATATCTGTATCTATCATCTATCTATCTATCTATCTATCTATCTATCTATCTATCATCATCCATCTATCATTATCTATCTACAATACCTTCTGATTAGTGCCATATTATAGCAATAGAACTTTTGAAAAGAGCATAGCCCAGTGCCCTCTATCTACTTAAAGTTTACAAAATGCCGTCTTAAATCCTGGTAGACACCTTGAATTATATGCTTTTGGTCATAAGAGACGTTATACAAGAATGAGTGGAGAAATCAGTGTAAGTCTATCTGTGCCAAGAGCAATTAATCTAGATTATGCAGCCAGCAGACAAGTATAAGCAAACTATAGGCCCAGTGCACAATATTTGTGCACTGAAGTAGGGATCCCTTAGGCCGGCCTGCGAGACCGCTTAGGGGATGTCCGCCTGCTGGCTTAGGCCCAATTCCCCTGGCTGTTGTGTGTGTAAGGCTTAACATAGTACCTGACACAGCACCTGATGATTGGATGAAAAAACAAGTGAACAGAGTCACAAATCTGGGCTATTTGTTAATTTTAATTCATTAATCTTCTCAAGTATTGTTTAAGTATCCACTGTAAACTAAAATTTAAATGAAAATAAGTGAAATTGCAAGGGACTTGTAAATCACAATTATATTTATTATATAAGTATTTTAAATTAATATTATAACACAATATCATAAAGTTTCACATAAGATCAGCATTGATTGTGATTTTTCAGTCTCCTTTAATGAAACAAAGGTGCAAATAAATATGTTTAGTAGTTCTTAAAATGTGACTGTGTAGGCTTTTTCTGAAGTTGACTTTAAAAAATAGAATAGGTTATTAGTGCTTATGATATATAGTAAATAACATAGGTAATATGTTTAAGTTGCCTTAGTTTAATTTGCTGTCTAGAGGTTTTCTTTTATGTCTTAATTTTTAAATCTGTATTTATAAAATACATTTCTCAACTTCATAGTGAAAAGTATGCATCATTAGAGTACAAATAACTTCTCAAAAAACAAACTGCAGGAACTGTTTTGGGTGCATAGATAGAAAACATAAAACTAAAAAGTATCTTTCTTATAATCTAATAGTGAGGAACGTATTTTTGTTTTCTTTAATTACCATCATCAATGACACTAGGTAGCAGCCTTCAAGGCTTCAAACCACAAATCGGCAAATAAATGTAAGTGAGGTTGTAAAGCTCAAGTCTCAAAGCAGATGTCAGTTTGCCTGTAAAATATTAAAGGAACCAATTTGAACTAAAATTGGCTTAAAGTGCTTCCTACTTGTCTGACTCAGTGAAAGGTTAATTTTGACTCAGATGGCAGTGGCCCTACGCACCAGAGCACATGGATCTTGATGTTCGATGAGCTTTTGGGAAGTTATTTGAACCCAGTGATAGGAGTGATACACCTTGCTATTTTTTTGGTAAATAAAAAAGTGAGTTTGATCTGCCTCTATAATCAAAACAGACAGATGACAAGTTGTTCACAGAAATTTACTAATCAAAACTATAAAATAAAACTGCAGATTGGGTTGAAGATTTTCTTTTAAATCCAACAGGCTATACACACACACACACACACACACACACATGCATATATATGTGTTTTTTTTAGATAAAAGACCAAAAGCAGAATTTATATTTGGGGCAAGGGCATTTAATGCAGTTTGAAAAAATAATGCAACAATATAATTATAAGGAAAAATAATTTTTTTGAACACTTATATTTAATCACATTAAGAAGTATGGGTCATTTTAAAATTTTATGTAGCATTGGTATATGATTATTTTTCTCTGTGAAAGTTTAAGTAAAAATATGAGCACACATTTACTCTACTGACTGCTAAGTCTATCTAAATAACTTATTAGTAAGGCTGTCTTGACTCTTACTCCGCACTGAACAGTACACTATCACGCTCAGTTCAGCTTTTCATGTCTAGGCATGCTTTTGTGGATTTTTCTTTTTTAATAGAATAATTTTCTTCTCATGCTATTTAACTTATTTAATAACTTTATTTTCAAAATGCTTCAACTTACTTTCCAGAATTATTCGCAAATTCAGATACATTCCTTCAGCAAAATTTGCCTGTGAACTTTGATAAATTATAGTCCCCAACCTTACACTCCAAACATCTGAATTGGCTAGCACCTGTTGAAAGGTGTCATGGGTGCTGCCCTGATACTCTCTGTAGACATTGATCCAGGCATCTGTTCACAGACATTTTCTTACATATCTGGACACACACACACACACACACACCATTCAACACATAGATATACACACAAATTTGCACACAAAACCCATAAAACCTATATTTTGGATGTGAATATAATTTCAGTTCTTTAGGCTTTCAAACCTTTTCCTTTCAGTGTTGTTTTTTCCATACAGATTTTAACTTAAAAAATTAAAAAGTGGCCGTGGCCACCGTCATCTTCACAGGGGGAAGAATTGGGGACAGCTGGAGGCAGCGGTAGTGACTGGAGTAACTTCACGGAAGGGAAGGTATTTTGCGTCTGCCCTCTCCACTAGAAATGGCCGATGTGCTCTGTAACTGTGAGACTGGTTTTCTATCTCTCAGGATTTTACTCTTTAGTTAAAAGGGTTGTCAATCCCCAAACCTTTTCAACTGCAGGATTTCCAGTTCTGATGAGTCTCATGTGGCCACTGCACCTTCCTATATTTAGAAAGAAAGAGAGAGAAGCATCCATAAGCTGCCTCTTGTAAGCTCCCCAACCTGGAACTGAACCCACAACCGAAGCTCTCAAACAATATGGCCGGATGAAATAATGGGATCATTTGGGCCTCAGGATCAGAGATTCCAGCTTCCTGGAAAAATAGGTTTGATTGTCATCTTAAAGGGACCATGTCACACACAAAAAAGCCAGGTTCATAAAACTTTACCTGATGTTTTAGCAGAACCTTTATCGAGTGAAAGGCATGAGTTTGTGATGGCACAATATGTGAATGAATTTCAGGGAAATGATGCACCTGTTGAACAAGAAATTAACAATGCAGAAACGTACTTTGAAAGTGCCAAAGTATGCCGAAACCAGTTTGGCTCAGTGGATAGAGCATCAGCCTGTGGACTGAAAGGTCCCAGGTTTGATTCTGGTCAAGGGCATATATCTTGGTTGCAGGCACATCCCCAGTTAGGGGTGTGCAGGAGGCAGCTCATAGATGTTTCTGTCTCATTGATGTTTCTAGCTCTCTATCCTTCTCCCTTCCTCTCTGTAAAAAAATCAATAATATATATATATATATATTTAAAAAGTAAGTGCCAAAGTGGAGTATGTAATCCAAACATGTCCAGAATTGCTACAAAGAGATTTTCAATCACTGTTTCCAGAAATGGCCACCAAGAAACTAATGATTCTGACTGTAACACAGAAAACTAAGAATTTTATGACTATGTGGTAGAAAATGAAAGAGAAATGCTTTTCGACAGTTTTATCAATGTTGCTAAGGAAATATGCTACGCTCTTCAAGCTGAATGCTATTGGGCTAACTTTACTGACCCATCATCCGGTTTGGCGTTTTTTGGACCATATACAAACAACACTCTTTGAAACAGATGAAAGCTATCATCATTTAGGATTCACTGTTGATGACCTTAACTGCTTATAATCTCTGTCTGGGGTGCCCATGCAGTTGTAGGAAATATCTTCATGAATGCAACACCACATAGCCATATTATGAAGAAATTAAGTGGAAACCAGTAGTAATGTCAATTTATTTATTATACTATTTCAACTTAACATATGGGTTGATCTATAAACACTGTCAAAGGCTTCAGTTTTTTAAATTTACTTATTTTTAGGTATTTATTTAACAATGCTATAAATTTACAGCATTGACAAGGGATTTGTGATTTTTTAATTAACAAAGGTTCATATTGTCTATGAACGCATGTTAAGCACATCCACATTGAATGTGACAATGTATAATATTCTATTTTTAACTTAAAAAATTAAAGTGGCTATTATCCCCCTTTATTGGAAAAACCTTAGTTTTAATTATTTTCTCCAAAAGTAAATTATACATTTGCTTTTTTTTCATTGCAATATATTTTTAAATGTGGTTTTTAAGACTCCTAAGAAATTGTATTAATCTTTATAAAGTATTTTTAATGAATGTGATTGAAAAGTCTAGATTTAACTTTTCCTAATTTTCTTTTTTCTTGAAAAAGTCTTGAGTATTGCTGTGAAATCATGTACATATAGGAAAATAAGAATATGAATAATACTACATATCTATGTATAAAGGCATATGAATCTCATCCTTACACATACTAAAGGAATAATTCTTAACTCCTTGTTGTAATAAATAAATGTGGATTATTTTGAGACAAAAATATGCCTCAAGCTGTTAAAACGTATCTCTCCAATTTTAGCAAAAGATGCAAACTGTGATAAATTACAGCAATACCTCATTTGGGACAGTTAGCTTTTACAGCATTGTGAACATTTTAGAAAATCACACCTTTTCATTGTTGAGACTTTGCCAGTAGGAATAGAGGCAAATCTCAGGGGAACTAGTAACTTCTTCCCAATGAATTATTTCATTTTTGTCATATTTTCAATTGTACTTCAGTGTACTTACATGAAATGCCATAGTCATTAAATATGCTTCCTTAAAATGAAAACAGGCTAGAAAGATGAGGTTGTGATGTTATAATCTGCTTTGATCTTGTTGTATATAAAAATAGATGCTCTAATTGCTTTAATTTTATTTTGTATAAGATTACATTTAGCTTAAGATGTCTTGCATATTCTGGCATAAAGGGCAATATTCCCATATTTAAAATGAGTGGCAATTCAATGATATAAAAAGAGGCATTTTTTGTAAATTATAACACAATTAATCAAAATTTTAAAAAAGTTAAAAAGTGACAGTTCTTAAATAGCTCATTTCTTCTCCTTTGAGAAAAGAGAAGAAAACACTACAAGATAAATATCCCTTGGGTAGCAGAAAACAGTTCTAGGTCTTTGGGAAAGGATATAATGATCCCATCATAGAATTTTAAGGTTTGGAATTTTCAATTAAACTCTTCTATTTAGGGATAGTTTCCCCAAAGCTATGGGAGCAGCTTGCCCAGATTGGTTTCCTACCAGGTCAGACAAGGTTAAGATATAGAAGCAATGTCAGCAGCTTGAGCTATTAGGGGTCTTATAGAGGTCACTCCACCAATTCTTTATTTTGATAGATAGTTCCTAACATCTATAGAAGTTTTCCTCAGGGGACTATCAGAACCATCATCATAAGTTTCAATTTTAGAACATTTTTAGCTGACATCCTCTCAACATTTTAGGTGGCCTATATATGTGAACTTATGGTCTTTTTACAATAATACAACCATAGTAATGATAATAATTATGATCATGATGAACACTGACATTTATTAAGGACTGTTCCAATATATGTGAATATATATGCTGGAAGCAAATTCCAGCAGGTTACAATAAAACTAGTGGCCCGGTGCACAAAATTTGTGCATGGGGGGTGTCCCTCAGCTCCGCCTGCACCCTCTCCAATCTGAGACCCCTCAAAGGATGTCCTACTGCGGTTTACAGGGATCATGCCTAAACCAGCAGTTGGACATCCCTCTCACAATCCAGGACTGCTGGCTCCTAACCACTCATCTGCCTGCCTGTTTGATTGCCCCTAACCACTCTGCCTGCCAGCCTGCTCACTCCCAACTGGCCCCTTTGCTGGCCTGCTCACCTCCAACTGCCCCTTCTGCTGGCCTGCTCCCCCATCTTCCCTCCCCACCAGCCTGCTTGCCCCCAACTGCCCCCAAGCTGGCCTGCTCTCTCCAAATTGCCCCACCCACTGTCCTGATTACCCCCAACTGACTCCCACTGACAGCCTGCTCTTCCCCAATTGGCCCCCCTGCTGGTCTGCTCACCCCCAACTGCTCCCCCTTCTGGCCTGATCACCCCCAATGGCACCCCCACTGGCCTGATCACCTACAACTGCCATCCCATCCTGGCCTGATCACCCATAACTGCCCTCTCCTCTTGACCTTTAACCGCCTCTACCTAGGCCCAGTCTAATTAGAATATTACCCTTTTATTAGTATAGATAGATTTGTCCAATGTGTTTGATAGATTAAAAAAAGAACAGTAAAATGTTAAAAAATTCAGCACTTGCTACATACTACTTAGTATTCTGTTTCACAGAGATGGTTCTTGTTAGCATTCTTTCTTTTCTATTCTTTTTTTCAATGAATGTACATATATGCTAAAAACAACCTCACATTATACATTGGGTGCTGTTTGGTAATTTACTTTTCTATAAAGTATGTCATAGACATCTTTCAACAGCAAATAAAACAATTGCTGGTTCTCTTATACTTTTTAATGTATCATAATTACTACAGTATTGACGAGCATTCTAATGTTGCCATCTTTCTTCTCTCTGACCTCCATCTGCTATATGTATGTATACACATCTCCAGACATTTTGGCTCTATACCACCTGTGTTTAAAATTTTGTTACATATTGCTAAAATTGCTCAAAAGATTGTATTATTTTATGTACTTACAAACAACATAGGAGAATTTCATTTTTCTTAAACTCTGGAAAATAGCAGATATTTCCATTATTTTTAATCATTGTCAATTTAATTTTAGAAAAGATGTCATTTTTCATTAAAATTTCAAATTTCAATTTTTAACTAGTAGAAAGGCTGAGCATTTTTCATATATTTTTTGGTTCATTATATTCCTTGTTTTTTATGGACTCTCAATTCTAACTCCTTTTTTGTTCCTAGGGTGCCTTTGCAGTTTTTGTTGATCTGCCACAAACTTTATATATTAGCACTTTTGTCTCTCAAATATTTCAAATATTTTTCTACAGGAAAAATAAATTTTTTGTTTTACAGTGAACAAAAATAGTCTAACCATAAGACAACAGAAAAGTTATTTTTTACTTGAAATTCTTCTGGAAGGGAAAATGTTGGGGTAGCTATTTTATGTTCTCTTTAAAATATATTTCTATAGCAATTTGAGTTAATTTACTATTTCCAAGATGCATTATCATTTGAGGATAGATGAAGCCCATTATTAATTAATTTTTTAACAGTTTCTTTTTAAAAAATATATTTTATTGATTTTTTACAGAGAGGAAGGAAGAAAGATAGGGAGCCAGAAACGTCTATGAGAGAGAAACATTGACCAGCTGCCTCCTGCACACCCCCCACCAGGGATGTGCCCGCAACCAACATACATGCCCTTGATCAGAATCGAACCCGGGACCTTTCAGTCCGCAGACCGACGCTCTACCACTGAGCTAAACCAGTTTCGGCCCATTATTAATTTCTTATGGCATTGATAAATAATACAGAATCTAAAATATTGGACATTTTAGAAAAACTTAGAAACAAAGGATATAACCAAAAGAACTTAATTTTCAGTCTCATGTTATGATTTATCTGATTTTGGACACACACAGAATGAAAACCTTGCTTCTTAGCAATCAAGGGCTGATGGCACACGTAGAAATGCCCTCCAGTTGTCCTTTTTCTAGAACACTGACAATCCATAGCAATTATATCAATGATATCTATGTGGACCTTTTGAAAAATTTTAGTTTACTTCTTTCCATGAATGGAGTCTTTCCATTTTGTTTATATTTGCTGATAGCAGAAAATATGACTTTATTTCATTCACATAATGAATGTGGTGGGAAATTAATTCTCTTGGAACTAAGATTGTTTAGTTTGTTATGAGACATCATTGACATTTACAGTTTTCTCCCTTTTGTGCTATTCTAGTACACTGTTAAAAGATTGTGCCATAAATCCAAAAGCATGTTTTGCAAAGTTCATATCTGCATTTGATACCTTTAATATTAATAGGAGTGTATCTTTGAAGTGAGTAAATTGAGAAAGTGGCTGAAACTATAGTTTATAAAAAAAGATTAGTGGGTTTAATATGCACTGGAGAGTAAAAGAAAAATCTTATTACTGTATGGAGAAATTACCTCATAAAGAAGCTAATACAGCAGGCTAGGGAGTAATTTTTAACAAGGTTTTTATGATGCTCACGTGTCAGCGAGTTAATGAACTTATCTTTCTAGTTATTTTCAGACTGTAACGATGCTCTCCTTTTCTAGTTCTTGTGCTTTAAAAAGTAAAATGCATTTAATCACTTATAATAAAACTAATTCATTACTTTAATAAATCAAATACAATCTTATACTGTACACTTAACTGGTGCTGCAATAATGCTAGCAACCAGTCAGGTGCTAATGTTTAGCACGGAACACAGAAAATGTAACCATAGAGCTTATTTATTATTTAAATTTAAATATCTCATTTTGACAGTGCACAATCATTTTGAGATTTGACTCCGTTTTCAACTATTGTATCCAGGAAGTGGAGACAAAAGAATGAGAAATATTTTGTTTTAATAATTGCATACCTTTTCCAGTATGACCATTTAGTCTTTGAACTAAATACCACACAAACAATTCTGAATTGTTCATTCAATAGCAAAGTAACTTGGATTGGAAGTCAGTAAATCCAGAATGTCTGTTTGTCAAAACCTTGAAGGGAACAGTTAAGAATTACTTAGGAAGGCCACATTTACGTTGTTTTTCTCAAAGACAAAAGACTACCTGCTAAATCCTCACACTACTTGCTAAGAACCATTCTATATCAAAACTGTGATGAATTTAAGAAATAAAGTAAAGGGAAAGATAAAATAATAAAAATATGGTGGGAAAATAAATTCCTTTATAATATCTAACCTAAATCTGACTTATGATAACAGGTTTTCCATCTATTACTTCAACTATTGGTAGATAAGACACAAACACACTCACAGAAAAATATCTTATTTTAATTTTAACTTTTATTCAACATTGGAATACTAGTGAAAACAATTTGAATTAGAAGGCCAGTATAAAATCCTAAATACCATTTCATTTTCAAAACATTATTAGACTTAGATAAAATACACTGTCCTAGGCAGACTAGGTGCCCATTGTCTCCTACTCTTATCAACTTGATAATAAAATCTTCATAGCATCATTTAAGATTCTGGTACCTTGCAGTCAAATACTGGTAGTTAGGGTCCCTTTCATAATAACAGTGCAGAATGCCACTCTACTGGACATTTATTTTCTCTTTTACTAGCCCTCTCCCTTTCAACACTTTCTGTTTCATACTACTCCCTTGATACTTTCTCTGCTAAATCATAGTAGGTCATATTGCGTTTAAGTAATTCATGCTAAATTTCTAGCCAACTGATAGATTAATGATTATAAATGGTAAAATGTCTACTTTTTTCTATCACTCTTATATTGTGCTGACCATAACAAATTTAGACATACTAGCAGGCTGATAGAAAAGGTACCATTAAATTATTCTATACAAATAGCTGCCTACTCTGAGTTTTTTGAAGTTAGCTTTATCTGGTAATAAAAGCTTAATAATAATAAAATATACTCAGGTTTTTAAATCCAAAGAGTACCACACCAAGACACATCATAATGAAAATCCCAAGGGTAAAATACAGAGAATTTTAAAAGCAGCAAATCAAACAAACAAACAAACAAAATCAAACAAAACAAAAACAAAAAGACAGTTACCTACAAGGGAGTACCCATGGGACTGTCAGCTGATTTCTCAAAATAAAATAAAATAAGATAAAATAAAATAAAATAAAATAAAAAATAAAATAAAACCCCCCACAAACAAACAAACAAACAAACAAAAAATGCAGGCTAGAAGGGAATGACAATAAATATTCAAAGTGATGAATAGCAAGAACCTATCAATTATACTCTACCCAGCAAAGCTATCACTTAGAATTGAAGGTCAGATAAAGGACTTCACAGACAAGAAAAAGCTAAATGAGTTCATCACAATCATACCAGTATTATACTGAAGGGTATTTTTTAAGAAGAGAAAAAAGAAGAAAAGGATAAAGAAAAAAATTATGAACAATCAAGTGACAGTAAATATATATTTATCAACAAGTTAATCTAAAAATCAAATTAATAAAAAATCTGATGAATAGAATGAATTGGTGAATAGAATAGAATCAGGGATATGGAAATGGAACAGACTGATGATTCTCAGACAGAAGGGAGTTTGGGAAACAGTGCAGAGAGAGATTAGACAAAGATCTTATATGCATTACCTATGGACACAGACAATAGGGTGGCGAGGCCCTGGGGTGGGGCAGGAACTTCATGGAGGGAGCTATGGCGGGGAAAAGCGGGACATCTGTAATAATTTATTTATCAATAATAACATTAAATGTAAATGGAGTAAATGCTCCAATTAAAATACATAAGGTAGCTGAATGAATAAGAAAACATGACCCATATATTTGTTGTTTGCAAGAGATCTATCTCAGAAGAAATGATTCAAACAGACTGATAGTGAAGGGATGGAAAATTTTTTCAGGCAAATGGAAATGAAAAAAAAAACTGGGATTGTAATATTATATCTGACAAAATAGACCTCAATGTAAAGGTCATAACAAGAGATAAGGAAGGCTACTTCATAATACTAAACAGAACAATTCAACAAGAGTATACAACTGGTAAACACATATGCACCCAATGAGGATATAAAACAACTTCTGGAAGACATCAAGGGAGAGATCAACAGCAATACAATCATTATAGGGGACTTTAATACCTCACTGACACCACTGAATAAATACTCAAAACAAAAAATCAGCTAAGAAACACCAATCCTAAAGTGACTCACTAGATCAGGTGGATTTAATTGACAGCTTCAGAATACTAACCCAAAAGATACAGAATATATATTCTTCTCAGGTGCACATGTGACATTTTCAAAGATAGACCACATATTAGGACACAGGCAAAGTCTCTTCAAATTTAAGAAGATGGAAATCATAACAAGCATCATTAGAAATCAACTACAATAAAAAAAAATGAAAAAGAATAAATCACTTAGAAGCTAAAAAGTATGGTATTAAACAACTAGAGGCCTGTTGCACAAAGTTTGTGCACATATAGGTCTTACTTCCTTAACAGTTGGCACCGGTTTTCCTCTGGCACCGGGACCCAGGCCTTCACTCTAGCTGCCACCTTTGGCCTTCGCTCTGACTAGAGCCTTCAGTGTTTGCTTCGGCCGAAGCCACATTCCTGTAGCTCCCTCTGCCACCCACCTTCCTCTTGATAGCAGCTGTCCTGCCCTGCCCGTCTCTCTGCACTTGCATATGCAAATTAACCTCTAGCTTTGTTGGGTTAATGTGCATACCCAATCCTGATTGGCTGGTGGGCATCTTGGAGGTACAGTCAATTTGAATATTTCTTTTTTATTAGTATAGACTAGTGGCCCATTGTAGGAAGATTCCTGCAATAGAGCTTCCTGCTGCAGTAGCTGCCCCTCCTGCTTCCTTCCCTTCTCCCCTCCCCTGCTTGTTTGCTTCTCTGCTGTTTGGCTCCCTTCTGCAGCACTTGGCTTTTTTCTATGGCTTCTTTCTACACTGTCTGGCCTGGATATGCAAAGTAACTGCCATCTTCGTTGGGTTAATTTGCATGCTCACCCTTATTGGCTGGTGGGCGTGGCTTATGGGCATAGTGAAGGTGCAGTGAATTGCATGTTTCTCTTTTATTAGGTAGGATGATTCAAAGGAGAAATGAAAAATATCCTGGAAATAAATGACAATTAAAACAAAACAATCCAAAATCTATAGGACACAATGAAAGTAGTCCTGAAAGGGAAGTTCATAGCTCTACAAGCCTACCTCATAAAACAAGAAAAAGTGGTAATAAAAAATTCAGTAACCTTACAAGTTAAAGAATTAGAAAGAGAGCAATAAGAAAAGCTTTACAGATACTAGAAGAAAGGAAATAAGAAAGATCAGAGCAGAAATAAACAACATAGAGACAAAATATATATATAGATCAGTGAAACCAAGAGCTGGTTCTTTGAAAAACAAACAAAATTGATGTTTGTATTGACAGGCTCACTAAGAAATAATTGGGGTAACTCAAATAAACAAAATCAGAAATGAAAGAGATGAAGTAACAACTGACCCCACAGATAAACAAAGGATTGTAAAAACAAAACAAAACAAAACAAAAAACAAACTATGAAAAACTCTACTCCAATAAACTGGACAACCTTGATGAAATGTATATATTCCAAGAAAAATACAAGCTTCCAAAATTCAATCAGGAAGAATAAAAAACCTAAATAGCTCAATATTTACCAATGAAATTGAAATAGTAATCAAAAAGCTTTCAGCAAACAAAAGCCCTGTACTGGATAGCTTCAGGGTTCAGGGGAGTTTTACCAAAATTCAAAGAAGAACTAAAACCAGTCATTCTAACATTATTCCAAAACATTCAAGAGGAAGGTACATTTCCAAGCTCTTTCTATGAATCCTGCATTATCCTAATCCCAAAACCAGATAAAGACACTACAAAGAAAGAGAATTACAAACCAATATCCATGATGAATATAATATCTCAACAAAATTCTTGCAAATCAGATCTAGCAGTACATTAGAAGGATCATACACCATGACCAAGTGGGATTTAATCCAGGTATGCAAGGCTGTTACAATATCTGCAAACCAATAAACATGATAAATTGTATAAATAAACTGAGAGTCAAAAATCACATAATCGTATCAACTCATACAGAAAAGGAATTTGACAAAGTCCACCACACTTTTCTGATAAAAACTGGAAATAGATGAATCATACCTCAACATAATAAAAGCCTTGTATAAAAAACCTACAGCCAACATCAAACTTAATGAGAAAAAGCTAAAACCATTTCCCCTAAGAACAGGAATAAGACAGGGATGCCCACTTTCACCACTCCTGTTTCACACAGTACTGGCCAAGAAGAAGAAAGAAAATGATTCCAAGTTGGAAAATAAGAAGTAAAACTGTCCTTATTTGCAGATGACAGAATACTGTACAAAGAAAACCCTAAAGATGCCATCAAAAATTATTAGATTTAATAAATAAATTTTGAAATGTAGCAGGATAAAAAATTAATGCAAGAAAGCTATAGCATTTTTATACATCACTAGTGAACTTACAGAAAGAGAGATTTAAAAAACAATACAAGGAGTGAAGATGACTGTCAATGGGAAGGAGAGAACAAAGGGAGAGTGTGTGGTCTCACGGGGAGTGTTTGTTGGTGAGTTTGAGGGACAGCTATACTCTAGGAGACTGTGGGGATTGCTGGATGGGGTTCCCATGACTAGGCATCCCCCACTGTTGATGGGTTTCTTCCCAGAGCAACCAACTTTGATGCGGAGACTGCACCATCTTGAAGGGGAAAGTGGTTGTTATTGGAAATTCCTGGGAATCTACAACTATGGCACCCAGTGATCAGGTGTGAACCCAAAATCACCAGTCCCCAAGTGGCATAAGCACACAAATTCATAGGAGCTCTGCACCCCCTCATGGAAATTTCAGATTTTGCCTGGGATAAGGTGAGGTCTGTGGTCTGCAGGAGAGAGAAACCCACACAGCGGCAGCTGGAGGACTTGTGGAAGTGTGCACCCAGAAAAGTCTGTGGACTTTGGGGCTGGCATGATCTGTGAATGTGGAAGGGGATCCACAGAGCAGCTAACAGAAGGGAACTCTAAAAAGAAACTTATAGCTGAACTGGGTGCAAAAGGACAGCCTAAAAACTTTTAAAGTGTGCCTAACTGCTTATACCCAAGGGGGAAAAAGATTGCATAGACTTAACATGCAGTGCCAGAGTTTGCACACTTACTCTGGCTCTTGTTTATTTCTTTTCTTTTCTTTTCTTTTCTTTTCTTTTCTTTTCTTTTCTTTCCTTTTCTTTTCTTTTCTTTTCTTTCCTTTCCTTTCCTTTCCTTTTCTTTTCTTTCCTTTCCTTTCCTTTCCTTTCCTTTCCTTTTCTTTTCTTTTCTTTTCTTTTCTTTTCTTTTCTTTTCTTTTCTTTTCTTTTCTTTTCTTTTCTTTTCTTTTCTTTTCTCTCTCTTTAAATCCTTGCTTTTTATTACTAAGCCCAATTTATAGGATCACCAAATTGGGGACACTCCAAGAGACCGCAGGGGAAAGTTGTTTTTGTGGAACCTGGGGATCAGAGCAGTGAATAATGATCAGAGAACCAGCTCTGGGGAAACCCATTTCCCCAAACCAGTATTAAGTGCCACAGGGAAATCAAAATCGAAACACTAGCTAGATAGGACCTATAGATCTGGAGGTCAATCCAGAAACACTGCCACCCAGGGGCTGAATCACAAATTGACTCTTATGTAAACACAAATAGAGGAGTATAAGAAATAAAGAAGCACTGTCTGCTTGAAAATCAGAACTGTGGCCTACAACACCGAGAAGCAGTGGAATGCAGGGAACTTCAATACTGTTCTGACTAGGAAATAAGCATGCCAAACAGAACAGTAGAGGAAGTAAATGATCTTCACTACTGCACATTTTTATTTATGTTTTCATCTTTTACTTAAGAAATTATTTTTTTTCTTTTTTCCTCACTTGATTTTACCTTTGTAATTATTACATTTTTTAATTTTCTATCAGTATTATTACCATTACTATTTTACCTTTTATTAAAAGTGTTGTTTTATTTTACTTTTGGATTAGTGTTCTACATTCTATTTTCATCTTTCCTTTAGCATCATTTTACTCTATCTCAACTTTATCTTTATGCCAACACTCTCTTCCTCACTTTCCCCTTTTGTTGTTCTGTTTCTCTTACCCTATTCCTGCTTTAGATTTTCCTTATTCCTTCTTTTTACCCTCTGTTAAAATTTCACCCTACTTATATATCTAGTTTCCAATATCCTGCTCCAAGTCCATAGATAACTCTTTCCTCTATTCACTATCCAAAAACAATTTTTCTCTCTATCCCTTTGTTGTTATTTGCATGATTGCTGATTATATAATTTTTTATGCTTGTTTGTGAGATTGTTGGTATGAATTCAAGAATACTATACTGAGCAGAGCTACCAATCAAAATGGATGGTGAAATCAGGAGCTTCACAGACAAAAAAGGATTAAGGGAGTTTATTACCACCAAACCAGGAATACAAGAAATGCTTAAGGGTCTGCTGTGAAAAGAAGAAATAGGAAGTGAAGAAGAAACACATGGGTAAAGAATAAAAGTGGTGACAAACAAGTACCTATGAGTAATAACTTTAAATGTAAATGGATTAAATGCCTCAGTCAAAAGACATAGGATAACGGATTGGATAAGAAAAGATGACATATATATCTGCTGTCTATGAGAAACCCACCTCAGGAAAAAAAAAAAGCACACAGACTGAGGTTGAAGGGATGGAAAAGGTTTTTCAGGAGAATGGAAATGAAAAAAAAAAAAAGGCTGGGTTAGCAATATTTATATCTGACAAATTAGATCTCAAAGTGAAGGACATAACAAGAGATAAGGAATACCACTTCATAATACTAAAGGGAGCAATCCAACAAGAAGAAATAACTCTGGTAAATGCCCAACTATCACCATTTGAAAAATTCTCTAAACAAACAAAAAAATATCAGCAAAGAAACATCAATCCTAAATGACTCACTAGTCCAAATGGTATTAATTAACATCTTCAGAACATTTCACCCAAAATCCACAGAATATACATTATTCTCAAGTGCACATAGGTCATTTTCAAAGATAGACCATATATTGGGTCACAGGCAAAGACTCTTCAAATTTAAGAAGATAGAATTTATATCAAGCATCTTCTCACATCACAATGGCATAAAACTGAAAATCAACTATAAAAACAATCCCAAAAAATCAAATACATGGAGACTAAATTGCATGCTATTAAACAATGACTAGATTACCAGAGAGACAAAACAATAATAAAAAAACATCATGGCAACAAATGACAATGAAGATACAACAATCTAAAATCTATCAGACACAGCAAAAGCAATCCTGAAAGGGAAGTTCATAGCTCTACAAGCCTACTGCAAGAAAACAAGAAACAATGGTAATAAATTATCTAATCCCACAACTCAAAGAGGTAGAAAGAGGGCAATAAGAAAAGCCCTGTGTAAACAGAAGAAAGAAAATAAAGATCAGAGTTGAGATAAAGGACATAGAGACCAAAAAACAACAACAAACAATACAATAGATCAACTAAACCAAGAGCTCGTTCTTTGAAAGAATAAACAAGATTTATGAAACTCTAGCCTGGCTCACCAACAAGCAAAGAGACAGCTCATAAATAAACAAAATCAGAAATGGAAGAGGAGAAATAACAACAGTCACCACAGAAATATAAAGGATTGTTTTAAAAAATACTACGAACAACTCTATTCCAACAAACTAGATAACCTGAAAAAAATGGACATATTTCTAGAAAAATACAACCTTCCAAAACTCAATCAGGAAGAATCTAAACATTTCAATTTCTTAACTATGTAAGAAATTGTAGCAGTCATCAAAAAGCCTCCAGCAAACAAAAGCCTGGGACCAGATTGCTTCACAGGGAAATTTCACTAAATATTCAAGGAAGTACTAAAACCTATCCTTCTCAGACTATTCCAAAAAATTCAAGAGGAAGGAACACTTCCAAGCTCCTTCTATGACACCAGCATCACCCTAATAAAAAATCAGATAAAGACAACACAATGAAAGAATTACAGGCCAATATCTCTCATGAACATAGATGCCAAAATCCTCAACAAAATTCTAGCAAAATGAATCCAGCAGTACATCAGAAAGATCATATACCATGACCAAGTAGGATTTTCTCAGGGATGCAAGAATGGTACAATATCCACAAACCAATAAATGTGATATATCACATAAACTAATTGAGAGATAAAAATCACATAGTCATATCAATTGATGCAGAAAAAGCATTTGACAAAATCCAACACACTTCCGTAATAAATACTCTCAGCAAGTTGGGATCTTACCTCAACATAATAAAAGCCACATATGATAAACCCACAGCCAATATCATACTCAATGGGCAAAAACTAAAGTCATTTCCCCTAACAACAGGAACAAAACCACTTCTGTTCGACATAGTACTAGAAGTACTAGCCATTGTGATTAGAAAAAAAGAAGAAATAAAAGGCATCCAAATTGGGGGGAAAAAATGTGTTAAACTGTCCTTATTTGCAGATGACATGATAATGTAAATAAAAAAAATCTAAAGACTCCATAAAAAACAAAACAAAAACTATTAGATATAACAAATGAATTTGGCAATGTAGCAGGATACAAATTAACACAAAAAAAATCAATGGCATTTCTACACACCAGTAGTGAACTTACAGAAAGAGACACTAAAAAAGCAATTCCATTTACCATTGCTCAAAAAAATTACGATACCTAAGAATAAACTTAACTAAGGAGGAAAAAGACCTATACATGGAAAACTACAGGACAGTGAAAAAAAAAAGAGAGATAAAGACATAAAAAGATGAAAGAGCATACCCAAAGTAATTTATAGATTCAATGCAATCCCCATTAAAATACCAATGACATATTTCACAGACCTTTCCAACAATTCATCTGGAATAAAAAAGAGCCAGAATAGCCACAGCAATCCCAAGAAAGAAGAACAAATTGGGTGAGATCTCAATACCAGATTTCAAGCTGTATTACAAAGACACTGTTCTCAGAACAGCTTGGTACTGGCTGAAGAGCAGACATATTGATCAATGGAATAAAATAGAGAACCCAGAAATCAACCCAAACCACGATGCTCAAGTAATATTTGACAACGAAGGCATGGACATACAATGGAGTCAAGACAGTGTCTTCAATAAATGGTGTTGGGAACTTGGATAGATACATGCAAAAAAATTAAACTAGATCACCAACTTACACCATATACAAAAATAAACTCAAAATGGATAAAGGACTTAAACATAAGATGGGAAATCATAAAAATACTAGAGGAATCCACAGGCAGAGAAATCTCAGACATATACCAAAACAATTTCTTCACAGATTCTGCAATGGAAACTAAGGAGAAAATAAACAAATGGGACTACAACAAAATTAAAAGCTTTTGCACAACAAAAGAAACCATCAATAACTCTGAGACCATGTGGATTCTGGCAACAGAGAGGAATTGACAGGACTACTCCAGCCATGAAGACAGAAGAGAAGCAGTCCAGAGATGGAAGATCCTGAGAACACCTTGCCATACTAGCAGGCAGCAGCTGTGCGTCATTGCAGATTGCCCAGAACAAAACCAGAGAGGATTGGACCTGCATTGCCACCATTTGTCTACCATCAACAACTGAAATATCATCACTGACATATACACATAAGGAACTGTTTGACATTGAAATTGGGTCCCAAAAGAACTGTTGGCCCAGAACGAAACTCACTATAGACTGATCCATTTGCTCTCAGCATAACCATTATTGCTTGTCTCATTTTTGGTTCTTATAGGCATATATCTAGTAACACATGATCTCCCTCATCTAGGGGAAATGATTAACAACATAGACCGATGAAGAAGAGCAGACCCAGAGACAAGGATGTATGGATCAGACTGCAAGACCTCAGAGGCAGGGTAGAGGAGGGTGGAGATAAAGGGGAGAGATTAAACAAAAGACTCGTGTGCATCCATATGAGCCTAACCAGTGGTCAAGGACAACAGGGGGATAGGGGCATGTGTGGGGAGGCATTTGAGATGCAAATGGGGGGAAGAGGACAAATATGTGATACCTTAATCAATAAAAAAATTTGAAAAAAAGATATATAGGAACAGTCCAGAAATGGAAGACACTGATGTTGCCTTGCCATGCTAGCAGTCAGCAGCTGTGTGTCACTGCAGGTTGCCTAGGACCAAAGCAGATTAGGGTGGGACCTCCATTGCTACCATGCACCCACCATCCAAATATCATTGCTGACATGTACACATAAGGAAGTGTTTGACATTGAAACGGGGACTCAGAACTGTTGGACCTTGAAATTGGGACTCAAACATTTTTTGTTATTATATGTATCGTAGAGGCCCAGTGCATAAAATTCATGCAAGGGGGTGGGGTGGTCACTCACCCTCTCCAATCTGGGATCCCTCTCACAATCCAGGACTGCTGGCTCCCAACTGCTCACCTGCCTGCCTTCCTGATTGTCCCTAACCTCTTCGACCTGCCAACCTGATCACCCCCTAACCACTCTTATGTCATCCTGATTGATGTCTAACTGCTCCCCTGCCAGTCTGTTTTACCCCAACTTACCTCCTTACCTACCCCTAACTGCCCTTCCCTACTGGCCATATTGTGATGGCCATCTTGTGTCCACATGGGGGAAGGATTTTTGACCACATGAGGCAGCTATCTTGATCTTGTGTGTTAGAGTGATGGTCAATCTGCAGATTACTCTTTTATTAGATAGGATTTCTATTCTGCAGAGGCAAGACTTTTTAAAGGAAAGAAATTGGGAAAAAATAGATACAGAGGCAAAGAAGCATTGAACAGACTGTCAAACTACAGCATGAAGACAGGGGAGGTTGGGGGCAAGGTTGTAAGAGATCAACTGAAGGACTTGTATGCATGCATATAAAAATAACCAATGGATGCAAGACACTAAGGGGCAGAGGGCAGGTGAGGGCATGTACTGGGGGGTAGGAGAGGCCAGGGGGAGGTCAACAGGGGAAAGAAAATATGGGACATATGTACTACAATTTGTAATACTTCAAATAATAATAATAATAATAATAATAATAATAATAATAAAATAGTGAAACCATCAACAAAACAACAAGAAAGCTCATTATATGGGAGAACATATTTGCAAATGTTATCACTGATAAAGGTTTAATCTCCAACATTTACAGGGAACTCATACAACTTAATAAAAGGAAGATAAATGATCCAATTAAAAAAATGGGCAATGGACCTATATAGAAACTTTTCGAAAGAAGACAGAAGGAAGGCCAAGAGAAATCAGAAAACATGCTCAAAGTCAGTAATTATCTGAGAGATGCAAATCAAAATGACAATGCGATACCACCTGACACCTGTCAGAATGGCTATAAACAAATAAAAAAAGGAACCCTTATGCACTGCTGGTGGGAATGCAGACTGGTACAGCCACTGTGGAGAACAGTATGGAGTTTCCTCAGAAAACTAATAATGGAATTTATATTTAACATTTTTATCTTACTTTTAGGAATGTATCCCAAGAAAATAGAAACACCAGTCAGAAAGGATTTATGCACCCATATGTTCATAGCAGCACAATTCACCTAAGTTTTGGAAACAGCCTAAATTCCCATCAGCAGATGAATGGATTAGAAAACTATGGTACATCTACACAATGGAATATTACACTGCTATAAAAAGAAGGAATTCTTACCATTTGTAACAGCATGAAAGGATCTGGAGAGCATTATGTTAAGTGAAATAAGCCAGGGCAATGAAAGAAAAGTACCTCATGATCTCACTCATTTATGGGAAATAAAGAACATTATAACCTGATGAAAAAAGGATAGATACAGGGGCAGTAAACAGACTGTCAAATTATAGCGGGAAGGCTGGGAAGTGCTCAGGAGGTGGGGAAAGAGATCAACCGAAGGACTTGTATGCATGCATATAAGCACAACCAACGGACGAAAGACACTGGGGCGGGGGGGATGTGTTGGGATGAGAACATGCAACAGGGAGTAGGGGAGGCTGGGCAAAGGCCAATGGGGAAGGAGATATATGCACTACTATATGTAATACTTTAAACAATGAAAAGTAAAACTAAAAATAAATAAAAAACAACCCCATTTACCATCTCACCAAAAAAATAAGATGCCTAGGAATAAACTTAACTATGGAGGTAAAAGACCTGTACTCAGAAAACTACAAGACACTGATAAAGAGATAGAGTTAAACATAAACAAATGGAAGGACATACTGTGTTCATGGATTGGTAGAGTCAGAATCATTAAAATGTCCATGCTACCCAAAGCAATCGATAGATTCAATGCACTCCCATTGAAATATCAACGGCATGTTTCACAGACCTAGAACGAACTCTCCAAAAATTCATCTGGAATAAAAAAAGACCCTGAATAGCTGCAGCAATCCTGAGAAAGAAGGACAAAGTAGGAAGATCTCAAAACCAGATATTATGTATTATGCTAAGTGAAATAAGCCCGTCAACGAAAGATAAATATCACATGATCTCACTCATTTTTGGAATATAACAAACAACATAAACTGATGAACAAAAAACATATCCAGAGACAGAAAAGCATTGATCAGATATTCAAACCTCAGAGGGAAGGTAGGGGAGGGTGGGGGCAAAGGGAAGAGATCAATCAAATAACTTGCATTCATGCATATAATCATAACCAATAGACACAGACACCAGGGAGTGAGGGTATGAATGGGGATTGGGGGAGTAATTGGAGGATATGGACACATATATAATACCTTAATCAATCAAAATAAATTTTAAAATTATATATTTCAATTAAATATTATCTTGTATTAGTTTCAGGTATGCTGATAGTGGTAACACAATCATTCACTTTACAAAGTGTTCCCCCTGATATTTCTAGTATCCAACTATCACCCCACATTGTGATTACAATATTATTGAATACTAAAAACCCAGTGCATAAAAATTTATGCACTGGATGGGGAGTTCCCTCAGCCTGGCCTGCCTCCTCTCACAGTCTGCGAGCCCTCAGGAGCTGAAGGCGACCCAGTGATCAGGGGAAGGTGACACCTTCATCACACCTCTTCTGCTGCCACATCCAGCAGCACAAGCCTCAGCTTGTTACCTGAGCCTCAGGAGGCCCTGGGCAGCTGGACAGCCACCATTTGAGGCTTGCCTGTGCCTCCAGCTGGTTCTGGGTGGCTGGAGTGCTGAGGGGACTGGGGGACTCTGGAGGCAGGCACATGAAGCAGCTGGACACGCCTGGGGGTGGGCCCAGCTGTGCCGTGCACATGCGGCACCAGCAGGGCTGAGGAGACTGGCTGAAGAACTGGAAAGACCTGCACAACCTAATGACCAGTCCCTATGACATGCACTGCAGTGGCCAACCAGCCCTCTTCTCCCAGCCACCCTGTTCCTGACCACTTCCCCCAACTCCAATTGTGGGTGTGGCCGCCAGCCAACCTCCTGCATCCCCTCCCCACCCCTCGCCCCAGCCCTGAAAAACCCCTATCAGGGCTGGCCAGCCAGACCCACCAATGCACAAATTCATGCACCAGGCCAATAGTAGTGAATAAACAATATAAATAAGATTTGATGTGAAGTATTTTTCTTTTCTTTTCTTTTCTTTTCTTTTCTTTTCTTTTCTTTTCTTTTCTTTTCTTTTCTTTTTTAAATATATTTTATTGATTTTTTTACAGAGAGGAAGGGAGAGAGATAGAGAGTTAGAAACGTCGATGAGAGAGAAATATGGACCAGCTGCCTCTTGCACACCCCCTACTGGGGATGTGCTCGCAACCAAGGTACATGCCCTTGACCGGAATCAAACCTGGGACCTTTCAGTCCGCAGACCGATGCTCTATCACTGAGCCAAACTGGTTTTAGCAGTATTTTTTTTCTTGAAAAATAGAATGTGATTTTACTTTATCAGAAATATTTTTTAAAATGTTTTAAAAAAAATCATCTTTGACATTTTCCCACTCACTGGAAATGTGATTTTCAGATTCCATAGCTTCATTAACTAGTCCTGCTTAACCAATATTCTTTTCAGGCCCTGTCTTTCCAACTCTGCAAAGTTCATGCTGTTCTCTAGTCCTTCTTTGTCCAAAACATCAGTTAGGAGCCTGCTGAACATATCAACTTATGAACATGTGGTACTTGTTACCTATCTTGTTTTTGTTAATGTATTCCATATGCTCTTGGCCCATTTTATGAAATAGTTTCTTTTATCTAGTCTATTTGTCTCTATGTCCTACTGTTCTGAATATAGTCATTCTCTTTTATGTTATTTGCCACTGAGAATACTTAATATAAATGTTTTCCATTCATAAATTTACATTACATATGAATAATGATGCTTTCAATAAAGTTCAAGACCACAGAGGGACAATCCTTCCTAAACCATATGGTATAAATATCTTAACTGTAAACATAGGTTTTAAAGACAGATATTTAATCAGCAGGGAAATGGTCTATTGTAAATCTGTTACTCATATAGACACCAAATAGAATCATGCATTATCATTTGCTATTAGCTGTTTGTGTGAAAACCTGTTACATGGATAACCAACCATGTATGAATTGCAAAGCACTTTGCAAAATCATTTATTAAAACAGATTTGCCCACAGTGTCTCTGGGCAGTAGACAAACAGGATGGATGTATTTATACACAAACAAGGAGACACTGGCCCTTGACTATAATTCAAACTGGAGATGAAAATTGAACATCTTTTATCTGATAAATGAATGTCATGCTAATTTTGATGCACTCCTGATTCATTACCTGGTTTGTCAAATAATATGCCCTGATAAGATGTAAAAAAGAGAGGAGGAAGGACTAAATACTATTACTCTATACCCTTCTTGAACTCAAAATTTTATGTCTATTTAGCGCTCAGACTCCCTCAGCCAGAGCTGTCAGCCTCCGTGGTCACTGACTGGAGCAGCTTCCCAAGCAGCTTTCAATGCCTCTGAGATATTTGTCATTGAAGATGCAGCTGGAGGGAACCCACACATGGGCCTGCTGGTCTTACCAAGCTCATGACTGGTCATGAAAGTGTGTTTGTATTTCTGGGGAATACCTGTTCCCTTTCAATATCTCTCCACCCCCATTTCATGACCCACGGCACGGCATAGAAAGAGTTCTGGCCTGGGAATTTGATGAAGGTAACATTGGAGCTGCCATGATTTAAAGAAAATTCATTTCATTCTTTCATTTTCTACAACAGCTATGTGGACAATAATTCTTATCTTGCCTTATTCACAAGGATAATGTAGCAATAATAATGAGCATAAAATATTTCAAAAGTGTTCTCCAACTTTGTGCTTTTCTCTGTTTATATTTTCTATATTAGTACATTATATATACTAATAAAATATTTCAAAAGTGTTATTCAACTTTGTGCTTTTCTCTGTTTATATTTTCTATATTAGTATATTATATATACTAATACTAATTAGACCAGGAGATCTTCTGGAGACCTTTCAGACGTCCTTCCGGACAAAGCCATGGTGGTGGGACTGAGGCAGAGGTGGTTAGAGATGACCAGGCTGGCAGGGGAGAGCAGTTGAGGGCAATCAGGCCAGCAGGGAGGGCAGTTGGTGATGATCAGAATGGCAGGCAGAGGCAATTAGGGGCAATCAGGAAGGCAGACAGAGTGATTAGAGACAATTAAGCAAGAAGGTGAGTGGTTAGGAGCCAGTGGTCCCAGATTGTGAGAAGGATGTCTGACTGCAGGATCAGGCCTAAACCAGCAGTCAGACAGCCCCCAAGGGGTCCTGGATTGATTGGAGAGGGTGTAAGCCAGGTTGAGGGAAGCCCCCTCACTGTGCATGAATTTCATGCACCAAACCTCTAGTATATACTGTGTGTGTGTGTGTGTGTGTGTGTGTGTGTGTTTGTATACACATACTAGTGGGATCCCTGTGGGATCAGGCTAAACCAGACATTCCACTCACAATCTGGGACTGCTGGCTCCTACATGCTCACCTGCATACCTGCCTGATTGCCCCTAACCCCTCTGCCTGCTGGTGATCTAAAGTGTGACCAGTTGCCCCACAGAGGGAGAATACCGGTGGTGGTGGTCAGGGGTGGAGCTGGCCAGCAAGTGTGTAGCAACAGGGGGTGGGGTTAACCAGCAAGCGGGCCTGCACTGCCCCTCGATTGCCCCACAGGTCACCTCCAAGGCAGGTGTCAGCGGGGGCCCTCTGATTGCCCCATTGGTCACACTTCAGATCAGCCCTGATTGCCAGCCAGGCCTAGGGACCCTACCTGTGCACAAAGTTCATGCATTCGGGCCTCTAATGTTGAGTAAGAGTGATGAAAGTGAAGATCCTTGTCTTATTCTTGTTCTTAAGGGAAACACTTTTAGTTGTTGACCATTGAGTATTTTGTTGGCTGTAGATTTGTCATATATGGCCTTTGTTATGTAAAAATATGGTCCCTCTATTCCTACTTTCCTGAGAACTTTTATCAAAAAAGGGTGCTGGATTTTGCCAAATTCTTTTTCTGCATCGATTGATATGATCATGTGATTTTTATATTTCAATATGTTTATGTTATGTATCATATTTATTGATTTGTAAATATTGTACCAGCCTTGTATCCCTGGAATAAATACCACTTGATTATGGTGTATTATTTTTTTAATATATTGCTGGATCTGATTTGCTAAAATTTTGTTGAGGATTTTAGCATCTATTTTCAAGAGGAATGCTGGTGGAAATGCAGATTAGTGCAGCCACTCTGATAAACAGTATGGAGTTTCCTAAAAAAATTAAAAATGGAACTCGCATTTGACCCGAAGATTCCAGTTCTGGAAATATATCATACACACCCCAAAATACCTATCAGAAAGAATATATGCACTGCTATGTTATTTACAATAGCTAAGATTTGGAAACAGCCCAGGTGTCCATTAGTAGATAAGTAGATAAAAAAGCTGTAGAATATTTACACAATTGAATACTATGCAGGCGTAAAAATGAGGGACATTTTACCCTTTGAACAACATGGATGGAGCTAGAGAATATTATCAAAGTGAAATAATCTGAGAAATAAAATATCATATGATCTCACTGATTTGTGGTATCTAATGAACAAAATGAATTGACCAATAAAATATGAACCAAAGCCTGGAGGCATGGAACAGACTGTCATACCTTGATGGGATGAGAAGAGATAAACCAAATAAATTGTATACTTATATGTATTTCCCAGGGTCAATAGGGTGGTGAATACTTTAGGGGTGGGGTAGGGACTGGGAGGAGGGAGGTAAAGGTGGAGTGGTGGGAACAGGAGACATTTATAATACTATCAATAATAATAAAAATTGTGTGGTTTTTTTTTAAGCTCAGCATTGAGCTGCTGGAATTTTTGGTACAGAAATGTTTCTCTTTAGGTTGCAGATAGAAAATTCAGGGAGCTTACTGATGCTGATAAATGAAGGCTAAGGTTGGGACAATTTAAAGAACTTGACTACCTTGGAGGAAATAGGAATGAGAAGAGAGAGAAGAAAAGAGAGTCAAACAGTACAAAAATCTGGGGCTGGGGCAGCAGAGAGTAGAATTGGCAAATAAGACAGGATAAACTCAGTGACAGCAGTATGCTGGGAAGATGATCTGAAGAAACATCAATCATATATATGAATATATCTCCACAATTTTATGTCAATAGTACTGTTGATTGTGCAGAGATGTATATATAGAATTTAGTACCTAGCACAGTCCCTAGTATATGGTAGATACTAAAAAACTTATGATAAAATTAAGAAATAATTAGATAATGTCACATTGGAGCACAACTCTTCTTATATATTATCAGTACTTTTTCTAAGTGATTAAGTGATCAAAAAGAAAAATGTAATGCATCCTCTTGTTATGTTGACTTGATAATATTTGTTCTTGAAACTATATATATATATTACTATATTTATAGATCAGCTCTGAATAATAAATGTGATGACAAGGCAAGTTTTATAGAAAATTTTGAAAATTATGTTTTCAGAAAAGAGAGAATCTTTATCTCTTCAAAGATAGGAGCATCTCATCTGGAATAATAATAATAATTTTTAAAAAAGACCCTGAATAGCCACAACAATTCTGAGAAAAAAGAACAAAGTTGGAGAGATCATAATACCCGGTATCAAGCTACATTACCCAGCCACGGTTCTCAGAACTGCCTGAACTGGCACAAGAACAGACATATAGACTAATGGAACAGAACAGAGAACCCAGAAATAGCCCCAAGCCATTATGTTCAATTAATATTTGACAAAGGAGGTAAAAACATACAATGGAGTCAAGACAGTCTCTTCAACAAATGGTGCTGGAAAATTTGGTCAGCTACATGAAAAAAATGAAACTAGATCACCAACTTACACCATACAAAAGACAAACTCAAAATGGCAAATGACTTAAATGTAAGACGGGAATTCATTAAAAATCCTACAAGACTTCTTAGGCAGCAAAATAGCAGACATATGTCGTAGCAATATCTTTACTGACACAACTCCCAGGGTGATGGAAACCAAGAGAAAATAAACAAATGGGATTACATAAAAATAAAAAGCTTCTGCACAGCAAAAGAAACCATCAACAAAACAACCAGAAAGTGAACTACATGGGAGAACATATTTGCCAATGCTATTTCAGGGTTTAAGCTCCAAAATTTACAGAGAACTCATACAATGTAACAAAAGGAAGATAAACAGCCCAATCAAAAAATGGGCAAGGACCTAAATAGACAATTTTTGAAAGAGGACATATGGAAGGTTGAGAGATATATGAAAACATGCTCCAAGTCACTAATCATGTGAGAGATGCAAATCAAAATGACAACGTGGTACAATCTCACAACTGTCAGAATGGCTATCATCAACAAATCAACAAATGACAATTGCTGGCAAGGATGTGAAGAAAAAAAAGCCCTTGTGCACTGCTGGTAGGAATGCAGACTGGTTTATCCACTGTAGAAGACAGTATGGAGCTTCCTCAAAACGTTAAAGATGAAACTCCCATTTGACCCAGTAATCCCACTTCTAGGAATATATCCCAAAAAACCGAGAAACACCAATCATAAAGGATATATGCACCCCTATGTTCATAGAGCACAATTCACCATAGCTAAGATTTAGAAACAGCCTAAGTGCCCATCAGCAGAGGAGTGGATTAAAAACAATGGCACATCTACACAATGGAATACTGTGCCACTGTAAAAAAGGAACTTTTGCCGTTTTCAAGAACATGGATGGAACTGGAGAGCATTATGCTAATCGAAATAAGCCAGTCAGAGAAAAGTAAATATCACATGATCATACAAATAATTATTAACATAATTTGATGAACAAGAATAGATTCAGAGACAAATGGCAGGGAAGTGGGGGTTAGAGAGCTACCAAAGGACTTTTATGCTTTTATGTATGCATATTAGCATAACCAATGGACACAGAAACTGGGGCAGTGGGGGCTTGCCCGGGTTGGAAATGTTTGGGGTGGGGGGTCAATTGGGAAAAAAGGAGACATATATAAAACTTTAGACAATAAATATAATAATAATAATAAAAAAGGCAGGAACATCTAAAGAAAAAGAAAAAACAACAACAACATTGTACAACCTTTTATTACTATTCTCAGCTGATGCCAGTCTCCCAGCCCAGGCATTTATATAATTTCCAAGAACATGGAGGATTCCAGACTATGTAGTGTACATTGCACAGGTGCGTCATGAGCCCTTAATGACAACCAGCTTCCTGAGGTTCAGGAAGGGAAAAGATAAGAGCAGAATTAAAATGTGATTCAGTGGTGCATGTACTATAAGAATAAAATTTAAAAACAAGCAAAATATTATCAAGGTGATATTGAAGGGTTTTACTTAAATTATGATATGATACTGGGAATGGGAGTGCCCTCTACCTACAAGTTTACTTTGTTTACATTCTTCTGCCCCCTCCTTCTTTCTTTTACAAGTTCTGATACAGCAAGTGACACTGGGGACTAACTGCAAAGTGAAATAAGGCTAGAATGGAATGTAGTATTAAAGATTTCCTTTTTAAAATTCATTAGGCTGCTGAAACCAATTTGGTTCAGTGGATAGAGTGTCGGTCTGTGGACTGAAAGGTCCCAGGTTCAATTCCGGTCAAGAGCATGTACATTGGTTGCGGGCACATCCCCAGTAGGGGGTGTGCAAGAGGCAGCTGATCGATGTTTCTCTTTCATCAATGTTTCTAGCTTTCTATCCCTCACTTTTCCTCTCTGTAAAAAATCAATAAAATATATTTTAAAAAATAAAATAAAATTTATTAGACATGCACACCTCAAATCAATGACCAGTGAATGATGTACTTCAGTCATAGAAGTAAAGAAATGAATTAGTGGGTGTCAGAACGCAGATTAAGAGGCCAACACCCCAGAGCAAAGTCCAGCAAAATGGCAAAATTCAACTGAAAGAGTTCCTGAACTTTTGTTTTGTTTTGTTTGTTTGCTTTCACAACAAACTACCACATCAACTATTTGCCCTTCATGGGTGATTATTTTATAACAAGAGACCCAATGCACAAAATTCATGCAAGGTGCTTGGCTCTCACAGCCCCAGCTGTCCCTCCCAACACCTCATAGCCTTGGCTGGCCCTCATAGCCTGGCTTCATCCGGAAGGCTGTCTAGAAGGATGTCCAGAAGGTCATTTGGCTTTTTGGTGTAATTATTATATTAGCTCTTTATTATATAGGATACGACACTATTGTTGTTATTTCATTACTACTTGAGGCCTGGTGCACAAATTCATGCACGGGTGGGGTCTCTCAGTCCAGCCTGAGCCCTCTCACCACCTAGGATCCCTCAGGGATGTCAGACATCCCTCTCAAAGTCCAGGACCTCTCACTCTTTACCACCCTCCTGCAACAGAGGCAGGAGAGGCTCCTGCCACTGCTGCTGCACTTGCCAGCTGTGAGCCCGGCTTCTGTCTGAGCAGAGCTCCTCTGTAGGAGTATACTGACCACCAGGAGGAAGTTCCTGTGTTGAGCATCATCTGCCCCTGGTGGTTGGTGCACACCATAGTGACTGGTTGACCAGTCAACTCTCTGTCCCTGGTGGTCAGTGCACTTCATAGTGAGCAGTTGAGCAGCTTTATCATATTAGGCTTTGATTGTTTTAATGGCTAACTGATATATTAGACACTTAGCATATTAGGCTTTATTATATAGAATTTTGTGACAAATTTAGAGATAGCTATTGAAGGTTTTAATCATTTTCACATCTTCTTTAATTGAAAGGAACAAATTATCCTATATAATAAAGAGGCAATATGCAAATTGACTGCCACACCCTCGCACAAGATGGCAGCCCCCATGTGATCACAATATGGCTGCTCCATGTGCCTGCTACAAGATGGCTAGCAGGGAAGGGCAGTTGTGGGTGATCAGGCCAGCAGGGGAGGTCAGTTGAGGGCAACCAGGCCTGAAGTGGGGGAAAGTTAGGGGTGACCAGGCTTGCAGGGGAGAGTAGCTGAGGTGGACCAGGACAGCAGGGGAGGGCAGTTGGGGAGGACAAGGCCTGCAGAGGAGGGTATTGGGGAACCAGGCTGGCAGGGAGGTCAGTTGGGGAGAAGTAGGCCTGCAGAGGCGGGCAGTTGGCAGTGACTAGGTCTGCAGGGGAGGGTGATTTAGGGCTACTAGGCCAGCAGGGGAGGGCAGTTAGCAGCAACCAGGCTGGCAGGGGAGAGCAGTTGGGGGCAATGAGGCCAACAGGGGAGGGCAGTTGGAGGAGACCAGGCCTGCATGGGAGGGCAGTTAGGGGTGACCAGGCTGGCAGGGGAGGGAAGTTGGGGAGGACCAGACCTTCAGGGGAGGGCAGTTGAGGGCAATTGGGCCATCAGTTAGGCATCAATCAGCCTGGCAGGGGTGTGGTTAGGGGGTTATCAGGCTGGCAAGCAGAAGTGGTTAGGGGCAATCAAGCAGGCAGGCATGCAAGAGGTTGGGAGTGAGCATTCCCAGTTTGTGAGAGGGATGTCTGACTGCTGATTTATGTCTGATCCCACAGGGATCAGCAGATTGGAGAGGGTGCAGGCTGGGCTGAGGGACACCTCCCCGCCCCCCAGTGCATGAATTTCATGCACTGGGCCTCTAGTATTCACATAATAAAATATATTTAGGGCAAGGAATGTTAAATTTAAAGTGTACATAGATTTTTCATACAGGAGAAAGAGGAGTTAGGGGTGTGGAAAACTATGAGAAAATTATAGACATATAAAAATCCAGACTGTACAACAAGAATTGGTGGCCTGGTCCCTTTGCCCTTTCTTTACTCCATCTCCTCCCATGTAAGTCTGTCTTTATGGGCCTGTGACACACAGGATCACATACTTGGTTTAATGATCTATTGTCATTCTGAAATTTTTCAATTTCATCTTTGAGTTTTTGTGTTGTGAAGTCCAGTGAGACAATAGAACATGCTCAAAAGCAAGAGAAATATGTGCAACATATGAACCCACCATTCCTTGATGCTTGTTTCCTATAGCCTATATATACAAAATTCTACTGCATTCATTATTATGTGGGAGTTTAGTGAGGCTCAAAATGTATACAAAGTAAGTGTGTTGTATCTACAACTGAGTAAGTAGAGAATGCTGACAATATCCAGAGGCCATCCTTTTAAAAAAAAATTTTTTTTTTACTTCCTTTTCAGAAAAAGGCAATAGCATTCTAAGAAACACAAAGGACGAAGGTACCCTATTATATCCTTTCTTACTCTTATTCCCCTGTATTAGCTAATCACTTACACTGAAAGGAATTATATAAAGGGGAAGGGAAAGATATGGCAGGCTATAGTTCCTTTCTACTTAATTCTTCTTCCTTATCCATCAGTAAAAGCTGAAGGCAGAGTATTGGAAAAATGTCTTTGTATCAAAAAGATTAATAATAACAATTGAGTTAGTTTTGAACACCATTTCTACTGTTCTGGTAAGAATAAAATGCATGTGTGTATGAACTATGAAATACTAGTTGTGTAATTTTGGTGATTCTGCTTTTATATTTGCATTTAAAAAGTGGCATTGTCCAATATAAATTTAATGGAATGATTTAAAACTATAACTTAAAAAATTAAGTTAGAATGATCCTATATAATAAAGAGGTAATATGCAAACTTACCCTCACTCCATCACAGGTGGCTGCACCCACAGCAGAGGTTGGGTTTCTGTAACGAACGATAATGAGCGATCAGCAGGGACCTGAGGCTGTGTGGCACCAGGCCAGGGCAGGGGACCTAAGGCTGAACACCCTGGCTGGGCTTGAAGGGCGACCTCAGGCCATGCCCCCACCCCAGGCCAGGTGACCTGAGGCTGCGTCCCACGCCCCCAACAGGGTTTGATGGGGGACCTCAGGCCACACCCCGCCAGTGGGGCTTGACAGGGTACATCAGGCCGCACTCCCCATCCCAAGCCGGGTGACTGAGTCCGTGCCCCAGGCTGGAGGACCTCAAGCCATGCCCCCTGCCCCACCAGGGGGAGAGAACACCTAAGTGCCCCATACCTCAGCGTCATGTTTGGGGATCTGAGGGTGTGCTAGGGGACCCGAGGCTGTGCCCCTTACCCAGTGGGGCTTGACGGGGACCTGAGGCTTCGCCCCCCACCTGGTGGGGCTTGACAGGGGTGGGGCCTGCTAGGTCTGGATCTCACTCAGTGGGGGTGGGGCTGGCTGTGTCTGGTTCTTACACAATTTCGATGTGCATGCAGGTGGGTGGGGACTTGACTCTGGGTCCTGCGGCAGACCCCAGACTCTGACAGGAGGAAGATTTTCATATACATTTTATTAATTTTCTTTCATCTCTGACACTTCTATTATAAAGAAAGGGAAAATAGCAATATTAAAATATTTCCTCTAATTAATTCCCTTTTAATGTGTATGAATTTCGTTCACAGAGCCACTAGTATTAAATAACAAGTAAAAAACAAAACAAAACAAAACAAAAAATCAAGCCAAGGCTGGTTTGGCTCAGTGGATCAGCCTGGGGACTGGAGGGTTCTGGGTTCGATCCTGGTCAGGGGTATGTACCTTGGTTGCAGGGACATCCCCAGTCGGTGGCGTGCAGGAGGCAGCTGATCGATGTTTCTCTCTCATCAATGTTTCTGTCTATCTCTCTCCCTTCCTCTCTGTAAAAAAATCAATAAAATATATTTATAAAAAAAAAAACAACACACACACACACACACAAAAAAAAAAAAACCATCATGACGAATCAAAAGAGACAATGAAACAAAGGAAAATACCTTCTGTTAGGACCTTTAATGACACCTTTTTCTGCCTTTTGAATTAGGAGCCACAATTTTATATTGCAATAGGCCTTACAAAATGACTCTGCTTCCTGTTTCCTCTCTCTCCTTTGACCACTACATGAATCATTTATTATTATTATTTTTTAATCAACTCCATAGTTCTCTCTTGCCTCTAGTCCTTTCACATCTTTCTTTCTGCTTGGCCAGGTTTCTCACAGCCCTTTTACCTGGATCAGCTTCCTTCCCACTGAATGAAGTTCACATTGTTCTCTATCACTATTAATTCAAAAAGATAATCTCTCCTATTACATTGTAAACTCCCTAGGGAAAAGTCCTATAATCTGTCTTTTTTCACTAATATGTACTCATATGGATAGAATAGGCAACCAATTAATGATTGTTGAGTGAATAAATTAATTAGTGTAACTGAATTGAAGGAATTTTGTACTCTAATGAGAGATATAGCATGATATACCAGAGAAAGTATAGGACACCTAATTAAACATAAGTTTTTATTTTCTACATCCTGTATCTCATTCTGTCTTTTTATTAGTTCACCTTGGCAACCTTTCCCTAAAAAAGCATTTTGGAAAGGGTTTGTGTCTTTATTTTTATTTCTTTAATATTTTTCATTGATTTGAGAAAGAGAGAGAGAGAGAGAGAGAAAGGAAGAGGGAAGAAGAGGAAAAAACAATTGATGAAGGAGAGAAACATCAATCTGCTGCCTAGTCTATGCCCCCTATTGGTGGGGGAGGGGTAACTCACAACTGGGGCATATGCTCTGATAAGGATCATGCTCAATCAATTGACCCATACCAGGCAGGGCAGGTTTGAATCTTTAAATAAAGTGTGAGTTTAATACTAGCAGAATGTGTTAGTTTAAAACTTGATTTAGATATAAACTTCCTTAGAAATATGATGAAAGCTATACTTTATTTCACCCAGAAAAATGTGTTTTCTTTTTTGGGGGAAGGTTTACAAACTTTCTAAAGCCTATTCTTGATCTCCACTATTTTCACAGTTCCACATCTAATTGATTTCAAAATCTCCTAAATATGCCAGGACCACTTAAGGCATAATTTGTCATTTGGATGAATATGATGTTTTTTTAGTCCTTATTCTCTTTAATTCACTTTCACATAACTTACAGACTAGAGAGTTCTCTCTAACGTGCATTGATCATTCCTCTCCCCAATTTAATATAATCACATTACCCATATAAAAGTATTTACAATGACATAGTAAATTTTAACTCTTGCTTCCTTCCTTTCTATTTCATTTGTGATGGGTCATTTGAAATTCCCCAATTCTACTATGCTGCTTTATAACTATTTGGTGAACATACTATTTGCTAAGCCTGGAATGTATAGTCACTATATTGGTTAGGGGAGAAATATGTTTTCCTTGATATTTTAGTGTTCCTGGCTTGGTCTGAAAATTGGACTGACAAAGACAGATAGATTAACAGGAAAAAGCATACAAATTTATTCAATATCAATTTTAGCCCTAGCCAGTTTGGCTCAGTGGCTTGATTGTCAACCTGCAGACCAAAGGTTTGATTCTGGTCAAAGCACATACCTTGGTTTCAAGCTCCTACCTATCCTGGGCCATGATCAAGGATCATGCAGGAGGCAACAAATCAATGTGTTTCTCTCACATCAATATTTCTCTCTGTCTTTCCCTCTCTTTCACTCTCTTAAAAAAAAAAAAAAAAAAAAAAAAAAAAAAAAAATCAATGGAAAAATATCAAGTGAGGATTAACAAAAAAATAAATTTATATGACATGGGAACCTTCATAAAGAAATAAGACCTGAAGTAAAAGGCATAATTGTTTTTATGCTAGGTTTGAGGATGAGTCAACTATGGTAGAAATATGTTAGTTTAAGGATTATGAGTCAGTGTTGTAAACTGAAGAAATTTAGCTGGCTTGTTTGTCAGGATTCTCAGCATACCTTTGTCTTTAGAGATAAGAATGTTGTTTTTCATGTGCTACAGAGAGGGCACCTCTATTATGAAGTGTTTCAGGGGCAAGGATGAGAAAAGGTCAGAGTGGCCTTCCTGCTTTGAGCATTTCCTCAAACTCCTTCAACTTAAAATGTTCACTGTGTCAATATGCCATATTTTGAGGTAGCATTTCCTGAACCCCATCATTTTGTCAATCACCATTTCTCTGTGAAGCTTTGCCTGAAGCCCCTCCTCACCTTTCCCTCCACATAAACTGATTTGGTTAATAAATGCACCAAATAATAGGGATTATTTACTCATCAGTGGTTTTCTGTATTCCCTGTACCCCTTGGAGCAATGACTCTCTTCAGCTTTGTATCTGTATTACTTGTACAGTGGCTAACATAGTGTTACTCAAAGTTTTGACAAATAAATAAATATTTACAGGTATTTAATCACTGTCATTAGATATACCTAGCCCACACACATTTTACCTTTTTGTTAACAAATCAAAATGCAAAGGTCAAGAGAGACAAGAGGGCGGCAGAGTAGACAAACATGTCCCAAGCCTTATCCCGGAGCACATAGAAGGAGCAACTAAACCGAATAACATCCACCCTGAATTGGTGAAGCAGACATATCTGGCGAGACAATTCACAGCCTGGAAGGGCAGAGAATGCCTGAAGAATGGTAAAATCAGGGTTCTGGGCTGGAGAGAATTGGGAGACCTCCAAGCCCAGAGGGTCAGTAGGAAGCCACACGGCACCAAGGCTTCATCTCTTAGGACAGGCATAACATCTGACTGAGGAAAGGAAGTCCACAAGGTTGCTGGCAGCAGGGGATTCTAGATCTAAGCTCACAGCCCAGAGGGGACAGCTTAAACAACTGCCCAAGCCCGCCGTGCTAGGGAGACAGAAACTTGCAGTGGTGCAGCTCTTTCCCTTCTTTTTGATCTTTGCTTTATTTGCTAAACACAGTTCATAGGACCTTTCAAATACAAACTCCCACCCATGGCTGAGGTGCAGGTAGAGGTGTGGACTTGTAGAGTCTAGGGAGAGGCTGGGGAGAAGAGCAGGTCAGGAAGAGGTGGCCGGGAGTCTGACACTGAGACATACCTGACACCCTGGACCTAGGCAGCCATTTTCTCCTAAAGAGAGAGCCCCTTCCTGCAGTATCCAGACAACAAGTACAGCCACACCTAGGCTTCACCTTGAGTATTAAAAAAAATATCTGAATAGTCCCTGAGAGCCCCCAGGAACTGGCCTGAAGAGAGGCCATTGAGTCCCAGCAAGCCATATGCAGACTCCTCAACTATAGCCCTGTCAGAAACACCTGCTTGAGAAATTAAGATTGAATGTGGGCAGACAGACTACAGGGGCAGATTGGTCCCACCAGCTGGCAGTCAAGGCAGTCAGGGCTGTGGAGATAGACATAAATAGAGGAGCAGTGAAATGCTTGGGACAATCTAACAGGAAACTGAGAAGTGGCAGACAGTACAGAAGAGTAGGATCTTAAACCAACCCTCATGGGGCATTAAAACTTGGCAGAAATGAATGACACTATTTCATTTTTATTTATTTTATTATTTTGTTACCTTTATTTTTCTTTTTGTTTGTTTCTTTATTTTTTATTTCTTTTTGCATTATTTTTCATCATTCTATTTTTATTTTATGTATTTTATCCTATTTTTAGTTAGTTATCTTTCTCTTTTTCTTTCTTCTTATCCACCCATCCTCTTTCTTCTTCTCCTATACTGAACTGAAGTCCTCCCCATTTTCATCCAATTTCATAAGCTCAGTCTCTACAGAATGACCCTCTTTTCTGGGTGTTTGGTGTTTGCATTTTTTGTTTTATCTGTTTGTTCTATGGTGTTTTCTCCCCATCTATACTAATAATAGCCTAGAGTCGTCATGACCAGATAGGACTACCCAACACCAGGAAGTGCATGAGCACCTCTAGGTCCCTACCTGCCCCTCCTACCTCCCACCCCCAGTCTACCATCCCTGGATGGCCAACCAGAAACCAAGGGGAACCAGGCTAGTGGCAGCGGAACGGGACTGGGGACTGGTGAACTGGCACAAGGCTGAACTCCTGGTCTCTCCCTAAAGCTGGCAGGTTCCAATTGATCCTCAGTTTATTCTGAAAGGAATCTGGCACCTTCACTGCACAGCCACCTGGGATGAGAGGCTCCAGAGTGGAGACTTCAACGAGGACTTCAGTGCCTGCAGCAACCCTCAGCCTTCACTGCTGGGAAGTGGACAGAGAGCATCAACTTTAAAGCACAAACACCCTCCTCTGGGAAAACCACCACTTCCCTACTCCACATCTTCTTCTCTGTCTGCAAGAAACTGTGCATGCTCCTCCTTGTGGGATGGGCATCCAGAGCCTGAGTTGAATGGCTCTGCTATGGGGGAGGGGTGGAACCAGCTGGCTGGGCCAGTGCACGGATGGAGGAAGAAAGGAAGGGCAGGAGCAAGGGGGCAGCCTGGTTTAAATGATAGCTTTATCTCCATTTGTAAGTGGAACAACTAAGCCATGAGGAGACAGAAGCACCCAGGAGGAAGGGGAGCAGCCCCTCCCACCAGTGCACTCACACTCTGCCTGCCAGGCACCCTCATAACTTCCCTGATGCAGAACCAGGTGCTCATGGGAAGCTTAACGAGCATTCCTGGGTTGAAACACTCACTGTGCTGGGTAACATGGGAGGGTGGCCTGCCAGGGGGTATCGGCCAGGAAGTCAGCTCCAGGTGCCACTTCACACTGGCCCACGTAGATGCAGGGAGGCGGGCTCAGGGCCTCTCTCCACCCCAAGGACCAGGAAATGTGGCTGACAGTCCAGGCTCAGCACCCCCAAAAGCAGCAGACTGGGATGCCCACACCTCTGGGTAAAGAGCCACACACAGCAGCACGCAGCTGCCCACCCAGTGTACACAGGGCTGGGAAGTGAAGCAGACTGGATGTGTACGGATGGTCCTTCATCCCTAGCTGCTGCCTTCAGGCCCCTGATTGAGCCCCTCAGAGTATCCATTTGTTTGACCCTAAACTTGGAATAATGATACCAGTCTTGCCAGTTTGTGAGAAAGGTTAGAAATAAGGGATGCAAAGAACCCAGAACAACTCATGTTCCTTCGTGGGAATGGAACACATGGATCCCGTATACCCTAGCAAACAGCACACACCTGTCGTCCCCACACCATGTGCTGCCCCCTCTGAGTTCCCACGGCCCTATCTCACCAGTGCCTGGCTCCAGGGAGATCGCCTGCTCTGAAGCCCAGCAGGCACCCACCACTGTGTGGGTAGGCTAGCCCACTCTGTGCCTCACTGACTTACCTGCACAACCAGGTAGCAATGCCAGATGCAGGCACTAAGAGCAGCTTCCACGTGGCAGGGAGAGCGCCCTCCTCCTCATTCAGGGCTACGTTCAAACCACGGCTAAGGCCAGCCTATTCCTCATTCCTCAGCCACACACTCAGCTGAGACCAGAGGGTAGCTGTGCTCACAGCTGAGCTCTTCACACTCCCACCAAGTCCCAGAGACTGGCACCTGCCACCCAGACTGGCACCCAACACCCAGAGATTGGCACCCTTGAAAACAAAGCTGTTTTCCTGTCTCCCCCAGCATTGCATTCACTTGCCTAATATTCATTAAGAGGTTTAAAGGTTCACTCAGTAGAAAATGAAAACAACCCAAACTAAAGAAACAAAATAGTCACTGTATCCACAGAAAAGCATCCTTTTTAAACCTGTGCTCCCTTTCAGATCCTGCTGTTCCTGTGGTATTAGGTAAAATGTTCTCTGCCCTTCTATTGACTCACTTGGGAAACATTTCTGGAGCCCACGGGGTATTGGCCCCAAGCCAGGACCTAGAGAGAAACATGGGGAGGCTCTCCCCAATGCTGAGGAGCTCTCACTGTGGTCAGAGCAGAGCTGAGGACAGGAAAATGCATCTGTCCTGTGTACACTGAGATAAAAAGCAACCAAATGCAAACCATGTTTAATCTAAAACACACTCCTCTGGGACACCCCACTCCCATGGGGAAACCCCACGTGCTCCTGCCGGGACACACCATGCTCCCACAGGGACACCCCATGTGCTTCTGCTGGGACACTCATGCTCCCAGGTGGACACCCCATCTGCTCCTGACAGGACACCCCATGTTCCCACGGGGACACCCCAAGCGCTTCTGCCAGGATACCCCATACTCCTATAGGGACACCCATGCACTCCTTCCAGGACACCCCATGAGCTGCCAATGGATTAAGTCAGTAACAATGGCAGCGTGTGCACTCCCACTTCTGAGTCTAGAATAGGAAGACATTCAGCTCTCCAGTCACCATCTATGATAAAAAAGCATTATGTGTTAACTAGAGGCCTGATGCATGAAATTTGTGAAGGGGAGGGTGTGTCCCTCAGCCCAGCCTGCACCCTCTTCAATCTGGGACTCCTCGAGACAGTCGGACATCCCTCTCACAATCCAGGACTGCTGGCTCCCAACTGCTCTCCTGCCTGCCTTCCTGATTGCCCTTAACTGCTTCTGCCTGCCAGCCAGATCACCCCCTAACCACTCCCCTACCAGCCTTATTGATGTCTAACTGCTCCTCTGCCAGCCTGTTTGCCCCCAACTTCCCTTCCCTGCCAGCCTGGTCACCCCTAACTGCTGTCCTCCCCTGCAGGGTTGATTACCCCCAACTGCCCTTCCTTGCAGGCCTAGTACCTCCCAACTGCCCTCCCCTTCCTGCCATCTTGTGGTGACTATCTTGTGTCCACATGGGGGCATGATTTTTGACCACATGGGGGCACCCATCTTGTGTGTTGGAGTGATGGTCAATCTGCAGATTACTCTTTTATTAGATAAGATTATTAGATAGGATAGAGGCCTGGTTCATGGGTGGAGGCCAGCTGGTTTGCCCTGAAGAGTATCCCCTATTAGGGTTGGGGTTCCCTTGGGATGTGGGGTGGCCCGGGCGAGGGGCTTATGGTGGTTTTCAGGCTGGCCACACCCCTCCCCTGGTGACCCAAGCAGAGGCCTTGGTATCTGGGATTTATTTAACTTCTACAATTGAAACTTTGTAGCCTGGAGCAGAGCCAAGCCTCCTGCTTATTCTGTGGTAGCAGCCATTTCTGTTGGAATTTATTTTCCTTGTATAATTGAAACTTTGTGCCCTTGAGTGGAAGCCTGGGCCTGCCAGGGTATGTGGAAAGCTTGGCTTCCTTCATTGCCAGGGAAACCCAAGCCTCCCTTCTGCTCTCTGTGACCACAGCCATCTTGGTTGGGGTTAATTTGCATATGCACTCTGATTGGTTGGTGGGCATGGATGGTGGGTATAGCAGAGATATGGTTAATCTGCATATTACTCCTTTATTAGATATGATTAGACCAGACAGTTGAATGACCTCTGAACATCATTCTGGATGTTCTTCTAGACTAGTGGTTCTCAACCTTTCTAATGCCATAACCTTTTAATACAGTTCCTCATGTTGTGGTGAACCCCAACCATAAAATTATTTCTGTTGCTACTTCATAACTGTAATTTTGCTACTGTTAATGAATCATAATGTAATTATCTGTAATTTCCTATGGTCTTAGGCTCTACAGCAGTGATTCTCAACCTGTGGGTATGATTCATTAACAGTAGCAAAATTACAGTTATGAAGTAGCAATGGAAATAAATTCATGGTTGGGGTTCACCACAACATGAGGAACTCTATTAAAGGGTTGCAGAATTAGAAAGGTTGAGAAGCACTGTTCTAGTCTAAGCTGCTGTGGCATGGGCCGAGGCGGACGCAGTTAGGGGCAATCAGGCAGGCAGATTAGTGGTTAGGGGTGATCAGGCAGTCAGGTGAGTGATTAGAAGCAATCAGGCAGGCAGGCAAGTGGTTAGGGGCAATCAGGCAGGCAGGTGGGTGGTTAGAAGCCAGTGGTCCTGGATTGTAAGAGGGATGTCCAACTGCCAGAAGTCAGACATCCCCCGAGAGGTGCCAGATTGTGAGAGAGTGCAGGCTGGACTGAGGGACCTAAACCTTCTCCCACTGCCCCTGTGCACGAATTTCATGCACTGGGTCTCTAATCTATACTAATAATAGACTAGGGCCAACATGGCCAGATGGGCGACTGGTACAGGTGGGAGCTCTGTGCAGGCACACTGGGCCTATGGCCAGGCACGAAGAAGCAGAATCCAGGCAGGATCTCTGCACAGGAGCACTGGATCCATTGCCAAGTGCAGGGAAGCAGAGTTTGGGAGGGAGCAGCCCTAGTGCATGTGGCCAGGTGGCCTCGGGGGCCATGCAGATGGACAAACCATGCTGGACAGTGCAGAGGGCCACAGAGGTATAGAGCTTTTAGGGCAGTGGCCCTTAGAGTCAGTGAGACTGGAATGCCAGGTAGGCCCCAGGTCCTCGGGCACTGCAGGGAAAGCGTGGCTGTCCAGAGTGGGAGAAAAAGCCCTTCTTTCTGGAAGAATGCGGATAGTTTAAATGTGCATAGAGAAACTGTGGTGGTACTGACATGGCTATGTTAGTTCCCAAGCCACCTGTCTGTGCCCGACTGCAGGCTTCACTGTGGGGCATAGGCCTGAATGTGGGACAGGACTTGGCCTTGGCAGCCAGACTCATCCCTGGAATTGCCTAGGCATCACAACTTCACAATGTCACCTGCAAGTGGCCATCACTGCTGGTCTGTGGGTCCCGGTGAGCTGGCACTGTGGATGCTCAGGGCAGCACTTTCTGTGTTTCCATCAAAAGGACACTGTATATGATGGGTGCTGTTGATTCCTTAAGGTTGAAATGGGCCAGCCTGAACTTGCTTACTATAATCTTTTTTTCTATATTTTACCACAGTCTTCTCAGGCTCAGGGAACCGGCAGCCACTGGAGCACCAGCTTGGCCGTCCCACAGCCAGATGCCACCAGGAAGCACAGAAATGCCAAAGCCTCAACAGAAGCCATCAAGAAACAGACCCCAGTTCAAATACTGGAGTGGAAAGAAGAAAACAGTGGCATCTGTTGGATCTCAGCTGGGACTGTGCCAGGGGTCTGTCTGAAGGGTTCCTGCACCCTGGCCATGGCCCAGTGGCCAAGGAAGCTCTGCAAGCCTTGATTCTGGAGTTACAAATCTTAGCAAGTAGGCAGGTACACAAAGGTGGAGTCGAAAATAGCAAGGTTAGAGTGTGTGTGTGTGTGTGTGTGTGTGTGCGCGCGCACGTGCATTTATACAAATACTAGAGGCCCGGTGCATGAAATTCATGCTTGGGGTTCCCTCAGCCCAACCTGCACCCTCTACAATGGTGCATTTCAGGGGATGTTCTACTGATAGTTTAAGTCCACTCCTGGTTCTCTGCTCTCTGCAGGCCTGGAGGTTTCACTGCAGCCATGGAGATGAAGCCCCATGCCCTGCTCTCTGTCTGCCTTGCCATGCGCCATGTGAAGGAATCCTCAAGCCCTGCAGTGTGCTTTGTCTGCCAGGCCTGGGGGCTTCGCCAACACCAACACACTAATGGAGGCCCCCATTCCCTGCTTTCTGAATCTGTTTGCTGGGCCTGGGGCTTCCCTGATGCTGCCACTGCGCTCACTGTTGTCTAGGCTCTAACTGCCCTATCTGGGGCAGATCAAAAACCCCTCCAGAATCAGATCCAGCCTTGCTGCTCCTGTGGATAAGCCAGACACTCCAGCAGTGGCACTGAGGAGACTGAGAGCCGCCATCTTGTGGCTATGGGGGCTGCCATTTTTGTCGCGGAATGATGGTTACTTTGCATATTACTCTATTATTAGATAGAATATGCCTATTTTCCCCAGTCTTTTTTCTGAGCTGTTTGAGAACATGCTCAAAAATAACAGGATACCCAGATACACCCCTGAATATTTCCCCAAAGCAGACACTTCTACATAATAATTCTCCACCCAACCATGAGAAGAAATCTCCATTCAAATGGTATTAAGGTTCAATCAACAGACCCCATTTGAATTCTGACAACTGTGTAAATAATGTTCTCCACTCCCAACCCCCAGAATCCCATCCACCTAGAAGGGTCCTCTGTCATTCCTGTCCCAGACAGTTTTTCAGTTTTAATTGAAAATCATAGACTTTTGCCCTAAAAATTTTAAATAATTAAAAATAAAGAAAGACTCATTGTAACTCCTAGTTAGGAGCCAGCTATTCCAGCTTGTGAGAGGGATCCAGATTGGAGAGGGTACAGGCCAGGCTGAAGGGCACCAACCCCCCACCGCCATGCATGAATTATGTTCACCGGGACACTAGTATAGATATTTTTCCTTTTAATTTTCTCTCTTTCCATTTTCTCTCCTTGATATCATTTGTGCTCTCTCTTCTTTCCCCTAATTCTCTTTTCTCTGGTGATCACTTATATTGGGGTTATCAGTATCGTGAGTACATTTGTGTTTTGACCCCTTTGTGTTGTGTGTTGTTGAATTGCATTTTGTCTTGTTTGGTCAATGTGGTAGAGAGTGATCCACATAACAAGACACCTGGAGAGGAGATTTAATCCACAAATGGGTCAATAATATTCCAGACCCCCAACTACAGAGGCAGGAAGTTCTCAGCAGTGAGGGATAGAGCATGAGTGAGTAAGGGAGAAAAAGTGGAATATGTGGACATGTGGTGTATATACGATATGTGCATGTGTGAGGGACAGTTAGATCTTGAAGAACCTTCTGGGACAGGCAGACTGGGTTTGCCTAGCTGATCAGCCTCTGCTACCATTGCAAAGAGTCCCAGGATGGCAAGCTCTACAACAGAGGCTATGCTTTCTTGAAGGGCTGCTGTGACTGACAGCCCAGCCTCACCTCCAGCCAGGGTGCCCTCAGCCAACCTTGACAGGGACCTGCTGTCTTGACTGTGGTCATTGAGACTCCAGCTATCCTGGCCATGGGCTCTTGTGAGTTCTGAAGCACACTCCCTTATACCTGGCCCAACTCTTTAGCCCAGGGCACTGTGACCATGTGAGCAGCAACTGCACAAGGCTGAATAGCATGCTATTAAACAATGATTGGGTTACCAAAGAGATCAAAGAAGAAATTAAAAACATCCTGTAAATGACAATATAAACACAACAATCCAAAATCTATGGGACACAGTGAAATCGGTTCTGACAGGGACGTTTATAGCTCTACAGGCAAACCTCAAAAAATAAGAAAAAAAAGTGGTAATAAATTATGGATCGCTGAACTTAAAGAATTAGAAAGAGAACAATAAAATAAGCCAAGAGTGAGCAAAAGGAAAAAAGATTATAAAGACCAGAGCAGAAATAAATGATATATAGAGACCAAAGGGGGGAAAAAAAGATCTATGAAACAAGGAGCTGGTTCTTTGAAAGGATAAACAAGATTGATGAACCTCTAGCCAGGCTCACCAAGAAGAAAAGAGAGAGGACCCAAATAATAAAAATCAGAAATGAAAGAGAAATAACAACAGATTCCACAGAAATAAAAAGTATTGTAAAATATACTATGAAGAACTCTATTCCAACAAACTAGAAAATTTAAAGGAAATGGACATAGTCCTAGAAAAATACAACCTTCCAAAACTCAATCAGGAAGAATCTAACAATACCAATATACCAATAACTAAGGAGGAAATTGAAGCAGTCATCCAAAAGCTTATAGCAAACAAAAGCAAGGGGCCAGATGGATTTATAGGGACATTTTGCCAAACATTCAAAGAAGAACTATAACCTATCCTCTTCAGACTATTCCAAAAAATTCAAGAGGAAGGCATACTTCCAAGCTCATTCTATGAAGTCAGCATTACCCTAATACTAAAATCAGATAAAGACAACACAAAAAAAAATAATTATAGGCCAATATACCTCATGAATATAGCTGCCAAAATCCTCAAAAAATGGGAGCTCCCTGATATCCTCTGTTGAAAATGCCCTCCTAAGAGGTAACCATAGCTACCATTATGCTGCCTAACTTAAAACCCACTCTTGATCCTCTTACTCTCACAGTCTTGTTTTGCATATATAGTTATATTTCTCTAATTACAGTTTTCAAATAAATAAAATTATCCAATACACACTTATCTGGATAATTCTCAATGAAATTTGCAAAAAACACTTGTGGGCTTTCCTTTTCTGGCTAAAAGCAATGCAATATTTATTGGAGAATGCACTTTTATTTCTTCAGCACCCATACCTCCAACACATTGTTTTGGTAAGATTGGCCCACTCTTGATTCCTGAATGGATCCTGATTGGTTTACCTAATTAGCATATTCTCCTCCACTACAGAGGAACTGGTTTCTGAATGGGTTCCAATCCATCTGACTCATTGAGAAAGGGTGACATGATTGAAAATTGTGAGAAGCTATGATAGTTGCTCTGCAAAGTCAGGGGATGATGCCTTTCTCTACACTAGAACTGAATTTTCATTTCTTTAAAAATAATCAATGAGGATTGTGAAACCAAGATGGCAGCATTGGGTAGACACCCGAATGCAGCCTACCACAACAAATTTGAATTTAGAACTGGAAAACAGGGAAAACATCACCCTGAAGTGCCAGACGGCTGGCTGAGAGGAGGCTCTACCATCTGGGAAGGATAACTGTGCGCAAGGAAAGGCAGCCGCAGAGTTTGCTGCCAGCTTGCTTGTGGAGTGCGGAGAGGGAAGGCTGAGTTCACTACTGGCTTACCCCCTGCACGTGGAGAGGGCAGACAGCTAATGCGAGGCTGGCTTTCTTGTTTGGGAGGAAAATAGAATCACCCTATTGCGCTGATAGATGGCCCCAGACAGGGAGAGGCCAGACTGTCAGGCAGTGGGTAGAGATCTCTCAGAGGTGTGTGAAGGCAGGGGCCATTACTGCAGGACTCAAAAACCAGACCCTTGTATGGAGGGGCTGAATAAAGCTTGTCTGCACCACCCGAGACTCTGCCTCACCCAATCAGAGCACAGAAGCCCTTCCAGTGGCTAGCTTCCTCACATTCACTGCCAATAGGACTCTCCTAGGGAGGGGCAGACAGGAAGCTAAAGCTTGTCTGAGCCTATACCAAAGAGGTGCACGTGTTTGTAACCAATTGGGTGGCTAGCTTGCAAGGTCAGACAGTTAAGTTTATCTTTTTTTCCCTATTATTTGAACTAAAAACAAAGTCATTTTATAGAATAAGAGTCTGTATTAAAGTGACAGAATTTACAATGACAGAGTTTACAAGACAAGGTATTATCTATCAATAGCAGCGAATTTCAAACAGCAGTTTTTGGTTTTTTTTAATACAATTGGTTTTATGTAAATGAGTCAAATTATTGTCTCTTGTGGGTCGTTGTTGGGCAGGAAGTTATATTGGCTCCTGAGGACCATAAGTTTAACAGAATTAATTCTCTGTTGAATAAAGTTAATAAACCAGTCTATATGGCTGGGGCCCAGAGTGAGGGCAGTGAATAGGAAGGATAAAGGTCCTATAGTAGCAGATTGGAGGGTGGTCAGCCAGGGGGACCAAATGAATAGCTTCTGAAACCAATTTTGAGATTTTGTGTGTGTATATATATATATATATATATATATATATATATATTTGTATTCCATATTTTTTCTAACTAGAGATAAGCTTTCTTGTATGACCCCTGTGATACTGGCATAGAAACAGCAGTTTTCCTCTAATGCTACATAGAGTTCTCTCTCCTATAGTAACAGAAGATCTATTTGCCCCCAACTTCCCTTCCCTGCCAGCCTGGTCACCCCTAACTGCTGCCCTCCCCTGCAGGGTTGATCACCCACAACTGCCCTCCCTTGCAGGCCTGATCCCTCCTAACTGCCCTTCCCTGCTGGCCATCTTGTGGTGGCCATCTTTAGTCCACATGGGGATAGGATCTTTGACCCCTCACATGAGGGCATCCATCTTGTGTGTTGGAGTGATGGTCAACCTGCAGGATCCTTGCCTATTTTGTAGGACCATTTCAGCTAGGAAATCAACCTGCTTGTTCATTTGGGAGATGGAGCTTTCAAGGTGACTAATGTTGTTATCCACTTGTCTGTTATCCACTCTCCGATGTTAATGTCTTCGTTCACTAAGGCGGCAGTCCCTACTGCTGTGGAACCTGCAATCCTTAGTCCAACTAACACAAGGACTAAGATAAGTGCCTTCTTTCATCGTGATAAAGATTGTGGAGGATAGATGAGGGTTCTGCTTTCATTCCCATTGTATAGAAATTCTTGGGGAAAAACGTGTACAAGAATGCAGAGTTGGGGTTCCAAATTTTCCCTAAACCTGAGAGTGGAAGCACAGTGGGTGAGGCCATCTGTACAGGCCAGCCAGGTATGGTTTGTTGCCTGATTGAAAGCCTCAGTACTGTTGTTTACTAAAAGGGTGGTATTGCAGAGGTTTAAGTGCAGGGAAGCCAGAAGGTTATAAGTGGTGAATACTATATAAGTGCCTTGCCCCCTGGATGTGCCCTAGAGTTAATATTGGTTGTCCCCAATGACATTTCTCAGGGACCACAATAAGATGGGAAAATTTAGGGAACCCCCACACCTATATAATATGGGAGTTTGGTAGTTTAAGCATAACCAACAATCGGCCCTAGTTAAGGTTGGGAAGCATTTACAAATCAATGCATGGCTGTAAGTGTAGTGAAACTTAGGGTGTAAAACTTAGAGTGATTTGGCCAGAGAAGGGCAGACTGGGATAGGTAAAGCTAGCTCCATGAGAGGGCCGCTGGGCCTCTGGTGTGGAGAGTATGTTTTTCTTTGAATAGTTAGGAGAGTGCCTGGATCTTTACCGGTTATATATAACATTATTCCCCATGTTTTTCCTGTGTTCCAGGAACATTCTTGGCTATTCTTGATCTTGAATTCTATGGGGTTGCAATTTTCTATTAAGCAAGAGGAAGGTGTGGAAAATCTTTTAAAGCTAAGATAGTTGACCCCATCCCAGTGGTACTTGTTAATAGTGGAGATGGTTTCACACCCCAGTGTGGATAGAATAATCCATCTGATATGACTTTTCCAGACCCATGACACATATATACCTAGATTTTGTAAAGCTTTTGCCTGGGGAGTGTCTCCGCATCCTTTTCTATAATAGGACTCATATTGGTAGTGTACCCCTTAACTGGCCTCTGGCAGGTATGCTATTCTCTCCAATTCTGAGTAAGGGAGGGGTCCGCTATCTTTGAATAGGGTACACAAGTCTGTAGTGAGGAATATATCCCCCCCCATCTGGTTCAGTTACATTAGTAAGGATTTCCCAAGTGATTCCATTACTGATTTCCTAAATCCACTTCTGAGACAGTTTATGGGGATTGCTAACCCATTCAATTAAAAATTGTCCCTCCGTCAGTCCTATAAAGAGAATTAATAACATGGCAAGCATGAGAGTTTTATTTTTAGAGGATTCAAAGAATCTTGAATTTTCTACACTGCCTGTGCTGCCCTAAGTGGAGTGTGATGAAACCACATCAGGATCCCATCAACCTGATCAGGATGATGATGTGTTGTCCTTTCCAGGTAGGAGTTAGTCCTTGAGTGGTAAATGTCTTCACCCAGAGTCACCTGGGCAAAAGGGATGGCCAGATCAGAAGTTGGCATAGGCAGAGCATCTCGGAGGTGCTTCTGGATTGCTTCCTGGGTGGACTATAAAGCCTGTAAGGACTTGAGTAATGATTGGTTATGAATTTCAGCTTTTATTTCTTCTCTAAGTTTTGGGAGTATTGGAGGGGGTCTCCCAAACATTATGGTGAGAACCCCACTTGGTATGGGGCTCACCTTGCCCTGAGAAGGGCAAAGGGGAGTATAGTGGCCCAATTTTCACTAGTTTCTGAGGTAAATTTGGTGAAGACCTCCTTTAAGGTCCTATTCATGCACTCTACATGCCTAGAGCTTTGGGGCCGGTAGGCACAATATAGTTTCTAATTAATATTTAATGCCTTTTCTGTATCCTGTGAAATTTTGGCTATAAAAGTGGGCCCATTGTCTTGTTCTAAAGATACAGGTAAGCCAAATCTGGAGAATATTTCCTGAAGTAACTTCTTAGCTACTCCTGTTTGTTTTATTCTAAGAAGATGTCTATAAAAACTAAGAGATATTTATACCTTGCTGTCAGAGGCCTGATTTCTGTGAAGTCTAATTCCCAATGTTCTCCCAGGGAATTTCCCCGAGCCCTGATTCCTATTGGGAGGGTCTTTTGCTTTGTTTTGCATTCACTTGGGCACAAGTGATGCATTGGGATATAATGCTGTCTGTTATACTATCTAGGTTGGTATATAGTATCTGTCCCTTAGGAGCTCAGTAAGCTTAGTATGGCCGAAATTGTTAACTATTGTTGCACTAGTCCACCCTAGAGCCTCAGGAACTAAAATATGGCCTTCTGGTAAAGGCAGCCATCCTTTTGGGCTCCTGGAAGCCTGCTTCTGTGTGGCTAGTTCCTCCTATGTAAGCTGGTGAGTTGGATAGGTTTCTGGAAGAGTCACTAGAATTTGTAAGCCCCCCCCCCCCCCCCCCACCCCGGGTTTTAGGGCAGCTTCCTGAACTGCTTCATCTCATCCATGGCTCTGTTCCCTTTTGCTTCTGGAAAATCTCCTTTCTGGTGCCCCTTACAGTGGACCAATGCTACTACCTTGGATAGCCAGATGAATTCTAGTAGGGCCAGAATCTCTTCCTTATTTTTGATGTCCTTCCTAGCTCACGTCATAAGTCCCCGTTCCTTGTAAAAAGCACTGTGTACGTGAGCCATTGCAAACACATAACTGCTACCAGTATAAATCATTACTGACTTGTCCTTTGCCCACCAGAGAGCCTGAATAAGGGCAATCAATTTGGCCTTTTGTGCTGATGTCCCACAGGCGAGTGACTGAGACCAGATGATTCGATCTAAAGCAACTACTGCCTTCCCCGCGTGCCTGATTACTTCCTGGACAAAACTGCTCCCACCCATGAAAAGTGCTTCATCCTGAGTTGCGAGTGAGGTGTCAGTGAGGTCTGGGCAATGTGTATGTATGAAATCTGTGACCTCTAAACAGTCATGTAGAGGTTCTTCAGGGTCATCATAAAGGAACAGACTGGCGAGGTTGATGGCAAGAGTCCTGTAGAACCTGATGCGGGACTAGTCAAACAGAAGAGCCTGAAACTGGGTGACTTGAGCGTTTGATATCCAGTGCTCCTGCGTGCTCCAGAGTAAAGCCTCAACGGCATGTGGGATGGTTAGGATTAGTTCTTTCCCTAGGGTTAACTTGTCTGCTTCTTTGACAAGTATAGCTGAGGCTGCTACTGCTCAGAGATAAGCAGGCCAACTGGATGCAAGAGGGTTGAGTTTCTAGGATAGATAGACAACAGGTCTTTTCTAACGCCCAAGACACTGGGCCAGGACCCCTTTTGCTATGCCCTTGTCTCACATATGTAGGGGTGGAAGGGCTTCGTTATATCCAGCAATGCTAAAGCAGGAGCTGATGTTAGGGCAGTTTTTATTTTTATTTTTTTAAATGCTTGCTGCTCTGTCTCAGACCATTCTGGTGGCTATTTTCCCCATGCTAGCATATAAGGGCTTAATGATCTCCGAAAACCCTGGGATCCATAGGAGGCAGTATTCAACTGCCTCTAGGAACTGTCATAACTGTCTCTTAGTTTTGGGGGTGGGAATTCACAGGATTGCCTCAATCCAAATCAGGGAGAGTCTGCTTGCCTTGACAGATGTTGTATCCTAGATATATAACCTTGGGGTGCAGAGTTGAACCTTTTTGGCCAATACTCTGTACCCTAGAGTCTGTAATGTGTCTAGGAGACTTTCAGTAGCTTTTTGACACTCAAACTGTGTCCGTGGCAAGGAGGAGTTCATCTACATATTGCGGTAAAGTACTCTTGGGGTTTATATGCCAAAAAGTGAGCATGTCTGAGCTTAAGACTTCATCAAATAAGATGGGGGAATTCTTAAACCCCTGTGGTAGTTGAGTCCAAGTTAGTTGCCCAGAAAAACCTGCCTCAGGGTCTGTCCATTCAAATGTAAAAATAGGTTGACTTGCAGGGGTGAAAGGGATGCTAAAGAAGGTGTCCTTCAGGTCTAAGGCAGTGTAAAATTTACACTCTGGAGGGAGGGGTCTAAGGAGAGTGTAAAGGTTAGGGACTGTCAGGTGAATAGTCTCAATTCTTTTGTTTACTTCCCTTAGGTCCTGTACAAGCTGGCAGTCTTTTGTTTTCAGGAGTAGGAGGTATTCCAGGATGACTTCACAAGGAATAAGGATACATGCTTCTAATAGTCTGTGGATGTGTGTAGCAATTCCCCGCTTAGCTTCTAGACTCATAGGACATTGTCTTACCCGAACCAGTATTGCACTGGGGTTTGATGGCTTGCCAGCCAGTCCCTGAGCGTTGCTTTCCACCCATAAGGTGGGAAAAAGCTGCTGAAGTCTTTTTAGGTATGCAGAGGGCTCACTGGTGGGTGAAGCTTCTGGAGGCAGTTCTTCCTGTAAGAGCTATCCCTCTAACAAAGGCCAGGTGAGTAGGATCTTGGTAGGAAAAGAACCTTGGATTGGAGGGCCCATAGTAAGGTGAACAAGATTGTGGCTTGCAGTTTCTGAAGAAAGTCCCGTCCTAATAGGAGGTAGGGATATTCCGGAATGTTTAAGAATGAATGGGTTACAGTGTTTTACCCAAGATCCACTGTTCTTTTTGAAGTCCATAGACAGAGAGTTGACTTTCCCGTGGCCCCCTAAATGAAAGTTTTCTTGGTGGTTACTTGTCCCATAGGCTCAGTCAGGATAAAATAAGTAGCACCAGTATCTAATAGAAAACTGACAGGTTTGCCCCCTATCTTTAATGTAACCATGGGCACTGGGGGCTGAGAGGAATGGAGCCCCAGCTCCATCATTCCTCCTCTAGGTTCAGTACCCTCTTGGCCTGAGACTGCCTTTTCTTTTCTTTTTTCTTTTTTCTTCTTTTTTTTAATATATTTTATTGATTTTGTACAGAGAGGAAGGGAGAGAGATAGAGAGTTAGAAACACTGATGAGAGAGAGTCATCGATCAGCTGCCTCTTGCACACCCCCTACTGGGGATATGCCCGCAACCAAGGTACATGCCCTTGACCAGAATCGAACCCGGGACCCTTCAGTCCCCAAGCCGACGCTCTATCCATTGAGCCAAACCGGTCTCGGCGAGACTGCCTTTTCATTTACCTATGGGATTGGTCTAGTTTAGGACAGTTTTTCTTTCAGTGTCCTTCTTTTTTTACAGTAGGCACATTGGTTTTTCCCTAACAGGGGCTTACTTCCCTGCGGTCTGTCTTATGAATCTTTCTTTAGAGGGTCCACCTCCTTTAGAGCTGCTGCAACTGCTACAACTGCCTCTGCTATTCTTTTGTCCTGTTTCCCATCTGGGGAATCTTTTGGGCTATTTCAATTAATTGAAATAAATTCATGTGCTGGAATCCCTCCAGTTTTTGAAGATTTCTTCTTATTTCTGGAGTGGACTGAATTACAAAGGCTAAATTAAGTGCTCTTTGATTTTCTGGGGCTTCTGATTCAATGGGAGTATAAATTCTGTAAGTCTCACAGAGGTGTTCCAGAAAGTGGTGGGCAATTCCTAGGATCCCTAAATTACTTCAGTAACTTTTGATAAATTTGTAGGCTTCCAGGCCTCAGCCTTGATACCACCTAAGAGTACACAAGGAAAAGTGTCCAAGGAAGCCCTTTCCTACCCCAAGTTAGGTTCCCATAGGGGCTGGAGAGATGGGAAAATCCCCTCTAGCCAATGCCTGTTCTCTTCCAAGGAGCCTCCTCCCCCCAGTCCCTCTTCCGAAGGTGGCTTTCTTAGCCTGAAGCCAAATCCTGTCTCTCTCTTCTGAAGTGAAAAGAGTAACCAGAAGCTATTGACAATTGTCCTAGGTGGGTTGGTGGGTATGAAAGATAGATTATAGGAGGCCTATTAGGGCCTGGGGCTTTTTAGAAAAAGGGAGGTTTTGTGTCTTCCAATTATAGGAGGTTGCTGGTGAAAAGGGGACATAGACCAGGAAGGGTTGCTCTCCTAAATTCACCTTTAATGGTGGTGCCTCCCTCAAGGGCAAGAGGGCTCCTTTTGGCTTGGGATTCCTAGCACTGCTTTCTCTTGCCTGAGTGTGGCTCCGAGTGGTGGGAGGAGAGAATGAGAGTGACTGTCCCCCCGTCCTCCTTGTAATGGAGCCTGGGGATTTTCCCCACCTTGTGACTGGGGATAATAAGGTGGAGGAAGTTCTGCTTCCTCTGGTGTTGGGAAAAGAACTGAAGGCTTGGAAGGTATTTTCCTCTCAACACCTCCCTTCACAGTGCTTTCCCTTGGGCCAGCAACTAATACCCATGCCCCAATTTGTAAAGCACAACTCTTCAACCATTGCGGGGGATTCTGAACTAAATCTAACCATTTATCTATGTAAGGAAATTGGTCTGGGTGTCTGGGATCTCCTGATACTCTATTCCAAACTGCTTTCACAAGCCCAGGATTGAGCAACCCTGTGTCTGGCCAGCCCACCCCGAATTTGGGCCATTCTGACTTGCATAAAGTTTGTAACTTTGAGAACTTTATGCCATATTCATCCTCTGAGAAACCTTCCCTAAAATGCCTTAGCGTGCATTCTAAGGAGGTTTTGGCTGTGCTGGCTCCCCCTCCCATTGTGAAACAGAAAGAGACAATTCCCACAGAGAGAAGAAATAGTAACAGCAGGAGTAAACCACAGGCCGTCACTGTAACAATCTCATTCCCCCCCCCCACTCCCCCCCACCCCCCCCCCGACCCTGTAAGCTGGGCGTGACCTCGGTAAAAAAGTGACTCAGTCTGATGGGAAAAGATAGCGGATGAAGATGATGGTATGTAGGGAGATTTCTCGTGGATAGAAATCCTGGAAGGTCTCCTGAAGGAAATGATTTTCAGTCCAATCAAAGATACCGTCAGGAGTGTATGAAGAGGGGTGGAACCAAGCTATGTCTTCTAAGAGGGCCCTAATAAGTGACTGAGAATGGCAAGTCAAACAAAATTCACAACCATGAAGACAACAGACTGCACAAGACGCACAACCAGGGTTAACGGGGTCCATAGATAGTCATTTATAAAAAGACTAGTTGGATTCCCTTCTCTTTGATGTCCCACAATTGATTTTGCTAGGCTCAAAGCCAGAAACCTCCTACTTCAGCCTTAGTTCTGCCTTGGGTTGCCCTCGAAGGACTATGTCATAGGCAGGGGCAGGGCCCTGTAAATCTCTTCGCCCTGCAGATTTTTTTTGTTTTGTTTTGTTTTTGGGGTGGGGGGGAGGGGGGTAGGGAAGCCCTGCCCTTGGAAGTCTCCATCCACCAAAAGAGATAAGAAAAGCCATAAATAACAAGTTCTTAGTTCTCTGAAATTTACTACTTTGTTGAAAATAGTTAACTTGAAAAGACTTCTCTCTTGCTTTTCTTACAAGCAATTTGTTACCAAGCTGGGCTTTGTTTTCTCTGGGGAAAACCCTTCCACCAACTTATACCTTTAAATCTACCCCAGAATTCCAAAATTCCAACCTAATACAGTAAAATCACAAGTCAGGGAAGAGCAAATGACAGACAGAAATTTTTACTAGCTAAATAGGCTAATTCCCTCCATGACTGAGCACAGACGTCTCTGAGAAAAACAGATCTCTGCAGCGCTGCTTGAGACTTTTTGCAGATTATCATAGCACTCAGCCTCTAATAAATCAAATGTTTTTGCCCAGATTAACCAACAGAAGTGCAGAATAAATTAAAGTAGCTTTTGTTTTTACACAGGCTTAACACTTATATTTATAGATTAACAGTTAACCCTACCAGACCTGAGGCCCTGAACCTAACTGTCCCCTATACCTGGGCTTCTGAGCATTAAAGAGAAAAAATCAACATGATATAGAAAATGTTAGTTACATGCAAACGAATGCTTAGAATAAGATGGGACTTGGAGACATTGTAGAAAATAGGTCTACCTTTCATCTAGCGCCAATATTCCACCTTTGTGTGCCAATCCACCCTGCAGGATGAGCCTTGTTTCACACAGAGCTACTTCTTGCAAAGTGAGCACTAGATGTTGCTCTTCACCTTATTGCATGGATTGTCTTTGTAAGACACTCCAGGATTTTGCTTGTTGTACCTGGAGTGCTTTTCCATGCACACAACACAGATACGATTAGACAATGTCCCGGGGGAATCTCTGGAGAATGATTGCGTGAGGTCATCCATTGAGGGCAGGGTTCCTTTTGTGGTGGGCTGATGTCCTGTATCCATCAATAAGTTTCAGGCACAGTTTCTGAATATATCTGGTGAAATAAACTGGCTTTTTTGAAGCAGCTTGCTGTTTTGAAGCATACAAGATATAAAAATTATAACTGGCCTACATAGAAAATTTTATGAAAAGCTGCCGGGGCCAGCAGTAATGACGATGAGACTGGTGAAGGTGGGTCATCTGGTCATTTTTGTCACAGCCACCCATATATTTATTATAGTCCTTTACCAGCTGTGGCATCTGTATTTCTTGCACACTGCCATCTTTATTTCTTCTGTTCATTACTACATTTTGGGCTGAATCAAAATAAATGTGATGGCCTTTCTATCCTGCCAAATTAAATATGTTACACTTTCTTGACATAGATAGTGACTGTCACCCCTAGCAAGTTTTTTTACACTTTTCGGTGATTTAGGAAACTGCTTCCCATTTTGCTGCAGGATTCCCACAATTCCTGTGTGTAATTCTGACAGTGCATATTTAGCAAGGGTTACAGAGTTGTAGAACCATTCCATGACAAGCATATGAGATTTATTTTCCATTGCATATGAGGTCAGGAGACAAACAATTGTATTTCCTACTGTGCCCAAGTCTTTTATAGGCCTTGGTGCAGCACCAGTGTAGATTTTTGCATTCAAAATGTAGCCAGTCTCACCTTCACAGAGAAGGAAAGACTTGATGCCCCACTTTATGGGATTATCCTTGATATACTGCTTGATGGCCAAGTGGTTTTTTTGTCAGGATCATCCCCTCATCTAGGCTCAAATGTTTCTTTGGCAGATAGAAGTGGAGAAATTTGGGGAGCAGACTTTCCAAGAAAGGCCTAACTTTATATATTCTATCTGTCTTATCAATATCTGTGTCTTCCTCATCAATTATGTGTAAAAAAACTCTAAAGGGCCAAGAATCTGTCTGAGTCATAACATTTCAAAATCTGGGAATAAACCCAACAAAGTCAGAGCCCTCATTTGTCCAATAATCCCGATAGCTGGGTTTTATACATAAGTATTCCATATAGATCCTCAGTCCAAGAAAATCCTTCATTTCTTCCACTGTGGCATCCTTGAAGTTTTTGGCATTGTAGGAGTTGGGCTTTGCTATATACAATTGGTGGGCCCGGAGGTTGGTTTTCTCTGTCAAATTTTGCCAGAAAGTATCATCCAAAAACAAGGATAAAAAGTCAATTGGTTCACTCTCCTCTATGATAGATCCAGGAATATTCACTGGGCTTTTTCCATCCTCATTGTAATTCAGATCTGTATTTGGTATACAAAATTCCTTGTCCAACATTCATCACCACCTAGATCTCCCCCATCAGCTGTTTGAGGGACACAACCCCCTTCTCTTACTATCGCTCTAGATCCATAAGGTTCAAGATTCTCCTCATCACTTGAGCTCTCACTATCTGTGTCACTTGAACTGGAAACATTCTTGATGAAATTCTGACTCCTCAGAGTCTGAATAAACCAAAGTATCAATCCACCTGTTGGACTGTGATAAGCCTAGACCTACTTTGCTTTCCTGTTGAAGTGCTTCATTCATCAACCACTCGTTTCATTGTGAATTTTCAGAATTTTTTTCACATCAAAGCACACAAAGTCAATTCAAACACATTGGGGCAGACATTTTCAATGGCTAAACTATGAGGCTTGACCATGATTGGTTGGTTATTTTTACTTCATGATGCATTTTTTTCACATACTAGTGAAAGTACTGAAAATTAAGTACAGCGGTCTGGTAGGGTTAATGAACAGATAATTATGCCAAGGCAGACAAGCGTCTGTACTCACACTCTCTCAGTAGACTAGCCCAAATGGGAGCTGAGCAGATAACTGAAACACTGCCCAACTCCCCAAATGGACTTGGGGGCACTTCCAGCAGCCATGCCCCAGAACAAAATTCTCAACCAATGTCTCAGTGAGAAAATACTGGAGGTGTTAAAACTGTGTCCAGTCCCCCTTCTCAGTATCAAAGTGGCTAGTCCCAAGCAAACAAACAGCAAAGTGAACTTAAAATTCCTTAATTGAATTTGAATTCCCTTACCTCTGGAGTTTTTTTCCTGATGACTCCAAAAGAATGCAGGGATATGTCAGTTGTCCCTTGTTTGGCTGTCACAATCACAGGATGCATCCCTGGGCCCCTGAAATTCCATCAGGTGGCACCTCCCCTACAGATCCTTAGGGCCTGGCAGCCAGGCAGGGGAGGCCATCCATCTCAGGTGTCAGAGACTAGGTGAGGGTAGGAACCTGTCTCTTATCTCGCAGGGGCCTCCAAATGTTGTATTGCAAATGAGATACAGGATGCTTTAATGAGCCAATTAATTAAAAGTCTATTATTGTGCATGACCCAGAGGGAGGTGTCTCTTTCAAATCTCTGAACAACACATACAGGAAGTTTCCAGTATTTATGCTTTTTGAGCTTTGTTTGCAGATATTACAAAGGGCTCTGTGTGAGTTATTGTTAGAGATAGTTATAACTTTGAATACATAATGAGTTAGTACTTGGCATAAGAATATGAGAATTATTATCAGTATTAGTCCATATTAGTCTATTGGATGGCTAGCTTGCAAAGTCAGACAGTTAAGTTTATATTTTTTCTATTATTTGAACTAAAAATATATATATAGATAGATAAGAGACTGTCTTAAAGTGACAGAGTTTACAAGACAAGGGATTATCTAACAACTAGAGGCCTGGTGCACGAAATTTGTACATGGGGGATGGGTCCCTCAGCTCAACCTGCATCCTCTCTAATCTGGGAGCCCTTAGGGGAGCCCTCTCCAATCCGGGAGCCGTGATGGCTTAGGCCCATCACGGTTCTCTGCTTTCTGCAGAGCCTGGCCACTCTGTGCCCACTGCTCAGAGGCTCTCTGCCGCCCAGAGGCCCTCTGCAGCCTGGGCAAGATGCTTGCCTCATTGCCATGGGAATAAAGCAAGAATTTTGCTAAGCTGCTCATGCTGCCCGCTCTCATAGGCCACCCCCCCAGGACTGGGGGACTCAGGCAGGGCTGAGGGGATTGGAAGCCTCCATCTTTGTGAGGGAGTGATGGTTAATTTGCATATTACCCTTTTATTAGATAGGATAGCAAAGAATTTCAAACAGCCATTTTTTTTTTTAAATACAAGATGGAGGTTACTATGCTTCAGGGTCACTGAAATTTAGAGTTCAGAAGATGAGTGGGAATCCACAAAATGAATGCAGGAGGCTAGAAAAAGTTATATATGGGTAGCCAAGGAAAGAAAGGGTTTCAATAAAGCAACTTACCAGTTTTGCCAAATATCTGGCAAATAAGTTGAGGATTGAACATTGAGTGTTAGTTTCATTATGTAGAGGTCCTTAAAGACCCTGACAATAGCAGTTAGGTGCAATGTAGAAAAAAAACATGAACAAAGTCAGTCCAAGCAATAATGGGCAAGCTGGAGGAGGAAGTAAGTTTTGGAGCCTTTTTTGAATCATCATTATAATAAATTATTTTTATGGAAATTAATAGAGGATTCATTACTATTATTAATATTTTATTTTTATGTTATTTATAAGCAACCTGGTAGTAAGGAAAAGCAAATGACTGGGGAAAAGGGGAAACAACTACAGGAATAAGGTCCTTTGCTTGGAAGAGAGGGGGCTGTATTTAGTATACATGAGATGAAATTAGGCTTAGAACATAAAAATTTTATTTATTACCACATATTAATGTCAGGAGAAAAGACAAAATATATAGGTACAGACATAGGAAAGTTTGTGAATGTGGAATTTCCTAATCAGTTAGAAATGTAGCAAATAAAACAGGACATGGGTGTGAAAATGCATCAAAACTGAAAATTCAGTGGAAATGGTAACTTAGAAGCAAAAATTAGCATGAAATCTCCTCAGAATTCTACAGAAGAATTGAGAAAGCCATTGGATTTTCTTGGCTGACATTATGTGTGTTTTAAACATAGATTCACACACACACACACACAAACAACACACTCGCACACACACACACACACACACACACACACACGCACACACACACAAAACTCTTACTATGTACAATGAACATTTGATCTCAAGGCAGATAATTTGATACGAGGCTTAATTGACCATGATACCTTATGGAAAATTGAAACTTTTCTCTGAGCTTCTATAACAAAATAGAGGTAACATTACATTTACATATAACTTGTGAACAAAGAACTATATCTATCCAAATTCCTTGTGCATTTGATTTTCCATATGTATCCTAGATATTCAAGATTGAAATTATTTTGCCTCTAATTTCTCCACCACATCCTCACATTCAAATGAATGGATAATGTCATGTACTGAGTTACCTCTTTCAACCCCCAATATTTCACCCAGACCTCTCTTCTACTCTCTCACCATGTCAAGTTTAGTTGATAAATAAGTCCCTAAAATTCGACCTCCTAAATATGTCCCTTTACTATAATTTATGCTTTTTATATCTGAACTTTAGGTCTTTGCAAACAAAAAGGCACAAGTTCATACACTTTTCTTTGGATTCTGTTTTAATTTTTTTTCTTCTGAATTGTGCTTATTGTTATCATCATTACTATGTTATTTTTTTTTAAAGTCCCAAACCAAAACAAGGCTTTTATTGTACATCTTTATAGTTTCACAAAGAAGTGTGACAAATCATTTGGCATTTCGGTGTTTCTATAGCCGGACAACTTAGATCTTATTCATTAGCCTGCTGAACTGTTCCTTTTTCAGAAACATAGATACCATCCAAAACTTTTCTGATATCCTTGTTTTTAACTGTTGTGGCTTGTTGAATCAAAGCAGCTAAATTTGATACAAGTTCAATGTCATTTCCTCCAAGAATCAACTCATCTTTCTGGGCTTGAGATACTGAACAAGCAACACCTGACCTCATCCGAACTCTGCGGATGTATTTTTCGCCCAAGAAATTTCTAATTTCAACAAAAGAACCATTCTCCTGAATAACGAGAATGGGGAAGTGAGGGTACACGACCTCATCTTGTAACAGAAGCCCAGTGTAACACCCTTGATCATGTTCTGTACATGACTGCAGATAGTGCGAACTGTGGCCAGTTCCTTTCTATTTCCCCACCAGTTGTCAACCCGGAGCCTCTTCTTTTTCTTTCCGAGGAGACTGAGCTCTACATTGATGTGGTTGAAGTCCCTCTGCAGGGTGCCTCTGGGGCCCTTCAAAATAACTGTGCGCCCCTTCAGAGTGATGTCCACATTTTCTGGAATGTCCACAGTCTGATTGCTGAGAATGGTCCTCATCCTCTCAGTAGTCACTGCAAAGAGCTCATTGCTATGTTATAATATTTTTCTTCATCATACAGTATTTTGCTTTTATTTTATTAGATTTTAAAAATGAATTCTCAGACATTTTAGCATTTCTGGTTCAATTTTTTACATACAACTTCTCACCTTTTTCATAAAATATTTACCAATTTATACTAAATACTACATAAGAATATCTTAGATTTTCTCAGCATAGTAAAGTATTGACCTTGAACATTGAAAAAATGTTTCTTATCTGGATTTACTTCTCACCTCTGCATTTGAATAACGAGTCAAGTAGCCTTATGAGTAATTGGACCTTTTGTGCAATAAGAACTTTTCTCTGTATTATAATTTATAGTACAGTTGAAGTGAGTGCTATGTGATGAGTCATTTTACTGAGACGATTAAGAAAGTTATTTCTAAAAGTCTGCTTAAGAGGCTAGAATATGTCTGAATTAAAAAGAATTACAGGCTACAATCATGACTATAAAATAAAGGTGCTCAGTAAGCAGCCCTATTATAATCAGAAAGTGAAGGAAACGAATCTCTGTCTTGTGTGCAGAGGCAGAGGAAATGATGAATACCTTAGGTAACTCATTCTGTGCAAAATCAATCTTTCACTGTCAATTTTAAATGAACTAATTTGTTCACAAATCTCCTCAGTCAGTTTGGAGCATACTCTGTTCCTTCATATTATAAAATTCTTTTATTTTGACTAGTCCATTGGGTAAGAAATCTAGGAATGTGTTAATATGATTAGACATATGTAGTAGGATAAGAATTGATTATTTTAATTTGTGTCTGCTCAAGTTAGAGTCCTTTTCTGGGCTGAACTATTGGCCCACTAATATATCAAGAGATTATTTTTTGATGAACATATATGCAAAGTTCAATTTAACTCTTTATTAGTCAATACTGCAGTAAACTTTCTACCCTGTTTCCCTGAAAATAAGACAGTGTGTTATATTAATTTTTTCTCCCAAAGTTGCGCTAGGTCTTATTTTGGGAGGATGTCTTATTTTCGGGGAAACACGGTAGAAATTAAGTCCTTTATTTTATTTTCAAGGAATGTTTAGCTTTAGGTACTATAATAAGAAAAATGTAAATGTATAACTATCTGAACATTAATTCTTTGGATCACAACATATTTATAAATTATGAATTAATATTGCTATCATTGTTTGTGGAATGCAAATTATAAATTTAATTGTCATTTATTAAATAAAAGATAGTTTTATAGAATAATATGAGAAAGAAATCTAAGTACTGTGCAAATATAAAATTTTCTCAAAAGACATGAAAATAAGATGTATGTGGCTCTCTTTCTGTTATTTTACACGTATTGGTACATTTTCATTCAGAAAAGGAACAGATGGAAATTTTGTGTAAAATAAATGTCTATTTCAAACCTATTAATTTTTAAAAATATATATATATTATATTGATTTTTTACAGAGAGGAAGAGAGAGCGATAGAGAGTTAGAAACATCAATGAGAGAGAATTATAGATCAGCTGCCTCTTGCATGCCCCCTACTAGGAATGTGCCCGCAACCAAGGTACATGCCCTTGACCGGAATCGAACCTGGGACCTTTCAGTCCGCAGGCCGACGCTCTATCCACTGAGCCAAACCAGTTTCGGCAAACCTATTTAGTTTTTACTTAAATACACTTAAAATGTATGCTTAAGTGAATTATATCTGCCTATGTTAAAACTGAAATGTAAATATTGAAAACCATTTTATACATTCATACACACATTTCATAGTATTTTTAAAAACATATTTAAAAGATTATCTATGACACTGCAGTCACACTGAGCCAGAAAGTAGGTCCCCGAAACCCAGGACCCTGGCAGGCGGCCCCGCCCATGTGTGAGCCACTGATAGATGCATGCATAGCTAACCAAGGACACACAGCCCCTGCACCAGTAAGTGGGATTTCCCCCTGCTTGGCTGCTAACCTCTGGACAAACACAGTCGCACCAAACCAGTACGCTAACCTCTGAGCCTGCTGACCTGGCAGGCAGTCCCAGGCATTTCTGTGAGCCCCTGCTAAATGCGCATATATCCAACCAAGGATGCACAACCCTGGCAGCAGAAACCCGGACTTCCAACGCCCCAGCTGCCAACCTCCAAACACTGCAGTTGCAGCAAACTAGTGAGTGGATTCCCCTACCAGCCACCCAGGCAGGTGGCCCCCAGGAACCTCAGTGAGACACTGTGAGTGTAAGGTGTGAGTGTACCCAACTAAAGTACACTACTCCCACAGAAGAAGCTGGGACTTGCATTTCCTAAGCTGCCAGCATCTTATTTCCACGGTCACACCACTGTAGTGTGTGGGCTCTATGAGCACACAGCCCCAGCCAGCTTCTGGACCCCTCTGTGAGCTTCCACTGGGCATGTGTCTCTTCAACCAAGTGGCAATGGCTCCCTCAGCAGGATCCATGACTTCCTCCTTACAGCTGCCTGCTTCTGGACATCCTTGGTGACTTATTGAGGACTTGCTTCCGCTGACAGGTAATACTGCTTCAATCACACCCCCAACTGCCCTCCCCTTCCAGCCTGATTGCCCTCAACTGCCCTCCACTACCAGCCTGATCACCCCCCTAACTTCCCTCCCCTGATGTCTTGGATGCACTCAACTGCCCTCCCCTGCAGGCCTGATCACCCCAATCGCCCTCCCCTGCAGGCCTGGTTGACCCCAACTGCCCTCCTCTTCGAGCCTGGTTGCCCCTAACTAACTTCCCCTGCTGGCCTGGTCGCTCCCAACTTCCCTTCCCTGAAGGCTTGGTCACCCCTAACTGCCCTCCCCTGACAGCCATCTTATGGTGGGCATCTTGTGATGATATGAGGTGTCACACAAGGACTTGAGGACCACCTAGGCTTTTATTAGTATAGATTGCTTAATCATTTTACCTTCTTTCATTTATCTCCTAATCCCCTTTCTCTCTAATAGCTGTTAGTCTGTCCCATGTAGCCATGCCTCTGGTTCTATTTTGTTCTTCAGTTTATTTTATTCATTAAATAACACATATAAGTGAGATCATATGGTACTTTCTTTCTCTGACCAGCTTATATAATACCTAGAATAATTCTCTCCAGGTGCACCCATACTGTTGCAAAAGGTAAGATTTCCTTCTCTTTACAGCCCAGTAGTATTCCATTGTGTAAATGTTCCACAGCTTTTAAATATGCTCATATATGATGGACCTTTGAATTGCTTCCAAAAATTGGCTAGTGTAAATAATGTGAAAACTAATATAGGGGTCATATATTCTATCAAATTAGATCGACCACAGACTTGGGAACTCTGGGAGTAGACGCTGGCTATGCTTTCCATGCTGGTGAAACTGAGCTGAGTGCCCCCCCTTCCAAGAGTTTCCTGTAAGATGCAATGTCAATGCCAAAGCCATCTTCACATTGAGCAGGTCCTGGTATTCTTTCAAATATCATGCCATTTCACTCTTTGTAATTCTCAACTCATTTTCTAATTTGTTGATTGTGTCCTGCATAGCACTAACATGGGCATTCTGCTTATCCTCCAGCTCTTAAAGCTGCTTTCCCAGTGCTTCGTTCATGACCCAACTTGCTTCAATCTCCAGGATCTTGGCCTTGAGCAGGTCGTGGCTCTCGGACACTTCAGCATCTCTTCCTGGTAGTGCACCTGCAGGTTGCTTCCGGTCTCTTCCAAGCCCTGGTGCTTCTTAACTATCCTCTGCCCTCTCCTTGCCAACATTTCATTAAAATGTTTAACCCGGGCCTGCTCTAACAGTCTTTGCAGGCTGCCTCAGGGAAGACAGTGATCCTAGAGATACTGGCCACCCCTGCGTGCTCTGGTCCCTGATTGCAGCCTGGACCCTGTGGGCAGCATCTGGTGCTGCCCGTCCCACCTGCATATGCAAATTTACCTGCTATCATTGTTGTGTTAATTTGTATATCACTCCTAATTGGCTGGTGGGGGTAGCAGAGGTAAGGTCAATCAGCGTCTTTCTCTTTTATCAGTGTAGATTAGCCTTCTACCTATTCCTCAAGCACACCACTTATGCTGCAGCCTTAGGGCCTGTGCATCAGCTATTACCTTTGACTGTGAAGCTCCTCACACAGGCAGTCACATTTGTCTCTCCTTCAAGGATGCTCAAATGTCTCATTCTCAGTAAGACCTGTCATGACAACTATATTTAAAATCACAAGTTTCAGCCATGCAATCCAAATCCCCTTGCCCTCTTTATTACATTTTTAGCACTTATTAATTTCTAACATAGTTTATAGTTGGTGATTTATTATGGCTATTGTTCCTTTCCTGTATCCTAGAATCTGTTTTGTGTGCTCCTGATATTCTGAGCACTCAAATTAAAGTCTGGTACATGGTAATATTCAATATTTGTTAAATAAGACTTAACATTTATAATATACTAGAGGCCCAGTGCACAAAATGTGTGCACTGATAGGGTCCCTAGTGGCTGCCAGCTGTCAGTCAGGTACTCCTTCCCTTCCCCCAGCCAGCTGCCCCCTGGTCAAACTTCTGGAAGAATTCTGATGGAGGGGACACTTTATATACTACCCTTTTATTATATAGGATTGTGGTTTGAGTGTAAATTATTTGCAGTTCCTAAGAGTGTAATTAGTTTGTATTATGTTATGATGTTGTATTGTATTCTTAGTATTTATTTTACCTTTTGTTTCTAAAGATATAATATGGTTTTCTTTCTAAAGCTGATATTATTCTGCTGATGTCTGTATTGGCTACTATCCACAATGTTATAGAATGAACCAAGTGCTAATATATTTATTAGTGTGTTGATCTCTTTAATTTATGACACAAACTCAGTGAGCTATGAACTCTAAATCTTTTGGTTTATTTGTTTAATAACAGCTGTTGCTATTATGTCTCATTTGAAAATAGTCCTGAAGTAAAAGCTATTGAACAATCTCTTACTTACAAATCCAAATTTCCAATTTGTGAAAGACATATGATAAAAAAGAGTCAAGTATTTTTAAATTTTTAACCTCTTTATCCCAAAGTATAATTAACAATTATACTCTACCTTTTAAATTTTATTGATGGTCACTATTCTTTAAGATTAGATACTTTATATGTGTCCCATAAATTATGTGAATTAATTGATTCAATTTAATTTTTTCTTTTGGTGCTAATTAATTAATTTTATATATTTAATAACTTTTTCCTTTAATTTATTGTGGTGACATTTATTAATAAAATTATATAGCTTTTAGGTGCACAAATCTAAATATATCATCTGTATATTGTGCTGTGTATTTATTACCCCAAGGCAAGTCTCCTTCCATCAAAATTTTTTCCTCTTATATACTCTTACCCTCTTCTACCTCCCTCACCTCCATTTCCTTCTGGTAATCACTATACTATTGTCTATGTTTATGAGTTTTTTTGTTTTGCTTTGTTTTTGTTTTTTGCTTAATCTCTTTACCTTTTTCACACAGCCCTGCATCCCTCCTCCCATCTGACAGCTGTCAGTCTATACTCTATAAATGAGTCTGTTTCTATTTTGTTTGTTAGTTTGTTTTGTCCATTTGATTCCACAGGTGAGTGAAAGCACGTAGTACTCGTCTTTCTCTGAGGGGCTTATTTCACTGAGCATAATGCTCTCCAGGTCCATCCTTGTTGTTGCAAAGTGTAAGATTTCCTTTTTATGGTTGAGTAGTATTCCATCATGTAAATGTACCACAGTTATTGTTTTTATAAAATATGTTTTTATTGATTTCAGAAATGAAGGAAGAGAGAAACATCATTGATGAGAATTATCAACTGGCTGCCTCCTGTACACCTCACACTGGTGATCAAGCCTGGATTCAAGGCATGTGTCCTGACCTGAATTGAACTGTGACCTCTTGGTTCATAGGTTGATGCTCAACCACTGAGCCACACTGGCTGTATTATATCACAGTTTTTATCCACTCATCTACTGATAGACACTTGGGCTGTTTCCAAATCTTGGCTCTTGTAAATAACACTGCAATGAACATAGGATAGGGTGCATATAGTCTTTTGTATTAGTGTTTTGGTTTTCTTTGTATACATTCCCAGAAATGAAATTGCTGGGTCAGAAAGCAGATCCATTTTTAATTCTTTTAAGAAACTCCATACTGTTTTCCACAGTGACTGCCTTCACACACTGCAGGAAAGTTCCTTGTTTCCTGGCAAACATTTGTTGTTTGTAGATTTATAGATAACCATATTGACAGGTGTGAGATGACATCTAATTGTGGCTTTAATTTGCATTTCTTTGATAATTAAAACATGCTCAGCAGTATTTCATATGTTTATTGACCTACTGTATGTCCTCTTTGGAGAAGTGTCTATTCAAGTAATTTGCCCATTTTAAAAATCGAGTTGTTTGCTTTTTGGTGTTAAGCTACAAAAGTTCTTCATAATGTTTGATATTGGCACACTATCAGATGTATCATTGCCAAATATGTTCTCTCCTTCAGTGGGTTGTCTTTTAATTTTGTTGATGATTTTCTTTGCTATATAAAAAAATCTTTTACTTTGATGTTGACCCATTTACTTATTTTTTTCTTTTGTTTACCTTGCCCAAGGAGCTATATCAGAAAACATTAATATGAGAAATACTTGAGATTTTACTATGCATGTATTCTTCTGGCATTTTTATGATTTCAAGTGAAACTTTTAAGTTTTTAATCCATTTTGAGTTTATTCTTCTTATGGTATAAGAAGGTGGTCTAGGTTCATTTCTTTACATGTATCTGTTCAACTTTCCTACGCCATATGTTTAATAGGCTATCCTTATCACATTGCATGTTCTTTCCTCCTTTGTCAAATGTTAATTGACCATAAATGCATGGATTTATTTCTGGGCTCATGAAGCAAGTATAAAGCTGTTTTGATTACTGTGGCCTTGTGGTACAGTAGTTTGATATCAGGTAGCATTAGTCCTCCAACTTTGTTATTCTTTCTCAATATTGTGCCTATTTAGGGTCTTTTGTTGTTTCATATAAACTTTTTAAATATTTGCTCTAGTTCTGTGAAACACCATTAATATCTTGATAGGAATTGCATTGAATCTATAGTTTGCTTTGGGAAGTATGGACATTTTTATAGTTTTAATTCTTCCTATCAATGAAGATGGTATTTGCTTCCACTTATTTGTATCTTTTTTAATATCTTTCATTAATACATTATAATTTTTCCAGTACAGCTCCTTTATATCTGTGGTAAAATTTATTCCTAAGTATTTTATTTTTTGATACAATATTGAATGGCATTGTTTTTCTTAGTTTTCAATTCTGAGAGTTCATTATCATAATAATAAAAAGCCAAGAGACATCACGACCAAAACAACCAAACAACCGGTCACCATGAGGTACATGGCGCACCTCTCAGGCCCTCCTCTGCATCCGACAGGCTCCAATCACAGCAAGGCTGGCAGCTGAGGGGCATGCGGGAGGGTGAGTGATGTGAGGTGATGGGCAGGCAGAACGTGGAGAGGTGCAACTGCAAGCACTGCTGTGAGTGCACTGAGCAGATAGGTGGGCAGTGGAGCTGCCAGCATGGGGGATAGTGGGAGGGTGGGTGGGGCTGGCGTAGATGGGCCGGACTTCACAATATTGCATGCCGGGCCTCCAGTTGGTGTATAAATAGGCAACTAGTATCTCTATTTTGTATTCTGCTATTTTACTGAATTTATTTATCAATACTAGTAGTTTTTTTTGGTGGAATCTTTAGTTCTTTATGTACTATACCATGTAGTATTTATCAATACTAGTAGTTTTTTTTGGTGGAATCTTTAGTTCTCTATGTACTATACCATGTCATCTGAAAATAATGACAGTTTTACTTCTACCTTTCCAATTTGAATACCTTTTATTTCTTGTCTGATTGTTGTGACTAAAATTTCCAGGACTATGTCGAATAAAAGTGGTAAAAGCAGACATCCCAATTCTTGTTTACAATCTTAAGAGAAACTCGGTAGTGTTTGACCCTGAGTGGTAGGATTTTCATATGTGTCCTTCATTACATTAAGTATGTAATGCTATTTTCTGCTATTCTTGGGTTGGTGAGAGTTTTTATCATGTCCACTAGATTTTATCAAATGCTTTTCTGCATCTATGATCATGTGGTTTTTAGCCTTCATTTTATTTATGTGGTGAATCACATTGATTGATTTACTAATATTGTACCAACTTTGCATCCTAAAATAAAATACCACTTGATCATGGTGTTTGATCTTCATATTTTATTATTGAAACTGGTTTGCTAATATTTCGTTGAGGATTTGATCATCTATGTTCATCAGGGATTTTGGTCTGTCATTTTCTTTCTTTGTAGTACCTTTATCTGGTTTTAGAATTAGGACAATATTCACCTCATAAAATGAGCTTGGAAGTCTTCCCTCCTCTTGAATATTTTGAACTAGTTTGAGAAGAATAGGTGTTAGTGTGTGTGTGTGGTTGTTGTTTTTTGTTTATTTGTTTGTTTGTTTTGAGGGTTTGGTAAAATTCACAGAAGCCATCTGTTACAGGGCTTTTGTTTGTTGGAATTTTTTTTTATTACTTCTTTTGTCTCACATGTTGTAATCTGTTTGTCTGGATTCTTTGAGTCATCCTGATTCAGTTTTGAAAGTGTATATTTTGAGGAATTTGTCCATTTCATCCAGATTGTTCAAATTGTTGGCATATATTTGTTCATATTTTCTTAGAATCCTTTGTATTTCTTTGGTGTCAATTGTTATGTCTCTCATTTCTGATTTTACTTAATTTGGTCCTCTCTTAATCTCTCTTTCTATGAATTTGGTTAAAAGTTTGTCAATCTTGTTTATCTTTTCGAACAAGCCCTTTGCTTCATTGATCTTTTGTAATCTTTTTAGACTCTATTTTGTTTATTTCTGTTCTGATCTTTATTTCTTTTCTTCTATTCACTTTGGGATTTGTTTGTTGTTCTTTTTTCTAGTTCCTTTAAGTGTAAAGTTAGGTTATTAATTGGGATTTTTTTTTTTAAGTAGGCCTGTAATGTTATCAATTTTCTTCTTAGTACTTCTTTTACTGTATCCATAGATTTTGGGTTGTTGTGTTCTAATTTTCATTTGTTTTATGGTACATTTAGATTTATTCCTTGATCTCACTGTTAACCCATTCATTGTTTAGAAACAAGCTATTTAGTTTCCATGTTTTTGTGTGTTTTTCAGGTGTTGTTTTGTGATTGATTTTTATTTTTAAACCATATGGTCAGAGAAGTTGCTTGACATAATTTTAATCTTATTAAATTTATTCTGACTTGTTTTATGTCCTAACATGTGGTCTATCCTAGAAAATGTTTCATGTGCAATTGAAAATAATGTATATTCTGCAACTTTGGGCTAAAATGCTCTGAAAATATCAATTAAATACATCTGATCTAGTGTTCCATTTAAGGCCACAGTTTTTTCATTAATTTTCTGTTTGATTGATATATCCATTGATATCAGTGGGTATTAAAATCCCCTAGTACATCTGTATTACTATCCATCTCTCCTTTATGTTTGTCAGGATTTGCTTTACATATCTAGATGTTTCTATGTTGGTTGCCTAAATGTTTATACTAGGGTTATATCCTTTTTTTGGATTGATCTCTTTAACATTATGTAGTTTCCTTTATTATTTCTTCTTGTTCTTCTTGTTCTTCTTGTTCTTTGTCTTGTTCTTCTTGTTATTGTTCTTGTTCTTCTTGTTCTTGTTCTTCTTGTTCTCCTTCTCCTTCCTCTCCTTCTCCTTCTCCTTCTCCTTCTCCTTCTCCTTCTCCTTCTCCTTCTCCTTCTCCTTCTCCTTCTCCTTTTCCTTCTCCTTCTCCTTCTCCTTCTCCTTCTCCTTCTCCTTCTCCTCCTCCTCCTCCTCCTCCTCCTCCTCCTCCTCCTCCTCTTCCTCCTCCTTCTCTTCTTCTTCTTCTTCTTCTTCTTCTTCTTCTTCTTCTTCTTCTTCTTCTTCTTCTCCTTCTCCTTCTCCTTCTCCTTCTCCTTCTCCTTCTCCTTCTCCTTCTCCTTCTCCTTCTCCTTCTCCTTCTCCTTCTCCTTCTCCTTCTCCTTCTCCTTCTCCTTCTCCTTCTCCTTCTCCTTCTCCTTCTCCTTCTCCTTCTCCTTCTCCTTCTCCTTCTTCTTCTTCTTCGAAAAGCCCTTTAACATTTTTGCAATACTGGTTTGATGGTAATGCACTTTTTAAGCTTCTTCTTATCTGAAAAGCTTTTTATCTCTCAATCAATTTTAAATGATAGACTGACTAGATAATGTAGTCTTGGTTGTAGGTCCTTTCTTTTCATCACTTTTAATAGGTTATGCCAATCCCTTCTTGTTTGAAATGTTTCTGTTGAGAAAGAAGCTGACAGTCTTATGGGAACTCCCTTGTAAAAGCAACTAACTATGTAGATGTAGGCCTCTGTGGGTCCATCTTGTTGGGACTCTCCATGCTTCCTAGTCTTGTGTGTCTTTTTTATTAACTACTTTAAAGAAGTTTTCTGTCATTAATTTTTCAAATATGTCCTTTTCAAATTTTTTTTTCTTTATTGCTAAAAGTTCTTGATTCTTCACTCCTCTTCTTTTCTTCAGTATCCCTGTCATGTAGATGCTATTGTACTTCATGTTGTTCAGGAGGTTTATTAAACTCTCCTTATTTCTTAAAATTTAATTTAATTTTTTTTGGCTCTGATTGGGTGTTTCTGTGTGTTTTTTTCCTACCTTGCCTTCCAACTTGCTGATTTCATTATCTGCTTTATCTAACCTACTATTTATTTGTTCCAGTGTATTCTTAATTTCAGATACTATATTCTTTATTTCTGACTGTTCTTTTTTATGGTTTCTAAATCTCATTTTATTTTATTTTTCTAAATATCTTTTTAATGGTGCAGAGCATTCTTATAACCATTGCTTTAGGATATATATCTGATAATCACTTGCCTCTGTTTCAATTAGCTTTTTCTGGAGCTTTCTCCTGTTCTTTCATTTGGTGTATTTTTTTCTTGTCTCCTTATTTTAATAGTATCTTTGTGTTTATTTATATGTATTAGGTAAATCTGTATGACTTCCAGTCTTGGTGGTATAGTCTTATGTAGTAGGTGTCCTACAGGATCCAGTGGTGCATTCTCTTTGAATGACCTGGCTGCTCCAGGAATGTCTCTTGAGGGCACTTCTGTTGTAATTGAGTCTTGATTAATATTTGACCATTTATGCTGCATTGACCCCCACGCTGGCTTATTGTGAGACTCAATGCCAACTACAGCATGTGAGCTTCTATGCAGATGCTGACAACTTAAAGCAGAACTTTGTCTCAGCAGGATCTGGTGCCTACCTAGATCTCCCTTTGGATATACGGATTTAGAAGTTATTAGATCTGGTTCTGATGTTGCCTAAAGCTGGCCACTGTGTATGTTGGTTCTGGGCATATGGAGAGGGACTCTGGTGCAGGCCAATGTCAACCAGGCAGGCAGGCTATCTGTGACTGTCCCTGGGCAACATATTTGGAGCTACAATCAATCCACAATGTGTGGTTATCTCTGCTGGACCTGGTTGCATGCAAGAAGGACTACCTGTATACCAAGCCTGGTTTTTACAAGCTCTGGCCTGGGGAAGGTCAGCAAAAGGTCTAGGTACTCTAAGATTTGCCTCTATCTATCTCTAATTGTTGGCTGCCTGTTTCTACCCACTGAGCCCTAGCCAGTGTATCTCAGTTTGTTGAGTGATACTGCTAGTTCAATTCCCATTCAGGTCACATGCCAGGGTTAATATATAAAAATCTTCAAATTTATTCAGTATTCTTATGGTAATATTCTTTTTTTATTATTTTAATTTTGAAAATTTTATAGGTATATTTAAAAATAAATGAAATGGATGATTATTTTAATATTGGAAACCATAATTGTGAGATATAGATAACAGATAAAGTTATAAAGTAATAGAAACTAAGTACATATATATAATCTTAAATTTGAAATATAAGTACTAATTCAAATTCACATTTATTTATTTACTTATTTGCTTACTTCCTGACTTTGTCCACTGGAAAAACCACTCATAAAAACTCTGCAGCAGTCTGTACCCCTATCACTTAGTCTCTAAATATTTGCCACTAAAAGAAACCTGGGTCTAGGGTTCCTTGAAAGAATGAGTGATTAATATCTAAATGTAAGAGCTAAAATTATAAAACTCTTAAAAGAAAATGCAGTAGTGAGTCCTCATGATCTTCGGTGAAGTAATAATTTTTTAGATTCAACACCAAAAAAACACAAGCAATAAAAGGAAAATAAATAAACTGAACTTCATCAAAGTTAAAAATATTGCGCTTAAAATGACATCATTAAGAAAATAAAAAGACAACCCATAGACTGGGATAAAATATTTGAAAGTCATACAGATGATAAAGGATTATAAAAACAAAAACAAAAAAACTCTTATAACTCAATAAAATACAATATAATTACAAAAGTGGACCAAATATTTGAATAGATGTTTCTGCAACCATGATATATAAATTGGAGTAAACATACAATAAAAGACAATTAGCATCATTTATCATTTTGTTGAGGCAAATCAAAACCAGCTATATCACTTACAAAGAAAGTAGCTTTAAAAAAAAAAAAAAAAAAAAAAAAAGACAGACAATAACAAACATTGGCAAGGATGTAGAGAAACTGGAAAATTGGAAACCTAGTCATTGCTATTAGAAATATAAAATAGACAGCCACTTTGTAAAACAGTTTCCTCAAGATGTTAAACAGAGTTATCATATAACTTAAGAATTTTAAAAGTAGTTATGAACACCCCAAAAATAAAACTATAGTAGTACACACAATAACTTGTACATGGATATTCATAGAAGCATTACTCATCATAGCTGAACAATCCAAACAACTATCAACAATGTGCAGAATAGTCATACAATAGAATATCATCTATACTAATAAAAGCCTAGGTAGTCCTTGTGCCCTCACATCGTCTCAAGATGGCTGCCCCCATATTGTCACAAGATGGCCAACAGGGGAGGGGAGATGTGGGCAAACAGACAAGTAAGCGAAGGCAGTTGGGGGCAGGGGAGGGTAGTTGGGGGTGATCATCAGGCAGGAAAGGACAGTTGTGGGTGACCAGGCATGCAAGGGAGGATGTTGGGGGCAATCAAGCTGGCAGGGGAGGGCGGTTGGGGGTGATTGGGCCAACAGGGAAGGGCAATTGGGGGTGATCAGGCCATCAGGGAAGTAGTTAGGCATCAATCAGGCCAGCAGGCAGAAGCAGTTAGGAGCAATCAGGCAGGCAGGCAGGCAGAGAGGCAAGTGGTTAGGAGCCAGTAGTCCCAGATTGTGAGAGGGATGTCCAACTGCCATTTTAGGCCTGATCCCTGTGAATCCCCAGCAGTTGGACATCCCCCAAGGGGTTTCAGATTGGAGAGGGTGCAGGCTGGGCTGAAGGACATCATCCCAGTCCATGGATTTCATGCACCGGGCCTCTAGTTCAGCAGTAAAAAGATATGAAGTCTACTTGGAAAAAAGATACCAAAACATATATAAACACACAATTTAGTTATCATTGGAGGTTGCTTAGGCACCATCTTACTATTTTGAAAATTGATAAAACAAAATTATAAAAAATTATATATTCCAAATTGTCAATTTGGCCTATTTAATAACTACACTAATAAAAGAGAAATATGCAAATTGACTGTACCTCCACAACACCCACCTGCCAATCAGGCTCAGAGTGACCTGGCTACCAGTGATTGCTTGAAATTGGAGTAAGTATGCAAATTAACCCAACAAAAATGGTGGGTTAATTTGCATACGCAGGCACTGAGAGTCTGGGGGTGGGTTGCTGCTTGCATGGGCTCTGGCACCAAATAGACTGCATCCCAGGAATAGGTGTCCTTGGGAGCCAGGCCACTCTGAGTCTGTAGGCTTGCGTATAGGCCCAGTGTGGCGGGAGTCCCGGAACAACCCCCAGCCACTCTGGAACTACATGCGCAAGTGTGGAGCAGCCAAGGGCAGATTGGGAACATCCCAGGACTAGGCACTTCCAGCAGGCGTGCGCACAAGTGGCTGGGGGCAGGGTGGGAATGTTCCCGCAGCGAGTGAGCAGACAGCAGGGCCCTACTTGCCCCTGGCCATGGCAACAAAGGGCAAGCAGGGCCTCCACAGAGAGCAGACATCAGGGTCTGCTGTGGCATCAAGCAGGCAAGTCCGCAGAGAGCAGAGAACCACTGTGAGCAGGCCTAAGCCATCAGTAGGACATCCTCTGAAGGCTCCCAGATTGGAGAGGGTGCGGGTCGGGCTGAGGGACCCACTCCCCATGCACAAATTTTGTGCACTGGGACAAACTGAATTTGATAATTCTGTTTCAGTGAAATGCACCTTAAGGATATTTTAATATCAAGCCTAAAATATTAAAACGTTGTAGGTTAAAAATTTGAGTTTTCCTCATAGTGCATACAACTACACATCAAGTCAACAAAATTTGTCTTATATATGATATGTATTTTAATATTGTAAATAATATTTACTTCTTTTATTGTAAGTTTATTATGTTTCTTCTCTGAAATTTTCACTTTGGTTTTTTTGCTTTGTATTTCATGGGTTAAATAACACTTACAACATACTAGTTCTACTGAAAAAAAATGTAATGTTAACTGGAAACAAATTTATTCACACATGTAGAAAGAACTTGTAGAATAATTCTTTTCCCTTGTAAATAGCATTAATTTTAAACCTGAAGTTTTAGTACCATGCTTTCTAAAGCCCTGAAAATCAATCAGCACTGGCAAAATAGTATTATATAATTAATAAAGACGTATGTTAAATGAAAATAAAATTTAATTTATGCTAACAGTAGAAAAAAACTGATAAAACAATTATCTAAATGATTGCTTGAAAATTGGATAAAAATGAATAGGAATTAGAGCACTATGTAATTCTCTCATTCTTAAGTTTTGCTCACCAATATAATAGGTTTAACAATGTGATATTTCTTCACAAGAAAGTATATATATATATATATATATATATATATATATATATATATATATAATGTTTTTTATATGAGGCTGTATGCAAGACCCTCATTTGACCTGAACTAATCTGATACCTACATTCCAAGGTTGCAAAAACTCAGTGTCCATTTTGTTGTTACAGAAAAACAACACTAGGGAAAGACTAGCAAGTGATGGAACTGGTCAGTGTATCTGCCATTACCAGGTACTGTCTTGGTGAGAACTGTCAGTCCTTTCAGTCATTTGACAGGCTCTCCCTTTCATGGGGAGTTACAAGGAAACTGATATTCATGCTCACTCACACTACTGTCAAAACATTCTAGTCTTTAATCACTATATTACTTGTCAAATTCAATATGAATCACATGCAAAATTCAATATTAACCACATGGCTATAATTAAAACCCCTCAAAATAATGAGAATGCCTAAAAAAGGGAAATTTTCGGGCATCTCTCCTGTCACTGTTGGTATTCTGCAACCAAATTTGAGAAAGTTCTTCAACTGAAATTTATGTTTGCACAGTGAGAAACTAAATTGTTATTCCTCTAATTCTTACAACAAACCAATACATAGTCAAGAGCATGTGCTTGGACTTACTGGATATTTCTAAGGCTTTGGCTGACTCTCATTGAGTATATTTTAACTATAGGAAAGAATCCATTTCCCATGTCTAGGAAAAAAAGCTGCTAAAATCCAGTTCCAGATTTGCAAACCACACCTGTCACTTCCCTAACTACAGGGAGACATTCTTTCTTTGGCTTTTTTTAGCTGGAAACTCTAGAGCATATTTTAAACTCAGAACATTGAATTTTGTTTTTCTGAAGATTTTACTTACCTCAAAATCTGTTATTCACCCCTCCTCCCAAAGTCTGAAATTTTAAATTTCTATAAGATTGAGAATTAAGATGAAAAAGAAGGCAAATTTTTAAAATTAAAAACTGAAATAATTTTACTTTCAGGTATGCTTTACTTTTTATCCTATGTTTAGAAGATATGTGCCAAGTCCTGTTATTTACTGGATCCTTAAAGGTTTTTCTGTGCAGAGTTAAATTACATCGGCTAAGAGACACATCAGGGTATTTGATAAGACAATCTAATGGTATGTGTGATAACTGCTGACAGCCCATTCTAATTCTATAGCATGCACCCAGTGTTTACTGAAATTAGATAAAGAAAATATAATCTTGGAGGCCCCATGTAGAGTGAATATTTTGGCAATTAGATATTTCTATATTTGGCTTAATTAATAAAAAAGAAATTAACTTATATTCTGGTATCTCAACAAATTTTTCTCAGAATATTCTCAGAATTTTTTTAAAATTCATTTTAGAGAGGAAGGGAGAGGGATAGAGATATAAATATCTATTATGAGAGAAAATCATTGTTCGGCTGCCTCTTGCATGCCCCACACTGGGTATTGAGCCCACAACCCAGGCATATGCCCTGACCTGGAATCAAGCTTGTGAGCTCCTGCTTCATAGATGGACACTCAACCACTAAACCATGCTGGCCAGGCCATTTGGGTGTCCTTTTAGGTATTTATGGTCTGAATATTGTCAAGCAGAAAAAAATCTGTGATTAGTTAATCTTACAGTTTTATTCTTTATTTTATTTTATTATTTTATTTTATTGTAATAAGAACACAATGTGAGATCAACTCTCTTAATAAAAATTTTAATGTATAATATATTACTGTTGACCCCACATAACATGTTATATATCAGGTCTCTAGAGCATAGTTATTTTGCTTAATTGAAACTTCATGATCATTGATTAATAATTCAACATTAAAAACATTATTATAGAAAGAGTGACCTAAACAGTCAAATTCTAGAAAAAGATGTATAAGATTTCTCATTACCAGAGCTTCTACATTATTGCCATGTGTCATAATTCCTCAAACTGGAAAACATTTTAGTGATTTAATGGACTCCAGATTTCCATTCACCTTCTTTGAAATTGTCAAGTAGGTGTCTTCTACATATAAAAGCTCAACTCTTCTTTTATCCTATCTAATAAAGAGGAAATATGTTAATTTACCCTCACACCGCTGCAAAGATGGTGGCACCCACAGCCAATAAGGAGGGAATATGCTAATTGACTGCCCTGCCCTCAAATATGGAGGTGTCCATAGCCACAAGATGATGGCACCCAGTTCTCTCAGTTTCCCAGCCACCCAGGGCTGGGCCCAGGTGCAGGCAAAACTCAAAAGGCTCCTGTAACCAGGGACGGCGGAGGCTTGCACTGCTAGCAGTGGCAGCAGCAGAGGTGTGATGGGACATTGTCTTCCCCTGATCAACAGGTCACCTCCTGCTCCTGAGGGGTCCCGGACTATGAGAAAGGGCAGACCAGGCTGAGGGACACCTCCTTCAGTGCATAAATTTTCATGCACCAGGCCTCTAGTTTTTTAATAAAGAAACTGAGAAGCCAATTCTGCTTACCACTTTCCTTTTCTATTTGCTGTAGGCTTGTCCTAGACCAAGGAATAATTTGAAAGAGAGAATCAAAGCATATCTTTTTAAGTACCACTTATATAGAATTTAAGAGTTTATTGAGTATAGGTACGTACACAAACAGGGCGATGGCTTGCCTTCAACAGACCTGGACTTCTTATTAGTCCTTGTGTCCACAATAGAAATACGATTTTTAATCATGCATGCAGTAGATGTTAATAAGTGATTAGTAAGTTAAACTTTTACAAAGGTAAAAACTAATTTATATTAGGTCAGTAAAGAACCTAATCTAAACAAATTGCTGTCCATAATTAGATTAAAATTATATATATCAATACATTGACAGAATCACATCCATTTCTTTATTTTTAATTATTTTTCTTCATTCTTTATTATTTCTTTTTTCTTTGTTATAAACTATAATTGATTATCATATAATATTATGACCCTTAAATTTTCTACCCATTACTCTAATATAGCTATTTAAAATTGTAGGGTCTAGTCAACATATCAAGAAAAATTAAAATATTACATACCCAATGAATTGAAAAATTAGAATATTTCACATGTTAACTGGACACTGAAATTTACACCTTAGAAGTTGAAATCTTTTTTTTGTTTTGTTCAACTTACATTCCAATAAAAAGTAGAGTTTCAGGAGATAGTACTGAAACACCCAATGCTAGTTTAACCATTAATGTCTTAGTCACAGTTGAATTGACACTTTTCTCTATGCTGATAGTAAAACAAGTGAACTAAAAAACAAACAAAACTTAAGAAAACTAATGATGGATCACACTATCAATCCACAACAGCGATCACATGTCTACCTCACCTATTTCTATATTTACTGCAGAAATTCAAGCACCACAGTTTAGGGTTATGTGTTAAAAGAATAAATTACGGCATGCGCTCCGCTCCCCGGAGGGAGAGCCCGGAGGGAGAGCCCGGCGGCGTGGGAAGCTCGATCTGGGCGAGAACCCCGGAAGGCGCGTGGCCAGGGCGCAGGCCCAGAACCGCCCGAGCCGGGGCTGCCTGCTGGCGACGCCCCAGAGCGGAAGAGGGAAGTGAAGGCTTCACCGGGCTTCGGGTTTCTGGCCAGCTGGGCTCGCCGAGACAGAGACCAGAGACCGCAGGTAGAGGAGGAGGCCTTGGCCGCCGCTCGGGATCGGGGATGTCGAAGAACACGGGGTCGTCCGCCCGGTTCCGGAACGTGGACGTGGATGAGTACGACGAGAACAAGTTCGTGGACGAGGAAGATGGGGGCGACGGGCAGGTCGGGCCCGACGAGGGCGAGGTGGACTCCTGCCTGCGGCAAGGAAACATGACAGCCGCCCTGCAGGCAGCCCTGAAGAACCCCCCTATCAATACCAAGAGTCAGCTGGTGAAGGATCGGGCAGGCAGCATTGTCTTGAAGGTGCTCATCTCCTTTAAAGCTAATGATATTGAAAAGGCAGTTCAGTCCCTGGACAAGAATGGGGTGGATCTCCTCATGAAGTATATTTATAAAGGCTTTGAGAGCCCCTCTGACAATAGCAGCGCTGTGTTATTGCAGTGGCATGAAAAGACGCTTGCTGCTGGCAAACTGGGGTCCATCGTCCGGGTGTTGACTGCCCGGAGAACCGTGTAGTCCAGCAGGAACTGGGCTTCTCCTGTGGGTGTGGGAGTTGCTGGTACAAAGACCAAAACAACCAAATGCCACCACTGTCCTTCGGGTAGCATCTGTTTCCCTCAGCTTTGCCTTCTTGCTTCCTCTTTCGTATCTGTAAAGAAGAAAACTACATATCCATTTTCCTTTCATGAAAATCGGGATAATATATAGGCAATTTTTCAACAGGTGTCATGCTGTCAGAACTATTTCAGTGATAGTATACCAGTCTGTACATAGTATAATTTACATCCAGGTTTAACCACCTCTGTTGGTTGGTGGTTTTTTTTGTTGGTGGTGGTGTTTTTTGGGGTTTTGTTTCTGTTTTTGACTAATAGTGATAAATTTGATGCCGATTTCCTAACTCATTGCCAGCCAGGAAATACCCTTATAAAAACATGTTTGAGAGACTGGCAGCTGTTAACATTACAAAACTGGACCATACTTCCTTTATTTAAACAAAACGTGTTTCTGGAACCCATGGTAGGTGAACATCACTGCCGAGTTCCAGCTTTGTGTCTGCCTCCAGATTATGTGAGTTTAAGTATATTCCTCCTCTCAGCACCCAGCGATCATGGCCTCTCTATTTCTTTGTGGTCACCAGGGTCCAGAGCAAGGAGTCTTGTTCGACACTAATGTACCATAAAATGCCAGAGCCTGTTGGGCTTGACCATAAAACTTTTGTTCCAATAATGTGGCCCTACTTGGGTAAACTCCTCCCCATCAGAAAGGACGTGGAAACTGTGATGTAGTTCAAACTCTGGGCAGCCTCTGAATGAAATGCTGTTTTCCTTAGAATAAGGTGACCAGATGTCCCACTTTTGGCGGGACAGTCCCGATTTTTAACAATTTGTCGCACATCCCGTTTTAAAACTCCGTGGGACGCGGGACAAATTGTTAAAAATCGGGACATCTGGTCACCTTACCTTAGAACTATAGTAGCTGCCTTAACCTGATGCGGTATAGAACCAGTATTGAATATGCCCTATAAATGTGTTCAATGTTCTTCAGGGGAATTAGGATCTCAAAAGATTTGGTTCAGATCCAAACACACACGCATCGTGTATTTTAGCTCAGTCAGTGTTTTTTAAAAAGAAGAAAATGCCACACACAGCAAAAAGTGTTTACTTGTTGGACAAACCAAATCAGTTCTCAAAACAAATGACCGGTGCTTATAAAAAGCTGTTATTCAGTAGCTCCAAATCCAACCACCTGAGTGCATATGACCAAGAGGGAAATCCGCCTGTGCTTCGTATTTACATTGGACACCGTAATCACTGACTTCTGTGAAAACTGGTGCAGAAATCATTTAAACTCTTTGCTGTTTTTGATACTGCCTTTTGTTTTGTAAAAATTATAAAGTTGAAAAAAATAAAAAAATAAATAAAATACATCCATTATTTTTACTTTCCACTCTTTTGTCTTTTAGCATGGTTTTAAAAGTGTTTGCTGCTCTGTCCAGACCTTTTTATATACTTGTGAAATAAACTTTATCCCTGTGAGAATGCTGATTTGCATCATTGATGCTGACTTGAGGTCATCTTGTACCCCTTACCTTGTATCCTCCACAAATAATAATCTGCTTTACCTCATGTGGCACAACCTAACCAACTCACCAGTGAGAATGTAGAACATTGCTACAACAGTGCTTAAATTTATTTGTATATGTTTTTAAAAACGTTTTAAAATTTCATTTGGTAAACTGGAATTAAATATTGCACTTTCTTGGTCATTCATGGAAATAATCATAGGAGTGCAAAATGAGTCACCCAATGTGCATGTTCTCAGTTGAGGTAGAAGGAGGTCACACTCTACCTTCTTGTTTCAACTCTCATACTTTAAACAGGTATCCTTTTTGATGTCAGGTCTTTGCAAGCTTGTGCTTTTTGTTGGTTATTTTGCTACTTAAAATGTCTCCAATACATAGCTATGATGTCTTTCCCAGTGTTCCTAAGTGTGAGAACATTGTGATAAGCTTTACAGAAAAAAATTCACTAGATATACTTCATTAGACATATTACGATGCTGTTAAAGTTTAATGCTAAAGAACAAAAATATATTAAATAAAGTATATTTAAATAACAAAAAACATATACTACAAGATTATATATTAACTACTTGATGGAAATTTTGTGTCTAGAGGCTCATAGAAATCTAAATCAGAGCCAACATCATCCTGAAGGGGAGAATGGCCCTTTTCTAGGAATTCACCAGCACCACCAGTGTGACATCTCACTGGGTCTGATCTTAGACAAACAGGGACACACTCCCCCCAGCAGTAGAAATTCTGAATTCACTCATCCTGGATACCTGCCCACAGATGCCTAAATTATGCGGCTTCAGTGCTAGAGCACTTCAGAGTGTTTCAGTATGCCTCACTGGTAAAAGTACTGCAGGTGTCCCTGTGAGTCACCACTAGGAGCGTGTCTATCCACCACAACAACAGCAAAAGCTGAGTCTTCCCACCCCATAACAACAAAACTCTGGACACCACAGTCACATCTGTACAGAGTGCAGGCCACCTGAGCCCCATCATCCCAAAAGACGATTCCTGGGTGCCACTGTGAGTCCCTGTTGGGCATGCGTAATTTCAATCAAGGGCACAAGATAGAAAAAATTGTGCGACCCAACAGCTGCTGACTTCTAGACACCACAGTTGTGCCTCTCCAGCTCTCAGTCCTACATCAAGAGAACCCCAATAGCTCAAGTAGGGAGCTACACTACATTACAAAGCCCAGGAGAACTGCTCTCAGTTTACTCCTGTAGTACCATCTCCAAAAGAACCTGGATAGCAAAGCATTTGGATCTACAATTGAAATGTTACAGCAGAAACAGGAGAAACAAAAAAGCAATTCCCAAAGGAAAGTAAAGAGGAATCACCAGAAAGGGAGATAAATGAAATTGAGGCTAGCAACACATCAGAGAAGGAATTCAGAGTAATGGTTATAAGGATGCTCTAATGGCTGGATGACAAATAACACAACTCAATGACAAATGCACGATTAAATGAGAATAATAAGGAGCTGAATGAGAATGTCACCAATATGAAAAGGGACCAAGAAGAGATTAAAAACGACATAGCTGCAATAAAGAACACAATAAAGGCTTAAACAGTATACCAGAAGAGGTTGATGACCGCATCAGAAAATTAGAAGACAAGGTAGAAACAAACAAACAAACACAGGAGAAACTGGAAAGAAGACTTGCAAGGCAAGTGGAGAGCCTAAGGGAACTTTGGGAAAACACAAACAAAACAACATTTACATATTGGGGTAACAGAAGTGGAGGAAGAGAATCAAGGAATAGAAAACCTGTTTGAAGAAAGAATGACAGAAAACTTCCCAGATTTTGGCAAGAAAAAAAACTACACAAGTCCAAGAAGCACATAGACTCCCAAACAAGATGAACCCCAAAAGATCGATAACAAGACACATCATAATTAAATTGGCAAAAACCAATGACAAAGAATCTTGAATGCTGCCAGAGAGACAAGAAGTTACCTACAAGGGTTCTCCTATTAGAATATCAACTGATTTCTCAACAGAAACACAGCAGGCCAGAAGGAAATGGAATGAAATATACAAAGTGATGCAAAGCAAGGAACTGAACCAAAAAAAAAAAAAAAACTATACCCAGCAAGGCTATCATTCAAAATTGAAGGTGAAATCAGGAGCTTCACAGACAAAAAGGGACTAAGAGTTTATCACTACCAAGCCAGCAATGCAAGAAATGCTAAAGGGTCTGCTGTAAAAAGAAGAAACAGAAAATCTAGAAGAAACATAAACATTAAGGATAAAATATGAAAATAAACAAGTGCTTACCAATAATAACATTAAATATAAATGGATTAGATGCATAAATCAAAAGACATAGGGTATCTGAATGGATAAGAAAACATGACCCATATATTCGCTGTCTGCAAGAGACCCACCTTGGAACAAAGACCTCACACAGACTGAGAGTGAAGAGATGGAAAAACATTTCTCAGGCAAATGGAAATGAGAAAAAAGCTGGGGTTGCGATATTTATATATAACTAAATAGACCTCAATGTAAAGGCCATAACAATACATAGGGAAGGCCACTACATAATAGTAAAGGGAGTAATTCAACAAGAAGATATAATATGCACCCAATACAGGAGCATCCAAATACATAAAACAACTACTGGAAGATATCAAAGGAGATATCAATAGCAATTTAGTCATAGTAAGGGACTGTAATACTCCACCAACACCACTGGATAAATCATCTAAACAAAAAATCAGAAATCCTAAATGACTCACTAGAATAGAGGGACTTAATTGAAAGCTTCAGAACATTTCACCCCAAAACTACAGAATATACATTCTTCTCCATTGTACATGTGACATTTTCAAAGATAGACCACATATAAGGACAAAGGCAAAGTCTCTTCAAACTCAAGAAGGTAGAAATCATAACAAGCATCTTCTAAGATCACAATGGCCTAAAATTATAAATCAACTACAATAAAAACCATTACCATTTTGAGACTAAATAGCATGCTATTGAACAATGATTGGGTTACCAAAGAGATCAAAGAAGAAATTAAAAGCATTGGGGAAACAAATGATAATGAAAACATAATAATCCAAAATCTATGGGACATAATGAAAGAAGTCCTGAGAAGGAAGTTTATATCTCTACAGGCCTACCTAAAAAAATAAGAAAAAAGGATAATAAAGTATCTAACCTTGCAACTTAAAGAAGTAGAAAGTGAGCAACAAGAAAAGACCAGAGTGAGTAGAAGGAAGGATATAATAAAGATCAGAGGAGAAATGAATGACATAGAGACAAAACAAACAAACAAACAAACAAACACCCAATAAGAACAATAAAAAAACATCATAAGATCAATGAAACCAAGATCTGGTTCTTTTAAAAGATAATCATATCAATTGATGCATAAAAGACATTTGACAAAATCAAACTTTTCTAATAAAAACACTCAGCAAAGTGGAAATAGAGGGATCATACCTCAACATAATAAAAGCTTTATATGACAAACATACAGCCAATATTACAATCAATGGGCAAAAACTAAAACCATTTCCACTAAGAACAAAGCAAGACAATGATGCCCACTTTCACCACTCCTGTTCAACATAGTACTGGAAGTGCTAGCCACAGCAATCAGAGAAGGAAACGAAATAAAGGGCATCCAAATTGGAAGAGGTAAAATTGTCATTATTCTCAGATGACCTGATATTGTACATATAAAACCCTAAAGACCCCATCAAAAAATTATTAGACTAGCTGAAACTGATTTGATTTAGTGGATAGAGCATTGGCCTGCAAACTGAAAGGTTTGATTCTGGTCAAGGGCATGTAACTTGGTTGCCGGGCAATCTCCAGCAGAGATTCAGGAGGCAGCTAATTGATGTTTATCTCTCATTGATATTTCTAACTCTCTATCCCTTTCTTGCTATAAAAAAAATCAATAAAATATATATTTTAAAAATATTAGACTTAATGAATGAATTTGGCAATGTAGCAGGATACAAAAGTAATGCCAAGAAATCTATGACATTTCTATACATCAACAGTGAATGTACAGAAAGAGACACTAGGAAAACAATCCTATTTACTATTGCACCAAAAAAATTAAGATAATTAGGAATAAACTTAACTAGGGAAGTAAAAGACCTATACTCAGAAAACTACAGGACATTGAAAAAGGAGATAGAGGAAGATATAAATAGATGGAAGAGCATACCATGTTCATGGATTGGTAGAATCAACATCATTTAAATGTCCATACTACCCAAAACAATCTATAGATTTAATGCACTCTACATTAAAATACCAATGACATATTTCACAGACCTAGAATGAACTCTCCAGAAATTCATCTGGAATAAAAAAAGTTCTTGAGCCAAAACTGGTTTGGCTCAGTGGATAGAGCATTGGCCTAGAGATTGAAAGGTCTCAGGTTTGATACTGGTCAAGGGCATGTAGCTTGGTTGTGGGCACATCCTAATAGTGACTGGCATGGCCATCCCAGGGAAACAGCCTCCCAAAATGTCTGCTATTAATAACGATTTCTTATCTTTATCCACTTGCTTGGAATGAGAAGCAAATAGGACCTTGACTTACCCAGGTCTTGATATGCTAACTCTTAGCAATGAGGGAATGAATAGGACCTGGGCACACCCAAAACTCCTTTGACCTTAAACCCCACTCTGGAAATCAATAAATGCAATGTGTTGTTGTGGTGGGTGGTTGACTGTCTCTCCATCAGAGTGATGGCACCCCACCCAGGTCCCAGCTTGTCTCTATTTCTGCCTCTGGTCTCTTTTTTTCTTTCATTTCTTTCTTTTTTTTTTTTTTAATATATATTATATTGATTTTTTACAGAGAGGAAGACAGAGGGATAGAGAGTTAGAAACATCTATGAGAGAGAGAATCATCGATCAGCTGCCTCTTGCACACTCCCTACTGGGGATGTGCCTGCAACCAAGGTACTGTACATGCCCTGGACTGGAATCGAACCTGGGACCTTTCAGTTCGTAGGCTGATGCTCTAACCACTGAGCAAAACCAGTTTCGGCTTCTTTCATTTCTTAATTCCCAGCTCCTGCACTCAGTAACCTGTTGTTTTCTGTGCAGGTTGCAGAAAACAGAGAAACAGCCCCCCACATATGACACTCAACTATAGGTACAAAATGACACATTCATTACTCTGAATTCTTTCTCTGACATATTACTTGTCTCCTTTTGATTTATTTCCCTTTCTGGTGATTCCTATTTTTTTCAATTTATTTTTTGTCTCTTCATTTTTTGTTGTAACATCTTAATTGTTTCTGTGTCTTAGATCTAACTGCTTTGCCATCCAGGGTCTTTTGGGGGTGGTATCATCTAGTATCTTCTCTCAGGTCTCCTGGACTTGTAGATCTAGCAGAGCCCCCTAGTTGAGCTATTTGGGTTCTCCTGATGTAGTTGAATCTTGAATGTTATTTTCTTATTCATGGAAGAAGCTTGTCATTGGCTCTGTGACTCATCCCAGTCTTTGTTTTGCAAGCTGTTTTGGATATGGTTGTGGTTCTGGCTCTTGTGTTTGTCTGAGGTATCATTAGTATGCGCTCACTGTGAGTTCCCAGAGTCCATGGCCTGGGAGGAAGTAATCTCAGGGCCTGAGAGTCAGGCAGTCTTCTTGGCCGGTGTAGTGTGACTCTTGCTGGAATAGTGTCACTCTGAAACTCATATGTGGGTCCTGGAGCCTGTGACAGTGGGGGGTGGGTGTCTCATTGTCTGTGGTTGAGGCAGTAGGATTCTTACCAAAGTGATTTCCCTCTCTGAATCACGAGGGGGTTAAATATCCAGCAGCTGGGGATGTGGGAATCTCAGAGACTGTGGCTGAAACAATGTGACCTAGTCTAGGAAGCAAGTCTTCAGTAACTCACCAAGCTGTCCAGGGGTAGGTAGCTGGGAATGGGATGTTGTGGATCCTGCCGAGGGAGCCATGCTTGTTTGGAGATTCACATGCCATGTGGCAGCTCACAGAGGGGCCCAGAATCTATCTGCAAGTGGTGTGTGCTCATGGGGCCCACATGTTAGATCGGAGCTATTGTGACATACCACTGGCCCCATTGAAAGATAATTCCCAGTTTCTGCTTTGTGGGATGTGAGTCCTTGTTTGGGTATGCATGCCTATTGGCTGCTTACAGAGGTGCCCAGGAACTGTCTGTTGGAGCAGTAGGGTCAGGGAGGTCATGTGTTGGAGTGGTACTACCATGGAGACTGGCTGCAGCAGCCAGGGTTGTGCCTTGTTGCAGCTCAGAGAAGTACCCATGGGCTGCCTGCCTGGCTTGCGTGCTTGATTGGTGCAACTGCAGTGAATGGAGGTCAGCAACCAAGGCGGGGGGAGTCTGAATTTCTGCTTTTGGGGCCTTGCACCCTTGGTTGGATTCATGCACACCCAGTGGTGGCTCACAGAGCCACCCAGGAGCCATTTGCTAGGCACCGCACTCAGAGGGGCCCTTGCACTGAAGCCACATGACTGTGGTGTCTATGCACAGGCAGGTGAGAAGGTGGAAGACCAAGTTGTTTTTGCTGAGGCTGTGAACCCTTGTTTTGATATGAGCATGCCCAGCATGTGCTCACAGAGGCTCTGGAGGCCAACGAGCTGGAAAGGCGTGACTGTAGTTTCTGGAGGTTGGCAGCTGTGGAATGGGAAGACTCAGTTTTTGCACCCAGGGTTTTGCACCTTTGTTGGATTCATTTGGCCCAGTGGTGGCTCACAGAGGCACCAAGAGGCCATTTGCCAGGGTGATGCACTCAGACGGGCCCTTGGGCTGAAGCTGAGTGACCCAGGTGTCTATGGCAGATAGATGGAAATGGAGGATTCATATTTTCAACTACCAGGGCTGTGCATCCTTGTTTGGATATGAGCGTGCCCAGCAGGGGCTCACATCAGCACCCAAAGTGGCCTGTGGGGTGATGGGCTCAGAAAACCTGAGTGCTGGGAAGGCGCAACTGAGGTGTCCAGAAGATTGCAGCTGGGGAGGGTAAAATTGCACTTTCTGCTGTGGAAGGTGTGCACCCTTGGAGGTGGATGTCCTAGGGTTTGTAGGTCTGAGGGTGGGGAAGCAGGATTTTGGTTGGAGTAGCTCAGGTCTGTGGGTGATGGTGCTGATGAGTTCCTAGAAGAGGCCGCCTTCAAGATGGCATGGGCTCCATGCTCAAACCCTACATGCTGGGGAATGCCTAGAGTTGTGGTACGTGCTCCCTGTCCAAGAGAGCCTGGTCTACCAGCTCCTGCTACTCCTGCTGAATTTAACTCTCTCTCACTCACTCACACCACACCACACACATCCACACACTCTCCTTTCACCCCCTCACTCACTCACACCTCTTCCTAACCTCCATCCTGCTAGCCACCATCTTCCCAAGACCAAGACAATTTTGAATTAAATGTATTTGACAGAAAAATTGATCTTTTTAAAAATTGAAACAGCATTAACATCTTTTGGGCTTTCTTTAGAAAAGTCTTAAAATTTATAAAATCTTTTAGATTACAATAAGAGAACTAGCTTAGTATTAATACAGAGATTTTTGTGAGAGTGAAGCATCAGTTGGTTGCCTCCTGCATATTCCTTACTGTGAGCCTACAACTTGGATGTGTGCCTAACTGGTGCATGATGATGCACTACCAACTGGGCAAACTTTGTTTTTATTGTTTACACTATTACTGTTCATATGTCCCCCCATTCCACCCTCCCCTGCTTTCCCACCTCCACCCAGCCATTTCCCCACTCTTCCCTCTGGCTAAACAATACCACACTGTTGTCTGTGTCTATGGGTTATGCATATATATTCTTTAGATCATTCCTTCACCTTCTTTCATACAGTTCCTCCTACCCTTCATCCTTGAGAACTGTCAGTCTGTTCTATGCATCCATGCCTGTGTTCCTATTTTGTTCATCAGTTTATTTTGTTCATTAGATTCCACATATAAGTAAGATCGTGAGATATTTGTCTTTCTCTGTCTGGATTATTTCACTTAGCATAATAATCTCCATGTTGTCATAAAAGTTAAGATTTCCTTCTTTTTTGTGGCTGAATAGTATTTCATTGTGTAAATGTACCACAGCTTTTCTATCCAATCATCTACTCATGGGCATTTGGGCTGTTTCTAGATATTAGCTATTGTAAATAATGCTGCTATGAAAATAGGGGTGCATATATTTTTTTCAAATTGGTGTTTTTGAATTCTCAGGATATAGTCCCAAGACACATTATAAAATTAAAGGGTCTATAGTAGGTTTTCAAATTAGGAAAAAACAAATCTTTGATATTATAATATATTTTAAAATATTAGAATATTAATCAAAATCATATACGCTAGCATCTTTTCTTTTATTCTCTATGATGTCTCCCAGGTGAACATGTGCTCTCTCCTAATTTCAGTTTTAATTTTAGTACCATGTTTCTGTCATTAGAAGTTCAGCATTTAGATGTTTTCACCTCAAAACTCCATATCCTCTCTAAACCTTTTTATTTTTATTTTTTTACAATTTTAATTCTTTTTAGAGTCTAACCAAATTAAAAATATTTTGTTGGACATGGTTTGTCTTTCGTGAATGAGTAACTGATTAATGCACTCTTCATTCTTCCAGGAGGCTGGGGCAGGAGTTTGGCATCCCAGAGAAGAAAAGTATCATATTTAGTTTTTTTCCTATGTAACTAAATTGAGGAGGTATTGGGTTAGCATTTAGGGAGTAGCCAACAACAAACAAACAAAACAAAAATCACTATTTGTAAAGTCTATTTTAAAGTCTCATTAAATGTCAAGGTAATAATAAAAATATCAAATTTGTAATTACAATTTTCAGCTTTGGTGCTTGTGTTTGAACATGAGCTGAAACCGAACAAATGGAACTACTTTGATTACCTTTGACAGTAGATTTATCAGCACCAGGTGTGGAATGACCTCAAATAATTTTTTTTACAGTCTAAATAGATTATGGAATGTAAATACTAAGCAGTGAAATAACTCTAAATGAAAATGGTAAAACTAAGTTACCTATTTCTGTTTGTGTGGGAACAGGAGGAAGTGGTAAGGAAAATAAAAAAGAGAGTAGCCAAAACCACTTTGGCTCAGTGGATAGAGCGTCGGGCTGCAGACTAAAAGGTCCCAGGTTCAATTCTGGTCAAGGGCATGTACCTTGGTTGCAGGCACATCTCCAGTAGGGGGTGTGCAGGAGGCAGGTGGTCGATGTTTCTCTCTCATTGATGTTTCTAGCTCTCTATCCCTCTCCCTTCCTCTCTGTAAAAAAAATCAATAAAATATATTTAAAAAAGAGAGGGAAGTATTTCTCTAGGAAAAATTAAAAATATGATTTTTTTTTTGTATTTTATATCAGAATGTTAGTTGACTATTAACTCTCTGCTCATTCTTCTTTGAAATGTTTGAACCAGAGTCATGTGACTCTTAATTCACAGCTTCTTTGTATATTAATTTTTATATTCTTTCCTTTAAATAAAAGCCCATGGCAACTAATGTGACTGAGGCAACAAATCATACAAGCTTTTAGCATCTCAGAACCTGTCAAATGTGTAAGAACCAGATAATTTTAACATTAATTTAGAATAAGGTAAATTTTTAGAAAAAGTTCTATTTAAAATTTTGACTCTGAGGTCACATTTGTATGTGTAGCTCCATGAGAAATTGTTACAATATTTGTGTTTTTATTTTTCCATGATTATAAAAATTTATATGGATAACTTTATTTTTGCTTTTCTAGAAGGACCAGGGGCTACTAGATTTGTAAAATCACTTCAAAAAGGCATTAACTCTAGGAGAAAAACAGCTAGTTTTAAATACCTAAGCAGATTCAGCCAAACAAAAATTCCATTCACAAAATAATGGTGCTTTATAACAAGTTTATTTAACTGTGGAAATTTGAAAAATGTGTTATTTCTTGGGACACTTTAAAAACCATGATGTAAAAAAATATGGTGTAAGTTGTAATGCTATTTAATTAAAAAACAAGCAAGCTCTTAGGTAGGAGTCACAGTGAGCTGCCCTGAGTTTTTCCCAAGCCTAACAAAAGAGGGAAAGACTTGCCACTGCTTGTGCCTGCCAACTGTGTATTGTTCAAGGAATTAAAATAAAGAGGCAAAGGGGTCAAGGGTTAGGAGCTCATATTTCCACTCTACATGACCCTGTCTCTGGGCCAGGGGTGTTCTTGTCATCTATTTCTGAAGGTCTCTCAACACAAGACTCTCCTCCATCCCTCTTGGGAAACAATCCTGCAGACTATGCAGATGATTAATGAAAGGCTTCACAGGAGATCTCCTAAAATGCTTAGACAAAAGGGTTCTCAGAGCAAAGTCTTCAGAAGAATATGTGTAGACACTGCTGTCTCGAGAACATAGGGGAAAATCTGTTTATCACCAATTCCACATTCTACAAATATCAAATAATCTGATTAATGGTATTCCAGTTTCTATTCTTATTAGAAACTGTCACCAGAATACTTAAACTTTCATATTTCATGTAATTGGTTGATTTTTATGTTATTTTCATTATTTCAAAGTGGGGTTAGGTGACTGCTGGGTTGAATCCTGAAATTTCACTTAGTCCACAAATATTAGAAAGTTATCATGATGTTCTAGCAAATACAATTTAGATATATAAGACAATTTTAATCCAAATCTGACAAGTTAGAACATAAATTATTAATATTTTCCTTGTGCAACTCTATATACCTGAATAAAAAGCACACAAAATATTTAATTATATTTTAGGCTTTGTAATTACCACATTCTCATTGGCTGTCTTAAAGAAATTTTTCAAGAGATTATCAAACATATTAATAAAAATCAAAAAGTGATTTAAAAGATTTTCCCCAAGTACTTAAATAACAATGAAATTAAACATGCTGTGGCCATTATTTTTTCCAGTGGTTTTGGACAGTGAAATAAGACATAGTCTGTAGCTCTAAGAGCCATCGGAGGATTCAATTTCTGAAAATCCTAATGTCTAATGCCTAACTTATAACTATACTGATTTAGGATAGCATTTCTCCAATTCCACACTGTTTGCACTAATGAACCTCCCTTTAGTATTATGAAATGGCTTTCCTTATCTCTTTTTATATCCTTCACTTTGAGATCTAATTTGTCAGATATAAGTACTGGCACCCCAGCTTTTTTTAAATTTCCATTTGCCTGAAAAAAACTTTTTCTATTCCTTCACCATCAGTCTGTGTGAGTCCTTTTTTCTGAGGTGAGTTTGCTATAGACAGAGATATATGGGTCATGTTTTCTTATCCACTCAGCTACCCTATGTCTTTCGATTGGGACATTTAATCCATTTAAATGTAAAGTTATTATTGATAGGTACTTTCTTGTTGCCATTTTAATCCTTACACCTATGTTCCTTGATTGCTTCCTATTTCCTCTTTTTACAGCAGACCCTTTAGCATTTCTTGCATTGATGATTTGGTGGTAATAAACTCCCTTAGTCCTTTTTGTCCATAAAGTGCCTGATTTCACCCACAATTTTGATTGATAGCTTTGCTGGGTACAGTATTCTTGGATTCAGACCCTTCCTTTCTTGACTTTGTATATTTCATTGACTTCTTTTCTGACCTGATGTGTTTCTGTTGAGAAATCAGTCGCTAGTCTGACGGAGGATCCTTTGTAAGCAACTTTCTATCTCTCTCTGGCTGCTTTTAAGATTTTTACTTTGTCGTTGGTGTTTGCCAATTTAAATATAATATGCCTTTTCTTAAGTCTTTGGGGTTCAGATTGTTTGGGACTCTGAGATTCTTGGATTCGTGTGACTTTTTCTTCCCTATATAAGGGAAGTTTTCTGTCACTATTTCTTCACACAGGTTTTCTATTCCTTGCTCAGTTTCCTCTCTTCCTGGCTCCCCTATTATGTGGATGTCCTTTCATTTCCTATTGTCCCAAAGTTCCCTTAGGCTCTCCTCTTGTTTTTTAAGTTTTTATTTTTATTTTTTTCTAGATACTGCTCTGCTTGGGTATTTTTTCCTACCTTGTCTTCTAGCTCACTGATGCGGTCCTGTGCTTCTTCTGGTCTACCATTGATGCTTTACATTGAGTTCTTTATAGCAGCAATATCATTTTTCATTTATCCTTGGTTCTTCCTCATTTCCTCTTGGTCTTTATATATATTGTTGAATTTGTATTCCTTTATTTTCAGTGACCTTTTGACTACTTTTATGAATTCTTTCTCTGTCAGATTGTTTGCCTCCATTTTGTTTACTCCTTTTACTGGTGATACCTCCATTTCTTTCATATGTGGGCAGTTTCTTTGTGTCCCCATCAACTCTCTCCTCCAGGTGTCTGGTTATGTAGTTCTCTCTCTCCTGCATTGATTTAAAGATACAAAATACATCACAACAAGTCACAATGCTCAAGGCACTGAACACAAATGTATTCATGTTCTAATAACCCTAAATAAAGGTGACCACCACCAGATAAAAGAGAATTAGGGGATTAAAAAAAAAAGAGTGCAAAAATGATATTGAGACAAGAAAAAAAAAACTTAAGAGAATAAAAAAAGAGGGGTGGGGGGACTATTTATTTGGCGAGAAAACTCCAATAGAACAACTACTAATCCCAAAAAAGGCAAGCAACAAACACCCAGAGAATAATTCAATCTACAAACAACAACTAATAACAAATGAGGAGAGAAAAGAAAAAAAGAAAAACAGAATAAAAAAACAAACAAAAACAAAAAAAGAGAAACAATATCACAAACAATCACAAAAAAACCCCAATATACTCAACAATCAAGCAAACAACAACAATATGAGAGAGAAGTAGCAATGCAAAACCAGACAAAATAAAACAAAACAAAAAACTAGAACAAAAAATAAAACAAAACAAAATCAACATCAATAAAATAAGAAAGGGAAGAGAAAAAATTTGGATAGTGAAAAAAGAGAAAAGGGAGGTGTGTATGGACTTAGAGCAGGGGATCAGAAATTAGATATTTAAGTAGGATGAATTTTTACTGGGGTAAAAAGAAGGAATAAGGGAAATCTAATATAAGAATATGTAAGAGAAACAGGACAACAAAATGGGAAACGTAAGGAAGAGAGTGTTGGCATAAAGGTAAATTTGAGATAGAGTAAAATGATGCTAAAGAAAAAATGAAAATGGAAATGTAACCCACTAATCCCAGAATAAAATAAAGAGAAAATAAAATGATACTAAGAAAAGGTAAAATAGTAGTAATAATACTGATTAAAAATAAACATATATTTACTAAAAAGGTAAAATAAAGTGAGGAGAAAAGAAAAAAAATTATGTTTCCTAAGTAAAAGATGAAAAAATAAAAATATGCAGTAGTGAAGGTTCTTCTATTGTTCTGTTTGGCATGCCTATTTTCTTTAGGTAGTCAGAACAGTTCCCTGTGCTCCACTGCTCCTTTGTTTTGTAAGCAACAGTACTGATTTTCAAGCAGGCAGTATTTCTTTGTTTCCTAGACTCCTTTATTTGTGTTTACAAAGAGTCAATTTGTGATTCAATCCTTGGGTGGCAGTGTTTCTGGATTGACCTCCAGGGCTAGAAGTTCTCTCTAGCCAATATTTAGATTTTGTTTGCCCTGTCACACTTAATACTGGTTTGGAAGAATGGACTGCCCCGGAGCTGGTTCTCTCTGATTGTCATTCCCCACTCTGATTCCCAGGTTCCACAGAAACAACTTCCCCTGCAATCTCTGAGAGTGTCCCCAATTGGGTGATCGTATGCACTGGGCTTAATAATCAAAAGTGAGGATTTAAAGAGAAAAAAAGAGCCAGAGACAGTGTTCAAACTTGCAACTTTTACCCTTTGGTGATGCATGCAAGTCTCTGTGCAGTCTTTTTTCCCCTGGAACTAAGCAGCCAGCACACTGGTTAAATTTCAGGCTGGCTTTTTGTACCCAGTCCAGCTATGAGTTGATTTTTAGAGTTCCCTTCTGCCAGCAGCCCTTTGAATTCTCTTCCACATTTGCGGATCACACTAGTCCCAAAGGCTGCTGATTTTGTGAGGCAGAGACTTCCCCTGTATCTTTAGATCGCTTTAGAATGTTTCTCTCTCCTGCCTGGATCACAGGCCCCTAAATCTGACCTTTTCATGAGAAGGTGCAGAGCTCATCGAAGTCTGTGTATTTGCACTGCTTGAGATCTGGTGTTCCTGGGTTTGCAGCTCTTCCCTGGGGGTTGATAATAGCCACTTTCCCCTTCAAGATGGAGCAGTCTCCGTGGCACAGTTGGTTTCACCAGGAGAGATTTCAGCAGTTGTGGAGGCTTCCTGGTCAGGAGAGCTCTGTCCACCAGTACCCAATAGTCCCTTGGAGTATAGCTGTCCCTCACCTACAAATATACACTCCCCATATATCCACACACTCTCCTTTCATTCTCTCACTCACTATCTTGCAGTCTGCCTTTCTGTCAATCTTCTATTTCTATCATTTAGAATTGAAGGTCAGATAAAGAGCTTCACAGATAAGAAAAAGCTAAAGAAATTCATCACCACCAAACCAGTATTGTATGAGATGCTAAAGATATTTTTTAAGAAGAGGAAGAAGAAGAAAAAGGTAAAGATAAAAATTATGAACAACAAAGTGACAACAAATACATATCTATCAACAAGTGATTTCAAAAATCAAGTGAATAAAAAAATCTGATGAACAGAATAAACTGGTGAATATAATAGAATCAGGAGCATAGAAAGGGAGTGGACTGACAATTCTCAGGGGAAGAGAGTTTGGGGGAATGCAGGAAGAGACTGGACAAAAATTGTACACCTATGGATGAGGACAGTGGGAGGGAAAGGGCAGAGGGTGGGGTGGGAACTGGGTGGAGGAGAGCTATGGAGGGGAAAAAAGAGGAACAAATCTGAACAATAAAGATTTATTTTTTTAAAAATGCCTCCAGATTAAATTTGTAATTTTAAATAGCACATTCTGTCAAATACCTTCATTTAACTCTGTCTACAGGAATTTTATAGAAATACTAGAGTCCTGGTGCATGAATTTATGCATGGATCAGGATTCCTCTGGTTGGCAATTGGGGCCAATCAGGGCTATCTCACCCAGTTTCAATCAGGACCAGCTTCCAGGGGAAGGGACTGCAGGAAGTTAGTCAACTGTGGGAGGTTGGCTGTGGGAGCACACTGACCACCAGTGGGCAGCTCCTATGTTGAGTACCTGCCCCCTGGTAGTCAGTGTGCATCATAGTGACCAGTTGTTTGATCATTCAGTTGCTTAGGCATATATATATATTCAGTTGCTTAGGCAATATATATATACTAGAAGAGGCCTATTGCACGGAATTCATGCACTGGGGGGGGGGGTGTCCCTCAGCCCATCCTGCACCCTCCTCAATCTGGGACCCCTCAGGGATCAGGCCTAAACAGGCAGTTGTACATCCCTCTCACAATCTGGGACTGCTGGCTAGCCTGCCTGATTGTCCCTAACTGCTTCTGCCTGCCAGTCTGAACACCCCCTAACCACTCCCATGCCATCCTGATTGATTCCTAATTGCTCACCTGCTGGCCTGATCTCCCACAGCTGCTCTCCCCTGCTGGTCATCTTGTGACAGCCATCTTTTGACTACATGGGGGTGGCTATCTTATGATAGGGCATGATAGTCAATTTGCATATTACCTCTATATTATATAAGATACTTTATCAAGTGCCTCTCTTCCTTCCAGTTTCTGTGATTACCAGTTTTCAAAAAAAAAGAGTTCAGGTTCTCAGAACACTGAAGTCTGACTGAGACTGTGAGGCAATTCTGACCAACTAAAGAAAAATGAGGGGAAAAAGAGTAAAACACCCCCTTTAATTAAATTAATGAAATTTCAATTTAGATAACTAGTAGCAAGACAGTTTTATTTTATTCTATCAAATTGTGTATCCTCCAAAATAACCATTGTTATGAAGAATTTATGTATTTTAAGGAGTATGACAACATTTTTCAAATAAACTGAATTATGAATACAGAATAGCCTTTGTTTCTGAGAGATATAATGTAAATTTTCAGTTTGCTGAGAAACTAATATAAAGGAAATACCATACATATATACAAGTAGAGGAAAACAAATAGCAAAAAATAAAGTTTTCAAAATTGTTGAAAAGAACTCTTTGCTTATTTACAGGGGCCTTTGGTGAAATTAAATTTTAAGTTTTAACCCATTCCCTTCTTTTCCTCTGAAACGTTTCTTTGATCACCCCAAATGGTTTTTCTGCCTTCTATGCCACACAATCTTTCCCCCACCATTTTCCCTGCCTCTCCTATCCCTCACTTGTATCTTTTTCTCTCATGTCCTTTTACTGTAGGTTAAGTATGTGACAATGTGGTATGAGGGGTAAGAATCAGAGTATTGGAGCCAGCGTCTGGGTCTGACATTTGACTATCTCATTTATCAGCTCTGTGGGCTCAAATTATTTAACCTCTCTACGTTCATGATATCTGCATTATTGGCTTGATGAGCATGTTAAATTGACAGTTTATGTCAAGTGTAAATCCAATATGTTATTACTAGAGCCATTTACATGCAAGTGTTTCTCATATACGGCAGGGGTTAGGTGCTCTTTTTCCTTTTATTTTAATCCTCTTAATTACCTTGTCTAGTTTCCAGTAGTCACTGCTCTTAAATAAATATCAGATGAAAGAAAGAACAGAAGTGAATATATAGCTGTGGTCAGAAGTGTCATTGATTGCATTTTATTCTTGCAGGTTGATAGAATAATCACTCCACTATTTTTTCTGCATCTGTTTCTCCATGGCTTTCACTCAGTGCCTGAGCCTGAAGAACCTAAAGCTGGAGAAGCTTCTAAAGTCAGTGGACCTTCTGAAGAGAGGAGAGGGAGAAGGGGATTTCACATCACCAATATCCTGTGTCCTAGTATGTTTCTATATGGCTTTCCATATAAAAACCTACAGTGTTTTTGAGATCTTGGAACTGAGTTTATGTGATATTTATACTAGTAAAAATAATTTTACTTTAAAATTATAAACTTTAAATTTGGGAGCTAAACCACTTATATCTTAAGACAAGTTAACATTTTGCCCAGAGTGGAAAGGATCTTTAATTCTGACAAAAAAGATGACTATGGGTGTGTTTAAAGTTGAATATAGACACAATTTCAGGTGAAGATATTCTTTTTGTCAATTCCTCCATCAACAATCACTCACTCGAGAGAAAACAAGATGGCGGCATAGGGTAGACACCTGAATGCAGCCTACCACAACAATTTTGAATTTAGAACTGGAAAACAGGGGAAACATCACCCTGAAGAGCTGGACAACTGGCTGAGAGGAGGCTCTACCATCTGGGAAGGAGAGAGAAGGCACACTGAGCCTCAAGAACTGTGAAGGTGTGGTGAACTGTGTGCACGAAAAGGCAGCCACCCGAGTTTGCTGCTGGCTTACTCCCAGCGCAGAGGGGGCGGAAGGGCGGACAGCTAATGTGCGGCTGGCTTTCTTGTTCGGGAGGAAAACAGAAACACCCTATTGCTCTGATAGATGGCCCCATACAGGGAGAGACCAGACTGTCAGGCAGTGGGCAGAGATCTCTCAGAGGTGTGTGAACCCAGCGGCCATTACTGCGGGACTCAGAAACCAGACCCTCATAGGGAGGGGCTGACAGGAAACCAAAGCTTGTCTGCACCACCCTGAGACTCCGCCCCATCCAAGTGGAACACAGAAGCCCTTCCAGTAACTAGCTTTCTCGTTCACCGTGAATATGACTTTCCTAGGGAGGAACAGACGGGAATCCAAAGCATGTCTGTGCCTATACAAAGAGGTGCGTGCCCCTGCAACCAATCTTGTGGGATTCACCAAAACTTGTCTGCACCACCCTGAGACTCCGCCCCATCCAAGCAGGGTACAGAAGCCCTCCTAGCTGAGACACTACTGATCCTCACAGCCAATTGACTTGGAGATCAATGCTTCCCAGTGATACCAATAACAAGCGAGGCTTAACAACAAGACTGCAAACACAGCCCACAAAGGGCTACACCAAGACTGTCCATCTCAGGAAACTGGGAAGGCTGTGCTACTGGGCTCTACCAGAGCACCTAGTACACAAAACTATTCCATCAAATCAGGGAAGTAGCTAAAATGCAGAGAAGAGGCAGGACACAAAGGAAGGAGATGGAGGAAAGTAAAAGAATGGAAATTGAGTTCAAAACTACAGTTATAAGGTTTTTCAAGAATTTCCTAAAAAAGGGAGATAAAATAAATGACACCTATGAGGACCTGAAAAGGGATCAAATAGAAATAAAAAGGGATGAACTAGAAATAAAGAATACATTGTTTGAAATAAAAATATATTATACAGAGTCCTAAAAACAGTCTGGAAGATCCCAGGAACCAAGACAAAGATTTGGAACACAAAGAACCAGAGGACACTCCTCTGCAGAAGCAAGAAGACAAGAGAATCCAGAAAGTTGAAGATAGTGTAAGAAACCTCTGGGGCAACTTCAAGTGAAACAACATCAGAATTATGGGTGTCCCAGAAGAAGAGAGAGAGCAAGATACTGAAAGCATACTGGAAAAAATAGTGACGGAAAACTTCCCCCACCTGGTGAAAGAAATAGACTTACAAGTCCAGGAAGCACACAGAACCCCAAACAAAAGGAATCCAAAGAGGACCACACCAAGATACATCATAATTAAAATTCCAAGAGCAAAAGACAAGAGAGAATATTAAAAGCAGCAAGAGAAAAGCAGGTAGTTATATATAAAGGAGCACCCATAGGATTGTCAGCTGATTTCTCAACAGAAACCATGCAGGCCAGATGGGAATGGCAAGAAATATTCAAGGTGATAAATAGCAAGAACCTACAGCCAAAAATACTCTACTCAGCAAAGCTATCACTCAGAATCGAAGGCAAATAAAGAACTTCACAAATAAAAAAAAAGCTAAAGGAGTTCATCACCGCCAAACCAGAATTATAACAATTGCTGAAGGGAGTTCTTTAGGAAGAGAAAGAAGATAAAGATAAAAATTAGGATCAACAAATACATAACTATCAACAAGTGAAACTAAAAGCCAAGGGAATTAAAAAATCTGATGAACAATATTAACTGGTGAATATAATAGAATCAGAGGTATGGAAGGGGAGTGGACTGACAATTCTCAGGGAAAAGGGGTGTGGGAAGAGACTGAACAAAAACTGTGCACCTATGGATGAGGACAATGGGGGATGGGAAAAGGGCAGAGAGTAGGGTAGGAACCTGGTGGAAGGGAGCAATTGCGGGTGGGGGTGGGGGAAGGAGAGGAACATTTGTTATAATCTGAACAATAAAGATTTATTTTTTAAAAAAAAATCACTCACTCAATCCCTTTAATAGGGACCCTGCCTTATTTTTGTGTAATACTCACCCCCTTGATAGAATTAGGTAAGCCACTGTAGACATTTTAAACAGAAATTTGTCCCCTTTATCCACAAACTCTCAGAACCTTTACTTTTAAGTACTCTTGCTTTGCACAGTATAGGTTATTAGTTTGAAGATTTGAATTAAAGGGTTGTTAAAAATGTGAGGGTGGGGGAGCTAAATGCCAGTAACGAAGCTGAATAAATGCACCATTTCACTGCACAAGCTAGGGCTGCAGCCACTGGCCATAAGAGTTAATAAATGAATGTGCTTCTAGAGCTTGTCTTTTGTTTTAAAATGCAAAATGCAGAAAAATTCCTAACTTCATGTGTTAATGGCAAGTGGTGCTAACAATTAAGGAAGACAAATGACTATTATTTGACCAGCTACTGGTTTATTTGAGATGTAAACAAAATACTTTTCATTGACTCAAGATTAACTCTCTGCAAACATTAGTCCCTATTTACTCATTTGCCTTTATGACATAAACAGTGCTCTATCACACTATAAAAAGGAGTTCCCCACGCAGGAAACCCAAGGTAATATGTCATCTAATATTTGGCATTCTCTTGGAGAATTAGAGCCTAGCAGAGGCAAAACAGAACATTAGTGAGAATTAATAGAATTTTTGAGAAAACCATCTTTACCCCTTCTCTCTCTGCTCCAGTTTTTTTTTTTAATCAATCTTTATTGTTCATATTATTACAAAGGTTCCTCATTTCTTCCCCCCTCCACCAGGTTCCCACCCCACCCTCCGCCCCCTCCCCATCCCCCATTGTCCTCATCCATAGGTGCAGTTTATGTTCAGTCTCTTCCTCCCTCCCTTTTCCCGATAGTAAATCCCTTTTCAGATAGTAAATCAGTTACTTAGCATTTTCTCATATCAATAATACCTCCACATGCCCAATGATACATTTCACACAAAAGACATTTCCAAATAGGTCAACCAGCCTCATCCAGGCCCCACCCAAGGTACTCACAGATCAACACCCCAGCCCTATACTAACTCAACACATCCAGATCTAAGCCTTCATCACTTGATTCAGCAGACCCTCAAGTTCCCACAAAAGTTTCCAGCCATGTCTGAGAGGCAGCTGTGGGGCAGGAGCAGGCGAGGAGCAAGCTGTTCCGGGCCTGGCTGATCCGGGCCTGGCCTCTGTTGCTCTGGTTCATTCCACAACCAGCTGCTCCGGGTCTGGTCACTGCCGCTCCCGACCTAGCTGCTCTGGACTTGGCTGCTGCTGCTCCAGGCCTGGCCACACCCGACCCGGCTGCTCTGGGCCTGGCCTCTCCCAGCCTGGCAGCCGCTGCTTCAGGCCTGGCCACACAGACCCGGCTGCTCCGGCCTGGCCACTCCCAGCCTGGCAGCTGCTTCTGCTCCAGTTTTTATGTGTTAATCTACAAATTATCTTAACATGTTTTTTTGTTTTGTTTGTTGTTGTTTGTTTTTGTGTGTGTGTGTGTGTGTGTGTGAAATTACTAAAAGTGATGTATTATTTAGTATCTGGCTAATAGGTTGTTGATGGTAGCTTCATCTTTTTTTGAACAACACCACCATATTTAAATTTCTGTAATATTGCCATGGTTTAAATTTCAAGCAGCTAAAAGATGACATGTCTTCTTTAACACGTATTTTCTCTAGAAAAATCAAGTTAGTAACTTTTCTGACTTTGTCAGAGGGCTTTTAAACCATTTTTGGTAGTTGATTAGAGACAGATTAACAAACTTATAAAAAAGCGTTCTGTCACCTCCCACACAGTGTGATTTTTGCAGTTACTTTGTCTGCATCTAATAAATAATGGAGTTAAACCAGATGATTCTGCTAGTTACTTCCACATTGGAGTCATATTAGACACTGTAGTGGTCAGGAAACTCAAAGCCTTACCTCTAATGGTTTGACTGGAGCACCATGACTAAAATTGAAGGGAAGGATGGGCTTGAGAGTGAAGCGTTTTACCCAACATACATGGCTTTGCATAAAGAGGACCAGATATAAAATAAGTCTGTAAACCACACAGTTTGTCCATTTTGTAAACTGAAGACTATAGACTTAAGCACTTCAATTCAAGACCTCATGAAAAGTGACCATAAAATGAATTAAATAAACATACTTCTGGAATTATTTTTAAGAATTAGGTAACATAAAGTAAATCATTGCCATTGTTAGACCCTCATAGCAAGGCTGATGGGTTAGGTACAGAAACTCACCAGTGTATAAAGCCACAGATGCCTAGCAAGGGGCAAAACTAGGAAAACATGAAACCACCCCCATGGTAACCTATCCTCCCCTAGCATATCACTGGTCACGTGGTTTGAATCCCTAATCTTTTCCTCCATAAAGATAGGTTCTAGGCCTCAGTTGTATTCTAGCTCCAGGCCCAGAAAAGCAGCAAAACCAGAAAAGTAATTCCATGGCTGCCTCAGGACCAGCTGCATTGAATAATGACCCTCTACCCTGGCACCAACCAATCACTGGAGACCATGACCTAGAAAGAACACACCTGAAAAGCTTATGAATATTCTATTAACACCCCCCCCCCCCCAGAACTCCCCTAAGATTTCCACCTATAAGAAAGAGATAAATACAATCAGAACAATGCCTGGGCTATTCCCCTACAGGCACATAGCCCCTAACCTCTAAGAGACCCCATGAAACTTGCAATCATGGAAGCAATGGGAAATGGCAGTTCATCCCAGGCTAACTACCCAAAATTGTCTCCAAGGCCCCCTTTTCTCTGTGTAGCCCTTCCCATTGGATATCCCATATCCCATCCCTTTACCCTTAAATAAATTCAGTTCTCTTTAATCACCATCTGAAATAGTTAGTCTGCCCACACACTGCAGGTTTTAACCTTTCAGTCATGTCCTATGCTTTCAGTGAAATAAAATTTTATTATTTATTTATTTATTGCTTGCTAATATGGTCACATTCTGAAGGTACTTTTTTGGTTGTAAATTGCTAAGAAAACCACTGATAATCCAGGAGTTTAATTTTTTTTCTAAATATATCAACTATTGCCCTCAGCTAACCATTCTATGAATTAACTCACTACTCATTCTCACAATAAGACTGGCAAAAAAATTTTCCTAATTTAATTTAACCAAGCCACACTAATGTAATTGTCTGATTCTCAAGTCTTTCAGTTAGCAGCAGAAGTTCTTGGTTAAGTCAAAGCTATTATATACATAAGTTGTCATAAATAACAATTCATTGAGAAGAACATGGGTCATAAAATAAAGAATATAACATAAAAGACAGTTTCAAATATATGTTACTTCATTTCTGTTCAAATAGTCTAGATAGCCTGTTAAGATGCTTCAATTTCCTGTAATAGAGAGTGAAATGAACATTTTTCTACAAAATGTGTCCCTCTTGGTTATTTAATGTAGCAGAACAACAGCAAAATAAAATACCAGCAGAATGTCTGATAATTTTTTATTGAAGACACAGGGAAGTTAGGATGAAATGTAGGAATCTTCCAGGTAACAGTAAAACATATTTACAGCTTTCCAGGCACACCTCAAGATTCACTATTATTTATCAAAAAAACTCTTCAATTTTCAAAAGCCCTAGAAAGACTATTTGGGACTATAAACAAAGGCCATATTGTATTTTGGCTGAAGCTTGTTAAGTGGCTCATGAATAATACGAAATGCATCCTCCCCATAAATCTCCTTGATGCAGGACTACTGTTACCCACCACAAACTTCATTGACATTCATCATAAACTTCAAAGATGGAAAATTTGCAACATGCATCCAAATAACAGCTTTCATGTCCCATAGATATGATTTCTTAAAAAGAAAAATACTGCCCCCCCTCCCTTTTGTCTTCAGTGCAATGAGTTGGGCAGTCTTCTAATATTCTTTGGACTGATCTTTTAGAACAGTAATTTAAGGTAATGAGTTATTGTGAAATATGAATTTTTAGAGGTGAAATAGGCAGATTTAGGACATTTCAAAAATTAAGGATCCATGGAAAAAACAGGGTTACAGAGCAGAGGTTACATTTCCATAACACAAGGGAGCCAGGCTCAGTTACATATCCATTGGACAGGGGAGAGGCAATAATTATATTTACATAAGACAAAGAAACTAAGAGTAACAAAAGGTTTATTTATATTCACAAAATAAAGAAGGAGGAAGAAAGCCCAGAGGGAATAGGAGGACAATGAGGGAGGAGGGCCTCAAATGTCCCATGTGATGTTTAACCTTTGAGCTCAGAAGTTACTATGTAACCAAATCAGAGGAAATATTGACCAATCAGAGGGAATATCAGGACACAGGAACCGCAGCCTTTATAAATCAGGGAAAAAAGGAACTCAATGGGACTCTTCTCCCTCCTCACATGGAGACTGGTGCTGTGAGATTCCTTCCCCTTCCCCACTTGGGAGTCTACTTGTTCTTCAATAAATTTCCACCTTTGCTATACCATTACCTTTGAATTCATTGTTTGACTCAATGGACAAAGAATCCGGGAAACCATCTGCCCAGGGGAACACTATGTGTTCCAGTCCAAACATCCCATATCAATTGGAACTTGCATTTGCAATATCATTTCATTCAAGAGTACCTGAAAGGAACTGAGTTCTGTGAGAACTATTTCAAAGCTTTTAGGCTTTTTATTCTTTAACTTTTTTAAAAAGAGAAAACCACAAATAATACCTTTAGATGTCTATACAAGTTGGCAACAACTTGTAGGTGTTCTTCCTAAGAAACAACCTATTTTTGACGATCTACTTGTGGCAAAAATAAAAAGAAATGATTGGCAAGTAGGATCTGGTGCATCTCAGAGATGTCTCCTGTGGAGAGAAAGTGGAGGTATAAGGGTAAATCACATATTTAGGGTCCCTCGTGATTAGCAGGATTTAGTGTTAAGTTCAGTGTCTGAGTATTGAAGGAATATTCCTTGCCTTTTTTTCATTACAGTGTATTTACTATGTAAAACAGTATCATTTTAATAGGAAATGGATTTATTTAATATCTCACAAAGGATACTTGACCCTCACAGTAAGCATAAGCAACTTGGACACTTTCAGTAGGTCAAAGAAGAGAAGAGTCTTTAAAATGTGTCTCATTTACTGTCCTATGATTTAGATTACTGGGAAACACTTTAAATATATATATATATATATATATATATATATATATATATATATATATATATATATATATTTTTATTGTTGATAATATTGCCAATATCTCCCATCCTCCCTTTATTTCCTTCCTTCCAGTCCCTACACCCCTACCCTAGGTCTTCAACACCCTATTCCCCTTATCCATGGGCTATGTATATCTTATATAATAAAAGCCTAATATGCTAAGTGTCTGGTCATCAATTCAACCAATCAAAGTATAATATGCTAATGATATCCTAAGGGAGCTCAACTGCCTGCTATGATGTGCACTGACCACAAGGGGGCAGATGCTACTACTGGTAGGTTAGCTTGCTGATGGGGTCTCACCAATTGGGACTGAGCAAGATATGCCCTGGAGCCCTCCCATGGTCCCTCCATGGCTGGCCAACCTCCCACATCCCTCCCAGACTCAATCACAGACCAGTGGGGTCCCTCAGACTGGCCTGTGCCCTCTCACAATCCAAGACCTCTCAGGGGATGTTGGAGAGCTGGTTTCACCCACAGACCAGTCTAAGAGACTTTACTGATTCATGAATTTGTGTATCAGGCCTCTACTCCTATATCCTAAAAGGCTAAAATGCAAATTGTCCCCACAGGTGGGAGTTCGACCAAACTGGGAGTTAGATGTGTGCTGACCACCAAGGGATGGCACAGAAAATGGCAGGTGTCACTGACATGGTGCTGGCAGCAGGTGGCAATGGAGGTGCTGCCAGCCCTGATGAACCCTATGAGAGCAAGACTGAGGTGGGGTGGTAGAGCAATAAGCCATTGGTGCCAGGCTAATGTGGGTGCGATTGCCCCACCAGTCACCCCACAGGTTGGCCCTGATTGCTGGCCATGCCTAGGGACCCTACCTGTGTACAATTTTATGCACTGGGCCTCTAATAAGTATATAAGTTCTTTTGCTTATCTCTCCTCATCACCCCACTCCCACATCAAGGTATGTCAGTATATGGGTTAGGAAAACATTTTAATACCTACATAATAATTGTTATGTTGTGGTTCTTTCCAGGAACTATAGATAAATGTGCTCTTCAGGTTGTGAATATTAGCATAGGAATGTGACCTTCTGAGTGCCTTAATCTTAGTACCTCTTCACAATGAATGTAAATTGAGCTCTGGCTTTTTATTTAGACAGGTACATATTAGCCTCCAGTTGTATATGCAGATAACTTTGTTTAATCCTTCTAGAAGTCAGACAATTTCACTGTTAGTGTTCTGTAAACTAACTATAATATTTCAGAGTAAAAAGAAGGCTTCAAAATTTAATATGTTTTTACTGTAATAACTTAAAACAACAATTAAAATATATGCTAAGACCAAGAGCATTAAATTAACCAACAGAAAGTTATTTTATTGTTGGTAAGTATTTCCAGATCTGGGGATTAAGGAGGTTTGAGTAGAATTATTTAGGAATACATTTGAATCATGTCAATATTCTCCTTCTTATTGTTATGATTGTTGTTATTTATTGTTCACTAAGAGAATTTATGGATGCTAAAATATTATACATTATTTATTGGAATTAGTGGTTGAAAAGAGGACTATATATATATATATATATATATATATATATATATATATATATATTAGTCTGTGGTTTTTATTTTGTTTATATGTAGTACAGTGAGCGACTTACAATGACATTTCATCATGTGCAATGTTTGCTGGTACAACTAATGTGATAGATATAACATTCTACATATAAATTTGTGTGATCTGTATGCTTCTTTGACATTGATTTCTAGAAGTTTAATTGCTGCTTCAATGGGTTAGTGCATTTTAATTTTTGATGCACATTATAAGATTGCCTATTGAGCCAATGTTTTCTTGATGATAGATCTTCAGTTTTTCTATCATTTATGAAAATATTGAATTGCTTTCCCTATATGTTGAAAATAGCTGATTTCAATTTTTGCTTGAATCACGACCTTTGAAATTTAACTTCTTTTTTTTTTAATATATTTTATTGATTTTTTTTGCCCCCCTCCCTCCCTCCCACACCTCCCCTCGCTCCCCAGAGTTTTGTGTCCATTGATTGTACTTATATGCATGTATAAAAGTCCTTCGGTTGATCTTTTATCTCCCCCAGATCTTCCTCCCCTCCCTGCTGTAATTTGACAGTCTACTTGTTGATATACTGTCTCTATATCTATCTTTTGGTTCATCAGTTTATAATGCTCTTTATTATCCACAAATGAGTGAGGTCATGTGGTGTTTCTCTTTCATTGATTGGCTTATTTCACTCAGCATGATATTCTCCAATTCCATCCAGGTTGCTGCAAATGATGAGAATTCCTTCTTTTCTATGGCAGCATAGTATTCCATTGTGTAGATGAACCATAGTTTTTGGATCCAATCATCTGCTGACGAGCACCTAGGCTGTTTCCAAATTCTGGCTATTGTAGATTGTGCTGCTATGAACATAGGGGTGCATATATCCTTTCTGATTGGTGTTTCTAGTTTCTTGGGATATATTCCTAGGAGTGGGATTACTGGGTCAAATGGGAGTTCCATTTTCAGTTTTTTGAGGAAACTCCACACTGTTCTCCACAGTGGTTGCACCAGTCTGCATTCCCACCAGCAGTGCACGAGGGTTCCTTTTTCTCCGCAACCTCACCAACACTTGTCGTTTGTTGATTTGTTGATGTTGGCCATTCTGACAGGTGTGAGATGGTACCGCACTGTTGTTTTGATTTGCACCTCTCGGACAATTAGTGACTTTGAGCATGTTTTCATGTGCCTTTTGGCCTTCCTTCTGTCTTCTTTTGAAAATGTTCTATTTAGGTCCATTGCCCATTTTTTAATTGGATTATTTATCTTCCTTTTATTTAGTTGTATAAGCTGTTTGTAGATGTTGGAGATTAAACCTTTATCAGTGGTATCATTTGCAAATATGTTCTCCCACACTGTGGGCTTTCTTGTTGTTTTGTTGATGGTTTCTTTTGCTGTAAAAAAGCTTTTTATTTTGATGTAGTCCCATTTGTTTATTTTCTCTTTAGCTTCCATTGCCCTAGGAGTAGTATCAGTGAAGAAGTTCTTTTGGCATACGTCTGAGATTTTGCTGCCTGTGGATGCTTCTAGTATTTTTATGGTTTCCCCTCTGATGGTTAAGTCCTGTATCCATTTTGAGTTTATTTTTGTGAATGGTATAAGTTGGTGATCTAGTTTCATTCTTTTGCATGTGTCTGTCCAATTTTCCCAACACCATTTATTGAAGAAACTGTCTTGACTCCATTGTATATTCGTGCCTCCTTTGTCAAATATTAGTTGAGCATAGTGATTTGGGTTGATATCTGGGTTCTTGATTCGATTCCATTGATCTATATGTCTGTTCTTGTGCCAGTACCAGGCTGTTTTGAGAACAGTGGCTTTGTAATGCCATTTGAAGTCTGGTATTGAGATCCCTCCTACTTTACTCTTCTTTCACAGGATTGCTGTGGCTATTCGGGGTCTTTTATTGTTCCAAATGAACTTTTGGAGAGTTCTTTCCAGGTCGGTGAAATATTTCGTTGGTATTTTAATGGGGAGAGCATTGAACCTATAGATTGCTTTAGGAAGTATGGACATTTTGATGATGTTGATCCTACCAATCCATGAACATGGTATGTTCTTCCATCTCCTTCCATCTTCCTCTATCTCTTTTTTCAGTGTCGTGTAGTTTTCCGCATATAGGTCCTTTACTTCCTTAGTTAAATTTATTACTAGGTATCCTAATTTTTTTGGTGTGATGGTAAATGGAATTGCTTTTTTAGTCTCTGTTTCTGCAGTTTCTTTGCTGGTGTATAGAAATGCCATGGATTTCTTGGCATTAATTTTGTATCCTGCTACATTACCAAATTCATTTATTAAGTCAATTAGTTTTTTAATGGAGTCTTTTGGTTTCTTTATGTACAATATCATGTCATCTGGAAATAAGGATAACTTTACCTCTTCTTTTCCAATTTGGATGCCTTTTATTTCCTCCTCTTGTCTAATTGCAATGGCTAGTACTTCCAGTACTATGTCAAACAGGAGTGGCGAGAGTGGGCATCCCTGTCTTGTTCCTGTCCTTAGAGGGAATGGTTTTAGTTTTTGCCCATTGAGTATAATGTTGGCTGTGGGTTTATCATATATCGCTTTTATTATGTTGAGGTATGATCCTTGTATTCCCACCTTGTTAAGAGTTTTTATCAGAAAAGGGTGTTGGATTTTATCAAATTCTTTTTCTGCATCAATTGATATGACTATATGATTTTTATCTTTCAATTTGTTTATGCGATGTATCACGTTTATTGATTTGCGGATATTGTACCATCCTTTCATTCCTGGAATAAATCCTACTTGGTCGTGGTGTATGATCTTTGTGATGTTCTTCTGGAGTCGATTTGCTAGAATTTTGTTGAGGATTTTGGCATCTATGTTCATGAGGGATATTGGCCTGTAATTCTCTTTCATTGAGTTGTCTTTATCAGGTTTTGGTATTAGGGTGATGCTTCTTCATAGAAGGAATTTGGAAGTGTTCCTTCCTCTTGGATTTTTTGGAATAGTCTGAGGAGGATAGGTTTTAGTTCTTCCTTGAATATTTGGTAAAACTCTCCTGTGAAGCCATCTGGCCCTGGGCTTTTGTTTGCTGGAAGCTTTTTGATGACTGTTTCAATTTCTTCCCAAGTCACTGGTTTATTGAGATTTTTAGATTCTTCCTGATTGAGTTTTGGAAGATTATATTTTTCTAGGAATATGTCCATTTCCTCCAGGTTGTTCAGTTTGTTGGAGTAGAGTTGTTCATAGTATTTTGTAACAATCCGTTGTATTTCGGTGGGGTCTGTTGTTATTTCACCTCTTTCATTTCTGATTTTGTTTATTTGGGTCCTCTCTCTTTGTTTCTCGGTTAGTCTGGCTAGAGGTCCGTCTATCTTGTTTATCCTTTCAAAGAACCAGCTCTTGGTTTTGTTGATCTTATGTATTGTTTCTTTGGTCTCTATGTCATTTATCTGTGCTCTGATTTTTGTTATTTCCTTCCTTCTTCTTACACTGGGCTTTTCTTGTTGCTCTTTTCCTAACTCTTTGAGTTGTAGAGTTAGATCATTTGTTACACTTTTTTCTAGTTTTTTGCAATAGGCTTGTAAGGATATGAACTTCCCTCTCAAAACTGCTTTTGCTGTGTCCCATAGATTTTGGATTGTTGTGTTTTCATTGTCATTTGTTGCCAGGATGTTTTTAACTTCTTCCTTGATTTCTCTGGTAACCCAGTCCTTTTTTAATAGCATGCTGTTTAGTCTCCATGTGTTTGATTTCTTTCGATTATTTTTATTGTAGTTAATTTCCAGTTTTAGGCCATTATGGTCTGAGAAGATGCTTGATATGATTTCTATCTTCTTGAATTTGAAGAGACTTTGCCTATGTCCCAAAATGTGCTCTATCTTTGAGAATGTCCCATGTGCACTTGAGAAGAATGTATATTCTGTGGCTTTGAGGTGGAATGTTCTGAATATGTCAATTAATTCCATCTGGTCTAGCGAGTCATTTAGGATTGATATTTCTTTGCTGATTTTTTGTTTAGATGATTTGTCCAAGGGTGACAGTGGGGTATTAAAATCTCCTACTATGATTATATTGCTGTTAATCTCTCCCTTAATGTCCTCCAGCAGTTTTTTTTTATGTATTTGGGTGCTCCCGTATTGGGTGCATATATATTTACCAGGATTATTTCTTCTTGTTTGATTGCTCCCTTTAGTATTATGAAGTGGCCTTCATTGTCTCTTGTTATGTCCTTCACTCTGAGATCTAATTTGTCAGATATAAGTATTGCTACCCCAGCTTTCTTTTCATTTCCATTTGCCTGGAAAACCTTTTTCCATCCCTTCACCCTTAGTCTGTGTGCATCTCTTTTTCTGAGGTGGGTTTCTTGTAGACAACAGATGTATGGGTGTTGTTTTCTTATCCAATCTGTTACCCTATGTCTTTTGATTGGAGCATTTAAACCATTTACATTTAATGTTATTAATGATAGGTACTCAATTGATGCCATTTTTATTCTATACCCCTGTGTTCCTTCTTCGCTTCCTATTTCTTTATTTTTACAGTAGAACCTTTAGCATTTCTTGCATTGCTGGTTTGGTGGAGATAAATTCCTTTAGTCTTTTTTTGTCTGTGAAGCTCCTGATTTCCCCTTCAATTTTGATTGATAGTCTTGCTGGGTACAGTATTCTTGGATTCAGACTCTTTTTTTGCATGACTTTGTATATTTCATCCCATTCCCTTCTGGCCTGATAAGTTGCTGTTGAGAAATCAGTTGTTAGTCTGATGGGGGTTCCTTTATATGTAACTTTCTGTCTCTCTGTGGCTGCTTTTAAGATTCTAACTTTGTCATTGGTGTTTGCTAATTTTAATTATAATATGTCTTGGCGTCGGTCTTCTGGAATCCATTTTGCTTGGGACTCTGCGAGTATCTTGGATTTGTGTGGGTTTTTTCTTCTCTATCAGGAAAATTTTCTGTCATTATTTCTTGAAATACATTTTCCATGTCTACCTCGGTTTTCTTTCCTTCCGGAACCCCTATTATTCGAATATTGTTTTGTTTTGCATTGTCCCAAAGCTCCCGTAGGCTCTCCTTCTGCTTTTTAATTTTTTTTTTCTAGAAGCTGCTCTAATTGGGTATTTTTTTCCATCTTGTCTTCTAGCTCACTGATGCGATCCTCTGCTTCTTCTAGTCTGCTCTTGATGCTTTCTATTGAGTTCTTCATAGTAGCGATGTCATTTTTCATTTCATCTGGAGTCATCTTCATTTCCTCTTGGTTTTTTTTCATTTCCTCTTCGGTCTTACTCATATTGTCAAATTTGTCTTCCATTCTTTTTAGCCATCTTAAGATCGTTACTCTGAATTCTTGCTCTGGTAGGTTGCTTGCCTCTATAACGTTTACTTCCTTTTCTGGTGAAGCCTGCTTTTCTTTCATATGCGGGCTATTTTTTGGTCTCCCTATGATCTAGGATGTCTGTTTGTGTAGTTCTCTCTCTCCTGCTTTGATTTAAAGGCACAAAATACAACACAACCAGGTACAACACACAAGGCACTGAATAGAAATGTGTTTGCGATATTAATAACCACCAATAAGGGTGACTAGAACCCAGCTAACAAAAACATACAATCAAAAGAAAAAAAGCATAGGCAAATCAATCTTATAAAAGAAAAGCATACAACTTCAGTAAAGTTAACATTCAACATACAACTTCAAAGAGTTAGAGAGTAAGACTGTTTTGTTCTTTTTTGTTTTGTTTTGTTTTTAGGACAACTGCGAGGGAGGTGTGAATGGGTTTGGAGCAGGTAGTTGGAAATTAGATATATACAAGTAGGGTGAAATTTTAGGAGGGGGTAGACAGAAGGAATGGGGGAAATCTAGAGCAGGAAAGGGTTAAGATAAACAGGGTATCAAAGGAAAAGATTGGAAAGAGGGTGAAGGCATAAAGGTAGGGTTGAGATAGAATAAAGCGTTGGAGAAGGAAAGATAGATAAAGACTGTAGAACAGTAATCCTGAAATTAAAATATATATATATATATATATATATAATCAAATGAAATAAAAATAATAAAAATAAACAAAAGAAAATAAGATGAAAAAGGTAAATTAGTAGTAGTAATAATGTTGATTACATATATAATGTAATAATTATCAAGATAAAATCAAGTGAGGAAAAAGAAAAAAATAGTTTCTTGAGTAAACGTTGCAAATAATGAAAACAAAAATAAAAAACAAAAATTTAAAAATTAAAAAAATAATAATAAAATTTAAAAAAATTTAATTAAAATTTGCAGTAATGAAGGTCATTCGCTTCCTCTATTGTTATGATCCAGTCCTGATTTTTAGGCAGGTTTTGCTTTGTTTTCATTACACTAGAGTCAATTTGTGAATTAGCCTCTGGGGGCAGTGTTTCTAGGTTGACTTCCAGACTCTAGAATCTAGAGCCTCTCTAGCTATTTTTTTTTTTTTTTTCGTCCTCTCTGAAGCTGGAACTATGGAGGGTGGAGGGGGCAGGTCCGAGCAACTGCAATCTCCCGCAACTCTCCGATATCCCTCCGAGCCGGATCCAAATGTGTTGCTCTTTAGATATCTCCCCTGTTTGGAGCCCCGTCCATTTTCAAGGGTGACAACCACCCAACAGCGGGGACTTCTACTTGTAATCACCGCCCTTGTCCTCCAGCTTCCTCGAGCGCGCTCTGTGCGCTCAGGCTTTTTGTTTTCGCCGCGAGCACTCTCCACCCTTTCCCTGCGAAATCTGACCTTTTCGCTGAGCAGTGGGGCAATCCTGTGAGGGCAGGTGTTCGCGCCACCTGGGATCCGCGTTCTGGGGGTCACAGATGCTTGGTGGTCGCTGCGGCTGTGGATATTCAGGCCTCTGACACGATCCTATCTTAAGAGGACTATATTTAGTTCAACAGGAAATAATTCTCAGTCATTTGCCCTCACACTGACCATAGGTGGTGTTCGTACGTACTTTAAATTACAAATCAATAGTGTTTACATAATTCTATAGGAGAAAAATATATTTTAGAAAATTGAGCATTTTTACTTAATCAAATAATTTACATAATTATAAATTAAATAGACAAGTGAATTACAGAATCATAAATGAAAGAACAGTAACTATACCTTCCAGCTCCCTTTCTTCAAAAAAGAAAACTGTTTCAGGGGAAGTCTTCCAAACTTATGCTTTTGGAAATGGAGATCATATTTTACATCATTGGACAAGTATGTCAAACTTGACATGAAATGTCAGCTGCATTCCAAAATAAATGACTATTTTGTTGATACAGCTATAGCAGGATATTTTTTTCTTCCTACAGAGCAATTGTTTCTTTATTAAACATAATAAAACTGTGGAAGATAATTTTCCCAGGAAACTTAAGGTATATTCAGTGCATATTTGAATATTAACACAACAAAAGGAAACACTTTGCTTATTGCATTTGTCTTCTTAAAATTTTTGTGAATGCATGTACAATATATGCATAAATGTAGGTGTGTTCATATACATTGTAACCTTTGTTAAGTTATTTGCCTAGAAGTTGTGAGAATGTCATTAAGAGCACTATAACTGGATAGTGTCTATGTAACATAAATAATAGCTAATAAATTGACACTAAAAAGTTTTTTTTGCCTGACCAACATGGCTCAGTGGTTAAGTGTTGACTTATGAACCAAAAGTTCATGGTTCAATTCCTAGTCAGGGTACATGCCGGCGTTATAAGCTCCATCCCCAGTGTGAGGTGTGCAGGAGGCACAATCAATGATTCTCACTCATCATTAATGTTTCTATCTTTCTCCCTTTCTCCCTTCCTCTCTCTGATGTCAATAAAAAACACATTATTTTTTTAAATGATTTCTTAGAGTAGGGGGTGCCTTTTTTTTCTGCAAAGATAAGATAGTCAATATTTTAGTCATCTAGTTGCAAATATAGGCAATCATAGACAATCCATATATAAGGGAGTATTACTCTGCCCCAATAAAATTTTATTTATGAAAACTGAAATTTAAATTTCATATAATTTTTACATCACAAAACATTGTTCTTTCAATTTTTGTCAACCATTTGAAAATATAAAACCAAGCATAGCCACTGAGATGTTCAAATCAAAAGCAAGCACTGGACTGGACTTGGCCAGTTTGCCAATCTCTGTCCTAGAGAAACATTAGAACAAATATTTGCTTTGTAATTCAGTTCATTATATATTAATTTTGGTATAATGTTTTGTCTTGAATAATCAGTTTATACATTTCTTCACACTAAATTTCTGAAATTTATAACTACATCTCTCTCTCTCTCTCTCTCTCTCTCTCTCTCTCTCTCTCTCTCTCTTTTTGAGATGGGAGAGGCTAGTAGAAAAGAATAGGTGAGAAAGTAAGTTTCTCGCAGTAAAAAAATCAAGAAGGCAAAGCTATTGAATTTTTGTTTTCCCAAACAAAAGTTGTATTCTGATTTTTGAGGGTCTCTCAATGATGATGTGAAACCCCCTGGAGAAATGGAAAAATAATGCCTTCTCTAAAGTGCTCATTACTGTGTCACTTCTGTTAAGCAAATTTACATAATCTGAGTAAAATGTAGACTAATAGTCATTACTTCTGAAATTGTAGTATTAAAGTAAAAGTTTATTTTTAGTAAAAAAATATTAAAATATGATAAATATCCTATATAATAAAGAGTTAATATGCAAAATAACTGTCACATCCTCACACAACCTGGCCACCCCCTTATGGTCACAAGATGGCCAGCAGGGGAGGGCAATTTTTGGTGATTAGGCCAGCAGGGGAGGACAGTTAGGGGTGACCATGCCAGCAAGAGAGGGCAGTTGGGGATGACCAGGCCTGCAGATAGGGACAGTTTGGGGTGACCAGGCCTGCAGGAAAGGGCAGATGGGGGCAACCAGGCCTGCAGGGGAGGGAGGGCAGATGGGAGGGATTAGGCCTGCAGGGGAGGGCAGTTAGGGATGACAGGCTGACAGGGGAGGACAGTTGGGGGTGACCAGGTTGGCAGAGGAGGCAAATTAGAGCAGGGGAGGACAGTTGCAGGGGACCAGGCCTGCAGGGGAGGGCTATTGGGGGCAACCAGGCAGGCAGGGGAGTACAGTTAGGGGTGACCAGTCTGGACAGGGGAGAACAGTGAAGTATGATCAGGCTGGCAGGAGAGGGCAGTTAGGGGTGACAAGGCCTGCAGGGGAGGGTAGTTAGGGGCATTCATGCTTGCAGGGGAGGGCAGTTGGGCAACCAGGAAGGCAGGAAGGTCAGTTAGAGGTGACCAAGCCTTCAGGGGAGGAAAGTTGGGGGCAATTGAGCTGGCAGGGGAGGGCAGTCGGGGCAATCAGACCAGCAGGAAGGCAGGCAAGTGGTTGGGAGCCAGCAGTCCAGGATTGTGAGAGGGATGTGCAATAGGTTCCAGATAGGGGAGGGTGTAAGCTGGGCTGAGGGACACCTCCCCCCCACCCCAGTGCATGAATTTTGTGCACTGGGCCTCTAGTTAATAATAACCTTAATCATATATGGTTTAAATGCTCCAATAAAATATATAGGATAGCTGAATAGAAAAGAAAAGATAACCTATATATATGCTGTCTACAAAAGACCCACCCATTTCAGAAAAGGACTCTGATAGACTGAAAGTGAAAGTATGAAAAAAAAATTTCCGGCAAATGCAAAAAGACACACAAAAAACAAAAAATAAAAACTTCTGGAAGATATCAAGGAGAGATTGACAGCAATACAATCATAGAAGCGGACTTTAATACCCCACTGACATCATTGGAATCATATAAGGGAACTTTAATACCCCACTGACATCTTCTAGACAAAAAATCAATAAGACAACAGCAATCGTAAATGACATACTAGATCAGATGGAATTAATTGACATCTTCAGAACATTTTACCGCAAAGCTACATAATATACATTCTTCTCAAGTACACATGGGACACTTTCAAAGACAGAACACATGTTAGGACAAGCTAAATCTCTACAAATTCAGAAATATTGAAATTATTATTATTATTTTTTAAAAATATATTTTATTGATTTTGTACAGAGAGGAAGGGAGAGAGATAGAGAGTTAGAAACACCGATGAGAGAGAGTCATCGATCAGCTGCCTCTTGCACACCCCCCACTGGGGATATGCCCGCAACCAAGGTACATGCCCTTGACCCGGGTCCCTTCAGTCCCCAAGCCGACGCTCTATCCATTGAGCCAAACCGGCTTCAGCAGAAATATTGAAATTATTATCAAGCATCTTCTCAGACCACAATGCCATAAAATTAGAAATTAGCTACAATAGAAATGCTCAAAAACAGTCAAACACATGGAGGCTAAGTAACATGCTATTAAACAAAGAATGGGTTACCAAAGAGATTAAAGAACTAATAAAAACATCCTGGAAACAAATGAAAACATAAGAACCCCAAATCTATGGGACACAACAAAAGCAGTTCTGAGAGGGAAGTTCCTAGTACTTCAAGAAACAAGAAAAACTGGTAATAAAGTATCTAATCTTATAACTTAAAGAACTAGGACAACAAGAAAAGCTTAGAGTAAGTATAAGGAAGGAAATAATAAAGATCAGAGTGGAAATAAATGACATTGAGACTAAAATAATAATGATAATAATAATGAGAACAATAATAATAATACAAATGTTAAAAACAAAACAAACAAACAAAAAAAACCAAGAGATGGTTCTTTGAAAAGATAAACAAAATTGATGAACCTCTAGCCAGACTTACCAGGAAACAAAAAAGAGGATGATTCAAATAAACAAAATCAGAAATGAAAGAGATGAAGTAACACTGACCCCACAGAAACAGAGAAACACAAATGTTCATAAAATAATACCATGAGCAACTTTATTCCAACCAATGTCCCAACCTGGATGAAATAGACATATTCCTAGAAAAATACAACCTTCAAAAACTTAATCAGAAAGTCTCAGAAAAACTGAATAAGCCAATGAATACTGATGGAGAAAACAAAACAAAACAAAACTAAAAAAAACTTCCAACAAACAAAAGCCCTGGTCCAGATAGTTTCATATAGGGTTTTACCAAATATTCAAAGAAGAACTAACACCTATCCTCCTCAAACTATTTTAAAAAAATTTAGGAGGAAGGAACACTTCCAAACTCTTTTAACAAAGCCAGCATTATCCTAATTCCAAAACCAGATAAAGACACTATAAAGAAAGAGAACTATAGGCAAATAACCCTGATGAACATAGATGCTAAAATTCCCATCAAAACTTTAGCAAGTCAGATCCAGCAATATATTAAAAAGATCATACACTATGACAAAATGAGATTTATTCCAGGGATGCAAGGCTGGTATAATATTTGCTAATCAATGAATGTGTTTCAGCACATTAACAGATTGCAAGACAAAAATCACATAATCATATCAATTGATGCAGAAAAAACATTAGACAAAATCTGAAACCCGGTTTTAGTAAAGACTCTCAGCAAAGTAGGAACAAGGGGATTATATCTCAACATCATAAAAGCCTTTTATGACAAACTTACAGCCAACATCATACTTAATAAGCAAAAACTAAAAGCATTTCCTCTAAAACAGGAACAAGACAGGTATGCCCTCTTTCACCATCCTTGTTCAACATAATACTAGAAGCTCTAGCCATGGTGTTCAGACAAGAAGAAATAAAATGCATCCAAATTGGAAAGGAGGATGTAAAACTTTCATTATTCACAGAAGACATGATATTGTACATTAAAAACTTAAAGACTACATCAAAACAATATCAGATTTAATAAGTGAATTCAAAATGCAGCAGTATACAAAATTAACACCCTAAAATCCATCAATAATAAACTCTCAGAAAGAAAAACTAAAAAAGGTTCCTATTTAGCATTGCAAAAAAATAAATTTAAGATACTTAAGAATAAAATTAATTAAGGTGGTAAAAGACCTGTACTTGGAAAACTATAAGATGCTGAAAAAAAGAGATAGAGAAAGATATAAACAAGTGGAAGTAAATAACATGTTCATGGATTGGTAGAATCAATATCATTAAAGTATCCATACTATTCAAGTAATCCCTATTAAAATACCAAGGGCATATTTCACAGAACTAGAAAAAATACTCCCAAAATTTATGTTACCAAAAACAATCCTGGATAGCCACAGCAAACTTGAGAAAGAAGAACAAAGTTGGAGGAATCATAATACCAGATTTCAAATTACTAGAGGCACGTTGCACAAAATTTGTGCACTTAGGAGGGGATTCCTTTAGCCGGGCATGAGCCCTCTCACAATCTGGGAGCAGGCCTAAGTCAACAGTCAGACATCCTTAGTGCACTAGCAGAGGTGGGAAAGTCTCCCACCAGCACTCGCCTGCCATGAGTTCAGCTTCTGGCTGAGTGGTGGTCCCCTGTGGGAATGCACTGACCACCAGGGGCAGCTCCAGCATTGAGCATCTGCCCCCTGGTAGTCAGTGTGCATCATAGTGACCTGTCATTCTGCTATATTAGCTTTTTATTAAATAGGATACTACAAAGCCACTGTACTCAAAACAGTCTTGTACTGGCACAAAATTAGGCACATAGATCAATAGAACAGAACAGAGAACCGAGAAATCAACCGAAGCCTTTATACTCAATTAATATTTGACAAAAGTGGCAAAAGCATACAATGGAGCAGAGACAGTTTCTTCAATAAATGCTATTGGGAAAATTAGGCAGATATATGCAAAAAAAAAAAATGAAAGAAAAAGAAAGAAAGAAACATAAGTATCACATGATCTCACTCATATGTGGAATCTAATGAACAAAACAAATTTATGAATAAAATAGATTCAGAGACATAGAAGCATGGAACAGATTGGCAAGCCTCAGAGATAAAGCAAAGGAGTGTGGGTGAAAAGATATCAACCAATGATCTTGTGTGCATATATGCATAACCCATGGACACAGACAATGGGCTAAGGGCCTGGGTGGAGGGCATAGGAATAGGCTGGAAGAGGTCAATGGGGGAAAAAGAGGAAACTATGTAATACTTTTGACAATAAAGATTAAAAAAATAGAAATTAGAAAAAAAAGTTTGAATCTACCTGATGCACACTGATGATGGCAGACTTGGAATAAAAATACTAAAGACTATCTGTTAAGGAAAATAATAATCACTAAACCATTTTCCAGATTTAAACACAGTTCTTACCATATCATAGAATAACAAACAATAGTTTTCCCAGTTCAGACTTCAGAGTCAGTTTCTGCTTATACCGTGTTTCCTGAAAATAAAACATCCTCCGAAAATAAGACCTAGCACATGGAAAGATGAAACATGCCCTGAAAATAAGACCTAGTGCAACTTTGGGAAAAAAAAATTAATATAAGACACTGTCTTATTTTCAGGGAAACAGGGTATCAGAGGAAGATAGGAAAGTCCTCCAAGAAGCCTGGGGATTGGTAGCCCACAATGTGTGGCTGGTTTTGATGAAAATTGGGTTCTATGATGCATAGATGAAAGAGCAAATGTATTTTCTTTCCTTGCAGTGAATTCTGAAATTATGTTCAGCAGGTACAGAAAGAAGATACAAAGACTCCGAATAGCCACAACAATCATGAGAAAGAAGAATAAAGTAGGAGGGATCTCAATACCAGATTTCAAGCTGTATTACAAAGCCACTGTTCTCAAAACAGCCTGGTACTGGCACAAGAACAGACATATAGATCAATGGAATAGAATCGAGAACTCAGATATTAACCCAAATCACTATGCTCAATAAATAATTGACAAAGGAGGCAAGAGCATACACTGGGGTCAAGACAGTCTCTTCAATAAATGGTGTTGGGAAAATTGGACAGATACATGCAAAAGAATGAAACTAGGTTCCCAACTTACACCATACACAAAAATAAACTCAAAATGGATAAAGGACTTAAACATAAGACAGGAAACCATAAAAATACTAGAGGCATCCACAGGCAGCAAAATCTCAGACATATGCCAAAAGAACTTCTTTACTGATACTGCCCCTAGGCAATGGAAGCTAAAGAGAAAATAAACAATTGGGACTACATCAAAATAAAAAGCTTTTTTTACAGCAAAAGAAATCATCAACAAAACAATAAGAAAGCCCACTATATGGGAGAACAAATTTGCAAATGTTATCACTAGTAAAGGTTTAATCTCCAACATCTAGAGACAGCTTATACAACTTAATAAAAGGAAGATAAATGATCCAATTAAAAAATTAGCAATGGGCCTAAATAGAATCTTTTCAAAAGAAGACATAAGGAAGGCCAAGAGGCACATGAAAACATGCTCAAAGTCACTAATTATCCGAGAGATTCAAATCAAAATGACAATGCGGTACCATCTCATACCTCTCAGAATGGCTATCAACAACAAATTAACAAAGGACACGTGCTGGCGAGGATGCAGAGAAAAAGGAACCCTCGTGCACTGATGGTGGGAATGCAGACTGGTGCAGCCACTGTGGAGAACAGTATGGAGTTTCCTCAAAAAAACTGAAAATGGAACTCCCATTTGAACTAGTAATCCCACTGCTAGGAATATATCCTAAGAAACTGGAAATACCAATCAAAAAGGATATATGTATCCCTATGTTAATAGCAGCACAATTTACAATAGCTAGGATTTGGAAGCAGCCTAGTTGCCTGTCAGCAGATGATTGGATCAAATAACTATGGTACATCTACACAATGGAATACTATGCTGCCATAAAAAAGAAGGAATTCTCATCATTTGCAGCAACCTGGATAGAATTGGAGAACATTATACTGAGTGAAATAAGCCAGTTAATGAAAGAAAAACACCACATGATCTCACTCATTTATGAATAATAAAGAACATTATAAACTGATGAACAAAAAGATAGATACAAAGACAGTAAAGCAACAGACTGTCAAATTACAGTGAGGAGGGTGGGGAAATATGGGGGAGATAAGAGATCAACCAAAGGACTTGTATGCATGCATATAAGCATAACCAGTTGACTCAATACTCTGGGGAGTTTTGGGAATGATGGGGGGATTGGTAAGATATGTACCAATCATAATAATACCTTAATATAATACCTTAATAAAAAAAAAAAATGAAAAGAAAAAAAAAAAAGAAAGAAGATACGACACAGATTTCAAAAGTTCTCACGAGGGGAGGATCCAAGATGGCTACACAGGTAACCACCTGACCGCAGATGCACACAACAATTTCAATGGAATACAGCTAAAATATAAAATGGACATTGCCCAGAGCTACAGGTAGTAGACTGACTGAAAATTCTACAACAAGAAGGAAAGAGAAAACCAGAAGGAAAATCAGAGGAGCTATAAAAGCCTAAGGTATGGAGACACGCTGCACGCTTGGAGAGGACGGATCCGGAGAGGAGGAGAAGTCTGGGTGCCTGCCTGGCATTCCCGAACAGGAAGGAAATAAAAGCCCTGGACTGGGCTGAACCTCAGAACCGGCAGCGTTGAGCCCCAGTTCTGGGCCAGACCCTAGGGACCCAGGCTCAAACAGAAGGAGCCTGGGCAATGAGGCAGAATCCCAGAGGAGCGGTGAAAAGCGGAACCCCCGGAGTCACGCACATTGCGCGCAGAGGACGGAATGTTGACTCTGATGCTAGATTACCCCTGCGGGAAGGAGACATAAGCTCCAGTCTGGGAAGAACGCAATGAGGAGCGGGAGCCGCTGCTGGACACCGGCCAGCTGGGTGTTGGCAAGGAGCCGAGCGACAGGGCCCCCAGGGGTGGGTACAGCTGGGCCCTCGACCACTGATCGCGGGCCACGGAGCCGAGGCCAGGCTCTGTTTCCTGAGCGGCGCCGACCCCGGCAGCAGGCTAAAGCCACACAGGAGGACGTGAAGAACAAAGGGGCACCAAAGGCCAGCCTGCTGAGCTTCTAGGATGAGGAGGAAGAAATCGAAGAAGTTTTCAATGTGAAGAAATCAAGTTATAGCAAAAGATAGTAAAATTACTTAAGAAAGAATACAAAGAAGATCTTGAAAACTCGAAGACTAAGACAGAACTCAACTCAGCAGCCAACATTGCAACATAAATGCGTTAAAAAAAAAAAAAGGGACTGAATGTTGGAACGGCAGCGGCCAGGCCCAGAGTGGCCAGGCACAAGGCAGTGGCAGTCGGGCCCGGAGCATCAGAAGCCAGGCCCCAGAGCAGCAGCAGCCAGAACCAGGGCAGCAGCAGCCAGGCCCGGAGCAGCCGTGCCCAGAGCAGCCGGGTCGGGAGCAGCCAGGCTCGGAGCAGCAGCAGCCAGGCCGGGAACGGCCGGGCCCAAAGCAGCTGGGCCCAGAGCAGCAGCAACCAAGCCCAGAGCAGCCAGGTTGTGAGCGGCCGGGCCTGGAGCAACCGGGCCCAGAGCAGCCGGGTCGGGAGCAGCCAGGCTTGGAGCAGCAGCAGCCAGGCCAGGAGCGGCCGAGCCCAGAATAGCCGGGCCCAGAGCAGCCAGGTCGGGAGCAGCCAGGCCCAGAGCAGCAGCAACCAAGCCCAGAGCAGCCAGGTCGGGTCAGGAGCAGCCAGGCCTGGAGCAGCAGCAGCCAGGCCCAGAGCACCCAGGCCCGGAGCATCCGGGCCCAGAGCAGCCGGGTCGGGAGCAGCCAGGCCCAGAACAGCAGCAACCAAGCCTGGAGCTGCCAGGTTGGGAGTGGCCAGGCCTGGAGCAGCCGGGCCCAGAGAAGCCGGGCCCAAAGCAGCCGGGTGGGAAGCAGCTGGGCCCGGAGCAGCAGCAGCCAGGCCGGGAGTGGCAGTGGCCAGACCAGGAGCAGCTGGTTGTGGAGCGGCCCAGAGCAACAGAGGCCAGGCCCAGAGCAGCCAGGCCTGGAACAGCTCGCTCCTCGCCTGCCCATGCCCCATGGCTGCCTCTCAGACATGGCTGGAAATTTTGGGGGGAACTTGAGGGTCTGCTGAATCAAATGAGGAAGGCTTAGATCTGGATGTGTTGAGTTATAGCGCTGGGGTGTTGATCTGTGAGTGCCTTGTGTGGGGTCTGGATGAAGTTGGTTGATCTATTTGGAAATGTCTTTTGTGTGAAGTGTATCCTTGGGCATGTGGAGGTATTATTGATTTGAGAAAATGCTAAGTAACTGATTTACTACCTGAAAAATTTAAAGTTCTGAAAGTTTAAGGTCTCTTGCCAAAAAGAGGTTTTAAAGCTAACACCTTAATTTTAATGGAGAAAAGGGAGCACAAGCCCTTCCCACCCAGAACAGGTAATCCAATTCCAACCAGCAGCTATCTTTAAACAATGTGTCCATTTACATTTGAATGGCTACACCTTTTGATAGCCTAAGGGCAAGTTTGCATATAAACAAGTTTGCTTCTCAATTCCCAGGGCAGAAAAAACAAGGTTTAAAATTATTAGATTTTAAAATTTATTCTTAGAAGTGTAAAAGTTTATTAATTAAAAAACAACAACAACAACAACAAAAAATAGGAGATTGAAAAACCTGATGAACAATATTAGCTGTTGATTGTAGTAGAGTCGGAGATAAGGGAGGGGAGTGAACTGACAGTTCTTGGGGAAAGGGGGAGTGGTGGATGCTGGAAGAGACTGAACATAAACTATGCACCTATGGATGAAGACAATGGGGGGTGGGGAGGGAGCGGAGGGTGGGGTGGGAACCTGGTGGAGGAGGGAAGAAATGAGGAACCTTTGTAATACAATAATATGAACAATAAATATTGATTAAAAAAATTACTAAGTAATGAAAAAAATAAAATAAAATAAAGATTGGATTCCAATGAAGGTCTCATTTCAAAAAAAAAAAAAAGAGTTCTCACAATTTTATGCTAAAACAATTATTTTATCCATTTACCTCACAGCTTTATTTGTAGGAAAACAAAGAGTATTAAATAAGCATATTAATCTTTATTTTATAGGAAAATATAAACAATTAAAAGACAATCATAAATCATGCTACTTACTCTTCATTAATATATTCATTAAACAAATAGTTATTGAATCACTACTATGTGCTATACACTAGTCCACAGCATATTTTTTACTTTTCTCACTTTACTGATATAGAATTGTATAATCAGGGTCATTTCTAAGCAATTTGTGAAGCAAGCAAACTTTCTATAGACCTTCCTCTTTTCTCTGCCAAGACTCTGCTTCTTCCATTCCTGGACTCATCATTTATTTATTCCACCTTCTAATATTTTACTTTCTCCTATCAATTATAATTTATTTTAAACATTTATTTATGAAGGCCCAAGTCATTGAAATCCAATACTAATATAAAGCAATAAGAAAATACTAAGAAAATGTATGTATTTGTGTGTGAAAAGATATCACATTTTCCCATTTATAAGATGCTATTTTTTTTTCTAAAATAGACTGAAAATTGAGGGGTGTAGCTGCCTATACCTTGTAAAACAGGTTTCCTCAAATCATGAGTCTTATTGTTACTGACATCAGCTGATGGTGTAGTTGGATTTGGATAGTGCTCAGATGCAACAGATACCTCAGCATTCTTAGCCCATAAAGATGTCAAAAAATTAAAAAGATAAATATCAGTAAGCGACTGTCTTACTTTGCAAAATTAAAATTGAATGTAATCAGCTGTGCAAAAGAGCATGGGACTAGAGCTTCAGAGAGACAATTTGGAACTCCTCCCACTGAGTGTATGATCAGACAGTGGAAAAAACAGGAAGAAAAACTCCTGATGATGCCCCCAAATGAAGAAAACTTTAAGAGAAAAAACAGCAAAATGTTTAAAATACTGATTTCTTAATTTGGGGTTGGGCAAGTGGGGGGCATCTTATACATGGGGGCATCTTATACATGACAAAGTATGGTAGTTTGAAGTGAGAATTCTACTTGGAGGTCTGAAAATCAAACAAAACTGGCACAATCTTCTTTAACTATAAAAATCAAATTTTTACTTTTTTTTTTTTTTTTTAAATACTTGAGAACAGAAAACATTTATATTATTTGGTCTTTCCATAGGAGATACTCAATGAAACTTGCCTAAATGAGTTAGTAATTTTAATTTACTTATTCTTTAATATTTGAATATTTACTAAGTGTTTATTCCAGAGCTTTGGAATACAAGAATGAACAAATTAGACAATAAAAATTGTTACCCCTGAGAGAAACCAAAATGGCAACATAGGTAAACACCTAAGTTGTTGCCTCACACAACAATTTCAAAACTATAACTAAAAGACAAAACATCTATCACCCAGAACCACAGAAAAGCTGGCTGAGTGGAAGTTCTACAACTAAAAGGAAAGACAAAAGAGCATTGAAATGTGTACAAGCGCTGAATAGCTGAGGTATGGAGGCACGTGGATCAGGCTGGTGGGGGCAATTGGATATGCTGCTTTTTTTTCGAACTGAAGGGAGACAAACTCCCAATTACTTTGAAATTCAGTTTCTTGGGAGATGCAGGGGACCCAAACCCCTACAGGGAGAAGCTGGACTGTCGACCATCGAGACGGAAATTGAGGATGACTTTCTTGAAGAGGTGTGCCCAGCAATCATCGTTTACTGTGCTGGGGCTTGGGATGCAGAGACTTGGAAATGCGAAAATGCAGAGAAGGTTGACTAGCAGACATCGCTGATTGCCACGCCTTAGCCTAGTGATGCCCTGAGACTCCACCTGGAACAATATACAAAGCCACCCAAGTTCCTTGCAGTAGCTTTTACATATAAATGTCCTGCCCTATTGGAGCTTAACAAAACAAACTGCAGCTCCAAGAGATAACTCCAAAACCTCCAAACCCCAAGAAAAGAGGAAGAAGCTGTAGTTCTGGCTGTAGCTCCTGCTGAGTGGCCTCAGACAGTAGCTGACCTGCACCCCATTGGATATCCTGAAGCTAGTGTATCTAGTGGTCTGTGTGAGATGACACCAGATTTCAACTACTCTCATAAGGGACACAATCAAGAGGTAGACTCAGTGAGCACCAAAGCCCCACTGAAACAAGTTCTGCCCCATAAATGTATCTCCTGCACAGCAATTCTTCCATTATAGATACAGTGGATCCTCACAGATAATTGGCCTGGAGGTCAATTCCTCCCAGTGACACCAACAACAATCAGGACTTAACTACAACAGGCTGTAAACGCAGTCCAAAAAGGGGTGCACCAAGAGTATTCACCTCACATAACTGGGAGGCCAACCCATTGGACCTTATAGGACATCTAGCACAAAAAGCCACCTTACCAACTCAGGGAAGCAGCAAAAATGAGGAGACAAGGAAACCGATCACAAATAAAAGAAATGGAGGAAAACAAATGACTGGATATAGAGTTCAAAACCACGGTTATAAGGTTTTTTAAGAATTTCTTAGAAAAGGCTGATAAATTTAGCGAGACTTTGGAGGATATGAAAAAGGACCAACTAGAAATTAAACATACACTGATTGAAATAAATAATATTATACAGAGACCCAACAGCAGACTAGAGGAATGCAAGAATCAAGTCAAAAATTTGAAATATATAGAAGCAAAAAACACTCAACTGGAAAAGCAAAAAGAAAAAAAAAAAAGAATAAAAAAAGTTGAAAATAGTGTAAGAAGCCTCTGGAACTCCTTCAAGTGTACGAACATCAGAATTATGGGGGTGCCAGAAGAAGAGAGAAAAAGATATTGAAAACCTATTCAAAGAAATTATGAGAGAAAACTTCCCCCACCTGGTGAAATAGACTTACAAGTTCAGGAAGCACACAGAACCACAAACAAAAGGAATCCAAAGAGGACCACACCACGGCACATCATAATTAAAATTCCAGGAGCGAAAGACAAAGAGAGAATATTAAAAGCAGCAAGAAAAAAATAGTTAATTACCTACAAGGGAGCACCCATAATGATTGTCAGCTGATTTCTCAACAGAAACTATGCAGGCCAGAATGGAGTGACAATAAATATTCAAAGTGATGAATAGCAAGAACCTACAACCAAGATTACTCTGTCCAGCAAAGTAATACCATTCAGAATTGAAGGACAGATAAAGAGCTTCACAGATAAGAAAAAGCTAATGGAGTTCATCACCACCAAACAAGTATTATATGAAATGCTGAAAGGTATTCTTTAAGAAGAGGAAGAAGAAGAAGAAAGAAAAGATAAAAATTATGAACAACAAATAGATATATCTATCAACAACTGAATCTAAAAATCAAGTGAATTAAAAATCTGAGGATCTGAATAAACTGGTGAATATAATAGAATCAGGTGCGTAGAATAGGAGGGTATTGATAATTCTCAGGGGTAAGGGATGTGGAGGTGCAGGAAGAGACTAGACAAAATCGTACACCTATGGATGAGGACAGTGGGTGTGGGTATAAGGGTAGAGGGTGGAGTGGGAACCAGGTGGAGGGAAGCTTTGGAAGAAAAAAGGAGAAACAATTTTAATAATCTGAATAATAAAGATTTATTAAATTTTTAAAAAATTGTTACCCAAGCTTGGCCATTTTTTCTCAGTGGTTGAGCATCAAATTATGAACCAGGAGATCATGGTTAAATTCCCAATCAGGGCATATGCTGAATTGTGGGCTCTATCCCCAGTGTGGGCATACAGGAGGCAGCCAATCAATTATTCTTTCTCATCACTGATGTTTCTACCTCTCTCTTCCACTCCCTTCCTCTCTGAAATAAATAAAAATATACTTTAAAAAATATTGCTATCCCCATGGAGGCTATATTCTAGTGGATGTAAGATGACAATAAAAGTAAACCACATGCAAGCAGTCTACCCTCAGCTGAATAGCAGCAATCACATGCAGCCCTCCCCATCCCAAGAACAGCAGCTGCATGAGCTGCCCTCCCCTGCCCAAGGAGCAGCAGTCCTGTAAGGAACTTGACCCCATCCAAGGAGCAGCAGCCGCATGATCTGCACACATCTGTCCAAGGAGCTGCTGCAAGCATCCCAACCCCAACTGAAAAGCAGCAGCTATGCAAGTATCCCACCCCTGTCTGAGGAACAGCAGCCATGCTAGTAGCCCACCACAAACAGCCAGAGGAGACATTACTGCTGCAAGCAGCCTCCTCAAGGAGACTCCACCAACTGAGGAGCAGCTGTTGCTGCTGTGACTGTCTGAGGATCAGCCACCACTTGAGTAGCCACTTCTGCCCACCAATCAGCCCCTGCATGACTTGACACCTAGATCCTTTGGTGGGAGCAAAAACAGGGAAACAAAGAAACCCCCTAAAGGAAATAAAAGGAGGAACCACCAGAAAAAGAGCTAAGTGAAACAGAGGCATGCAATATGTCAGAAAAAGAATTCAAAATAAGGGTCATGCAGTTCATAAACAAGTTAGATGAAAAAATCAACAATTTATGTAAGAATTAAGAGAAAATAAAGAATGATATAGCTATTAAAAAAATAACAACACACTATAGTAAGTTTCAACAGTGGACTAGGAGAAGTGGAAGACTAAATTAGTGAATTAGAAGACAGGGAAGCAAAACACACTCAAACAGAACTGCAATTGTAGATAAAAATTAAAAGACAGGGGGAGAACCTAAGGTAGTTGTGACAACATGAATGAAACAACATATGAATAATATGAGTTCCAGAACGACAGGAAGAGTAACAAGGGTTAGAAAACAAATTTGAAGAAATTATCTCGGGAAACTTCCCTAAATTTGGGAAGAAAAAAACACATAAGCACAAATAGTCCCAAAGGAAATGAACCCAAAATGACCCACAACAAGACATGTAATAAGTACAATGGCAAACATCTAGGAAAAAGAGATAATCTTAAAAGCTGCAAGATAGACAGAAAGCTATGTAAAAGGGATCTCCCATTAGATTATCAAATGATTTTCAACAGAAACACATCAGGCCAGAAAAAAATGGAAGGAAATATACAAAGTGATGCAAAGCAAGGGACTGAATTCAATAATACTCTATCCAGCAAGGCTATCAAACAATATTGAAGGGGAAATAAGGAACTTCACAGAAAAAAAAAAAAAAAGCTAAAGGAGTTTACCACTACCAAGAAAGGAATACAAGAAATGCTAAAAGGACTGGTGTAAAAAGAATAAATAAAAAGGGAAGAAGAAACACAGGAACAAAAAATAAAATGGCTACAAATAAATACCTATAAATAATAACTTTAAATATAAAAGGACTAAATGCTCCAATCAAAATACATTAAGGTGCTAAATGGTTAAGTAAACACGACCCATATATATGCTGTCTACAAGAAACCCACCCCCAAAACAAGGGATTCACACAGACTGAAAGTGAAGTGATGGAAAAATATCTTCTAGGCAAACAGAAATGGAAAAAAAAAAAAAAAGAGCTGTGGTAACAATACTTATATGTGACAAAATACCGCCCCCCCCCAAAAAAAAGGCCATAATAAGAGATAAAGAAAGGCAATTCAAAATACTAAAAGGATCATTAAAACCAGAGGATATATGCACACAAATACATAAGAAAACTCCTAGAAGATATCAAGGAAGATGTGGACAACAATACAATCATAGTATGGGACTCTAATACCCCACTGACATCACTGGATAAATTCTCTAGACCAGTGGTTCTCAATCTTTTTAATGTCACAACCCTTTAATACAGTTCCCCATGTTGTGGTGACCCCCAACCATAAAATTATTTGTGCTGCTACTTCATAACTATAATTTTGCTACTGTTCATGAATAGTAATGTAAATATCTGTGTTTTCCAATGGTCTTAGGCTCTATAGCATGGTCTTAGGTTGCGGCATTAGAAAGATTGAGAACCACTGCTCTAGACAAAAAAAAAAAAAAGTCAATAAGTAAACAGCAATCCTAAATGACTCACTAGATCAGATGGACTTAATTGACAGCTTCAGAACATTTCACCCCAGAGCCACAGAATATACATATAGTTCAAGTACACATGGAACATTTGCAAAGATAGATCACATATTGGGTCATAGACAAAGTCTCTTCAAATTGATGAATATTGAAATAATATCAAACATCTTCTCATACCACTATGGCACAATATTAGCAATAAACTACAATAAAAACAATAAAAAATTCACAGTTGGAGTCTGAATAACATGCTATTAAACAATGATTGGGTATCCAAAGAGATCAAAGAAAAAATTAAAACATCCTGGAAACAAATGGCAATGAAAAAAATTCCAAATCTTGGGACACAGTAAAAGCAGTGCTGAGAGGGAAGTTTACACTTCCATTGGCCTACCTCAAAAACAAGAAAAATTAATAATAAATTAACTCTACAACTTAAAGAATTAGAAAAAAAGCAACAATAAAATCCCAGAGTGAGCAGAAAAAAAGGAGATAATAAAGATCAGAGCAGAAATAACATAGAGACCAAAATATATAATAATAATAATAATAATAATAATAATAATATAAAATATCCATGAAATTAGGAGTTGGTTCTTTGAAGGATAAAAAGATTGATAATCCTGTAGTCAGGCTCACCAAGAAGCAGAGAGGATCAAAATAAACAAAATTAGAAATTAAAGAGGAGAAATAACAACATACCCCAAAGAAAGACAAAGGATTGTAAAAAAAATAAATACTATGAACAACTCTATTTTAGCAAACTAGACAATCTAGAGGAAATTGAAAAATCATAGAAAAACACAACCTTCCAAAACTCAATGAGAGAGAGTCTGAAAATTTTAATAGGCCAATAACTAAGGAGGAAATTTAAGCAGTCATCATAAAGCTTCCAGCAAATAAAAGCCCAGTCCCTTAAGGCTTCACAGGGAGTTTTATCAAACATTCAAGAAGTACTAAAACCAGTCCTCCTCAGACTATTCAAAAAATCTCAAGAGGAAGGGACACTTCTAAGCTCATTTTATGAATCCACCATTACCTTAATACCACAACCAGATAAAGAAAATACAAAGAAAGAGAATTACAAGCCAATCTAACTTCATGGACATAGATGCCAAAATCTGCAACAAAATACTAGCAAACTGGATTCAGCATTATCAGAAAGATCATACTCCATGACCAAGTAAGATTTACTCTGGGGATGCAAGGATGGTACAATATCTGCAAATCAATAAACATGATACATCACATAAACAAACTGAGAGATTAAAATCACATAGTCATATCAATTGATGCAGAAAATGCATTTGACAAAAATCCAAAACCCTTTGGTAAAGCCCTCAGCAGAGTGAGCATAGAAGGATCATACCTCAACATAATAAAAGCCTTATATGACAAATCTACAGCCAACATTATACTCAATGGGAAAATGCTACTACCATTTACCCTAACAACAGGAAAAAGACAGGGATGTCCTCTTTCACCTCCCTTGTTCAACATAGTATTGGAAGTGCTATCCATAGCAATTAGACAAGAAGAAGAAATAAAAGGTATCCAAATTGGAAAAGAAAACATAAAACTATCCTTATTTGCAGATGACATGATATTGTACATAGAAAACCTTAAAGCCTACATAAAAATTATTAGACTTAATAGATGAATTAATCAATGTAGGAGGATACAAAATTAATGCCGATATATCTATGAGATTTTTATACATCAATAATGAACTTACAGAGAGATTAAAAACACAATCCCATTTACCATTGAACCAAAAAAAAAAATTAAGATGCTTTGGAATAAACTTAACTAAGGAGGTAAAATACCTGTACACAGAAAACTACAGTATGCTATAAAAAGTGATCGAAGAAGACATAAAAAGATACAAGAAAATACCATATTCATGGATTGGTAGAATCAATATCATTAAAATGTCCTACTATCCAAGAAATCTATAAATTCAATACAATCCTCATTAAAATACCAAAGACATATTTCAATACATAGAACAAAATCTCCAAAAATTCATCTGGAATAAAAAAAGACCTTGAATAGCTGCAGCAATCCTGAGAGAGAAGAACAAAGTAGGAGGATCTCAATACCATACATCAAGCTATATTACAAAGCCACTGTTCAAACAGCCTGGTACTAGCACAAGAACAGAGATATAGATCAATGGAATAGAATAGAGAACCCAGAAGTCAACCCAAACCACTATGCTCAATTAATGTTTGACAAAGGAGACAAGAGCATACAATAGAGTGAAGACAGTCTTTTCAACAAATGGTGTTGGGAGAATTGGACAGATACATGCAAAAAAAATGAGACTAGACCACCTACTTACATCATACACAAAAATAAACTCAAAATGGATAAAGAACTTAAATATAAGAGGAGAAACCATAAAAATCTTAGAGGAATCCACAGGCAGTAAAATCTCAGGCATATGCTGAATCAATATCTTCAATGATACAGCTCCTAGGGCAATGAAAATTAAATAGAAAATAAACAAATGTCACTACATCAAAATAAAAAGCTTCTGCACAGAAAAATAAATCATAAACAAAACAACAAGAATGCCCACTGTATGGGAGAACATATTTGCCAATGTTATCACCAATAAGGGTTTAATCTTCAACATTTATAAATAACTCATACAACTTAACAAAAGGAAGATAAACAACTCAATCAAAAAATGGGCAACAGATCTAAATAGGTACTTTTTTGAATGAGGACATAAGGCAGGCCAAGAGGCTTATGAAAACATGTTCGAAGTCATTAACCATATGAGAGATGCAATCAAAACGACCCTGAGATACCATCTCACACCTGCCAGAATGGCTATTATCAATAAAATAAACAAATGACAAGTGCTGGAGAGGATGCGGAGAAAAATGAACCCTTGTTGAAACCGGTTTGGCTCAGTGGATAGAGAGTTGGTCTGCGGACTGAAAGGTCCCAGGTTCGATTCTGGTCAAGGGCATGTACATTGGTTGCGGGCACATCCCTGGTAGGGGCTGTCCAGGAGGTAGCTGATAGATGACTCTCTCTTATCGATCTTTCTAGCTCTCTATCCCTCTCCCTTCCTCTCTGTAAAAAATCAATAAAATATATATTTTAAAAAAAGAAAAAGAAAAAAAAGAAAAATGAACCCTCATGCACTGTTGGTGGGCATACAAATGGGTGCAGAAACTGTGAAGAACAGTATGGATTCCTCAAAAAAATAAAAATGGAACTCCCATTTGACCCAGTGATCCCAGTTCTAGGAATGTATCCCAAGAAACTAATAAAACCAATGAGAAAGGATATATACATCCCTATGTTCATAACAGCAGAATTTACCATCGCTAAGATTTGGAAACAGCCTAAGTGCGATCAGCAGAAGAGTGGATAATAAAATGTGGTACATCTACAAATAGAATACTCTGCTGCTGTAAAAAGAAAAGAAGGAACTCCTACCATTTGCAACAGCAAGAATGAAACTGGAGAGCATTATGTAAGTGAAATAAGTCAGTAGGAGAAAAATATCACATATTTGTGGAATATAATGAACAGATCCAGAGACATAGAAGCAATAATCTACCATCAAACCTCAGTTTAGAGGGCCCCCTGGGAAGACATATGGACATTCTGTAGATTGTTGTTGGCTGGGCCAGGGACATTGACGGAGTCATGTCAGTTGCACCCCCACCCTGGTTGTGCGAAGGTGTTGTCAGTTCCTGGCTTGCCTTTGTCCGGGATCCGGAAGAGGGCTTTGAGATGTGGAACCCATCTGGCACCAGAGAGGAAGGAGTGGGTGGGACCTGGGCCCTCCCAGGTTCCTTTGGTCCTGGGTTTTCCGGTGAAACCCCTTTGTGTATTGGAGAATAAATAGGTGTACTGTGTGGCTCAGGTGAGTCATCTGTTTCTCCAGCAGAGAGGTCAGCAACCCACCCGGAACCCAGCTTGAACCTATTTCTGCATCAACTCTCTTCATTTCATTATTTCTCAATCCTCGGATGCCTGTACAAAGAACCAATTTCATCTCTCTTTCTGTGCTGGCCATGGAAAAGAGAGATCCCTGCTACATCAGGCCCCATACCTCAGTGGGAAGGCAGGGGAGAGTGTCAACCAAAGGACTGTGTGGGAACCCCTTTTAAGTCCTTTTTCATGGTGAGAAAGGAAATTTTAATTTAGCATACTGGGAGAGTGGGCATCCATATTGGATCGCCAAGTATCTCTTCCTTCCCCCACATCCTGCTGACTTCAGGGGAAGCATCAGCAATAGATTTGGCCACATATTTTTTTCATGCTTAGTGGATAAAGACAGATCTCAATTTTTTTTGCTTTCTGAAGTAATAACTAGCACCCAATTTGGCCAAGAATTGTATTTCCCTGGGAGTTCTTTTATAATGTTTAAACAAGGCCTTAAGTAATCTCATTGCGAGAGAGCAGATAGCCTTGCCCTCTCCTGCCACCTTTGAATTTCTCCACATCAGAGGCAGTTTCAGCAGTGGAGTTTCATTTCTTATTATAGGTTTTAAATTCCAAATACAAACTAAGATTTTAATTTGAACAACAAACCACATTCTTTAAGCATGCAAACCAAAAGTCTATCATAAAATTTACTTTATATTTATAACCCAATTCTTCCCCATTAGCATGGCTGAAAAAGATGTTCCCACCTTACTTATAGATCGAGGCTCTAAAGCTTGATCATGGGTTTTGCTTGTGGTGAATTCCCCTCAACTTTTTCTCAGTGAATTTTTCCACACCTTTTCTCAGTGTATTTTTCCTCTGCTCTAGGCAAAAAATATCATCTCCTCCAGACATCCCATGTTCAAGCTCCAGATTTGGGAACCCCTTTCACATCCTGCGTGGTTCAGGATTCAGGTTCAGGGTCAGGTTCTTGGGAAGGCTGCACACAAATTAAAGAGACTTAGAAAAGTATTAATTTGGGAATACTGGAGGCCAGGCAGGAGCCCAAGAGAGGACTACACCCCACTGTGGCCTTGCTATCCCTTTTTATTAAGACTTTGGGATACACCCATAGCTTTTAGGCAGGAAATTTCAATAACATAAGTTTACATAAGACAAACAAGTGAAGGCTGCTTCAGCTAACAATGTTTCAACTAAACAATGAGTGATTAGCTCTGACCTTTCAGAGCAATTAAGGTTGATGACCAGCCATCTGAGTTTTCTGTCCACATCTTTCTGTTAATGAGACAATGATCAGTTTTGGACAGGACTATATGCATGCATATAAGGATAATCAATGGACTTAGTCAGACACTAGAGGAATGAGGGCATGATTGGGGGTTGGGGGATGGCAACAATGGAGGGATAAGGACATGTCTTAACCAATAAAGGAAAAATAAACCCCATAAATAAGTAAATTATATGGTTTGTAATCATGTAATTATTCTCAAATGAAATAGAGTAGCAAAAGCAATTTGAGGGTGCTAAGGGATGAAAAACATTACAATTTTAAATATGATGGCCTGAATAGACTTGATTGAAAATGTGACAGGGAAATACTCAAAAGAAATGAGGAAATTTATCAGTTGGCTATTTGGAAAAGAGTAATCTAGACAGAATATATGTAATGGCCTCCATCCGAGAGTATGCAACATGTTCCACAAAGAGCAGAGGCCCATAGACAAGAAACTGAGTGAGCAAAGGAAAGAGAAATAGGTGTTGAGCTCAGAGGGACCATAATATATGGTACCTTGTAAGACATGTAAAAACTTTAGCTTTTACTCTGATTTAAATGGAAATAATTGAAGATCTTTGAGTGGCATGATCTGATTTATCATTTTAAGGGATTCCTCTATCAGGGGTCCTCAAACTTTTTAAAGTGGGGGTCAGATCACGGTCCCTCAGAGAGCTGGAGGGCCGGACTATATGAACTACTAATTCCTACTGTAACACCTCGGCTGCACTCACTGCCCGAAAAACCTGGCGGGCCGGATCAGACTCCTCTGCGGGCCGCATGTGGCCTGCGGGCCGTAGTTTGAAGACCCCTGCCTGCTTGGACAAAAGTGAGAGCAAGAGATCTAGGAGAGGCAAATTTAACAACTGAAGGAATTGTTCTTTCTTTGTTCTGTTTGTTTGAAATGATTTCCTTCAATAGAATCTCCCCATATCAAGTAGCCACCATAGGTAGAAAATTGTTACTTCTTGTTTGGCAAAAATTTGATAAGTGATTCTCATGTACAACCAACTATATATGATAGTCCTTGGACTACACATTTGAAACTCTAAAACTCATCTTCTAGATATGATTTCCAAGTTCATCCCAGCGATTTTCATTTATCCCCAGGTAAATGGAAGGAAAAAGAAACAGTGTATCCAGGGCTAGTACCTTGTGAGCAGTAGTTTCACAGCATACTTCACTTCTTTTCACATTTCACCTGTGGAAAAATACATCCTTTGTTGATATCTAGTCACAGAGGAGGCAGGGAATATAGTTGACTTGGGCATCTATGGAGATATTGTATATTATGGGGAAGAGCAAATAAAAGTATATGTCATATTATTTCACTGTAGCAGAGGGGGAAAGACTTGATACGGGTCCATTCTTTTTTGGCACCTCTCATAAGCCAGTTATAGATAAAACTGAAGTCTAAAAAAGCTAAGAAACTGAAGCACTGGAGTTATAAAAGTTCTGAATCAATTTCTTATCCACTCAGTGTCAAAGCAATATTTGAAGGGAAATCCATTGAGTATGAACATAAGAATTCCCTCAATGGATTGATCCCATAGTTTCTGAAATATAGTGGCAACCATACTTTGTTAAAAAAATAAAAATAAAAATAAAAAAAAATAAAAAAAATAAAAGCTATTTACCTTAGCTTTCAGGTGGAGACCTGGAGGAGGCTAAGGCAATTTTCCCTTGCCTGAGACCAGGACCACAGGAGATTGATTCCCACTGACTCAGTAACCTTAAGAGATAGAAACTGTAGATAACCTCTGAGCTTGCTTCTATGTTATTGGCTATCGCAAGATAGGGCCACATTCCAATGTCCAGCAGGATGTGACTAGCAAAGACCCTGCGGGCTGACCCCAGTCTTTAGAATGTAATCTTTAGGATTTAGAATTTAGAACAAAGGAAAATTCCTGTGGTTTGAACCTTTAAAAGGGATTGCCCTGAAGTGGTCTCCTATGGAGACCACCTGTGAGTGGTGCTCTCACTGCTGTCCTAGCCAGATATTTCAATAAATTCTTGCCTGCTTTTTTAATTAATCATCAGCCTCTGGTGGTCTTATTTTGAAGCCAGGATTCGACCCCACAACAGTTTCAATACTGACATAATTACAAGAAACCTGGGTATGAGAAGGAAATGGAAGAGGCCAACAAGAGAGTGACCTGCTCTAGTGATAACCTTGGCTTACATAATCTCCCCCTTACCTGGATTTCCATCATTGTGAGTTTTTTTTTTAATGTAGTGGGTTGGAAATAGAGCACAAGGTTCTGAATCTGTTGTTTGGATTGTCTATTACAAAGAAGGCTAAAGAGTTCATGCACAATCATTAGGTATCATGATAGTAGTAGCAAGAAAATTGGATGCTGGCACAGAGAATGCCACATCAGATAAATAATAGAACTCCCTGCATTTGTTCTGCACACAACAAGCATAACGTGGAAGCAAGTGAATGAGAAAAGAAAGCATAAAAAAGGAAAAATTATTTTTTATTTTGGAATAGCTAGTGTGAGGTACAATTAAGAGAAAACAAATATCACAATCCCAAACTCATAACTGTTTTGTTTAAATCTATGATTGTAACACTTATTTCCTTAACCAGGAAGATTAATTAACTTTCCCAAGGTCACACAGTTTCAGATCAAGAGTGGCAACTTCATCAGACTTTGTTATTTAATTTTGTTTAATTAGATTTTTAATCTAACTTTACTTTGATCTATAAATTATTTACTCAACTAGACATTATTTATGTTGACTGCAAAGAACTCCAAGCATTACTGTTCATAACAATTATTTTTATATAATGTGCTCAAAGAATGTTCTTTAAATAAATGCATAAAATAAATAATGTATAAAGAAGTTCCATTCATCTTCTTACCAACTAGCATCTATCATTTTATTACTCACACTATTTTGAAGAATAGCATATTGAATTGTGGGAACATTTAGAAATGTTTCCCTCAGGTCACTAAGGTTATTTTTGGGGGGATTTAGTTCTCAGTACATATTTTCTCATTGATTCAGAACACTTTAAAAATAACTTCTCTTATCTTCAGCTGGGTGAAAAATGTCTTGATTAGAACTAAAAGCGTTAAATTCTCCTAACATTACTGTGTATAACACCTGCTTGTCATTAATTTTTCTTATTAAATTGTAACAGGTGAGCCAGGCTGGGAGCTTAGTGATTAGCATTACTGAAAAGTGGCAGGCAAATTCCCAGTCTAAATGCCAAAGTACATAGGGTGAAGAAAAGCTAAGTTAAGCTTTAGCATCACAAATGAATATTATGATGGTCTATGACACTGGTCATCTCATGTGACGCACAGTGGTGGTGTTTCAGAATATTTTCTGGTATTTAAGATATAGATTTTTATGGAGAGCTGTTCCAGTCTCAAATGGATTGAGATGGGGGTGGGAAAGGGAGGTTTTTGTCTATTTTTTTCAGGTCATTTAATTATGATGTTCAACATTGTTTTATTATGACATTGATAAAATGCTGTAGAAACTTCATGTTTATATCAATTAGTCTACACTAAAATTAAATAACATATTAAATAACATAAAATTAAATAACAGAACCTATTAACATTAAGTAGGGACCTACTGTACTCCTAATTCACAGAAGAGTGCTAGGAACATAGTAAGTGACCAATAAAATCTGTTGGCTTAATGTCCAAATCACATGTGATCACTTCTGTCCATAGAAGGGTCTTGGAAGGTAGGAATGGAGAGGGGCAACATGGTTATTTGCAATATAGCCTAGGACTGAAAATTTAAACATGCCCAGGACATAAAATCTACCTGAAATCAACACCCCCATTTTGATATCCAGCCTCCTCTAAACCCTTTTGACACAATTTTATCAATCTAGGCCCAGATAGTATTCCACATTTATATTGATGCTATTCCAATTTATTCATCAGAATGTGATACTTTTTTGTCTTTTTTTAGGGTGTTCAGGAGTTATGCTGATTGTGGAATGTAGCATTTAACACATTTTATTCTTGGCTTAAGGTTTTGTAGTTTAGCCTTATTTTTCTAGTTTGACCCAGTGCCTATTCTCACCTCTTTACATACCAATAAATCAAGGAAGAAGTCATTAATTAATATCCCTTTATTCTAATAATTGATAAAACTATATTATTCATTGTAGAAATTTATATTTATTTCTTCATTTTGAGGCAGGGAAATATATGTAATAGAATAATAAAAATGTCAGTGCTTTTAAAGCTTAAGACTATCAATTTATTTATTTATTTTTAATTTTTATTTCTTTATTGATTATGGTATCACATAATTATCCTCATCCCCCCATTCCCAACCCAAACCACTCCCCACGTATGTCCACCCCCTGTTGTCCATGATCACTAGTTAGGCTTAGATACATGCATACAAGTTCTTCGGTTGATCTCTCCCCTTTGCTCCCACCCTCCAACCTTCCCTCTAAGGTTTGACAGTCTGATCGCTGCTTCTCTGTCTCCAGGTCTGTTTCTGTTCATCAATTTATGTTGTTAATTATTTTCCCTAGATGCATTAGGTCATGTGATATAAGGAATTCCCTTATAAAGACCGAAACTGAGACAAGCCATAATGGTTATGCTGAGAGGAAAATGAATCAATCTGTAGTGAGTTCCTTTCTGGGCCAACGGTTCTTTTGAGTCCCAATTTCAAGACTATCACTTTAAACAAAAAGGCAAACAAAATATCTATTATCCTATGTAATAAAAGGCTAATATGCAAATTGTCCCCTCTACTGGGAGTTCAACAAGGAGCTCAACTGGGAGTTCAACCAGAGCATGGGGCTGACTGGCCAACTGCCCATGGCCTCTCCCCTCAGGCCCTGTCCCTGGTCAATTCCCCTGACCCTGATCAGAGGCAGGGCCAGCCGGACTCCACCTGTGCATGAATTTGTGCACCAGGCCTCTAGTTTTAAAATATTATAAGAGAAAAGAGACAATAGTTTCAAGAAGAAAAAGGGAAATAAAACATTGTCTTGTTTTCTACACTGAGTGGCCAGATTGTTATGACCATCTGACATAGGTAGGCAAATTAGCTATAATTTCACCCTGAAGTTGATAGAGGGTCAGACCTTTATAAATAGGGAAGCAGGTTGTTTACTATGACAGTAGAATTAATTTTTTCCTGAAAATATGGGTAAACAACACAATTTAACAGCCTTTGAATGTGGGATGATTGTTGGCACTGAGAGCTATGGAGCGAGCATCAGCAAAACAGCTGAATTCATATTCGTTAAATGTTCAAGAGCAGCTGTTGTTAAAGTGTTTAAAGACTGGACTGTCAGCCAAAAATCTGGGTCTGAACGTGAAAATTGTGGCTTTCAGAGACTAGTCAATGTTAGGACAGAACGGAGAATGGCAAGACTGGTACAAGACAACAGAAGGGCAACAGTGCATCAAATTACTGAAAATCTTAATCAGGAATCCTCTCAAATGATCTCTGAATGCACTATTCACCATACACTGCATCGAATGGGATATGGAAGCCGAAGGCCTGTTCAAACACCTTTGCTGATTGATGTTACTGAGATAAAATGTATCCAACTCACACAGGGACACAAGCATTGGACAGTCGAGCATTGGAAAAAAGTCATATGGTCTGATGAATCACGTTTCCAGTTGCATCATGCAGATGGTGGGGGCAGTGTTATGGTTTGAGGCATGTTTTCCTGGCATGATTTGTGCTCTTTAATTCATGTGGAACAACATCTGAATAGCACAACATATCTAAGTATCATTGCTGATCAAGTTCATCCTATCATGTTGATGGCGTATCCCAATAAAGATGGCTTCTTTCAACAAGACAATGCATCATGCCACACTGCTTGAATTGTGCAGTAATGGTTTCAAGAACATGAGGGAGACTTTATCTTGCTTAGGTGTCCCCCACAATCACCAGATCTCAATCCAATTGAGTATCTGTAGGACGAAGTTAAAAGAGCCATCAGGCAGCTGGTTCCACAACCATCAAATCTCAGAGAACTGGACAGACCTATTCATCAGGCATGGTGTCAGATTCCTCCCATCACCTTTCAACATCTCATGGAGTCAATGTCAAGAAGAATTGACACAGTATTGAAGGCAAAAGATGGCCCAATGAAGTATTGATGGAGTGGTCATAATAATCTGGCCACTCAGTGTATATCCTGTGTTCTTTTTAAGGAAACCAATAATAGAAAGAGAAAAAGAAAGGTAGGAAGGGAGGAAGGGAAAGGAAGGGGAGAAGGCAAGAAGAGGTTTAGGGTAAAGCTATTGTGATATTATCAGACTGCTTTGATAATAGGGAAATTTTTAATTTTAATTTAAAATGTTTTTTATTTTTATTTTAAGTATTGATAGAAGAGGTTTGTGAATTTAATTAAGGTAGTTGATACTTTTTTTTTAAAAGGAGAAACAAACAATGCTATGCCTATAACAGCAAATCAGCCATTTTAGTAATTGTATCCCTTAGTCTCTTTAAAGGTATAAATTAGAAATCCACACCTGAATGCATATAATCATATTAACCAACGTTATCCCAATAAAATTAACAAAATAGGAAAAAGTAAAGGTGCAAAAAACATACCATTTTACTCACAACCTAGATGGATGGAATGTCAATTTTTTGTTTTGTTTTTTTCTGTCTCAGTTTTATTTGTACAAATAGCATAGCAGGACACCAGCCCAACACCAACAACTATCCAGGGGTCACACCAGTTCTGTTTTTATTTCATCAGACAAAGGCCTCTACTCTGGAGCCTCACTGGGGCCTGGGCACCTTTGGATGCTTGAGCCTGTAGAACATTAACTGTAAGATATTTCTTAGCATTCTATTTCCATCAAAATTAACTTAAGAACCTGTAGTAATGCTGGGGATGGAGGGGCGCAATAGGAGCCCAGGCATGGATCTGGAGGTGCAGGGAGCTGGTGTGCAAGCATAGGCCTGTGCCAATTAATCCTCATCAAGATGACAACTTCCCAGCAACACCAAAACTTTGTGACAGAGCCCATGGAGGAAAAGCCATTGGAGAGCCTGGTTGGGATTGGTGAAGTCCTGGGCAAGAAGCTGGAGGAAAAGGGCTTTGACAAGGCTTACTTACTATGTGGTCCTTGGCCAGTTTCTGGTGCTAAAGAAAGATGAAGACCTCTTCTAGGAATGGCTAAAGGACACATGTGGCACCAATGCCAAGCAGTCCTGGGATTGCTTTGAGTGACTTTGAGAGATGTGACACCTTCTTGTGATGCTCTCTGGGAGCCCCCAATCCCTAACACCAGCCTTGAGTCGTCAGAGTTTGCAGCTGAGTGGGGGCTATTCCTCGTCCTCTACAAAGGAAATGATTGCTGTCTACTCACCACTAATGTCCTCCTGGTCTTTGGGGGGAGAGGGTCTCTCCCCTCACCATTTCAACATTTTTGGAATTCTCACTCTTGCCTACATCTCCCTTCTCTTTCCCCTGCCAGTTTCAGCTTTTCTGAGTGGATTTCTGTCCCCTACCCTCACCCCTACTCTCACCTCTGGTCTGTTTAATGACACTTGGTTTCTCTTTTGGCAAAATAGTCACTGTCCTATAAAGTTTTTTAAATCAATAAAGTCAGTGGCCTTCCAAAAAAATTGTAGTAATGCTATATGAAATCTTTTATATTCAAAGATAAAATATTAAATAGTACCTACCAAGTCCCCATATTTCTGGATTATGGATACCCTTTACATTGACACAATTTCTCTATACTCACCATCTTTGTAGATACCAGGAGTAGAGGGTAGAAGTTCTTCAGTAAGAAAGTTATTAGCCATATTTAGAAACATTTGACTTTTAAATTACTAGTCAACAATTTTATATACAAGAACAATTTCTTATATTGAAGTTTTAAACTAGTTACATAGATCAAGTACTTTGCATTATGAAATAAAACATTATATTAAACAAAATTTAGTGTAACTGAAAAGTATTGGTTCTATTTGTTAGAATACTTCCTAAGTGACACCATCCTGAATCCCTAACAAAAGTATTAGTATTTGATCCAATAATTTTTCCATTGACAATCCAACCTGTGTTAATCTGAAACTATATCTGGTAATTGGTGATTTAGTTTGAACTGGTGATCTAGAATTTTTTTTTAGTTGTACATCCTTTTACTTATAAATGTTGAAGTGTAAACTCCCAAAATATCTATTTTTAAAAATAAAATACATGTACTTTCATATGTAATAGAACATATACTTCATAAGCCTTAAAAAAAACCAAAATCTAAATATAATGAAATAGAACTTTTATTTGTCTATTTTCACCTAAAAGAGTTGACTTCCAGAATTTCTGTTACATGTATCCTACTTTAAAAACTGATCTAAATACTATGATATTCATAATAGTAACTATATATAGGAAAAAAGACACAGGTTAGTAACTTGTGTAAAGAAAATACCACATACTTCAATGAGGAATAGTGGCAATAGTGACTGGAAAAATAAAGACATAACAGTGGTGTAATGATTAACAATACATAAGCCTAAGATGTCCTCGTATCAAGATTTTTTATCCTGCTTTGATAAAATGATCACAACCTTCTGTGGGGTGATGTGTGTGTTTTCATATAATGAATTTCCGAAGCTCTCTCAATGTAAAAGTTTAGTTTAAAAAAAAAAAAAAAAGACCGATTCTCTTCTAATGACACTGTGAGAAACACACTGAGTTCCAGCTTCATTTGTCTTCTGTGCCTCTTTAGTGCTTCATGTTGTATCTTAACAACATAATATAAGTATAGCCTTGGCTGAGAATTTCCTCATTTATTCCTCAGAAGTAAGGCTTTAAAAAATGCTTCCATCACATATTTATATACTGAAATACTTAACTAAATCCAGAGACATTCTTTCTTTTTAAGGAAATATGAATTTTGTCCTATTTAAACATGTATCCAGAATTAGTACCATAAATAATCTTGCCTTTTGTCACTAATACACAGATATAAACACACACACACACACACATTTCAATAGGGATATGATTTTAGAAATTGACTGTAACAATACTTAGGCACTTTAAAATGTTGAATGAATGAATCATATGGATTTCTTTGAAGCCATTAAGTCCACACTATGAATACAGAGCTAGTAGGGAACAATATTTTGTACATACATTAGAAAGGCAAAATAAATGTGTTTTTAAAATAAAATTGAAGACTTTTTGTTATCTAAGATTAATAACAAGTAAATACCCCATTACTGACAATTAGGTATACAAATTTCCTGACAGCACATACCAGTGTAAGTGACTATTTAGATACCTCACACTTAATTATCTTCAGAGATAGTACATTACTGATCCAGAGAAGAGAGTTCTGAAACAGGTCAGTCCCCAGCAGGCACCTGGGCATTATGAGGGTACCAGAGTGTCACTCCATCACTAAAAAATGTTCTAGGAATATTTGAACACCAGGGGAGAGAGTTTTCTTAATGTGACAAAAAATTCTTCTTCCTGATCCTCCTCTATCATCATCCCAATAACATGACCACTTGCTATTTTACTTTCTATCTATGTAACCTCATGCACAGCTAGGAAATAATGATTTAGGACTTGAAATTCAAAACATAATGGTGTTCCTTTTTTCATTCCTCATTTTACTCAACACCCCTGCAGAGCTGATGCAAGGACTGAGTTCCCTTTGAAGTCAGCTTGCATCATCTTTGATGGGTTATAAAGCAATAGGAGATACTGACTGCAGTTTCCAGTATCTTGATTCCCATCTCAGATGATGCCGACACATTTGTCATTAAATGCATTCCATGAATAAATCCTTGGAAAAATTGCCAAGCAGTTAAAATTGGCAGGTATAGTCTACACATTTCTACTATTAAAATTATAGGAAAAAAAAAATATCAACCTGTTTGAAGCATTTTATTTCATATTCTACTTAGGTTATTCTTATTGTGTGTGATTTTATAGAGATTCTTGTTACTTTGTTTACTTTTCCTAAGACTTTTAATACTTTGTTAAAAGTTATGTTAATACTTTGTAAAAAGTTATTTAGATGCCAAACATATTTGAGAATTTGAATATGGTGTTCTTTGTTTAAATAAAAGTAAAATAGATCAATATCTGTGGATGAACAGTGGTAATATTGGCTTTGCAATATACTTTGCTCTCAGCAATAATTATTTGTCACAGACAAAAGAGGAGAATAATTTGGAGATAAAAGAAGAGCAAGGCCTTTGTGAAATTCTGTCTGCACTTGTAGGCATCACTACAGATCAGTTAGCTTTGTTTCTCATCTTCTGTGCAGCACATGGAAAAATTGCACTTCTCTGTTCTGTTGATGGTGGTTTTTATCCATGTGACAAGTTCTGGCCAATGAACTATGAACAGAGGGAGTGGGTGAAGCATTGGATTACTTGAACACTCTTCTTGATCCTCTATAGAGATGACCATGGATGTATGTATGCCACAGAACAAAGTGCACTAACTCCACGTTAACACAGGAACTACAGGTGCCATGGAAAGTGACCAAAGAGACTGCAGTGAATTTGTCTGGTCAAAATTTAATTTTTGTTATGTTAAATAATTGAGATTTTAGTGTTACTCATTACAATAGCACACCCTGGCCTATCCAGATTGATACACACACACATACACACACACACACACACACACACACACACACACACACAAGCTTATATATATGAACTTTTAAATATATTGTATATTTGATCATATATATATATATATATCTTTAAATTATATAACATTGATATATATATATATATATATATATATATATATATATATACAAACATTTTTTTTAAAAAAACTTAGTGATTAAAATAACTCAAAATAAAAGACATCAAAAATGTGTTTGTGAGATACAATTGATTCTTTAACAATGTTGCTGTTAAGGACACCAACACCCTCATCACCACCCCCGCAGTCAAATATCCACATATAACTTTTGACTACCCAGAAACTTAGTTTTCCCCCAGAATTAGTGGGAAATTGATTCCAGAAACTTAAACAGATACCAAAATCCATGAATGCTCAAGTACCCTATATAAAATGACATAGATCAATGCATATAGTTGGTCCTTCACATCCACAAACTCTAAACCACAGATCAAAAAGCAAACAGGCATTTATTGATAACAAACTGTGTATAAGAGAAGCTGTGTAATTCAAACTCATGCTGTTCAAGGGTCAACAGTCCTCCACAATTTTGTCATTCCCATTGAATATTCTATATAATAAAGAGGTAATATGCAAATTGACCATCACTCCAACACACAAGATGGCTGCCCCCATTTGGTCAAAGATGGCCTCCCCCAGCCAAAACCAGTTTGGCTCAGTGGATAGAGTGTCAGCCTGCAGACTGAAGGGTCCCAGGTTCGATTCTGGTCAGGGCATATGCCCTGGTTGTGGGCACATCCTCAGTTGGGGGTGTGCAGGAGGCAGCTGATTGATGTTTCTCTCTTATCGATGTTTCTAACTCTCTATCCCTCTCTCTTCCGCTATGTAAAAAATCAATAAAATATATAAAAATAAAAAATAAAAGATGGTTGCCCCCATGTGGACACAAGATGGCTGCCACAAGATGGCCAGCAGGGGAGGGCAGTTGTGGGTGATCAGGCCTGCAAAGGAAGGAAGTTGGGGGCAACCAGGCCTGCAGGGAAGCAGTTAGGTGTTGATCAGGCTGGCAGGGGAGTGGCTAGGGGGTGATCAGGCTTTCAGGCAGAAGCTATTAGGGGCAATCAGGCAGGCAGGCAGGTGAGCAGTTAGGAGCCAGTAGTCCTGGATTGTGAGAGGGAGTCCAACTGTGATCGGGCCTAAATGGGCAGTCGGACATTCCTTGAATGGTCCCAGATTGGAGAGGGTACAGGCTGGGCTGAGGGACACCCCCCCGTCATGCACAAATTTTGTGCACTGGGCTTCTAGTACTATCTATAACTCTGCAGCAAAAGCCTCTAAGAGTTCTCTAAACACCTTATACTCTTATTAGGATAACAACATTAATTTTTGTTGCCCATTTATAGTTTGAATTTTCAAAATCATTATAGTTTTATAATGATTTGGAATAAAATTTAATTGTTAGGGAAAATTTCAAAGGAGACTAGTTGGTAACAACTTTATAAGAATTTTAAAGAGCATAGTTTATTTTAGAGAATTTCTAGTTACTCTGGGAGCTGGATCATAGGTTATAAGAAGACAGGGGCCTTGACTGGTTTGGTTCAGTGGATAGAGCATTGGCCTGTGGACTGAGGGGTCCCAGGTTCAATTCCGGTCAAGGACATGTACCTTGGTTGTGGGCACATCCCCAGTAGGGGGTGTTCAGGAAACAGCTCTTTGATGTTTCTTTTTTTTCTACAATTCTAACTCTCTATCCCTCTCCTTTCCTCTCTGTAAAAAAAAAAAAAATCAATAAAAATAAAAAAAATCAATAAAATATATATTTAAAAAAAAAGAAGCCTGGCAGTAAAGAGAGGGATTGTGGCAGAAAAAATGTATAGCTAATTTTTTTTCCTGTGTTGTCTTACAACTGTATGTCACAACAAGATATTACATTCCATTAAGTTCTACATCATTTCCACATTTCCATTAAAAACACAATCTAAAACCTAAGAGGAAAATACTAATTACCAGAAACCTAAGATTCTCAGAGGGATTAGTGAACTGCTGAATTGCAGACAGACATGTTAGTTTTCTTTGAGTCAGTAATTTAAATCTCTCACTTTATTTTTCTATCTGATTTCCAGTAGGTCACTCTTCAGTCAAATTTAATTTTATGTGGTTGAAGTGGGAGAACCAAAATGAAACTGCATACTATAGTGGGAAAAATTAACCTACTTTTAATAACTCCTTTGAAAGACACTTGGAAGACTTAACTTACTTTTATAGTTGAGTATCTGAAGAATGAATTTTTATAGCCTTGACAAATACTAAATAGCATGCTGTTAAAAATATTAGTCACACGGAGGGTTGTTTGACAGTAATGTCACAGAAAAGCTCTGGTCTATACGATTAGGCAGACTCTGCAACTTAATATCATGGGTCCAAGAATCCACAGAGGGGTGAGAGTGGAAAGCTGCTTCAGGTTTCCTCAGAACATTGGTAGGACTCTGCCAACTGATGCATTCCACCTGCTGTTCCAACCAGCTGAGGGGCCTGTGTCTGACTTCCTGCTGTCACCTCCCAGCAGAACTAGAGGAGAGTCTGAAAAAAATAAAAAGTCATATTTTCAAGTGAGGAAGACTTTTAAAAAATACATCCAAGAAATGTGAGTTGAGATCTAGACTAGAGGTTGTAAAGAAAATGATCCAAAGAATTTATTTTAAAAGGCAGAGTTGTTTTTAATTTCATTTTGTATTGTTTTTTTTGTTTGTTTGTTTTGTTTTTAGCCTAAAAAATAAGATTAGAAACTGGCTTGATTGAGCCCAACTGTGATTTAAAAAAATAAATATTTTATAATTAAGTCAAGAATTTTTTTCCTTTTTATTCTTTGACTTTTCTTACTGGGAAAGGGGCAATCTATACCTAATCAGAGTGAAGCAAGAATCACTAAGCCTGCAGAAGCATCATGCAGGTGAAGGTCAGGCAAACTTTTCCCCCAAGTAATACTGCTCATCCAACAAAGATTGGAGTTTTTCTTTTCTAGATTCTTTTGTGCTTTCCCCTATTACTTGAACAGATCTGAACAAACCAGACATTCTCCATCCAAAAATTCCATTTAGTTACATTTATTTCAAATCCTTCAAATTTCATGTTTTGATGTTACAGGAATTTGGGATTATACAAAATCCATGTGTTAGTCAGGAAGGCAAAGTTATCTAAAAACAAAACACAGAACACCATGATTGTGTTCATTGGTCCTTTGCCATTTAGCATTGGGCTTCATGTCAGTCATATTAATTCAGCCACCTTTTAGTTTCAAGGTTTCTGTCTTCTATATGTCTATAAAACATGAATGCTGTTGATGAAACATTGAGTTACAAATGGCATAATGTTACACTTGGCGACTTGGATAAGGGTCAGGTTGATAAGCGAACTACAAAATAAATACTCAAGGAATGCGTGGCGTCCTCAATATATGGATCTTGTAGTTGCCTCTCAGTAAATACCACAGGCTGTGACTTCTAGGTCACATGCTATGCCCATTTACTCTCCTAAGTAGATCTGTTGTTTCCCCAAGAGAATCAATCAATATGAAGAAATGGGGAAAATGTCATTTTGCACAAATGAATTTAAGAATTAGTTCATGAGCCCTAGCCGGTTTGGCTCAGTGGATAGAAAGATCTCAGGTTAGATTCTGGTCATGGGTAAATGCCAAGGATGCTGGCTTGATCTCCAGCCAATGATTATCATCATTGTTTTTTTTTCTTTCTTAAATAAATAAAATAAAATGAAAATTTAAAAAAATGAATTAGTTAATGATTTAAAAAGTTGCCTTATTTTAAATGTACACATTTTGATTTCCCCTCTCCTCCTTCCCTAAGAATTTAGGTGAGGAAATGCCACTTTCTGATTGAGGGACACCATTCCTCTCTCAAAGTGGCTTAAAGAATGTTTGTTTATTTATTTATTTATTTATTTATTTATTTATTTATGTATTTATTTATTTATTATGTCTAAAGTTTCACATATGTCTCCTTTTCCCCCAATTGATAGCCCTCTCCTGCCATTCTTACCCTGGGCAAGCCCCCACTATCCCAGTGTCTGTGTCTATTGGTTATGTTAACATGCATGCATAAAAGTCCTTTGGTTGCTCTCTAAACCACCTTCCCTGCCATTTGTCTCTGTATCTATTGTTGTTCATCAAATTATGTTGATCATTATATCCCACATATGAGTGAGATCATGTAATACTTATCTTTGTAATATTTATCTTTTTCCGACTTGCTTATTTTGCTTAACATAATGCTCTCCAGTTCCATTCATGCTGTTGCAAATAGTAAAAGTTCCTTCTTTTTTATATAGCATAGTATTCCATTTTGTAGATCAGTGTTTCCCAAACTTCTCTCATGATGAGAATCACCTGGTGGAGTTGTTAAAACACAGATTCCTGAATCCCAACTAAGAAGTGCTGAACTAGAATTTTTGAGAACATATAGGTAAAATTGCATACCTAACTTAGTGCTCTGTATATAAAATCTGTCTTAGAGCACTAGTTAAGTATACAATTTTACCTATATGTTCCCAAAAATTCTAGTTCAGCACTTCTTAGTTGGGATTCAGGAATCTGTGTTTTAACAACTCCACCAGGTGATTCTCATCATGAGAGAAGTTTGGGAAACACTGGTGTAGATGTATCACAATTTTTAATCCACTCATCTGCTGATGGGCACTTAGGTTGTTTCCAAATCTTAGCTATTGTAAATTGTGCTGCTATAAACATAGGGGTGCATATATCCTTTCTGATTGGCATTTATGCTTTCTTGGGATATAGTCCCAGAAGTGGGATTACTGGGTCAAATGGGACTTCCATTTTTAACTTTTTGAGGAAACTCCATACTGTTCTCCATAGTGGCTGCACCAGTTTGCATTCCCACCAGAAGTGCACAGGGTTTCTTTTTCCCCACATCCTTGCCAGCACTTGTCGTTTGTTGATCATAGCCATTCTGACAGATGTGAGATGGTTATCTCTCAGATGATTAATGACTGAGCATGTTTTCATATGTATGTGAAATATTTCATATTTCAACCTTCTGTGTGTCCTCTTTCAAAAAGTGTCTATTTACATCCTTTGCCCATTTTTTGTTGGATCTCAAAGTAGGTTTTTAAAGCTAAAAATTTCATGACTTTGTGGACATAATGAATATATTATTTGAGAATACAATAATTAATCTCTAAATTCTAGTGTTCCTAGTTCCCCAGAGATGAGTAAACTAGGGTCTCTGCTTTATTCCTGAAAACATTATTTTTTAAATCTTTCTCTATTATTATAGTATGAAATGAAAAACACTGTATAACCCAATGGTTTTTATATCTGAATTAATGTAAAAATAAAGAAGACCACTTTTTTATCCATTTTTATTCATCTCTAATAATAGATCCATAGTATTCTAACATACTGATGGAGTGAATTGAAGAATAGCACATGGGCACAGCTATGGTCGGTAGAAAGACTATACTGCCTCTGCTGAGGAGGTTGATTTAATCTGCCAACTACTTCTGCAAATCCTTCCCATCTGGGGCCTCTTAGTACCACCTTCCTATGTTTGTTGGACCAGCCAGCACTCTCCCAGACTCTAATCACTTAGTACTCTGATATTCACTAAAACATTCTTACTGGCCTCTCTGCCTCATTCTCTCCCCTTGCCACTTCTTATATCTGAAATAGGAGTAAACCATAACTACTATCCTTAAAATCAATTTTGTTTGGAATTAGCAATAATCACACCTTGGATAAACCTCATTGGCTATGATACAAACCTCTTAAATTCAGCTTAGATTTAAGACCAGAAAAATGTAAGTTTAATTATCTAAGAATCAGGATAAAAAGAATTAGGAGATTTAGCTGATGGATTATATAACCCTCCATAACCAAGGCAGTATCTTCTTTTTGTTGTCCATAGCTGGTAAAAGGATTACCCATTACTTATTTTCATTGTCTCACTGCGTTTTTATCCCCCTGAAATAAAACAATGGATTGCAGTGGGAATGGGGAAGGAGGTCAAATAATACTTCAAATGAGAATAAAGAAGGAGAAAGTGAACACCTTGTTCATAAGCTCTGAGAGGATTAACATTCATATTTAATCATAAACACTTTATATTCATTATAAAACATCAAAAAATGGTGATATTTTATTAACAAGTTGGTTCATACTGTCTATCTTGAAAGAAAAATAATTTTAAATATCACCAGTATTTCCTTTATATTGATATATGCTGCCCATTTCAAATCAGTGAACTTTCTCAATACATTTGCTGCCCATTCTCCATAGTTCTATAATGGAACAATTTCAAACGACATTTAATTTTTTTTAATTATTATTTTAAAAATGTGGTGGTAACCAGTTCTGTCCCAAATACAGCTAAAATAAAAAGTCTTACTTGGTAGCTTTTATTTGATTCACAAAGCAGTTTTCAGAAGCAAGTAATATATGATTCCCTGTCTGGCACAATAGGCAACAGAACATTGTTTATCTGCTCTGCTGATGTTTGCATGTTCCGTTACATAACCCTTGTATGCACTGTCTCTTTTAAGGTTTGTAGAAACTTACACATGATGAACACTCTGATAATGCTGCTGTGTGGACCCAACCGGTTTCCATGAGTAGAGGATCAGCTCACAATTACTCAGGCAGTCCATACAAATTTCATGCACTGGCCCTTTAGTAAAACATAACAGGCAATCTATTTCTGGACCATTTAATGTATTTCTTGAGGTTTTTTTTAAGCAAGAGGCAAAAGGACAAGTGATTTGAACCACTTGAGAAGTTCACTGCCAGAAATTTTCTATTACTACAAAGAAATTTTAATATGAATTATTAAAAATTAAGACAAATGGGGATTTTTTTAGTTGTATAGTTAGGAAATTAAGCCAAACAATATTTAAAAAAACAAATTTGTGGAGTGCTGTACATTTTATACTATAATTTACCAAATAGCATATAATTTTTCCAACAATCTTGTGAAGTGCCTATTATCTCCTTTACACAGTTGAGATATATGAGGCTCAGAAAAGTTTTATGGCCAAAATGCTTTGCACTATAATTTGAAATACTCAGATTAAATGTTATAGGATTACAAGATCTTGATTTAGCTAGACTTAATGTGTTGTTCACCCTGTCCCAAACTCAAATTTCTTTTGATGAAAACAAAGATTATTTTTAAATACATGGCTATCCTAAAGGCTACTGGAAGACCACTTCTCCAGAAACTGATCCTTTTAATGAGTATAAAAAATATTAATAACAGAGTTTATTACATAAATAATTAATCCCACAAATAAAAGAAATATAATAGTAGACATGCTAGATAAAACATCTGAAAGATACATTGGGCTTCACGGGACAATGTTTAAGATTTGTCTATAAAATGTCCCACCACACTGAAATTCTTTTTTGATGACATTGCCTTATTTATGCACATTATTCTATGCACCTTATCTCAGACACTCATTGCTACATCTATCTCCTAGATCCCATGCTCAACCTCACTCTCGCCATATGTATAGACACACTCTGCTAATTTCTAAGTGTGAAAAGAAAATGGTTATCTCTCTTTTTGAGCCATTTGTTTAATTTCCTAAGTTATTCCTGACCACACACACACTACTTGGTATGATTAGCTTAATCTCTCAATTCTCCCCACCTGTCTTGAGTTTATTCTATTCTACTTATTTCTGCTTTCCCTTGCTTGTTGTTTTCAATAGAAATATGATAAACAGATACCTAATTTCATATATTAAAATTAATTATCATCATATCAGATATATAGTGTATGCTCAATATATAATTATTTATTAAATTGTTGTATGAATAATTTTATGGATCTCAAATTTCAAATATTTCAAACTACAACTAAGTGGTCATTAATATTGAATTTTACCTTTTATCCAGTTTTTTCCAAAACTCACTGTCACTTTTAATACACTCAGAATATTAACTATATTTTATTTCTTTGTCTTTATTGAAACAATTTCTTCTGTCAGCTTCCATGACATACTACCTTGTTTTTATTCTAATTACTTAATTTATTCAATATTTATTGAGAATTGACTATGTTTCTCCTATCTTTTCTTATGTTACAAAGATTATATTTTTTAGCAGGATTCAATAGCTTTATATTTACTTAAAATCGTTCCATATTCTGACAATATATTATTCCTCAGTCTTAGTTTCCAAAACTATACGATTTTGGTGTGTGTGTGTGTGTGTGTGTGTGTGTGTGTGTGTGTGTGTTCATATGTGTACCACTTGATATACTGTTTTCATGTCAGAATTTATTGAGTCAATAGCTTTTAGGCAGATGATATTTTAAACCAACAGTTATTCTTTTGTTTGTTTAAACTCATAGGAAATATACATGTATGTTTTTCTGTTGTATCACCTGGCTAAAATCCAAGGAAATCCCTACTATTTACATATAGATCAATTCAATGAAATAATAATTGAGTTTTCTGAGTTTCTGAGGAAAGATTTCAATTTAAAACATTGTAGGAAATAGCTGTTTCCACAGGATATGTATTTATGAAAATGTGTATAATCCTAGAGGTGCCAGCAGCCTTATTGTGGGTCTGAGAGAGGTACCCGTCTGAGAGAGGAGCCAACCTAGAGAGCAGACCTGAGCGGCAGAGAGAATAGACTGACCTCTGATGTCATATATTGAATTTCTGAACCTAGTTGTGCTTTCAAGCTAATTATTATTAATTATTAATCATGTAAACTATCTACTTTTTTAAAAATCAGTTTGAGCTTTTAAATTTCATTTCTTTTGTTTTCACTTGAAGCTAATATAATACAGATAGAATGTTTATTATAAAATTCTAGATATCATAGGAGTGAACTTTAGGCCTTAAATAAATTATCTTCTCTACCTGAAATATTGATCCAGTACTCATATTTATTCTGTAAGAAATACATTTTACTTCTTAAAGGAATACTGATATTTGGATCACCCATATTTTGGAATCTTGGCCCATATTTGCAATTCTTTAGACTCTAGTAGGTACCAGAGAATTCTATATCATAAAGCTGGGTGAAGAAGAGGTATTTTTAAAAGTTAGTGTTCAAGCCTCAATGATGTTCTCAGGGACATTAATATAAACTATCACAAAAATGTTGAGCCTAGATCAAGGATTGCTCTGTACATATAAGTTTATGTAGAAATAGACTTCTACCAATTTCCTCAAGAGTTCCCCTTTAAGGTGGATCAGATAGAATGTTTACCACATGTATTTTATAGTTTCACTGCTAAGTATAATTTTCAGCAAATCATGGTGTCATGTGAAAATTTACACAACAATGTCTTTGTGTGGGAATCTCAGGCAAAATATTGTCTTTATGATGAACTGTTTGAGTATTAATTCCTGTTTAAATGAAGTTCCATGGAGACCATGCATTTTGAGTTTCAGCATTGAGGCCAATGTATAGTATTTTGCTCAGTATTTTTTTTTCTATGCATCTGAGGTCTGCACAAATATTAAGCTTTTATCTTGAAGAATGCTTTTTCAGATCACTGGCAGGAGAACCAGGTCTGCTGTGTTACTGCAGGTGGCTCTATCTAATTCACCAATAGTTATTAAAGGCTCAAATCATGGTGTCTTCAATCCTTGCCCCATTTTCCCCCTTCTTTATTTTAAAAGGATTTTCCAAGAATTACTGTACATTTACAAAAAGACCCCATTTACAATATAATTTGTGAATTCCCATTCTGTACAGTAATGGTCCACATAACTGTATTAAGTCAGTTTCTTTAATAGGGAGAGTGCCTTTTTAGTTTTTGAGAAATCTACCCCTGCTGAGATTTGAACCATGTACCCTTAGATCTAAAAGCATTTGCTTTACTCTTTAGATAAAGTAAAACCTTCTTAAAGGTGAATGGGGAGATCTCTTTGACTTTTTTATGTAATTTTTTTTTTGTCTCTTCCCTCCATCTTTTATTTTATCTGTCCTAGAATCCTTTTTTATCTGATCATATTGGCTTTTAAAAATATGAATATGAATCTCTGCATCTACAGCTTTAATAATGGCAAAGTTGCTTAAGTAAATCATCTGGAAATGTCAGGTCCCACAGTTGAGCTGCAAAATGTTTAATATTCTCCCACCTCTAAGATGCATGAGTCTGTTATTTGTGTCAAGTTAAATATGAAAATATTTTTTCTATGAAAGAAAAATGATAACATAGTAGTCTGAATTTGATATATTTTTTGAAGGTGGCCATTTTTCCAACAATGCTTCTAGAATCTTGTTTCTAAAAACATACTGTGATAATGAAATACAAGTTTAATTTTCTAAACCCTCTCAGAATTTCACTATATATGCACTAGCCAAAGTCTAAAGTCCTGCAATTTGAGATGTAACATTCCAGAAAAACTAGATTGTATTCCAAATGTTTTCCTAAACAAAATAGAATGTGAATATCTCCAATAAGTAATACAGGAGGTGTGATAGGCTTTAATATTGCAGTAACTGAAGTGATTTGTCTTCCTTTGTCATAGCAGAACTTCACTCTAGATTAGAATACACACAGGAAACCAGGGTGTAGTTCCTTAGTTGCCCTTGTTTAATCATTAAACATATCTTAAATGCTCACAATATATCAGTGAATTTGTAGAATATATAATGATTAGTTCATGCATAGAAAAAAATGTTGGTTCAAAGATGACATTGAACATGGCAATTATTCCCACTAGAACCATATATATAACAAAAAGAGTTTGGAGGCAAAATAGATAATTTAACAAGGCATATTTTCTTTTTGTTGCAATGTCAGTCCTAATTTTTTACTCATTAACTCTCTGAGGCCAAACTGGTAACAATCTAGATCTGGATTTGGCAATTTATTGAAGGTCTGAATATGAAAAAAATCTTGTTATTTGATAGGATCTATGAAAGACAAGGAAACTTGTATGGATTTTTTCAACAGCAACCCAGACCAAAATCTGTGGAATCACCTTGTATTTGTCTTTGAAGTCATGAGCAACTGCTAGGACTTCAAAGTTAAAAGCTAACCTGAAATCAAGCTAGAAAGTCTTTATATCAGAAAATAATACCAGTTCTATATTAGATTGGAAGACAAATATCTAAAAATACGCAATTTAATTATCCATAGTTTCTTAGTGTCAGACACAGTTAAATATAACACAGGCATTATTAAATAAACAGAGGGCCAGTGCATGAAATTCATGCATGGGGGGTTGTCCCTCAGCCCAGCCTGCACCCTCTCCAATCTGGGACCCCAAGAGCAATGTCCAACTGCTTGTTTAGGCCTGATCTCTCTCACAATCCAGGACTAGTAGCTCCCAACTGCTCACCTACCCCTAACCACTTCTGCCTGCCAGACTGATCACCCCCTAACCATTCCCCTTCCAGCCTGATTGCCCCTAACTGCCCTCCCTTGAAGGCCTGGGCACCCTAATTGCCCTCCCCTGCAGGCTTGATTGCCCTCAACTGCTCTCCCTTGCTGGCCTGGTCCCTCACAACTGCCCCCCCCTGCTGGCCTGATTGCCCCCAACTGCCCTCCCTTACAGACTGGACCCTTCCAACTGCCCTCCCGTGCTGGCCATCTTGTCATGGCCATCTTCTGTCCACATAGGTCAGTCATCTTGTATGTTGGAGTGGTGGTCAATTTGCATATTACTCTTTTATTAAATAAGATAGGGGCCTGCTGCACGGGTAGGGGCCAGCTGATAAGAGTTTGGACACCTGAAGGGTGTCCTGGATCAGGGTGGAGGGTTCCCTTGGGGTGTGGGGTGGCCTAGGCAAGGGCCTGTGGTGGTTTGCAGGCTGGCCATGCCCTCCCAGTGACCCAAGTAGAGGCCCTTGTATCTGGGATTTATTTATCTTCTATAATTGAAACTTTGTAGCTTTGAGCAGAGGCCTGGGCTGGCCAGGGTGTGCAGGAAACTTGGCTTCCTCCATTGCAGGGGAAATCTAAGCCTCCTGCTCGCTCCATGGCTGTAGCCTTTCTTATCTCTTGCTATGGCCTTCACTTTGAGGTCTATTTTGACAGATATAAGTATTGCTACCTCAGCTTTTTTTTTTTTTTTCCATTTGCCTGAAAGATATTTTTTTTCCATCCATTCACTTTCAGTCAGTGTGAGTCCCTTGTTCTGATTCTGAGTTGGGTAATGTTTTTATATCCATTCAGCAACCTGATGTCTTTTGATTGGAGCATTTAGTCCATTGTTTTTGTTTTAAGTTATTATTCAAAGGTACTTTTTAAAAGTCATTTTATTTTTGTGCTTGTGTTCTTTATTATCTTTTTATTTCTTCTTTTTATAGCATTCCCTTTAGCATTTCTTGCATTGCTGGGTTGGTAGTGATAAACTCCCTTAATGTTTTTTTGTCTGCATAGCTCCTGATTTCCCCTTCAATTTTGATTGATAATCCTGCTGGATAGAGTTTTGGATTCAGTCCTTCACTTTGCAATACTTTGTATACCTCTTTCCATTCCCTTATAGCTTGATGTATTTCTGTTGAGAAATCATTTGATAATATGAGGGAGATTCTTTGTAGGTGATTCTCTGTCCTCTCTTGCAGTCTTTAAGATTCTCTATTGTCATGAACATTTGCCATTTTAATTATGACATGTCTTGGTGTGTATCTTTTTGGATTCATCTTACTTGGGACTCTCTTACTTGTGTAACTTTTTTCTTCCCCATATCTGGGAAGTTTTCTGTCATTATTTCTTCAAATAGATTTTCTAATCCTTGCTGCTCTTCTTGTTTTCTGGCAGCCATATTATATGTATGTTACTTCATTTTGTGTTGTCTTAAAGCTCCCTTAAGCTCTCCTCCTACATTTTAATGTTTTTCTCCTGTTGCTGTTTAGATTGAGCTTGTTTCTCCATCTTATCTTCTAACTCACTAATTCGGTCCTCTGCTTCTTCTAGTCTTGTTGAAACCTTCCATGGTGTTTTTACTGTAGCTATATTTTACTGAAGCTTTTCATTTCTTCCTGATTATTGTATAGGTTGTTGATTTTTTCATCCATCTGGTGAATGAATTGTACAACCATTACTCTGAATTCTTTTCCTGTCATGTTGCATGCTCCAGTTTCACTAATTTCTTTGTGACTCCTCATTTTCTTTCCTCTGAGGATTGTGTTGTCTCCCCATTCTGACTATCACCAGAAGGTCCAAACATTGAGTTGCATGGGCCTTGGCCTTGTGCAGTGGGAGCTTTGCACCACCCGAGTGTCACTGAAGAGCTCCAACACTCAGATGTGTGGCTGCATGGGTTGATGGGAACCCATCTTGCCCAAAGTCAGCATTACCAGTGCTCAGTGGGGCCTTGTGTGCACACCTAGAATCAAAGATCCCACCTGCACCATGCTGAAACAGAGACCTCACTGGCATGTGCCGACAGTTAGAGCCCCTGAGAGCATGGCAGGAGTCAGAGTTCCTCTCTGCCTGCACCAAGAATCGAGTATCAGAGTCTCTGTTGCTTCATGCAGTCTCATCAGGGTCCCTATGTGTGCATGCACCAAGAATTTGAGTCATTGGCTCTTAGGGTAAATGCACTGGGATTTAGGGATCCCAGGTGCCTGTGATAAGAAACAGAGTCAAGTCACTGGTGCTTAGTGCTGCCTCCTGCCCAGAGAACCATGGTCCTGGTCTGCTTGGGTGAGAGGGTTGCACAGTAGTACTGTGTTGGCAGGCAGTCCACTCTTGCACTGTGGAAAACAGACTTCCATGTGCGCTTGCCCCAAATCGAAGTCAGGTGGCACTGTCGCCCTGCATGGACTTTGGGTTTGGTTGCTTGATTGCTTTTCGGGGAACAGATTCCCAGTGTCCCCACATTCCCAGGCTCAAATTCCTGTAACAGAGCTGCCGGGAACAGATTCCCAGTGTCCATGTGCTCCCAGGTTCATATTTCTGAAATGGTGCTATGGCTCTTGTGAGGGGCAGGTCTATCAGTTACTATGGCACTGTTCAGGAGCCTGCAAGGAGAGCAATAGGTGCTGTGACTCACAGAATTCTGCCACCGGGTTGCCTGGATTTTTGGTGTCTGTGGATCTGCAGCTATGGTCTCAGGTCTCTGTTCCCAGTGACTGCAGGGTCCTAGTTTGCATTTGAGACCAGACTGGGTGTTGCTGAAGCCAGGGTCCTAGTCTCAAGCAGTTCTGTTCTTAAGATGGCATGGTCTTTGTGCCCACACTGGCTGCCCCACAGTGTCCACGTTGAGAGCGGGGCTCTGCCATCTAAGGCTGCCCAGTTTGGCAGCCCCTTGGAAGACCTGCAGAATCTAACTGTCCCTAGCTCATACACATACACACACCACACATCCACATACTCCTCTATTTCTTCCTAACACTCTCTTCCTCCCTACTTTCCTGCTGGTCACCATCTTCCTCCCCACCATATTTCTTAGGTTGTTTTGTATATGATTGTGTTTTCATGAAGGTAGCATATACATCAGGATTATAATTCTTTCCAGGTTGATTTCTCAAATGTGATTCACTGTAGGCAGCATCTTTGTGGTAGGCAGTTAGACAGACAGGAACAGAATAAGTATCATGGGCCAGGGACAGAAGGTCACCAGTGCAGAAAGAACACCATGTCACCAGGGCAGAAAGCCCTGGATGTCTAGCAAAGGACAATTGTAGGGTGGGACCTCATCCCCAGGGTAGCATTTCACTGGTCATGCAGTTTGGACCCCTGATCTTTTCTTACTAGATATTACATTGGGACTCAGTTCTATTTTAGCTTCAGGTCCAGAAAAGCAGCAAAAACAGAACAGCCACACATGGTTGTCGTTAGGACCACCTGCCTTAAATAATGAAGCCCTGTAATGGTGTGGGACAATCAATCAGTGGAGACTTAGATGCTGAAAGGACACACCTAGAAAGCTGCTAAATATTCTATTAACTTTTCCCCCTGGGACCTCTCATAAAATCTCCACCTTTAGAACCCTTAAGACAAGGACCCAGAGTGCTCTCCTTCCTGAACCTTTCCTTTTCCTTGACCCTCCTCCCTCCTGGTAATACTTTACTATTAGCTTCATCTCTCCCATGCTCCAACAGTCCTTTCTTTACCTCTATAACTTCTTTCCTAAGCCCATTTCTTCTATGAATTACTTCTACCTCTGTGGTTTTCCAAGTAATTTTTCTTTTATAGATGAGTCTTGGCTCTGAATTATTTCCTACCCAGAACTCAAGTACCAAGGTTACCTAACCTAGGTCCCATCTGACCCCAGTGGTCTAACACTTGGTGCCTTTCCCACTGCCTTTTCTCTCCACCTTAAATTCTTTATTAAATAAGCATAATTATCAGCAAAGATGTTCCACAGAAAGTAGAGGAGAGATAAATTTTAAATTTAAATTCTATAAACTATTGTCTTCCATTTGTTAATGTATAAATATTCAAACCTGTAAAAAAAAAATTGTGAGTTTATTTGAGCCAAACTTTTGACAACTGCCAGGAAACAGAATTTCAATGGATTGGGAAAATGCTCCAGAGAATGGCAGTTTTTCATTTATTTTTATACATTGCAATCAAAGGCGAGGACATAGGTGGGTTACATGGAATCCATTGGTGGTAGATTAGAGAAGTGGGAGAAAGCAAATTGGAGAAATTTCTGGGATTAGATAGAGTAAAATGATAGATACAAACTTCTTTTACTTAGGTGGATACAGGATAGTTAAGAGTCAACAATTAACATGATAACATTAACAACAAAGAAATTTATAGTTTCTCTGGGGGGGGGAAAAGAAGTTTCAAGTTACTCTGACATTTCAATGATATGTTATTGTAGATGCAAAAAGACAATAAGCTCTGTTAAGGTGAAGATTGACCTTGCCAGAGAAGATACTGGCCTAAGATACCCACCATAACTACTCTTAGTTAAAGTTCAATTTCAGACCAACTTTATGGTTATTTTAGGTCTTTGAGTTTATAAGACTGACACATAGGTCTTACCTGAGCTTGCAGATTAGCATGTGGCCTCTTTCATCCACACACTGTATCTTCCATTAGTTCATTGCACTGGCATCTCCTGGAATATACCCAGCACCCTAAAGGATGGAGAATCCATGGACGCCACCAGAAAATAACTCTCTATCCCCTCTTTCTTCTGCCTCCTCTCTCCACCATCCTCACCTTAATCATTCAAACTTCTCCAGACTCTTCTCTGATCCATAGATAATATCTCAAGTGAATATTATAACTTTTTTCTGGAATTCTTGGAATAAGTCCTATATTCAATTTTGGTAAAATAAGTTCTCATAGGTATGAAAATGTCCAGTGTAGGAGAATATTAAAAAATAACTTGAATAGAACATGCAATCAAAGCTTCTCCCGTTTAAATGTCGGTACTGTTTTAGACATAAGGCAAAAAAGAGGAAGGGCATGATTAGCTTTATCTTTATTTCTTATCTTTAACCCTTCCATCCTGTATCTATTTCCTTTGATAGTTGAGGTCTCTAATTTTTACACAGATGAAGTGAGAAAAAGGAAAAGAAATTAGAATCAGTAAATATTTTATTTGATGATATTAATTTAATCCAATGACGCTTTTCTTAGAAAGGATATCCCAAATTTCTAATTCTGATAATCCTAGAGGATGATTATATGAATTAGTTGGAGAATATCCTGCTGAGATCTTCCAATTGCAATTACCTAATGTGATGAGGTTTCTATTTGGTAACTGCTTACAACCTCAATTTTCAGGATGTGGCGGGTCCACTTCACAAAGATGCTCACTGATGAGGCTTCTCTATCGCTCCAGGAATCTCTCTCAGAAAAGTCCTTTTCAGATCTGGCCTGTGTTGTTCAATGGTTAAGAGCATCAGGCAATGCACCAAAGGGCCCAGGGTTCGATAGGTCCTTGGATTGCAGGTTTGATCCCTGGCCTCTGGTTAGGGCACATGAGGGAGGCAATCAATCAATGTGTCTCTCACATAAATTTATCTCTCTCTTTCTCTCTCTCTCTCTCTCTCTCTCTCTCTCTCTCTCTCTCTCTCTCTCTCTTTCTTTCTCTTTCTCTTTCTCTTTCTCTTTCTCTCCCCATTCCACTCTATCCAAATAAATGGGAAAATATGCTTAGGTCATGATTAATAACAACAAAAGTACTTTCCAAGTCGGCTTGCTTTTGACTTCCTCTCATTTGACCTATAGAAATTCATGTCTTTGCTTCTGCATATAAAGCTTTCTCACAGCCCTCTTGTCCCAGCTTTCCTGCTATACAGAGCCTTCTAGCCACAGCCATTAGCCTTTTAATTTTTCATGTGCAGGTCAAAAGCCACCTTTTCCTAGAAGATGCATGGTAAGTTCTCTGCTAATGTTCCCTTCATATTTTTACTATTCCCACCCATTCCTCATGGTAAGGGAATATTCAACACTATACTCTAAATAAATTCTCTCTTCAGAAACAGTTGTTTTTCTTGGTTCTTCCAACCTTTAAATATTCTCAAAAAATTTTAAGATAAGAATTATAAAATTGTTTTTTAACTATCTTCTTTTACAAGTCTTGCATAAGTGACCTAGCCCCACATTTTAGGGTACTTCAGCATTTATAACATTAGTTCCCTAAGTTTTGGGTCTTGGTTAAAACTAAGAAAGACTTTACTTTAACATCTTGTTATGATAGTTGGTATTAATGTATACTTATTTTTTCTTTATCTTTTTTTAAATTTATTTTTATTGTTGAAAGTATTACAGATGTCCCCTTTTTTCCCATTTAGCCCTACCTTCCCTCCCACTTCCTTCCCTCCCTCCTCCAGGCCTTCACTGCATTATTGTCCGTGTCCATGGGTAATGCATATAAGCATACAAGTTCTTTTAAAAAAATAATAATCTTTATTGTTCAGAATATTACAGTTGTTTCTGTTTTTTCCCCACCATAGCTTCTCTCCACCTAGTTCTCACCCACCCTCTACCCTTACCCCTCCCCTCACTGTCCTCATCCATAGGAGTATGATTGTTGTCATCTCTTCCTGCATTTCCCACTCCCCTTCGCCCCTGAGAATTGTCAGTACACTCCCTTTCTATGTCTCTGATTTTATTATATTAACCAGTGTATTCTGTTCATCAGATTTTTTTATTCACTCAATTTTTAGATTCACTTGCTGATAGATATGTATTTGTTGTTTAGTTTTTATCTTTACCTTTTTCTTCTTCCTATTCTTAAACAATACCCTTTAGAATTTCATATAATACTGGTTTGGTGGTGATGAACTCCTTTAGCTTGTTCTTATCTGTGCAGTTCTTTATCTGAGCTTCAATTCTGGATAGTTTTACTGGGTACAGTAATCTTGGTTGTAGGTTTTTGCTATTCATCACTTTGAGTATTTCTTGCCACTCCATTCTGGCCTGCATAATTTCTGTTGAGAAATCAGCTGACAATCATATGGGTGCTCCCTTATATGTTACTAACTGTTATTCTCTTGCTGCTTTTAATATTCTCTCTTTGTCTTTTGCTCTTTGAATTTTAATTATGATGTGCCTTGGTGTGGTCCTCTTTGGATTCCTTTTGTTTGGGGTTCTCTGCACTTCCTGGACTTGTAAGTCTATTTTTTTTACCAGTTGGGGGAAGTTTTCTGTCATTATTTCTTCAAATAGGTTTTTAATATCTTGCTCACTCTCTTCTTCTGGCACCCCTATAATTCAGATTTTGGTACACTTGAAGTAGTCCCAGAGTCTCCTTATGCTATCTTCATATTTTTTGGACTCACAGTGGCATCAAGAAACCATCTGTCAGGGTGATGTGGCTCAATGGGCCTTCACTCTAGAATAGGGGTGTCGAACTCAATCAGAGAAGGGGCCAAAATCTAAAATCCAGCCTAAATCGCGGGCCGAATGGTTTACTGAACAGTCATAAACTGACAATGTCATAAACTGACAGTGGAGTGCAGTGATGACAGCGCGGTGCGGGCCACATTGCAAGGCCTGGCGGGCTGGATTTGGCCCGCGGGCCGTGTGTTTGACACATGTGCTCTAGAAAGTTGTGATTGTGTTGCCCAGAGTTCTGTAGTTGTTGGGTGGGCAGACTCAGCTTTTGCTGCTGCACTGTGGTGGATAGGCTCTTTCAACCAGTGGTGGCCCACAGGAGCACCCATGATAAATTTGCCAGAGAAGCACACTGAAGCACTCTGAAGGGCCCTGGCATTGTAACTGGGTAATTGAGGTGCCTAGCTTCTAAATATTTTTCTTTTGGGCAGTTACTATGGCCTCGGGATTATTCAGATTCTGAGGTGTTAATCAGGGTGGAATCTGGGTGTGGCTATATTGGTTGCCTGGAGACTGGAGGGAGAGGCTATCCCTCAGGAGAAAATGGCCACCGGGACCAGACGTGAGTCAGCACCAGGTGCACTTCCACCTCTCGTGGACCATCCATTACCTACTCTCCCTAGATTCCACAACCCACCCCCCTTCTCCTGCACCTCAGCCATGGGTAAGTGTCTGTATCCAAAAAGTCCTACGAACTAGGTTCAGTGGAGAAAGACGCAGGCTTCAGTGCAAGGAGGGACTGTGTCTTTATCAGCTCCTTTCTTGCGGGCACTGTGTGGTTGGGCAGCTAGCTCTTCAGGGCTGCCTTTGAGCTCAAATCCCTAATCTAGACTCCAAGGTCTAAAATCCACTACCTCTTGCAGTCCCATGGACCCTTTTTCTCACACTCAGACACTTTGCCTGTCCTCAGGGAAGCGGATTAGCACTGTGTAGTTTTTCCCTGATCTTCTGGACATAGAGATCTGTCAGATTCTATTGCCAAGATTTTTGATTTTACCTTTTTTTCTAGGAGATCTCTGCCCTTCCCTGTTGCAAACTGTCTCACCAGCTGCATTTCCTTCGCCAACAGGCTGGATTCCTCTCATTTCAGCTGTACTCTGTTTGCTCCAGGACAAGGCTCATGACACGTTCACCTATTCCACCGCCATTTTGTCTCTCCTATATGCTTTTGTTTTAAATAAAATTTTATTTTTAAAATCTTTACTGTTGCCGAAACCCGTTTGGCTCAGTGGTAGAGCGTCGGTCTGTGGACTGAAGGGTCCCAGGTTCGGTTCTGGTCAGGGGCATGTACGTTGGTTGCGGGCACATCCCCGGTAGGGGGTGTGCAAGAGGCAGCTGGTCGATGTTTCTCTCTCATCAATGTTTCTAACTCTCTATCTCTCTCCCTTCCTCTCTGTAAAAAATCAATAAAATATATATTTTTTTAAAAAAAATCTTTACTGTTGAAAATATTACATGTCTCTTTCTTTTCCCTATTGACCTACTCCAGCCCCCCTTAACCACCTGCCCCTGTCCCTCATCAGCCCACTGTCTGGGTTCATGGTGTTCTCCAAGTCCCTCTATGTGGATATACTGTATATTCTTAATCTCTGATAAGCCATTCACTGTGAAACAGAGAGATATCTCTCCTCTCTTTTCAGTCAGGCCTTAACAATTTAGTCCACTTTGGAAGATATCCTTTCTGTTTGTACCAGGGAATAGTAATTGTAAAATAAATCATTATCTATAAGTTAATACTTTAATCCATTCAATAATTCTTTCTTTTTTTAAATTTAATTATAGCAGTGTGTTTAATTCAAGTCCAACCTATTAGGTCAGTATTGAGTGAATTTTACAATTCATCTTTTAAAATCTTGAATCAGTAAATCCACTAAATCATTCTTAAGGTACCTGTCCAACCATAATTTTGGCTCTTATTGATAGAAAACATAATTTAAGATGGAAAATAATTATTATGAAGCATATAGAGCTTTCAACCATTTCTTTAGAACCACATCTTAATAACAGTAACTGTTCATTATATTACAAAACAGAAAGGGTTACTTTATTTTGGCATAAGCAGTCCTGCAAGTTCCTAACTGCCCTAAATTGTTTCTCTGAATTTTTCCTACATTGAATGGATTAAAGTATTAACTTATAGATAATGATTTATTTTACAATTACTATTCCCATTTGTTTATTTTTCTCTTTAGTTACCATTGCCCTAAGAGTGGTATTAATGAAGAAATTGCTTTCGCATATGTCTGAGAATTTGATGCCTGTGTATTCTTCTAATATCTTTATAATTTCTTGTCTTAGTTTAAGTTCTTTATCCATTTTGTGGTTATTTTTGTGTATGGTGTAAGTTGGTGGTCTAGTTTTATTTTTATAAATGTATCTGTCAATTTTTCCCAATACTATTTATTGAAGATACTGTCTTGATTACACAGTATGTCCATGCCTCCTTTGTCAAATATTAATTGAGCATAGTGATTTGGATCAATATCTGGATTCTTTATTCTATTCCATTGGTCTATATGTCTCTTCTTGTGACAGTACCAGGCTGTTTTAAGAACATTGGCTTTGAAATACAACTTGATATCTGATATTGAGATCCCACCTAATTTGTTATTCTTTCTCAGATTGCTGTTGCTATTTGGAGTCTTTTTTTATTTTTATTTTTTTTATTCCAGATAAATTTTTGGTAAGTTCGTTGTAGGTTTATGAAATAGGCCATTGCTACTTTAATGGGGACTGCATTGAATCTATAGATTGCTTTAGGTAGGGTGATTTTACGAATCCATAAACATGATATGTTCTTCCATCTCTGTATGACTTCCTCTATCTCTTTTTTCAGTTTCCTGTAGTTTTTCACCTATAGGACTTTTACCTCCTTAGTTAACTTTATTCCTAGGTCTCTTAATTTTTTTGGTGTGATGGTAAATGGGATTGCTTTTTTTAATCTCTCATTCAATAAGTTCACTATTGGTGCATAGAAATTGCATAGAATTCTTGGCATTAATTTTGTATCCTGTACATTGCCAAATTCATTTATTAAGTCCAATAATTTTTTGATAGAGACTTTAGGGTTTTCTATGTACAATATCATATCATCTGAAAATAAGGACAGTTTTACTTCTTTTTCAATTTGGATACCTTTTATTTCTTCTTCTTGTCTAATAGCAATGGCTAGTACTTTCAGTACTATGTCAAACATGAGTAGTGAGAGTGGGCATACCTATCTTGTTCCTGTTCTTAGGAAAAATGGTTTTAGTTTTTGTCCATTGAGTATTATGTTGGCTGTGGGTTTATCATATGTGGCTTTTATTATGTGAGGTATTATTCTTCTATTCCAACTTTGCTGAAAGTTTTTATCCAGATAGGGTGTTGGACTTTGTCAAATGCTTTTGTTGCATCAATTAATATGACTATGTGATTTTTATCTCTCAGTTTGTTTATATAATGTATCATGTTTATTGAATTGTAAATATTGTTCCATTCTTGCCTTTCCTGGGATAAATCCTACTTGATCTTGGTGTATGATCTTTCTGATGTACTGCTGGATCTGATTTGCTAGAATTATTTTTTTGGAGAATTTTGGCATCTACATTCATGAGGATATTGGCCTGTAATTATCTTTCATTGTGTTGTCTTTATCTGCATTTGGTATTAGGGTGATACTGGCTTCATAGAAGGATCTTAGAAGTATTCCTTCCTCTTGAATTTTTTTTGGAATAGTCTGAGGAGGATAAGTTTTAGTTCTTCGTTGAAGTTATCTTGCCCTGGACTTTTGTTTGCTGGAAGCATTTTGATGACTGCTTCAATTTCTTCTATAGTTATTGACCTACTGAGATATTTAGATTCTTCATGATTGAATTTTGGAAGGTTGTACTTTTCTAGGAATATGTCTATTCCAGGTTGTTTAATTAATTGGAATAGCGTTTTTCATAGTATTTTTTTTTTAACAATTCTTTGTGTTTATGTGGGTCTGTTGTTATTTTGTCTCTTTCATTTCTGATTTTGTTTATTGGGTCCTCTCTTTTCACTTCTTCATGAGCCTTGCTAGAGGTTCATCAATCTTGTTTATCCTTTCAAAGAACCATCTCTTGGTGTCATTGATCTTTTGTATTTTTTTTTTTGTCTTTTTCATTTATTTCTGTTCTGATTTTTATTATCTCCTTCCTCCTGCTCACTCTGGGCTTTTCTTGCTCTATTTCTATTAAGTTGTAGAGTTAGATGATTCGCTATCATTTTTATTTTTTTTTTTGAGGTAGGTCTGTAGAGCTATAAATTTCTCTCTCAGGACTGTTTTCACTGTGTCCTATAGATTTTGTTTTGCTGTGCTTTTATTGTCATTAATTTCCAGGATGTTTTTAATTTCTTCTTTGGTCTTCTTCAGTAACCCAAACATTGTTTAATAGCATGCCATTCAGCTTCCAAATGTTTTAATTTTTTGGATTGTTTTATTTAATTTATTTCTAATATTATGCCATTGTGGTTTGTAAAGATGCTTGATATGATTTTAATCTTCTTGAATTTGGGGAGTCTTTACCTGTGACCCAATATGTGGTCTATTTTTGAAAATGCTCCATGTGCACTTGAGAAGAATGTATATTTCTCGGCTTTTGGGTGAAATGCTTTGAAGATGTCAATTAAGTCCATCAGCTCTAGTGTGTCATTTAGGATTGCTGTTTCTTTACTGTTTTTTTTTTGTTGTTTGTTTGTTTTTTTCTAGAGGATTTATCCAGTGATATTAGTGATGTATTTAAGTCCCCTACTATGATTGTATTGTTGTCAATCTATCCCTTGATTTCTTCTATGAGTATTTATTTATTTATTTATTTATTTTAATGTGTTAGGGTGATCTTGCATTGGGTGTATATATGTTTATCAGGGTTATATTGTCTTTTTGTATTGATACCTTTAGTATTATGAAGTGGCCTTCCTTATCTCTTGTTATGGCCTTCACTTTGAGGTCTATTTTGTCAGATATAAGTATTGGTATCCCAGCTTTTTTTTTTTTTTTTTTTTTTTTTTTTTTTTTTAATTTCCATTTGCCTTGAAGATATTTTTCCATCCCTTTACTTTCAGTCAGCGTGAGTCCCTTGTTCTGAGGCACTCGTATAGACAGCATATATATGGATCATGGTTGTTTTTTGTTGTTTTTTTTCCATTCAGCAACCTGATGTCTTTTGATTGAAGCATTTAGTACATTTAAGCTTAAATTTATTATTGACAGGTACTTGTTCTTAGCCATTTTTATTTTTTGTTCCTATGTTCCTTCTTATCTTTTATTTCTTCTTTTTTACGGCATTCACTTTAGCATTTCTTGCATTGATGGCTTGATAGTGATAAACTCCCTTAGCCTTTATTTGTCTGTGAAGCTCCTTACTTCCCCTTCAATTTTGAATGATAGCCTTGCTGGATAAATTATTCTTGGAACCAGTTCCTTGCTTTGCATCACTTCATAAATTTCCTTTTATTCTATTATGGCCTGATATGTCTGTTGAGACATTATTTTATAATCTAATGGGAGATCCCTTTTATAAAACTTTCTGCCTCTCTCTTGCAGCCTTTAAGATCTCTCTTTGTCTTAAACATTTGCCATCTTAATTTTGAAGTTTCTTATTGTGGGTCTTTTTGGGTCCATCTTATTGGTGACTCTCTGTGCTTGTGTGACTTTTCCTCCTCACATCAGGGAAGTATTCTGACATTATTTCTTCAAATAGGTTTCCTAACCCTTGTTCCTCTTCCTGTCATTCTGAATCCCTATTATTAGTATGTTGCTTTATTTCATGTTGTTTCATTGCTCCCTTAGGCTGTCCTCCTGTTTTATTTTTATTTTCTTCCAATTGCAGTTCAGTGTGTATGCGTTTTGCTTCCCTTTCTTTTAATTTATTAACTTGGTCCTCCGCTTCTCCTAGTCTACTGTTAAAACTTTCCATGATGCTTTTTTATTGCAGCTATATCACTCTTCATTTCTTCTTGATTCTTACATAAGTTAATTTTTTTCATCCATCCAGTTTATGAATTGTATGACCCTTCTTCTGAATTCTTTTTTCTGACATGTTGCACACCTCTGTTTCACTTAGCTGCTTTTCTGTTGGTTCCTTCTTTCTTTTCCTTTGGGGGTTTCTTTGTCTACCCACTGTTATCTCACAGATAGATCTAGATGTTGAGTCGTGCAGAAGCTGCTCCTTAGTTTGGCAGTGGCTCCTCTGATGGCTGCTGTTCATAGCAATGGTGGCTCTTCTTGCTGATGGGTGGAGGCTGCTCACACAGCTGCTGCTCCTTGACAAGTGTGGGCTGATCACAAGGCTGCTGCTCCTAGGGTGGGGGCAGGCTGCACATGACTGCTACTCCTTGGAATGGGGCTGGCTGCATGTGGATGCTGCTCCTCAGAAAGAGTGAGCTGCTCGTGAATCTACTGCTCCTTTGACAGGGGCAGGTTGCTCCCAGGGCTGCCACTCCTCATCTGGGGCAAGCTGCTTGTGCAGCTGCTGCTCCTCATATGGAGTCTGGCTGCTCATGTGGCTTCTGATCCTCAGACAGGGGATGGGCTGCTTGCATTGCTGCTGATTCTCAGTTGGGAGTGAGCTGCACATACAGCTACTGCTCCTTGGACTATGGCAGTCCACTCACCCAGCTGCTGCTCATCGAACTAGTGTAGGTTGCATGTGGCTGCTGCTTCTCAAACCAGTGCAAGCTGCACAGGGCTGATGTTCCTCAGACGTTAGCTATCTGCTCCTGTGGCTGCTGCTTCTCAGACAGGAGTGGGCTGCTCATACAGCTGCTGCTCCATGGATGGGGGCAGACTGCTGCTCCTCAGACCAGGGTGGGCTGATTGTGGATCTGTCACTCCTCAGATGGGGGTGGGCTGCTCACACAACTTCTGCTCCTTGGATGGGGGCAGGCTGCTCATGTGGCTGCTGCTCCTCAGCAGGGCACAGGTTGCGGGCTTTGTGCAGCAGCTGTTCCTTAGATGGGGTGGTCTGCACAGGGCTGCCACTCTTCAGTCATGGGTGGGCTGCTTGTGTGGCTGCTGATCCTTGGACAGGGGCAGTCTGCTCACATTATTGCTGCTCCTCAGATTGGGGGACAGACACTCACACAGCTGCTGCTCTTTGGACAGGAGTAGACCACATGAGGCTGCTGTTCTTTGGCGAGGGGTGGGCTGTTTGCAAGGCTGCTGCTCCTTGGACAGGATCAGGTTGCTCATGTGTCTGCTGCTTGTGTGGTCTCAGTGCCCTGAGATAAAGCTTGGGCCAGTCAGAGGGTATCATGCTTTGTAACTTACAGGAGCCTGCACCTAGGGTGGCTAGAGACTCGCTGACCATGGGACCCAGCCGAGGTAACACCTATAGAGTCCCAGGTGTTATCTGAGGACACCCTGGGTGGGGGTGAGGCTGGGCTCCTAATTACAGCAGTTCTCTCCTTCTATAAAGCAAGGCCTCTGAGGAAGAGCTGGCCTCCCAATACTGCTTGCAATGGTAGCAGAGGCTGCCTAGTTAGGCGAGCCTGGTTAGCCAAAAACAGGATTTCTTGACAGAATCTTCCTCACTTTGATGTTGCCTTTGTTTTTAAGTTAATCATTCATTTATTTTGTAAATGTTTTTGTGTGTATATATTTGTGTGTGTGCATGTCAATAAAGCAGAGTTAGTTTGGGATGATTAGAAATAAGACTTCATGAGGGCCAACCAGCATGCTTATAAGCTGCCAGTGCTATGATCTTTGAATCTCATATTGCAAAACAAATTGTAAATTCTAACATGAATAGTACTGTATATGCTGAAGATAAAAGGAAACATACAGTTTTTCCATATCCAGGGCCAGAACGTATGTGGCAAGATTGTTGGAGTGAAGAACAATTGTGAACAAAATTTTCCAAACAATTTAGGGATTGCACATAATTGGTTAACTAGAGGGTTAATCATCCAATCACTCTAAAAATCATTGTGAAAAGCATTCTCACACACAATGCCTGAATTCTAAAGGAAATATTTGGACATTTTGAGTTCGATTTTAAATTTTCAGAGTTTTCACTGAGGTAACATTTGCTTTTGAGGTGTGTAATCTGGGTTCAGCAAGTTGTAATTCAATGGCCTTTGATGTTCACTGCTTGTGTATGAATGGTGCTGAAGATTGCAGTCCAATATTTTCCATGACAATGTGGTGGCAAGCCTATGACATCTTTATCTGTTCTAGTCATCAAAGTGCCCTTACTGCCAGAATGTAACCAAAGGTGTTAGAAATGTAAACAAGACTGTCTCTGTGCACCAGAGAATGTGACTGGTATACCAGTATCAAAAGCCAGTGCATTTTGGGCGATAGTAAACTGTGTTACAATGTGTCCAATACCCTAAAGCTGTCTAAAGCAGAAATAAGCACTGAATCTAGAGAATATGACTGATTTGTGCACAGCAACAGATTTTCAAAATATTAGGTGCATTTTCTTTTGTTTAATTTGGGCTTTTTGCAACCTATTAGCTTGAGCTAAGTTTTGTAATAACTACCGAGACACCATATCACAATTTTTGAGAGCTCTGCTTTTGATGGCTTGCAATAAGCTATGCAGAATATTCCCACTGGGAGGGGAAAGAAGTTGTAAACTGTCACATATATTGCCATTTACATGATTTGGAGCTTGGGGATCTTTTTTTTAGATTTTTAACTTCAGATGATCACAGATTTTTCTGTTTTGAAAACAAGTTGAATGTAAACCAACTCAAAGAAGCACAGAAAGGCAATTTTAAAAAACTAATTAATTGATATTAAAAATTCACATGCTCTGAATTTTTTTTTTTTTACCATGGTTAAAGAACACATATTTTATTTTCAGAACCAATCAAAAACAGTTTTATTGATAAACACAGAGTAGAATTCAACTGTCTGTCTGAAGTTCACAGCCAGCCAGTTAGCACTGTGAAAATATATTAACACTTATCCAAAAGAGGTAATTAGAAAGTGTCAAATGAAAACACTAATAAAAATTAGTTTATAAAAATCCAAACAAACAAATCTGTTCTAAGGAAAAGAAAACGATTTTCATTTTGATAAAACTATTAATTTAGAATTTTAAATGATAGAATTAACATTTCTGTTATGTTCAAATCATACAAAATAGTGCAGATGTCAAATTAAAAAATATTTATTGACTTTTTAATTAATTAATTAAGTTAATTTTGTTAATCCTCATCCAAGGATAATTTTTCCATTGACTTTTTAGAGACAGTGGAAGGGGGGAGGTTGAGAGAGAAAGATCAATTGGTTGTCTCCCGCATGTCTGCCCCAATGTGGGTCAGGGACCAAATCTGCAACTCAGGTACATGCCCTTGACCAGAAATCAAATCTGATACCCTTTGATGCCTGGGCTGACACTCTAACCACTGATCCATAACAGCCAGTGCTACTTAATATTTATTTATTTATTTATTTATTTATTTATTTATTTATTTATTTACTAGAGGCCCAGTGCACAAAATTCATGCATGGAGGAGGGTGGATGTCCCTCAGCCCAGCCTGCACCCTCTCCAATCTGAGACCCCTCGAGGGCAGTCGGATATCCCTCTCACAATCCAGGACTGCAGGTTCCCAACTGCTCACCTGCCTGCCTTCCTGATTACCTCTAACCGTTTCTGTCTGCCAGCCTGATCACCCCCTAACCACTCCTATGTCATCCTAATTGATATCTAACTGCTCCCCTGCCAGCCTGTTTGCCCCAACTTCCCTCCTCTGCAGGCCTGGTCATCCTTAACTTCCCTCTCCTGAAGGGTTGATCGCCTCCAACTACCCACCCTTGCAGGCCTGGTGCTTCCCAACTGACCTCCCCTGTTGGCCATATTGTTGTGGCCATCTTGTGTCTACATGGGGACAGGATTTTTGACTACTTAGGGACAGCTATCTTAATCTTCTATGTTGAAGTGATTATCAATCTGTGAATTACTTTTTTATTATATAGGATAGAGGCCTAATACATGGGTGGGCGCCAGCTGGTTTTCCCTGGAAGGTGTCCCAGATCAGGATGGGGGTTCCTTTGGGGCATGGAGTGGCCTGAGCGAGGGGCCTATGGTGGTTTGCAAGCCAGCCACGCCCCCTGGTGGTGACCCAAGTGGAGGCCCTGGTATCTGGAACTTATTTACCTTCTATAATTGAAACTTTGTAGCCTAGAGTGAAGCCAAGCCTCCTGCCTGTTCCATGGCCAGCAGCCATTTCTGTTTGGATTTGATTACTTTCTATAATTGAAACTTTATAGCCTTGAGTGGAGGCTTAGGCCAGCCAGGGCAGGCAGAAAGGTTGGCTTTTCCTGTTGCCTGGGAAACCCAAGCCTCCTTCCTGCTCTGTGTGGTTGGGTTTATTTGTATACTCGCTCTGATTGGCTGGTGGGTGTGGCTGGTTAACATGGCTCATGGGTATAGCGGAGTTATGGTTAATTTTCATATTACTCTCTTATTAGGTAGGATTTGAGGCCCAATGCACGAAATCCATGCAAGAGTAGGTCTTCCTTCCTCTGGCTGCTAGCACCAGCTTCCCTCTGGCACCCAGAACCTAGTCTTGCTTCCCTCCAGCCACCCACCAGCACCTGGGACATGGGCTTCCCTCTGGCCCTTGCTTCATCCAGAATGACATCTGGAAGGACATCCGGTCTAATTAGCATATTGCCCTTTTATTATTATTATAGGCTTTTAGAGAGAACGAGGAAGAGGGGCCAGGGAGAGAGAAACATTGATTTGTTGTTCCACTTATTTATACATTAATTTGTGGACTCTTTTATGTGCCCTATCCTGGGATCAAACCCACAACCTTGACATATCAGGATGACACTAACCAACTGAGCCACCTAGCCAGGGCCCCCAAGCTTTTGTAAATTTTGTTTTTTCCTCTAAAAAAAGACATTCTTGAATTTTCTACAAATGCTGACATAGAGAATTAGTTTCAAAGGGAAATCTATGTTTTAAGAACAAATAGGCCAGATTAATGCTCTATTTGGTCATTCTGTAAAAGTAAATATAATTGTCAATAAATAAATAGTCTATGACTGATTAACAAAAGTAGAAACATATACCTATGGACATTTTTAAAGACTGTCTAATTAAAAAAAAATATTTGTACATGTCCTTTATTCCATTTGTGAACATTATATGTTTAAGTAATGTAAAACATCACTATTAAGTGAGAAACATTTTACTACTCATTAGTTTAATGAGGACCAGAAGTTATTTATTATCCCCATTTAACCACTCTTCTTCCATTGGCACTATCATCTTTTCTCGCCTGGGTTATTGTAGTATCTGTGGGAAAGAACTCTTTTTTTCTTATTGCCAAAGAGCAGCCAGAATGATGCTGTTAAAGTAGAAGTCATCTTATGACACTTCTCTGCAAAATCTCTCAGTCATTTTCCATTTTGTTAAAGGTAAAAGCCAAAATCTTTCTGCTGGCACCAAAGACCCTAGATGTCCTGTTCCAATCCTCTACCTTCACTTTGCATCTCTGACTACATTTCCCATCTCTTTCCCTCCTTGCTTTTTCTTCAGGATGTTTGCATTGACTCTTCTCTCTGCTTGGAAAGCTCATCACAGCTACCTGTGAGACCCACTTTCTCATTTATCCAGGTTTTGACTCAAATGTCACCTTCTCATTGAGGATTTTCTTGCTCATCCCAAGATTGTGGCACAAATGCACAGATTGTAACTTCCTCGCCTGATTTGATTTGATTTTTTAACACTTACCACTAATAGACTGTATATTTTACTTTCTAATCTTATTTATTATCAGTCTCTTCCACTAGAATATAAACTTCATTTGACAATGAATTTTCTTGTTTTATTTCTTTGCTAGAGGCCTGGTGCATGAATTCATGCACCAGTGGGGTCCCTTGGCCTGTTCTGTGTGATCAGGCTGAAACTGGCTCTCTGAAATCCCCCGAGAGATCCCAGATTGTGAGAGGGCACAGACCAGGCAAAGGGACTCCACTGGTGTATAATCAGGGCTGGGGAGGGACACAGGAGATTGCCCAGCCAGGAAGTGATCAGGGGAGGGCTCCAGGGCATGTCTGACTGTCTTGCTCAGTCCCAATCAGCCAGACCCCAGCAGCAAGCTAACCTACCAGTTGGAGCATCTGCCCCCTGGGGGTCAGTGCATGTCATATCAATGGGTCGACCAGTCTACTGTCTGCCCCTGGTGGTCAGTGCACGTCATCATGAGCAGTTGAGTAGCCTTAGCATATGATGCTTTGATTGGTTGAACGAACAGCCAGATGATCGGGCACCTAGCATATTAAGGCTTTTATTATATAGGACTCCTAAGCTCTGGGATACACAGAATACAATGCTCAGGACAGTCACTGTTTTGAGATCTGGGATCCAGGAATAAGCAAGACTTGATCCTCGTGACTTGATCCGCTAATGAGAAAAATAGAAGATAAGCAAGTAAACAGGTAAATAAGATGGCAGGATTAGGGATAAATGCTATGAAGAATGACATGATACTGAAATATGATAGTGACCAGTGGTAATAGGTAGTGGAAGCTTATACTTGAGTGGTCTGGTCTGGGAGGTCATACCTAAGAAGTGACATTTGAGCTGAAGCTTGAAAGACAAATAGCAATGCAAAGATAATTGTGTCAAAATAAGTGGTATATATCATATGGGAGAATAGAATTTCACATTCAGTAATTTTCATTATTATTTAGCAAGGATTTATTTCTCAAATATGGCTAGTTGGTATACTGGTTTCTAAATAACTTAAGGTATGGTGCTTACTATAAAGATACTGTATATCTGGGGTATGATGTTCATTATGAAGCAACAAATAATGTAAAATGGAATTTCAATAAGAAGAAGCAAACAATGAAAGTGGGCTGTAACACTTGGTGTACCCAGCTGTTCTCTCACCTAATCCACTCTCCTTTCCTGCCTGGGCTATTCAAGTTGAAACCATTCTCCCTATTTCCACTCTTTGACCCTTACATGATATTCTCCACACAACATCTGTTCAAAGATTTCAGTAACTTCCTTTTGAACTTAGAATAAAATTCATATTTCTTGCCATGACATAAAGGTCCTGCATAACTTACTCTGCCTACCTATCTTTTCTAAGAAGTCTGCTGTCTCACCAAGCCCCAGCTATGTTTTCTTTATGTTTCTAATTTTCTAGAAAATATGGGGGATTAATAGGCTTTAGGAACCAAGTTCTTTGTATGCCCTCTGCCTTAAGTATTTTTTACTCATCTCCTCATTATTCAAGACTCGCCTTAAATATCAAGCCCACATGGAAGAACTCCCTGACCATATTACCTAAATACCATCTTTATCCTATAACCTTACCCAATTGCATTTTCTTCCTAGTTTTTTGTTATGTAATATATTTCCTATATTACTTTACCAGTTAATTATTTGTCTCCTTCTACCAGGATGTCAGCTCTGGTTCCTCACAATGTCTCCAGAAACTAAAAAAAACATTTTTTTATGCACTTCTGAAATGTAATAGGTGGATAGTAAGTTTAATTGAATGAATAAAAATAGAAAACCATTAAAATATTTTAACCTATTTATATGAAATTTAAAAAGCAGCTGTCAGAGTAGTCTGGCAGGGAGATTATGTGTATCAAAACTGAAAGTAAAGAGGAATTGAAAGCTGCAAGGTATTTCATAAAAGAAATCAATAGGATCCTATCACTGACAAGACCTGGAGAGCTGCAATGAAATCAAAGGAGAATACATCAAAGGAGAGTACATCTGTAATCATCAGTGAATAAGTCAAAAATAATTTTGGGAAATATTCCAATGGGTAGATGAAATAATTCTTATAAGATATTAGGAATTAGCAAAGGTTACTCTATGATTGGGGATCATTCTGTGCACAAATTTGTTTTCCTGTTGTTATCTTGCAATATTATTGTTGCTTTTATTGTTGTGCATTTATTTGCAATTTAGGGTCCATAAAGAAGCATGAGCAGCTCTCATAGAGTAAATTAGGCACTTTGAGGAAGTTGTATCTTATCTTTGGGGACATCAGGGTCCTATGGAGTAAACTGCTACTCTCCCACCCTCTACCCCATTTCCACATGATAACATAGCCTTAAAGAAAAATCTTAACTACTCTTTCAACTGTGTTTCTCTTTCCTAGCTCCATCTATCAAAATACATTAAAGCCATCACATTTCCCTACATCTGTTTTATCCTGAGCAATTTATCTAGAGAATTGACTTAGTCAGTATGCCTCACAACCACTTTTTACTCTTCAAAAGCATTAAAAATTTCAAAGAATTTTTGTTTATGTGGGCTTTCTCTACTAATACTCACTACATTAGAAATAGAACCTATATGCTTGCAAGAGAATGAAAAATTAAATAATGTTATTAAACAATAGTGCTTTGAAAATAGTTTTGACCTCACAGGCTCATTAAGAGTGGTAAGCTCCCCAGATCACATAATAATAACTAGTATTTATGTAGATCTAGTCAAACTGCCTTTGCTTCTATGAGGAAAAAGAGAAGTATGTCAGAATTCCCATACACTTTATAGAATAGCTATACAGATTGGATATAGTAATAAAAGTAAAAGTTTTTGCACCAGTATAAATTCTTATACATATGTAAGAACAAATTTTAAAGTTATTAATAACTCAGTAAAAATGAGTTTTGAAGATCTGACAGTTTTTACATTGGCTTTTGAAGTATTCTTCCTTCTGTCTTTGTGAATTATGGATGTTAAATTTTTAAAAATCACATCTAGGGTCATTTTGATTAGCTCAAAGCAGGAAATAGTTTAGCATACTTACCAGTAAAGTCTTAATTTTTTTTATAGTACTTTAGTTTACTCTTTATTCTCAGTCTCAAGTTATAAATCGTGGAATATAAAAAATGCCAGCTTAGGACTTCTTCATAAAGTACAAGATGGCATCATTAGTGCCAAATGCAAAATCTAGAGTGCGATAAATTCAATTGCAAATTCTTTAAAGAAAGTTTGAGACAAGAGGAACTAATATTCCTATGAATTACAATAGCTATAACTTGCTTGATGTTTTTAATTTACAATGCTCTAATTTTTTTAAATTTCTTTATTGATTAAGGTATTACATATGTGTCTTTACCCCCCCACCCCCCATTGCCTTTCATACCCCCATTCATGCCCTCACCCCTATGTTGTCTATGGCCATTGGTTAGGCTTATACTCATGCATACAATTCCTTTGGTTTATCTCTCTCCCTTACCCCCACCCCCCCTTACCTTCCCTCTAAGTTTTGAAGCTCTGATTGATGTTTCTCTATCTCTGGATCTGTTTTTGTTCATCAGTTTATGTTATTCATTATATTCCATAAATGAGTGAGACCATGTGATATTTATCTTTCTCTGACTGGCTTATTTCACTTAGCATTATGCTCTCCAATTCCATCCATGCTGTTGCAAATGGTAAGAATTCCTTTTTTTTTTTTTTAATCATAGCATAGTATTCCATTATGTAGATGTACAACAGTTTTTTAATCCACTCATCTTCATACTCATGGTATTCTGTGATGTTACAAGTTATTTTCTATATCTCTGTTTTATAGAAGGAAAAAAAAAAAAACAGGTTTAGGAAGTATATTACTTTTCCATGGCTGCTATACAAATTACCACAGATATAGTGACTTAAGACAACACAAATTTATAGCACAATTTAGTTCTTTAATTAAGAAATCCAAAATGGTTGTCATTGGATTAAAGTCAAGGTATCTTCAGGTCAGCATTCTTCCCTGGAAATGATAGGGAAGAATCTATTTCCCTGTCTTTCCCAGGGTCTAGAGACTGCCCACATTCTTTATCTCATACATTTTCCTCCATCTTCAATATCAGTAACACTGAGTTGAGTCCTTCTCAGGATGCCATTTCTCTGGTTCTGTCTTCTCCTTCCCTTTCTATTTTTAAAAGACCCTTTGCACCCAACGGGATAATCCAAGGTAATCTTCTTATTTTAAAGTCATCTGATTAGCAAACAATTTCATTTGCAAACTTAATTTTCCTTTGCCATGTATCATAATATATTTATAAATTTTAAGGATTAGAACATAGATATCTTTGGAGAGAGAGAAATTATTCTGTCTACCATAAGAAAGATAAGCTTTTTGCCAAGTGCATCAAACTAAAAAAGGTGAGATTTAGACTCAAATCTGGTCCTCTGACTCTTGTTCTTCCAAGGTGGGCTGTCCTTCTCTTGTCAGTCTTAACAAAGAATGAGGGCCAGCCAAACACTGCTGGAAGAAGGTTAGAGGTAAAGATGATTGGGCTGTGAAATCAGCACCGCCCATAAGGGAATTGGGGCCTTTATGGAGAGATTGTAGGCTAGTTGTTTGCTGAAACAAATAAAAAAAATGGATTTTTTCTCTTTTTCTTTCTTTGTCTACATTTTATGTTTATCAATATCTACTCTTTATCTTCTCTTTGTTTACTTAAATGATCATTATATGGAAATGACATATAACTTAAATGTTAGGATACACTTTTATTTTAAAATACATTGTTTTAAAACCTGTTGTCTGTTTATCTTTCCTTACTTTTTAATTAAAAAGAAAATCTAAAATAAATTGTTTTTAAATTCTGTAACCCAATGTCTGTGTTAGACTAATAAACTTCTGTTTGTGATATATGAAAGGATTTTTATTTTTGCAAATTGGTGATTTTTGATAGAAAAAAACACAAGTATTTGCTTATCTTCTTTATTTTACACAAATATGATATCTTGGAAAAAGTAATACATTCATCTAAATCCATGATGTGCAAATTCATTAGTCAACAGAGCCAAATACCAACAGTACAACGATTGAAATTTCTTTTGAGAGCCAAACTTTTTAAACTTAAACTTCTTCTAATGCCACTTCTTCAAAAACATTCACCCAGGCTGTTGTATTTTGTGGAAGAGCCACACTCAAGGGGCCAAAGAGCCACATGTGGCTCGTGAGCTGTAGTTTACCGACCACGGATCTAAATGAGTTGGCATGAATCTACTCAGCCAATTAAATATATTGCTAGATATGTTCTGGGAAACAGGAAACATGTTTTGATAAGGGTGAAAAGAGAGATGAGAGAGGGCCATGACAATAGTGGGTGAGGATCCTGGGAGGCAAGTATTCTTATTGATGGGTAATTTGAGAAAGATACTTAATCACTATGTGCAATGGTTTCCTCATTTATAAAATGGTATTATGATAGCATCTTATTTTAAGTGTTGCAAAAATTAAATGAGTTAATTTATGTAAAATACTTAGAACACTGCTTAGAGTTTCATATATATTGAGTTGAATTATTTTAATGTGCACCTGCTATAATTATTATTATTATTTATATTAAGTGATAACCTGGGACTATAAAAGGATGGGGGAAAAAAAGGGTTTTAAGAAAAAACATTGTGCCTAATTCATAATTTTTTCTAAAGTTTAGACTGTTTAGACATTTAGACTGGAGATGTCTGCATCTCTTGTTAATAAGAAGGAAATGTCTTCTGCTTTTTTTTTTTTTTGTAAAAGAATATGCCTATAAATATACATATCTCTATCTATCTTAAAGTTAAAGAAAAAAAAAAAAAAGCTTCTACTTGAACCTGAGACCTCTGTCTAACATTTGATCCCAAAGAGCTCCAACCAGAGGGCCACTCTTACTGCTTTTGTGCCTTCACCACCTCCTCTATTCTCAATCTCCTACAATTTAGCTTTAAGGAATATCAGTCCTTTATCACCATTAAATCCCCATTAAATCCTTCTCAAAGAAATATGGGCAAAATAGAGGTAAACTATGGCATCCACTAAGACTTAGGTTAAAATCTTTCCAAGTTATTTAATCCAGCTGAGTCTCAATTCACTTTTATCTTTAAAATGGGAATAATCAAGGATGGTGAACACTCAACATAGTACCTATTGCATAATTTTTATTTTTATTTATGTGTATTTTAAAATAATAGCAAAAAGTGTGAAAAATATCATTGTTATTTTGTGTACCAAACTTAATAAATGGTCAAGGATTGTGTAATTTTAAAGGAGCAGATAGAGCCTTGGCAGATGGATCAGTTGTTTGGAGTGTCATACCATACATCAAAAGATTGTGGATTTGATTCCTGGTCAGAGCACATTCCTACATTGTGAGTTTCGTCCCCAGTTGGGGCGCATAGAGGAAGCAACCAATAGTTTCTCTCTCACATTGATGTTTCTTTCTGTCTCTTCCTATTCCTCTCTCTCTAAAATCAATAAAAACATATTCTCAGGTGAGAATTAAAGGGAAAAAAAAAGGCCTAAAAATAAAATAAAATAATAAAGGGGCAGGTGGAGAGTTAACTAGACATTGGATTTGGGTATTGTCACTTGGCAACATCACTTTCTGACAAATAGATACAAAATATCTAACATTATTGGTCTTACTTTACATGTATCAGAAATTTGATGAATAGCTTTGGTAACAATTGTCTTATTAGTATTAAATTTTATTTTTTATTCCTAAAACAATATTACTTGAGCCCTTCTTAAGCTGTGGTTTCAACACTTGTTAAAAATTTGAAAAAGTTTGGAAATATGTTTAGATGTGATAAAAACACATTGAAGAGGAACTAGAACCCACACAATACCTGGTGTTACACTTAGGAGGGAACACTCAGTCATTTTAGAAAGGTATTACAAATATAAGATTCTTTTAATTCAGACTTTATATAACTGAGAAAAGATAATTTTAAAAAATAAAAGTGGAAAAAGAAAGAATATGTGACATAACGTGACAAAATAAAAAGTAATAATAATTAAAAATTTTTTAAAAAGTTCAATTGCCCTAAGCCACATTTTCTGGAGATTTATGCACATCAAAAACACAGCCTTTACATTTATTCGTATGAGTAAATTCACATTAAATCATATGCCTTAAATTATGTGAGGCCTTCGGGAAGATACCCTGTCATAATATTAGACCAACCTGCATTTTTAAGTTCAAGTCCTTTTTTAGTCCCTGTGTGTTGGTGGTATGTTTAATAATTTGTTTAAATAAATACTCCTTGTAAATGGTGCATTTATAAACTTATTTTTAAGATACCTCTGATTTGTCCTTCTAAATGAACAAAGAAATGTATCCCGTAGTGAATAAGCACATATTTTCCTTCAGCTCTATTCTCCTTGTCAAGCTGCAGGAAATTCTTCACCTGTTGTTTTCATGTCTGACTCATGTTAGAGATGCTGGATTGTCAGAGTCCAAAAGTTGTCTGATACTTTTCAGGTATACATATGTGAGAAGCTCAGGTATGACACTTCTGAAGCCAGAGATACTTCTCCTTTTCTAATAGAACAGGCTGGGAATTCTTTGTACCCTCATCAATCAATTTTCCATGCCTTGACCTCTGGTTACTTCCATCAGAGGTAGCAAACTCTGCATAGTGCTTCCTGGAGACTCATGGGGATTGGAAAATGTATCCATGACACTGCTCTCCTTTTGATAGCTTTTTGTGGTCTTCAGCATTATGGAGGTAGTCTGAGATGTCCTTTGTTCAAGGTCCCCAAAGTTAGCAGGGGTAAAAGCTCTTAGGGGAGCTGAACAGAAACCCACCTGAGGTCCCAGAGCCCATCAGAGTCTGTGCACAGCTAATTTATTCTTTCAGTATATTTATTGATCAAGTCATTGCTCTGCCTAAAATATTTTTTGTCAATACATTTGCAATGAAACAACAACAAACAAAATAAAAGCAAACTATACAAACAAATAGTTTGGCCCACAATTTGCTCTAACTTTAAAAATAAGCTACTACAGTTCTTGAAAAATTGGAAACAATAAATGTTCCAAATGCTATTAACATAACATGTGAAAAAGATTTACTCAAATTGCTCAGTACATATATTAAGCGTATACTTCCTATTCTCAATGCTGTTTAAATAAGTACTACTTGGGGAACTTATATGACTAAGAGCTTTGCTGTCTAAGCTGTTTATTTTTATGAAGGCCATCTCTTTTTCAAGGCTTACTTCAAATATATACCTTCTCCCCTATTTTCCAGCTCCTGATACCAGGATTATAAACCATATCTATACTAATAAAAGGGTAATATGCTAATTAGACCAGGTTGACCAGACATCTTCCAGATGTCTGACTTCCTTCTGGACAAAGCCATGATGATGAGGGCCAAGGCAGAGGCAGTTAGGAGCAATCAGGCCAGCAGGGGAGCAAGCAGTTATGGCCAATATTAGGCTGGTGTGGGGGAGCAAGCATTTAGGGGATGATCAGACTAGCAGGGGAAGGCAGTTGGGGGCGATCAGGGAGGCAGGCAGGCAGGTAGAGATGGTTAGGGGTGATCAGGCAGGCAAGCAAGTAGTTAGGAACCAGCAGGCCTGAATTGTGAGAGGGATGTCTGACTGCCAGTTTAGGCCTTATCCCAGGATCTGGTCAAAACTGGCAGTTGAACATCCCCCAAGAGCTTTCAGAATGGAGATGGTGCAGGCTGGGCTAAGGGACACCCGCTCCAATGGATGAATTTCATGACTGGGGCCTATAATGTATAGACATAAAAATGTAACACAGATTGTTTTATATTTATTTCTACCTTTCAGTTTATCAGATCTATTTGAATCTACAGTTTTTAATTAAAATGATAAAAAGTAAAAAAATATATCTCTACACAATTTGTATGTTCATTCTTTGAATTATGTATTTTCCTTGTAGCAAACATTTATTTCCAAACAATACACAGAATAGTTTTTTTTTTTAAGTGAGTTGGAAAAAAATAACTTAGAATTTTTTTACTATAAAACTTTTAAATATGGGTTTATGCTATTCTCGCCTCCTCCCACAACCACATCAAAATTACAACTAAATTATAGAATAGCCACCCCTGAGAAATGTAGATGATAAAAAGGAAAATAACCTTATAAGGTGATATGATCATAAATTCCTAACTAAGAAGGTTATGGTTGATAATCATGCCCCAATCCCATAAATTCTCTAGTGAAAATTCTTAAACCAGCCCTGTCCATTGTTCTTGTCATCTAGGTTAACACACCTTTGAAATACCAGAAGTAATATATATCAAAGGTGTATTAAACCTTAAAATAGCACATAATCTTGCTGACTGTCCTATAATGCAATCCCCACCTTGCTTTCTACCAATCTTCCTTCCATCTTTTTATAATGCACAAAAGTGTTAGGTCGCCAAAGGAGAAACACACAAGGACAGAATAGTGAGGAATTATGAATTTATTCAATCATTTACACACCAGGTGGTGGAGCCTGAATGGCTCCAGCACCCCAGTGACAGGAGTCAGAGATTTTTAAAGGACTTTTGGCAGTTTTTTTCTGGACAGAGAATTCTCTGTGCAGGTCTGGATACTGGGAAGTCCAAAGGGGAGAGATAATGGTCTTAGCAAATGGAATGTGGTCTAAACAACTGGAATGTCCATTGTGAAGTGGCCTAAAGGTCAGTTCCTAGAGGAGCGGGAATCGATTCAATTATTTGATCAGACCTAACATTCCAGCCTTTTAGTTTTATGGAATAGGGACAAGGGTCATATCTTCTGTAATTGCTTCCTGCTGATGTGGGACATCGAGATCACAGGGTAATGGACTTTGACAATAGTCACCTGGGTGAGGGGTCACAGCGGCATGATTTCCCCAAGAGACTGGTTGGTGAAGACTTGAAAACGGTCCTATTGAGGTAAAAGTTGATCCTAAGGCTGTCATAGCATCAATTGTCTGGTTTTGCTGCTTTTCTGAGCATGGAACTGAAATAAAACTGAGGCCTAGATATTATCTTTAGGGAGGAAATGATCAGGGGTCTAAGTTGCCTGACTAGTGTGATATGAAAGAGGAGGGTAGGTTACCCTGAGGGTGAGGTTCTTGTTTTCCCAGTTTTGCCCCTTACTGGGCATCCACAGCTTTCTTGTATGTCCTTAGACAGGGTTTCAAAGTACAATAGTATAGCAGTGGTTAAGCTTCCTATGGCAGTTCCAACCCCTGATATGATGCCCAGGGCTATTAAAAGTGAGATTATCTGGACTTCATATATGATGGGTTACAAGGATAGGTAAAAACTGATCATTGGGGGTTACATTTACTTTGGTGAGAGTTAGATGAGAGTACATGTTCCTGTCCAGATGGTGGGAAGACAGATGTATGTGTTCTCCCCACAAAGGAAGAAGAATCCCTCATCATTGAGATAATCTGAAAGGTACAGAGAGAAGAGATGTACTAAAGGATATGAGATTCCCTTTTCCAGTTCCACACTCCAAGCTGAGAGGGTAGTTGCCTTGGCATTACCAATAATGGGTGACAGATGAGTGGTTGAGATTTTATTGTAGTGAAAGTGGGTGGAATGCTAGAATGGGCTGTTGTCTAAAGGAAAAGAGAAAGGGAAGGAAAGGAGAGTTGAAGCCTGGGGCCTGGATGGTTGGATAAGAAGTAAAACAGACTAAATATAGGAAATAACCATTGGCTTCTGGGGAGACCTGGTAGTCAACCCATTGAGACCAATGGCTGTTTGGTAGTTCTAGGTTAACTGTGATGTTGCAAGCTGATGATGGGAGATGGCCTTTTGTTATATGCCCTGTGACTTTGTAAAACATAAAGGGGCTTGGACGATTAGCGGGCTGTATAGAGTGATAGGACCTATGACTGGGAGGGAGGAAGGAGTTACCTTAGTAAGAAATAGAATATAATAACAGAAAAGAAGAGAGGCTTGATTTGCCTGGGTTGAGGGATAATTACCTAGAAGGTTGTCTGCATTTTTGAAAAAGATAGTACCCTTTTCCTTTTTATAAGCTAGAGTGATTTTTACCTGATTCCATCTCTAGATTGGTATAGGGATGGTGGAATAAGTTGAAGAGGAGAAGAAAAGGCAGTTCCAGTGATTCCTGGCTAAGGAAGGAATGGGTAAGGTTAAGTGTTCATTTGAGATGAGTGGAGGTGAGAAAGTTTCTTATGGGTGTAGGAGAGGTGGGCTGGAATAGGATGAGGAGAGCTAATTCACACTTCCAGGGTCAGGATTGTCCCAAGGGAGGGAAGGGTGTGTTTCTAGAAAGAAGGAAATCTTTTCCCATGGGTAATTGAAGTCCCTTTGTAGAAGGAAGTCTCATGGAAAGGTAAGAATCCTAATGTAAAGGGAGAGAGGGCAATAGCTAGGACCGGGAGGATTTGTATTGGGAGAGGAGGTGGGCTTTCAGGGAAGTCAGGGTTATTAGGGTACACAGGGAGCACCTTTAGGGGTGTTCACTCATTCTTTCTCTTCTGGGATGCAAGCAAGGCAGATTCTGATTGGCCTCATCAGGTGGCTGTAATACTTAGGAGACTCCAACTCATGTGGAGGTGTTCTGGGGATGGGTTTTAATCAGGAAAGGTAGAACCATGGAGTATGTATGATAGTTTAATTGTAATTGGTGCAGTTAAGGGTACCTGATAAGGGACTTGCATTCAGGGATGTAAATTATTGATGGATTTCCTTTAGTAGGAGTAGGGGGGATGTCCCCTATAAAAGTTGAGTGAAGACCTGGGTCAGCATGTTCTTCAGTAATTGTATGATGAGATTTAAAATGGGGACATAGTCTCTGAGAGGGGTCTCTGTGGAAGGGAAGTTTCCTAATAAGAATAATAAAAAGGGTCTTTCATACTTGAGTTCAAAGGGACTAAGAAAAGATGGTGCATGGGGGAATTGTCCTGTTGTGCATAAAGGTTAGAGGTAGGAGAATAGTTTAAGGATTTTTAGTTTCAAGAGTTAATTCAGTTAGGTGAAACTTAATTAAAAATTTGTCTTTTCTATTTTGTCTGAAGATTGGGGCTGGTAGGGGGATGTAAGTTCCACTGGATGTCCAGAGTTGAGTTATTTGAGATATGAAAGCAGGTCAATTTTTTTATTGTAATGAGGTGAGTCAAACATGGGGGGAGGGAATGGCTTCTACCTACCCTGAGACAGTGTCTATAAGGGTTAAGATATATTTGGTTATTTTAATAAGGAGCATATGATGAAGTCAATCTGCCATTCTTGTCCAGGGATTTGGCTCCTTGACTGTTGAGCAGGGAAAGAAGGAGGTCTAACCTGTCTTTAATGAGTTACTGATTAACAACTAGAACAGGTTTTGGTAATATCTTGCAATAGGGAGGCTAGGCTAGAACATGTGATGAGGGGTTTTAGGAGTGTAAAAGCAGTCTTATCATATATGTAGGGAATTGTGAATAGCCTGTAAGATATTGGGGGCCTGTCCCTGGGGAAGGATATATTTTCCCTAAAATTTTAACCATGGATCTTCCTGAGTGAATAGCCACTGAAGTTCCTCTGAAGTGTATTAGGGAGTTATATGGGGTATAGCTAAGAGTTGGGAAGGTGGAAGCTTCCTCTGAGCCGCTGCCTTAGCCTCCTTGTCTGCTTTGTTATTTCCCTGTATTATGGGATCATTCTTGACTCAGTGATCTTTGCAGTATATGACTTTAAAATATATATATATATATATATATATATATATATATATATATATATATATATTATTGATTTTATATATATTTTATATATAATATATAATATTATATATATATATATATATATATATATATATATATATATATATATATATATATATATATATATATTATTGATGTTTTACAGAGAGGAAGAGAAAGGGATAGAGAGTTAGAAACATCAATGAGAGAGAATCATCGATCAGCTGCCTCTTGCACACCCCACACTGGGGGTGTGCCCGCAACCAAGGTACAAACCCTTGACTAGAATCTAACCTGGGACCTTTCAGTCCGCAGGCTGCTGCTCTATCCACTGAGCCAAACGGGTTTTGGCTGTAGTGTATGACTTTTTTTTTTTTTAATTAAATCAATCTTTATTGTTCATATTATTACAAAAGTTCCTCATTTTCCCCCCCTCCACCAGGTTCCCACCCCACCCTCTGCCCTTTCCCCACCCCCATTGTCCTCATCCATAGGTGCACAGTTTATGTTCAGTCTCTTCCCACATCCACCACTCCCCTTTTCCCCAGGGAATTGTCAGTCCACTCCCCTCCTGTATCTCTGATTCTATTATAATCAACAGTTAATATTGTTCATCAGGTTTTTTAATTTCCTTGTTTTTTTTAATTAATAAACTTTTATATTTTTAAGAATAATTTTTAAAATCTAATAATTTTAAACCTTGTTTTTTCTGCCCTGGGAACTGAGAAGCAAACTTGTTTACATGTAAACTTGCTCTTGGGCTATCAACAGGCGTAGCCATTCAAATGTAAATGAACACATTATTTAAAGATAGCTGCTGGCTGGAATTGGATTACCTGTTCTGGGTGGGAAGGGCATGTCCTCCCCTTTCTCCATTAAAATTAAGGTGTTAGCTTTAAAACCTCTTTTTGGCAAGAGACCTTAAACTTTCAGAACTTTAATTTTTTCAGGTAGAAAATCAATTACTTAGTATTTTCTCAAATCAATAATACCTCCACATTCCCAAGTGTTATGCCCAAGTGTCATAAACCCCAAAGACTACCAGGGAGCCGAATCCAATGCAATTGCATAAAGCCTGTATTTATTTCGGACTAGTCTGAGCTTAGTCCCACTTACACCAAGGAGGGCATGGGGAGAAAGAGGAAGAACTTAACGTATCAATGGGTTTTCTAGGGGGGGTGGTGCCGCTACCTTGGCTGACCTGATTGGTTGGGTTAGGCCTAGGGTCCAGTTACCGGGAGCTGGACCCGCCCTACCCTGCCCTCTCACCCCGCCCTGCCCCCTCACCCCGCCCTGCCCTCTCACCAAGGATACACTTCAAACAAAAGACACATCCAAATAGATCAACCAACCTCATCCAGACCCCACATAAGGCACTCACAGATCAACACCCCAGCGCTACAAAAACTCAACACATCCAGATCTAAACGTTCATCACTTGATTCAGCAGACCCTCAAGTTCCCCCAAAAGTTTCCAGCCATGTCTGAGAGGCAGCCCTGGGGCATGGGCAGGCGAGGAGCAAGCTGTTCTGGGCCCGGCTGCTCAGGGCCTATCCTCTGTTGCTCTGAGCCCTAGCTGCTCCTGACCTGGCTTCTCCCAACCTGGCTGCTCCATGCCCAGCTAAGGTCTTCTTTGTATTCTTTCTTAAGTAATTTTATTATCTTTTTACTATAACTTGACTTCTTTACATTGAAAACTTCCTCGGTTTCTTCCTCCTCGTTCTGGAAGCTCAGCAGGCTGGCCCTCGGCGCCCCTTTGTTCTCCGGGGCCTCCTGCGCAGCTTCACCCTGTTGCCGGGGTCAGCACTGCCAAGGAAACAGCCCCTGGCCTCGGCTCTGTGGCCCACGATCAGCGGTCAAGGGCCCAGCGGCACCTCCCCACCGGGGGCCCTGTCGCCTAGGTCCTTGCTGGCGCCTGGCGGTGGCTCCTGCTCCTCATCGTGCTCTTCCCAGCCCTGAGCTTCCATCTCCTTCCTGCCAGGGCAATCCCGAGGCACAACCAACAGTCCCCTCTCCGTGCACAATGTGCGCGCCACCAGGGGCTCTGCCTTTTGTAGCTCCCCTGGGTTTCCGCCTTACTGCCCAATTTCCCTCTGTATGAGCCTGGGTCCCCAGGGTCTGGCCTAAAACTGGGGTTCAGAGCAGTCGGAACTGGGGCTCAGCACAGCCTGGAGCTTTTGTCTCCTTCCTGCTAGGGCAATCTAGCATCAGTCAACAGTCCGTCCTCTGCGCACAATGTGCACGACTCTGGGGGCTCTGCCTTTCGCCGCTCCCCTGGGATTCCGCCTCATTGCCCAGGCTCCTTCTGTTTGAGCCTGGGTCCCCAGGGTCTGGCCTAGAACTGGGGTTCAGTGCTGTCGGGTCTGGGGTTCAGCACAGTCCAGAGCTTTTAAATCCTTCCCTCTAGGGAACGCCAGCCAGGCACTCAGCCTCCCCCTCCTCTCCAGTTCTGTCCTCTCCAAGCATGCAGTGTGTCTCCATACCTTAGGCTTTTATAGCTCCTCTGATTTTCCTTCTGGTTTTCTCTTTCCTTCTTGAATTTCCAGTCAGTCAACTTCTTGTAGCTCTGGCAGTGTCCATTTTATATTTTAGTTGTATTTTATTGAAATTGTTGTGTGTGGCTAGGTTTAGGTGTTTACCTGTACAGCCTTCTTGGATCATTAAAAGGCAGTGTATGCCTTTTAAGAAGGCTGGAAAAGGGGAGAGAGGTTCCTAAATACCAGATAGGAAAGACCTGTTAAGGCTTTCAATAATAGTATCAAGGACTGTGAATGAGTGGTGGAAATAAATAAATTCTAGGCTCAGATGTAAGGACTTAAGCAACAGGAGAGAGCCTGGGTGGGGCTGCTTTAGCTTTATAGGAGAGAGGGGTCCCTTTGGATTTCAGGGGTGATCAGGTCCTGACTCACTGGACAACACAAACCTTCTACCCATTCACAAATAAACAGCTTTAGCCAAAAGGTAAACAGCCAGCTTTTACATTTATTACCACACTTTAAACACATTCTTTGTTTCAAGAAAATATACATTCAAAAAAGTACAGCATACCTTCTGAAATAAAAACTAAAAACAGATTAATTAAAACTTGTCTATAGATCAATGTTTCTGTATTTTATGTTATTTTAAAAAAATATTTAGATGTTTATCCTTTAACCCAGCAATGCTTCAAAGCCTTCAAGTTAATAAAGACTTTGGAAAATTATGTATAGGTATATGAGGATGAAGAAAATGTGGGGAAAGGAGAGAGCAGGCCCAGCAGCCTGTTCACAGGCCTCTAGCAGCTTAAAACTGCCACATTTTTCCTTAGAGATAACATGCTAAGGTTTGGGTGATGATGGGCTCAGCTCCTGAAGTAGCCATACTATTAAGTAAGCATTTGCAGTTTTAGTAAAAGAACTTTTCTTTGAGAGAGGGAAGAATAAGAAGGCGCTAAGGTGAGAGCAGTTTTTTTTAGCATTAAAAGTGGATGAGAATGTTGGCCTTGGGATCTAAAAGCTCAGTGATGGAGGGTCACTTCTTCATGTCATGTCAAAGAGGAGCTTTGCAAGAAGACTAAAGTTGTGAACCAAGAGGCAAGAGTACCCAGTGAGTCTGAGAAGGAAGAAAAATTCTTGTTCAGAGGAGGGGACAGTCATGAAGGAGGTAAGGTGTTTACCACCCAAGGAATGGCTTGGTCTTGTAGGGTGAGAGAGTTAAACTAAGGTAGGTGACTGGTATGGAACAACTGGGTTTTATGAGGGAATGAATAGTAGCCCTGGCTGGGCACCATGATAGAAAAGAAAAAGAGCGAATGGGGGTATTTAGTAAGATCCAGTGTAGAGGTGAGGTGGCTAATGGCTGTGAGATGAATTTGTTGACCCCCATAATAGAGACTGAGGAAGGGATAAGGGTCCCAACGAATTCGGGGAAAGCAGAATGAGTGGCCCCAGTGTCAATTAAAAAGGAAATCAGCTTACCTGCCACCACAATTTTTACCTGAGTCTCTGTCCTGGTTATGTAAGTCTTGAGGGCCCTATCAGGGCCTGGGCAGCTTCAGTCTTCAGTAGCCAGTCCCAGGAGGTCTGGCTGAGATCTGACCTGGGGGGGAAAGACTACAGTCTGATTTCCAGTGGCCTTCTCTTCCACACCTTGGCCAGGGACCAGGCAGGGGTCTCTCTCAAGTTTGAACAGGACTTGGCTCAGTGTCTTCCTTGTTGCATTTGAAGCATGGGCCTGGAGGAGTCTTAGCCCCTGACTTAACCCTTGGTAAGAGGACTGGCACTTTGTTTGGGTTTCATGAGAGTGATGGCTAGGAACTAGAAGGCCTCCTTCTGGGCCTCAGCCTTGGCCTGACCTTGCCTTTGTTTTTGGATTTGGGTCTCCTCATTTGGATTATTATTAAAGACCTTAAAGGTCAGTTTAAATAGATCTTTTTGAGGGGGTTGTGGACTTTTTCAAAGTTTGAGACATATGTTGGGGGATGATTGGAATATAAAATGGATGTTCAGAAGAAGGGCTCCCTCTGGGGAGATGGAGTCTAAGGTGGTAAATTTCTGTAGATCTCTGTGAGGAAGAAGAGAAAGAGAGCTGGGTTTTCGTCAGGGCCTTGAGTGATTTCATTAAGTTTGTCATAATTGACCACAATACCCTCAATTTATGTTGCCTCCTTTAGGAGTAGAATAGACTCGGGAATAGAACACTCTGTTGAGGAGGGTGGTTTTGGGGTGGCCCGAGAGCAAGTGTTAGGTGAACAAACGCTGTTTTGGAGCTTGTATTCTTGGGATTTGGGCTTTCAGGGCTGGAGAGAAGATGGTTGCTGGTTAGAAAGGTCTGGGTTTTGGGAATCTACTGCAGGTGAGGGAGGGAATAAGTAAGGGGGTGGAGGTCGATGGTCTGCTGGGTCAAAAGTAGATTTAGAATCAGAAGTGTTAGGGGTATGATGTTTTGTGTGAAGGAGAAAGATCTGATGGGTAGAGAAGAACTGAGAGAGGATTGGGACTGAAGGGTGAAAAAGGCCTGGATGTAGGAAATCTCTGACCATTTTTCCATTGCAGTGACAGTTATCTAAATTGCTCAGTGTGTTAAAATTGAAAGTGTTATTTTCAGGCCATTGAGACTTATTATCTAGCTTATGTTGTGGCCAAACAGTGTTACAAAATAAAATGAGGTGATTGGGCATGATCTCCCCCACTAGTGTGCAGAGGGAGTGTGATGAAGCCCACAAGAGAGGAACGGTGAGTCCAAAAGTGATGATTTAGGGTGGGCATCCCTGATGCTAAACAAGTCACCATGGAAAATGAGAGATGACCCTCTGGACTGGGCATCCCCAATCCAGAAGGACCCAAAGCCAAATGGCTGAGTAGTCTTTTGGCCAAGAGCTAGGATTTTGAGATCAGAGACTTTCACGAAGTCAGTGATAGTGAGTAGGAAGAAGACTCAGGATGAGGGGAATTGTGGAATGTTGGCCAGTGTGAGATAGAGGTTCAGCAATGGAAAAGGAGAGATTCCCGATCCAGAGTCCTCCTATGCTGGCTTGCAGGGAGAGGAATTCTGTAAGGGAGGAAGGCCTGATTGAGGCCAGTTATCAAGTCACCTGAATAGGATTCAGAGGTAAGCTCAAGTTGAGCTGCTGCTGCCTATTGCTCTCCGGGTACCAAACTCCAGTGCTCCCCATCCCCGTCGAACCCTCCGGGTTTTCAGCACCAAATGTTAGGTTGCCAAAAGAGGAATGTACAATAACAAAATGGTAAGGGTTTATGAATTTATTTGATCATCTGCACATCAGGTGACTGAGTCTGAATGGCTCCAGCACCCAGTGACATGAGTCAACGGTTTTTAAAGGACTTTTGGCAGGCTTTTTCTGAGCAGAAAACTCTCTGTGAAGATCAGGATTTTGGGAAGGCCAGTAGGGAGAGATAATGGTCTTAGCAAGTGAACTGTGGTCTAAGCATGTGGAATGTCCATTGTGAAGTGGACTAAAGGCCAGTTCCCAGATGAGGGGATATTGATTCAATTACTTGATCAGACATAACAACAACAACAACAAAAAAGCTGCAAAACTTATTCTCTGGAGTATCTGACAAAGGTGACCAGAAAGTCTTCACCATTGGAACCCACAGGACAACCTTGCCAAGACTTTAGGAGACATAGCAGATCTACTTAATATATAGAAAGAAACACAGGAAGGCAGCAAAATGAGAGGAAAAAAAAGAAACATATCCCAAATAAAACTTCAGAAAAATAACTTAAAAAAATGAATGCAAGCAATCTAATGGATGCAGAGTTCAACACACTGGTCATATGGGCAGTGAGAAATTATACAGAGATAGTAAGCATACAAAAGAACCAGTCAGAAAAAAAAAAAATACAATAACTAAAATGAAAACTACATTAGATGGAATCAACAGCAGATTAAATAAAGTAGAGAATCAAATCAGTGATTTGGAAGACAAAATAACAAAAAATACCCAATAAGAACAGAAGAAAAAAAAGAAAGAAAGAAAGAAAGAAAGAAAGAAAGAAAGAAAGAAAGAAAGAAAGAAAGAAAATGGGGATAATTTAAAGAACTTCTGTGGAAATATCAAGCACACCAACATTAACAACATAGGGGTACTAAAAGAGAAAGATAGAGAAAGAGGTTGAAAACATATTTGAAGAAATAATGACTGAAAACTTCCCTAATCTGGCAAAAAAAAAAAAAAAAATAGATATTCAACTCCAGGAAATGATGAGTTCCAAACAAGACAAACCTAAAGAGGCCCATGCCAAACTACATCATAGTTAAAATGCAAAGGTTAAAGACAATGAGAAAATCTTAAAAGTAGCAAGAGAAAGGCAGTTAGTTCTCTATATGGGAGTTCCCACAACACTGTCAATTGATTTCTCACAGAAACTGAATTTCAGAAAGAATTAGTGAGAAATATTCAAAGTGAGGAAAGCAAGGACCTACAACCAAGATTACTCTACCCAGAAAGGCTAGCATTTAAAATCAAAAGATAGATAAAGAGCTTCCCAGACAAGAAAAAGGAAAAGTAATTCATCACTCAGTATAGTAGTACAAGACATATTCAAGAGATTTCTTGAAGAGAAAGAAGAAGGAGAAGAAGAAGAAGGAAGGAGAAGAAGAAGAAGAAAACATAAATAATAAAATGGCAATAACTACATAACTATCCATAATTACCTTAAATGTAAATGGAGTAAAAGCTCCAATTAAAATTCATAGGTCGCTGAATGGATAAGAAAACAATACCAATACATATGCTCTCTACAAGAGACCCATTTCAGATTGAAAGACATACACAGACATAAATGGAGAAAAATAATCTGGAGTAGCAGTACTTATATCAGACAAAATTTTTTTAAAACAAAGGATATAACAAAAGATAAAGAAGGACATTTCATATATAATAGCCAACATATGGAAACAACCTATGTGTCCATACAAGAGACAATTAGATAAAGAAGATGTGGTACATAATCTACATAACAAAAGAATAATATGCAAATCAACCAAATGGCAAAACAATCGGTTGCTATGATGCACACTGACCATCAGGGGGCAGATGCTCAATGCAGGAACTGCCCCCTGTTAGTCAGTGCACTCTCACAGGGGGAGCACTGCTCAGCCAGAAGCCAGGCTCACAACTGATGAGTGCAGCAGTGGCAGGAGCTTCTCCCACATCAGCAGCAGTGTTAAGAATGTCAAACTGCTGGCTTAAGCCCACTCCCTGGGGGCCTAAGCCATCAGTTGGACATCCCCCAAGGACTTCCAGACTGTGAGAGGCACAAGCCAGGATTAGGGAACCCTCCCAAGTGCACAAATTTCATGCACCATGCCTCTAGTATACAATAAAATATAACTAGATCATAAAACTGAATAAAATTTTAAAGCAATATGGATGGACCTAGAGGGCAACATGCTAAGTGAAATAAGTTAGAGAAAGACAACCACCATATGATTTCACTTATATGTAGAATCTAAGAAACAAAATAAGTGAACATTCAAAACAAAAACAAACTTATAGATACAGAGAACAAATTGATGGTTGCCAGATTATAGGTATGTTTGGGGGCCGGGTGTAAAAGGTGAAGGAATTAATAAGTACAAATTGGTAGTTACAAAATAGTCATAGGAATCTAAAGAATTGGGAATAGTGTCAATAATATTATAATAACTATGTATGATGCCAGGTAAGTACTAGAATTATCAAGAGGATTGCAATATAAATTACATAAATATCTAACTCCTATGCTATACACCAGAAACTAATATAATGTTGAATGTCAACTGTAATTGATAAGAGTTTTTAAGTTTTCTAGTTAGAAAATTGTGTTTAATTATTATGAGTAATATTTCCATATATAGTAAATCCTAAAGGCATGGATGCCATTTAAACTGAAAGGGTACTGACAATTGGAATTGTCCCTTATAATAGCTACTAGTGACCCAGTGCATAAAATTTGTGGACAGGGGGACGGAGTGTCCCTTAGCCCGGCCTGCACCTTCTCCAACCTGGGACCATTCAGGGGATGTCCGACTGCCGGTCTAGGCCTGATTGGGCCTAAACCAGCAGTCAGACATCCTTCTCACAATCCGGGACTGCTGGCTCCTAACTTTTCACCTGCCTGCCTGCCTGCCTGATTGCTCCTAATCACTCTGCCTGCCAGCCTGATCACCCCCAACTGCCTCCCTGCTGGCCTGCTCACCCCCAATTGCACCTCCGTCAGCCTGTTCACCCCCACTTCCCCTCCTGCTATCCTGCCCATCCCCAACTGCCCCACCCCCCGTTGGCCTGCTCGCCCCCATCTGCTCTCCCCGCTATCTTGCTCGTCCCCAACTGACCCCCACTGATGGCCTGCTTGTCCCCAACTGGCTCCCCCTGCCGGCCTGTTCACCCCAACAGCCTCCCCCCATAAGCCTGATCACCCCTAATGCCCCCCCTGCACCAGCATGGTCACCTACAACTGCTATCCCATCCTCTCCTGATCAACCACAACTGCCTTCCCCTCTTGACCCCTAACCATCTCTACCTTGGCCCTGCCACCATGGCATTGTCCAGAAGAATGTCCGGAAGGTCTCCTGGAAGATCTCCCAATCTAATTAGCACATTAACCTTTTATTAGTATAGATAGAGGCCTGGTGCATGGGTGGGGGCCAGCTGGTTTCCCCAAAAGAGTGTCCTGGATCAGGGTGGGGGCTCCCTTGGGGGACAGGGTGGCCTGGGCAAAGGGCCTGTAGTAGTTTTCAGGCTGGCCACGCCCCCATTGGGATGGGGGTTTCCACTGGGGTTGTGCCAGTGGGGCTAGGGGCTGGAGTAGTTTTCAGGCCAACTGCACACACATGAATTGAGGGTCCCTGCTGGGGGGGCATGGCCAGCCTGGGTGAAGGGCTGAGGGTCGTTTCCAGGCAGCCAGCCCATGTGACCCAAGCCTCCCACTTGCTCCAGCCTACTCTATGGCTGTCGTCCAGAGGCCCCTTCTCTGGCAGCCAGCCCAGGGGAGACCCAAGCCTCTTACCTTCTCTGGCTGGCTCCATGGTCTCTGCCATCTTTGTACCTCCATTTTGCATATTCCCACTTGATTGGCTGTGGGGTGTTGCAGAGTGATGGTCAATTACCATATTTCTCTTTTATCAGCATAGATGATACCTGCTTTGATACAATCCTGACAATTGCCCTTTATCGTGATTTATGTTTTTATTTTTGTTTGTTTTTCTAGAGTAGAATCACAGAAAAAAGACAGTGATTGACAGTTTTGCCTTTCTACTCACTCTATAGGACAAAGTACTTGGTTATAAATTTGGTCCTTCAATACAACTAAAAAAGATTTCAGAAGAATATCAACTTTATGTCAATTGAACCTGTTGTAGAATTGGCACAAAAGAAGAAACAGTTGAGTACTCGGAGGTATCAGGAAAGTGGCCTTTAATCAAAGCAGCACTGCTGGCTCAGAGGACTTAAAAGATCCAAAGCCTGAGGAACTTATACAATGAGATTTCTCCTTATATATATACCTGAGTTTCTTTGTGTCCTAACTACTGGGCTTCTATAGCCCCTCTTGAGTCAGTTAGAATGGGGAATTTAGATTGTGTCTAAATTCCTGGATGGTGCCAGTGACCTCCCTCTAGCTAAACTGTTACATCCTTGGTTAATGGCCCTTGTAAATTAGGAGTATTTAGGTAAATAGCTTTTGCAATATCAGATAATTAATAAAGGGGCAAAGGGACAGTGACTTGATTATAGGCTAATAAGAATGTGTATTAGGGATACTGATTAACTAGGTACAGATTTAGGCTGCTAGCCCCCTGCATTTTTTCACAAATCAAGAAATATATGCTGGATAAATGAATTTGTTTAGATCCTTCCAGTGTGTGAGACATCATTTATAAGTCATTGTGTTGGTCAGAATACAGTGACATACAAGCATAAGCTTAAAAAGAGCAAAATTGCACCAAGAAAGTACACTGTCCATGTAAATTTAAACTGTGGCCACCAGACACACTACCTGAATAAGTAGCTTGCTTTCCCCTGTCCCCCCACAAAGGATAAAATATCTACGTTGATTATCAATAGTTTGACAGACACTGCTGGGACCATTTTATATACAGTACCTTACATTAGAGCTGCATCTTCTGCTATAAAATTACCTTTATAGAGCCAGATTCAGTAATATCAAAATTATTCCTGGAATTCTCTAATAACAACCACACCATGGAAATGAAAATCCCATCCTATCTAATAAAGAGGGAGTATGCTAATTGATCCTCACACCATTGTTAATATGGCAGTGCCCACAGCCAATAAGAAGGGAATATGCTAATTGACTGCCGTGCCCTCAAAGATGGTGGCACCCACAACCAGAAGATGGCTACACCCAGTCCCTCAACCCCACCAGGGCACCTGCCTCTAGAGTCCCCCAGTCCCCTCAGCCCTCCAGCCACCCAGAGCTGGCCCAAGGTGCAAACAAGCCTTGGATAGTGGCTGTCCAGCCGCCCAGGGCCACCTGAGGCTCAGGTAACCAGGGCCAGCTGAGGCTTGCACCACTGGCAGTGGCAGCACCAGAGGTGTGATGGGGGCATCACTTTCCCCTGATCATCGGGGTGCCTCCCACCCCTGAGGGCTCCTGGACTATGAGAGGGGGCAGTCTGGGCTGAGTGACATTCCTCTCCAGTACATGAATTTTCATGCACCGGGCCTCTAGTCTTCTATATATATAAAAAGCCAGCGACCAAAACGATGTAACAACTGGTTGCTATGATGCCCACTGTTGCCAGCGAAATGGCTTGATTAGGGGGTGAGGCTGGCCAGCCAAATGCTTTCTTGCTCTTCCCCCTGACCAGCCCTATCCCTGATCAGCCTGCCCCACCACAATAGGCCCACAGCCCCTCCCCTGTTCAGCCCTGCTCCTGATCACCCCCTGACCCCAATAGGAGGCAGGGCCAGCTGGCCAACCTCCTGCACTCCTTCCCCCCAGCCACCACCCCTGGTTGCACCCCCTACCCCAATAGGGGGCGGGGCTGGCCAGCCAATCTCCTGCATCCCCTACCCCCATCAGACCCCACCCCTGATGGGCCCCCATCACCCTGATTGGCCCGCAGCCTTTTCCCCTAGCTGCCCCCACCCTTGACCACTCCACACTCCAATAGGGGGCGGGACCAGTCAGCCAACCACCTATGGCCCCTCCCCAAGGACACTGATTCCTGATTGACATCCCATTTGGGGGTGGAGATGCCTGCCCACCACCCAAGCCCCCTCCCATGGCTTACCCTGCCCCCAATCAGCTCCCCCAACCCCAATCTGAGGTGGGGCCGTCCAGCCAATTGCCTGGAGCCCCTCCCCCCCAGCCTACCTGACCCTGATTTGGTCCCAACCTCCTGTCATCTCCTTCTCCTAACAGGCCCAACCCTAATCCACCCTGACTGGGGCTGGACAGCCAGACCCCACCCATGCACGAATTCATGCACTGGGCTTCTAGTCCCTTAATAAATTCAAAACCAATTTTTTCCATCAGCTTTGGAATGAATCATGTTTTCTTGTTTTGACTCACAGATTAAATAGTTACCTTGTACTTAAAGAGAAGTAATTATCTTAAACACTATAAAAATTACTCAGTGTCAAGATGCTTATGCCACAAGAGATGCAAAAGATCTAAGACCCTTGGAAGCACAGATTTACACCTCTTGACCAGTACTTACTCACACTGGGCATATCCTTTGCATACTGAAATAGGTGTAATCTCCTATGTCTTTGAAAAGTGCTCTTTCTGGTTCTCTATTTCACTCTTGAGAACTAAATGTGTAAAGCTGAATTTGCTTTACCAAGAATTGAATTACATATGGTATTATTAAACTTCTAGAGTCCCAGTGCACAAAATTTGTGCACAGCTGGGTCCCTCAGCCCAGTCTTCACCCTCTCCAATCTGGGACCCCTCAGGCGATGTCCAACTGTCGGACATCCCACTTGCAATATGGGACCACTGGTTCCTAACCCCTCTGCCTGCCTGCCTGATGACCCCTAACTTCCTCTGCCTGCCACCTGATCACCCCTACCTTTCCGCCCTGTTGGCCTGATCGCCCCTAACTTGTCCCTCCTCCCCCCCTCCACCAGCCTGATAACTCCTAAATTGCCTTCTGCTGGCCTGATCGCCCCTGCCCCTAACTGCCTCTGCCTCGCCCCTGGCTGAAGCTGAAGTCTGGCCTCCCTCTGTAGGAGACAACCTGGCCAATTAGGGGAAGGTGCCACCCCCATCACCACACTGCTACTGTTGCTGCTGCTGTTGCTGGTGCCACCGCCTTGGCCACCGCTGCCTTGGCCACTGCTGCCTAAGCCTGGGCCCTCACAGCCACTATGGCTGCCTGAGCCATTACCCACTCCTCCCATGTGGCTGCCTGAGCTGCAGCCCACAGTTCCCACAATGCGTCAAACTGGCTTGGCCCTCCAGAGCAGTGCTGGCCTTAGGTCCTTGCAGCCATTGTGGCTTTGTCCAAATGGAAGTCCAGAAGATGTCTGCTCTAAATTAGCGTATTACCCTTTTATTACTATAGATATCTATAATACTTGCAACAACCATTGCAAAGTAGGGAAATTATTCTCATTGAAAGGTTAAAAAACTAGGCTAGGAGAGGTCAAATTACATGCTGTATATGTGTAGTCAGCAGAACTGAGTGGGAAGGAGCAGTGCCTCCCAGAACAGAACATTGTGTTCCCACTGGAGCTTAGAAGCCCTCCAGCTAGCATTCTAGCTGTAGTACTCTAACTAGGGCTGCATTGTTTACAAAAGCTACCAGGGGCCTTTCCAATCCTGGAAACCCTCATCATCAGATATCATGTCCTAAGAAATCTGTTTATCATCTGGAAACACTGCTGAGATATATCTATCTGACCTGCAAAGTAATAGGGTTTTCATCCCTCTAGGTACATGATCTGAAAAACAAACAAAGAAAAAAACCTGAATATTTTATAATTTAGACTTGGAGATATTATATATTTGAAATAAAACTTTAATATAAAAATCCTAGCCATTAAAATTCTATCTGCTATTAGTTCTTGAGTTATTAGTTATTAGAGTAAGTTACATAAAATTCCTATTTTTATGGGTAAAAAATATTAATTATAAAATTATAAGTGATTTTTTGAATTCTAACATATCACCATGACTTTTATGGTGAAGTAGAAAAGGGCCTTAAAATAATGTAAAATGTTTTGTGGTCATCTTATGAAATGAAACTTTTGGTGACTTTATTGTTATTAACTTGAGTTTCTTTTTTTCCCCTTCTCTCTTCATAATAATTGTGAAAATTTGGAGTTGCCTAGTCTTTATTTCCTTTCCTTGTTTTCTTTCTCCTAACTAGGATTTGCTCTCATTTTCTATAAAAGAACCTGAAACATAAGAAGTGCTCACTAAATATTTGTTGAGTAAAATAAACTTGATGGTTTGAATTATTAAATGTTTTTTCTATTTGAAGTGTTACTATAAAACACACATTTCCAATTCCCTTATGTCCCTTTGAAAAAGATAAATTAATTCATTTCATTAGTGATATTGTATTGCCTATAGCATGACTTGTCAATGTGGCTACAGTAAGCTAGCGATTAGATAATGAATTTATTTATCATAGAACCAATGTTTCCTACCGAATTAAAGTATAAATAATGGCATATCAATAGTTACATTATAAATACTGTTTTAGCATTTGGAAGTTGGTAATAAAAATTTTCTTTTGGCAAAAATAGTGAGTGGGTAAACACTGAATATACCACATATATCACAACAAGAGTGCATAAGTAATATTTGTTTCAGGAAGTTTTTGATTTCTTTCTTGATCTCATTGGTAACCCATTCACTGTTTAATAACATGCTATTTAGCCTCCATGTGTTTGAATGTTTTTGGATGTTTTTATTATAGTTGATTTCTAATTATATTCCACTATGCTCTGAGAAGATGCTTGATATGATTTCAATCTTCTTGAACTTGTAGAGACTTGTTTATTGTCCTAACATGTGCTCTATCTTTGTGAATGTTCCATGTGCAATTGAGAAAAATTTATGTGCTTCAGCTTTGGGGTGAAATCCATATAAAAGCCTAATATGCTAAGTGTCCAGTTGTCCAGTTGGCTGTTCAACCAATCAAAATATAATATGCTAATGATATGCTAAGGCCACTCAACTGCTGTGCACAGATCACCAGGGGACAGATGCTCTGACGGGTAGGCTAGCTTGCTGCTGGGGTCTGGATGATTGAGATTGAGCAAGACAGGCTGGTCACACCCTGGAGTCCTCCTGCAGTCCCTCTCAGGCCCCAATTGTGCACTGGTGGAGTCCCTAAGCCTGGCCTGTGCCCTCTTGCAATCCAGGACCCCTTAGGGGATGCTGGAGAGCCAGTTTCAGCCCAATTCCGCAGGCCAGACTGAGGAATCCCACTGGTGCATGAATTTGTGCACCAGGCCTCTAATGTTCTATAAATGTCAATTAAATCCATCTGACACAGTGTGTCCTTTAGAGTCTCTGTTTCCTTGTTAATTTTTTGTGTGGAAGATCTATCCAGTGAAATCAGTGGGGTGTTAAAGTCCCCTACTATGATTTTATTGTTGTCAATATCCCCCTTAAGGTCCTCTAGAAGTTTTTTTTGTTGTTGTTGTTGTTGTTTTGTAAATATATACTAGAGACCTGGTGCACAAAATTCTTATATGTGGGTGGTGGGGTCCCCTCAGCCAAACTTGCACCCTCTCCAATCTGGGACCCCTTGGGGGATGTCCGACTTGATCCCAGGGATCAAGCCTAAACCAGCAGTCGGACATCCCTCTCACAATCCTGGACTGCTGGCTTCTAATTACTCACCTGCCTGCCTGCCTGGTCACCCCTAACTGCCCCCCCTGCTGGCCTCATAACCCTAACTGATCCCCCGCTGATGGCCAGGTTGCTCCCAACTTCTCCTCCCTGCTGGCCTAAAAAAAAAAAAAAAAAAAAAAAAAAAAAAAAGGAAGGAAGGAAGGAAGGAAGGAAATACAAAGCTGAGTCTAGGGCCAGAGCACTGCATACTACCACCTCACTGCTAATGACCAATCCCCGAAATGCTCACACACTGGATTGGAATTGTTAATGGAAGTCCTAGAACACAGTGAACATTTGTTTCTAGGCAATTATAGCAGAATAAAGTGTCCCTCTTTGTGAATCTCTGTCATTTCCATTAGGTGCATTTGGGCTCTAATTAATAAGCCTTTTGCTATTACCCCAGCAGGATTTGATGCTTTATTCCTCGGGCTTTGATTATTTATTTAGGCACTTTATTTATCATATTGAATACTTTCTTGAGATATATTCTGTTGGAAGGTAGACTCTGATCACTGAGGGGACCTCATCTCTAAAAATATGGAGTGAGGTCAAATTAGCAGTTTAAGTTAAAAACCCTGAGGGCTGCATGCCTGCCTCCCAAACATTTTGACTAATATTCGTATATTACTTCACACATTCAAAATGCATTTTTAAAATTTCTTATTTAATTATCACTTTTCCTGTGAGTTAGTTGTTATAACACTATTCTACAGATAATAAATTATGGTTTCAAAGAAGTTAAATGGCTGGCCAAAGATCACTCAGCAAGTATCTATAATAATTAAATGGTAATATGCTAATTAGACCAGAAGTTTTCCAGATGTCATTCTGGATGTTCTTCCTGATGAAGCTGGGGCTGCAGGAAAGCCAGCCCAGGTACTGGGTGCCTGCTGGTGGCCAGAGGAGGGAAGCCCCGGGTCCAAGTGCTGGAGGAAAGCCGGTGCCGGAAGCCAGGGGAAGGAAGGCCTCCTTTTACATGAATTTCTTTGCATTGGACTTCTAGTAGGAAATAAATGCTCATCTGAAGAAAAACCCACCTTCAAGTTCCAGGATCTCCAGACATCTTCTAAAGAAATGTTCAGTGTCACTCCTTTTGAGCTGTATTGGTTTCCTCTAGAGCAAAAATTTATTTTTATACCCACACTCTACAGTGGCTCTCTATCTGGCATAAATAGAGTTTAATGCATACATTTTCAGGTTTGATTGAATGTGTTCTTTGGGAAAATTTTTGTTTATTAGTTATTTTTTCTTCCTTAAAAAATTAGGCATTTTACATTACACATTTATTTTCAAAGTCCAGGATGAAACAAAAAACAAAAAAAAAAAAGCAAAAAAAAACACTTAATGAAAAAATCAGCATTTCTTCTAAAACAAATGCAGTGACATTAAAGCTGAAATTACACTTCTCACTGCCCTGGGAGCAGCTATGCCAGGGCCCAAGGCCTCCTGCTGATTGAGTGCATATTTTGAGTTCCCCCTATTGTTTCTGGCAACCCTATTCCTGTGTAGCAATGGGGATATTCAACTTGACATGACTCTTTCTTTCTGTATCAGGGAGGGAGCAAGGTTTTTGTCAGTTTGAATCATGAGCACACATTTGGCAGAACATAGTGGACAGGCCCAGTGGGGGAGGTACCATGTGCATGCCATCCATGCACTGGTCATGTGGGTCTTTCCACCTCCCAAATAACTCAACTGCTTCAAGCTATCTTTATTATTTGGCCAGCTGATTAGTTCCTGACACTAAATACCCACCTTAACCAGCTTCTAAAATTTTGCTTTAAGGCTTCATCTCTGTACCCATATTTTTCTTAGAGTTGCAGCTTAGAGTATACCCAATTCTTTTTTTTTTTTTAATATATTATATTGATTTCTTTACAGAGAGGAAGGGAGAGAGATAGAGAGCTAGAAACGTCGATGAGAGAGAAACATCGACCAGCTGCCTCCTGCACACCCCCTACAGGGGATGTGCCCTCAACCAACGTACATGCCCCTGACCAGAATCGAACCTGGGACCTTTCAGTCCGTAGACCGACGCTCTACCACTGAGCCAAACCGGTTTAGGCCATACCCAATTCTTAAGGTATACTGTTTTAAAACACATTTCTAAGGATAAAAATGTCTTTTTTTGGAGTTGACATCAAAAAAATTTTAGAAGTCATCAAAGAAAACTAAAAATCTAGTGTATGTTGCTCTAAAAATAGTTTGTCTTTATTATTATTATTAAAAACTGAGTTTTAAAAGAATGACTAATGGAATTAATTAAAGATTAAATCTGGAGATTGTGATTATGTACTGAAAAAAAGAAAAGTTACTTATTATTTCCTTTATTTATTCCTAAAAGTCCACACTTCATTTGTGTTTAAGAAGAAAAAAGGAAAAAAACAAACAAACAACTTAATGATTAAGGATCTTAACATACTGAAAAGTAAATAACCTGACTCTATTTTTAATTTTTTAAATTATTTGTATTGTTTAAAGTATTATAAAGATAGTATATAAGTCTCCTTTTTTCTCCCATTGACCTTCCCCCACAGTCTGTGCCCATTGGTTATCCTTATATGTATGCACACAAATCCTTCAGTTGATCTTTTACCCACCCCACCCAACTGTCCCCTGCCTTCCCACTATAGTTTGACAGTCTGTTCCATGCTTTTTTGTCTCTGTATCTATTTTTGTTCATCAATTTAAGATGTTCATTATATTCCACTAATGAGTGAGATCATGTGATATTTATCTTTCTCTGACTGGCTTATTTCACTTAGCATAATGTTCTCCAGGCCCATCCATGCTATTTATTTCATTAGTATGTCCACTTTTAAGAAGTGTGTATTTACATCCTTTGCCCATTTTTTAATTGGATTGTTTATCTTCTTTTTGTTAAGATGTATGAATTTTGTTGTTTTGTTGTTGCTTTGTTAATGGTTTATTTTGCTGTACATAAGCTTTTTATTTAGATGTAGTCCCATTTGTTTATTTTCTCCTTAGTTTCCATTGCACTAGGGCATATATATATATATATATATATATATATATATATATATATATATATCAATATAAAGATATTGCTATGACAAATATCTAATATTTTGCTGCCTTTGGATTCTTCTAAGATTTTTATGAATTTCCTATCTTATGTTTAAGTCCTTTATCCATTTTGAGTTTATTTTTCTGTATGGTGTAAAGTGATGGTCTAGTTTCATATATTGCATGTATCTGTGTAATTGTCCCAACACCATTTATTGAAGAGACTGTCTTGACTCCATTGTATGCTCTTGTCTCCTTTATAAAATATTAATTGAGCATAATGGCTTGGGTCAATTTCTTCATTCTCTGTTCTGTTCCATTGGTCTATATGTCTGTTCTTGTACCAGTTCCAGGCAGTTTTGAGAACTGCTTGATGTCTGGTATTATGATCCCTCCATCTTTGTTCTTCTTTCTCAGGCTTGCTGTAGCTATTCGGGGTCTTTTTCTGTTCCATATGAATTTTTGGAGAGTTTGTTCAAGGTCTGTGAAATATGCCATTGGTATTTTAATGGGGATTGCATTAAATCTATAGATTGCTTTGACTAATATGAACATTTTAATGATGTTGATTCCACCAACCCATGAACATGATATATTCTTCTACTTGTTTATGGTTTCAGCTCTCTCTCTTTTCAATGCCCTATAGTTTTTCAAGTACAGGTCATTTACATCCTTAGTTAAGTTTATTTCTAGGAATCTTAATTTTTTGTTGCAATGATAGAATTTTGTGGCTAACTATGCAATCAATTTACTAAATGTGTTTGTTTAAAAAAAAAACACAGGTAATTGAGGTAGAAAAAAATAGTGTTAAATTCAGTCAAAACACTTGTGATTTCAATTATCTCTTTCAATAATGTTTGCAGTTGAATCTAAAACTGAAATAATACATGTAACACTTCATAACAAACTCAATTTTTTGTTTAGTTACCTAATACTAACTGAAACTTCTCCAGACCTTTCCATATATTTCTAAATCTTAGTTTGCATTAAAAATTTGTAATAATTATAAAAATACTTTTTTGGAGGACTGCTGCTACATCTTTTTGCACTTTAAAAATATTGGGATGTCATTGGTTAATAAGATTATACAGGTTTCAAATATACATTGCTATGATACATGACCTATATATTGCATTATGTGCCTATTCTTATCACTTTTTAATTGCCTTGTTTCAATTACACTCTGCTTGTTCCCTTCATCAGAAATTTATATGAGAAATGTATTATACTAATACTGATTTAGCTGCACTTCTGATATAACTTTTTCTTCTGGGGGTTACTTTATGGATTGCTCTACTAATGCATTACATTATCATTTTCATCATTCTTGGAGAATTATTCTTGGAGAATTTTTAATTTTTTAAATATATTTTACAGAGAGGAAGGGAGAGGGATAGAGAGATAGAAACATCAATGAGAGAGAAACATTGATTAGCTGCCTTCTGCAACCACCTATTGGAGATGTGCCCTCAACCAAGCTACATGCTCTTGAACGGAATTGAACCTGGGACTCTTCAGTCCCCATGCCAACTCTCTATCCATTGAACCAGACCGGTTAGTTGAAGAATTTTTTAATGTGGACGGTAGCTAATGGGGCTCTGTGATGCTATATTTTCTTTTCCTCATTTGCAGTTGTAGCTCTAGTCCTAAAAAATTTTGCCATCTAAAACCACCAATATAAACCAGCATCAATAATTAGTGATTATTCATAACATTTGGGAAAAACTCAATATATCTGTGAATGCAACTTATCAACTAACATTGGGGCTACAAAGTATTTAGGATAAAGTTGAGTTGGGAGCTGAGCCAATAGATAAGACCCAGAACAGTCAAGCAAAGATTAGAGTGCAAAGCAGAAAAATTTAGCAGGATTTTTTCTCCATGAGTCTTCAGGATAGTAAACAGATGTGCAGGGAAATCATTATTAAATTACTCAGAGTTGAGGGGTGTTCTTACCTAGTAGATGTATGCAGCCTTCATATTAATCATGACAAGAAAGTATTGCTTAAAACCCACATTGTGCACTAACCCTGGAGTATATAGTCTGAGGATTTGATTATGCTTATTGAGACAGTTTCATCATTTCTGCTTTTGAGAGGAGATTTAGAAAGGACACCCATGGCAGACTCCCTCATGTTGATATCATTGGATGCCAGTGGAAATATGTGGGGTATCAGGAGCTACCAGCCTACCAGAATTTTAAAGAGGACCCACATAATTGAATAATAATATTGTAGTATAGCCTGGGGAGGTAGTGATAGGGAAATGTGGGAAAAGAAATCACAATTGGAGAAATTGCATTCCCTAATTTAGTTGATAGATTTTCTAAGTATAAGTTAATGCAACACTATTATTAGTTAAAAGTTTGATTTCTTCTTTTTAACTTATTTGTTCAAAAGTAATATATAGCTGTGTATCTTATAAAAGTGTGAAAATGTTAAAAGAGTTCAAAGGTGATCAGATGAACTGTTTATAAGGGAGGCAATAAAGAAAACTTTAAAAATGAAATATACAATTACCTGTATAAGGCTAGACTTTGAACTAACTGGGCATATTGACATATATTATGAGTTAGTGATATCATGATTTTCAGATTATACTACTATAGGGCATTATTTAGTATACCTCACTAAGTGGCCTGGTAGTAAACCAGATCTGTCATCTAGATGAGGGGAAGGCAAATGCAATTTCATCTAAATAAGCTCATCTATATGTATAAAAGGCTAAACAACTGAATGACCTGAACAACTGGTTGACCAATTGCTATGACATGCAATGACTACCAGGGGCAGACACTCAACATAGGAGCTGGCCTCTGGTGGTCGGTGCACTCTCACAGTGAGAGTTATACTCAGTTGACATACCCGTCCCAATGGCTCACAAGCCTGGCCACAGCCACTCATTCCTTCAGGAGTCCTGCAGGTACAATTTCTGGAGAATGGGCCAAGCACCAGCAGACCAGCACCATCGGCATGATCCTGACAGCGCTGCTGACCTCCTGGAAGTTGGCCTCTGGCACCTTAGCCACTTTCCCTCCTTAGATGCTCTGCAAAAAGAAAGAATATAAAAACTGCCACTAGGTGGCTCTCGATAATAAGTGTGAACAACAGTGGGAGAGGTCTGGATCCCAGGCCAGCAAGTGCATGAATTCATGCACTGGGCCTCTAGTATAAAATAAGGAATAACAAATGTGACAAAGAGGCAGTGGCCTGGCCAAGTAAAAATGCTTGCAAACATTTTATGTCTGTACTAGAGGCCCAGTGCACAAATTTGTGCATGGGTGGGGTCTGGCCAGCCTGGCCCAATCAGGGCAGATCAGGGCTGGGCCTGTTGGGAAGAGGAGGTGGCAGGAGGTTGGCTGGCTTGGCTGAGGGGCCACAGGTGATTGGCCAGCAGGTCTCATCCCTGATTGGGGTTGGGGGCCTGATTGGGGGTGTGTCCAGCCATGGGGAGGGGCTGTTGGCAGTAGGCTGGTCTCACCCAACTGCCCTGCTCTTCTGGCCTGGTCACCCCTAACTGCCCACAACTGCCCATCTGTTGGCAACCATCTGTGTTTTGGAGTGATGATCAATTTGCATATTCTTTTATTAGATAGGAAAGATGCTTCAGAGGCCAGAAGCCTGAGGGAGAGACCATGGGTGGTTGGCTGGTTGGCCCCGACCCTATAGGAGTGGGGGTGATTAGGGGTGGGGCTGGCCAGGGGGAGGGGCTTCAGGCTGATTAGTGTGGTGGGGGCTCATCAGGGCAGGGCCAGCTAGGGGAGGGGCTGCAGGAGGTTGGCCAGCCAGCACTGCCCCCTTTTGGGGTGGGGGCATGATCAGGGGTAGGGCCAGCTGGGGGGAGGGGCTGTGGGTCTATTGTTGGGTGGGCTGATCAGAGGCAGGGCTGGCTGGGTGTAAGGGGGTGGGGCGTTTGGCCGGCCAGCCATGCCCTAGATTGGGGTGGGAGAGTCTGATAGTGGGAATTACTTATTGAAGAATACTTTTGAGAACAGTAAGTGGGAAGAATGGAAAAAAAAGAGCAGGTTTGAGCAGAGGAATAAGAAAAGCTGCAATGCTGGCCAGGGATCAGCCTCAGCAAACTGCATAGAGAGCTCTTGGGTAAATGGGGGAAAAAGGAGATATATGTATCTGATCAGGCTGGTTTGCTGGCCACAGTGGGTATCATAGCAACTGGTCATTATGGTGTTAGGGTCGCTGGCTTTTTATATGTATAGATTATAAAACTGCTTACTAATGTGAAAATATTATGTGTAAAAGAGTTCCAGATTGCCTTTGATATAAATTAATAATAAAAATGCTATCAGGTTAGTTATAACACTAGAGGCCCAGTGCATGAAATTCATGCATGGAGGGAGGGGAGAAGGGGTCCCTCAGCCCAGGCTGTGCCCTCTTGCAATCTGGAACCACTCACTCCTAACTACTCACCTGCCTGCCTATCCACTCCTAACCACACGCCTGCCAGCCCACTAACTGCTAACCTGCCTGCCTCCACAGTGCATGCCATAGTGACTGGTTGTTTTGGTCATTCTGGTTACCGTATTTTCCCGGCGAATAAGATGACCCCCTAATTTTACAGTTAAAACATAGGTTTAGGCCTATATTCGCTGTATAAGACTACCCCCCCCCCCCCTACTTCAAAGAAAAGACTTACTTTGCAGTCAAGATCTACAGGTAATTTTTGTGCAATTTTGGTCTTTTGCCCCCGATTTTTGGTTGACTTTTTTCTTTTCAAAGTCGTCTTATACGCCGGAAAATACAGTATTTTGCCATTCTGGCCACTGGAGATTACACACACACACACACACACACACGAGGCCCAGTGCATGAAATTCATGCATGGGGGTGTGTGTCCCTCAGCCTAGCTTGCATCCTATCCAATCTGGGACATCCCTCTCACAATTCAAGACTGCTGGCTCCCAACAGCTTGCCTGCCTCTGCCTGATTGCCCCTAACTGCTTCTGCTTACCAGCCTGATCACCCCCTAACTGCACTTCCCTGCCAGTCTGGTTACCCCTAATTGTCCTCCCAGAAGGCCTGGTAGCTCTAACTGTCCTCCCCTGCAGGCCTGGTCCTCCCCAGCTGGCCTCCCCTATAGGCCTGGTCCCCGCAACTGCTCTCACCTGCAGGCCTGGGTACCCCCAACAGTCTCCTCTGGAGGCCTGGCCCCTCTCAACTGCTCTCTCCTGTTGGCCTGATCTCTCCTAACTGCCCTCCTCTGCTGACCAGGTCACCCCTAACTGCCTTCCCTGCTTGCCTGATCGCCCACAACTGACCTCCCCTGCAGGCCTGGGTCCCCCCAACGGCCCTCTCTTGCTGGGATCATCTCTCCCAACTGCCCTGCTCTGCTGGCCTGGTCACCCCTAACTGCCCACAACTGCCCTTCCCTGCAGACCATCTGTTGGCAACCATCTGTGTTTTGGAGTGATGATCAATTTGCATATTACTCTTTTATTAGATAGGATAGATGCTTCCTCTGTTATTACTTTAACTGACTCTTAAGAAAAATATCTGTACAATGTGTTCACTTTCCTTAAATTGCATGCAAGACATATGTGCAATCAGCTAAGATAATGAGTCAACAATTTATCAGAATTCTCTACATATCTTGAAAGTAATCTATAATAATAATAAATATGCTAATTAGACTAGACATGTGATTTTTATTTTCTAAAGAAAAGCATCATGTGTGTTCTGGATCATGCTTTATTCCTCTATCATGTAAATATGAAAATATGTAAAATTAACAAATGTTATGTTTTAGTCAATAGCACACATGGCTATTTATTAGAGGGAAGAAAATAATATAACTAAGTTAAAGTAATATATCAAATGATGGATCTCTGAGATTTATAAATAATGAAATGACACCTCATTTATTATACAAAATTAAGGAATTTCCCCTTGGGGAAAAGAAAATGTAACAATTTCACCACTGTATTTTAAACAAACAAATAAAAAATGACTCCTAAAGAGAATAGTACAATTCTTATTATTTCATTGTGCATTGGTAATTAAGAGATATGGGAACAACATGAAAAAAAAAATAATCTCAACACTATAATACAAAATTTGACAAAAGTAAAATTATATTTTGGTTTGAAGCCAACATAGAATTTTAGTGTGATGCTTTACTGAATATTACTTTAGGAGAAACACATATATGGACATTTTAATATCAGTTCAAAAGTACTGAGGTTTTTCAAATCACCCCCCTCTGACCTATTCCAGCCAACTCAGTGACCTATTGATCATTAACTGGGTATAATTCTGGGAATAAATCCTGTAGAGAGATTCTATTGAAGCTAGTGTCAGATTTCATTGCAAGCATGGGAGGACATCTTTAAGCAGGTATGATCATATGGCATTCCTTCAACCATTATAAGTGTTGGCTGTTATACCTCCATGCTAAGCGGGCCTATCCACAAGATTTCTTCTTGAGAAAATGTGCTGTATTATTGGTAGAAATAAATGGGACTTTCATTTAGCCCGTATTTAGGGTGAAAACCCAGTAATTATACAAAAAGACTTAACATTTGGGTCAGGTATGCCAAATTGAGATTGAATGGTAGGAAGAATCCCAAGATGGTCTACAAGAGTCCTTCCCTTTTATGAACATGCCTTGCCAAATCCTATCCCCATTAATGTGGTGAGTCCTGTGAATATCATGGGATATTAGTTCCATGACTCTTTTGTATTACCGTATTTTCCGGCTTATAAGACAACTTTTGAAACGAAAAAAAGTCAACCAAAAATCGGGGGTCGTCTTATACGCTGAGTATATCCCGAAAAAGTCTCCATATGCCGCTAAACGAATTTTCCAACTTGATCCCGCACCAACCACTGCAAGGCTGCTCAGACCGCCTCTCTAACTCAGCCAATCCAAGCAGGCTTTTTATGCATGCAAATTATACATGTTCTGTACCCAAAGCTACACTGTGTTCTAGTAAAAAGCCTGCTCAGATTGGCCAGAGTCAGAGAGGCGGTCTATTATAACCTTTGAACCTTTGCTTGTTGTGATTGGCTCACCGTGGTACATACAGTTGCAGCACAGGAACGTTCTGTGTAGCCAAAGCTGCTGTATCAGGACACATACAGTGAGTTAAAAGGTACCGTAATAGAACATTCTGTGTGTAGCTGAAGCTACAGTACTATATAACCCCAGCCTAAAAGATTAGTGGGTGTACAACAAATGGCTGGTAGAAAAGAACCCCTCATGGCTCCAGCAAGAAGAAGGAAATTTGAAGCCAGTTTCAAAGTGAAAGTTGTAAACTTTGCCAAGGAACACAATAACTGTGCTGCGGCAAGACAATATGGAGTAACAAAAAAGATGGTCCGAGACTGGAAAGCAAATGAAGATGCATTAAAGAGTATGCCAAGGAGTAAGTGTGCATTAAGAAGAGACACCCCTTATTGGCCAGAACTCAAAAAGCATGTAGCAGACATGGTTCTTGAACATCGTCAAAATGGTTATGTAGTGACACGAAACAAAATATGTATGTTTGCACTTCAGTGGGCCAAATCTAACCCAGATAACAGCAAAGGATTTAAGGCCACTGTATCCTGGAGTACTAGGTTCTTGGAAAGGCACAATCTGGTACTGAGGCAAAAGACCAAAATTGCACAAAAATTACCTGCAGATCTTGATGGCAAAGTAAGTCTTTTCCATCAATATGTAATACAACAGCTCAAGAAACATGGCTATGCATTAAGTCAGATCAGAAATATGGATGAGACTCCTATGAATTTTGATGTGGTTGGAAATAAAACTGTTAATCCAAAAGGTGCAAAAACAGTGTTAATTAAAACAACAGGACATGAGAAGTCCAGTTTTACAGTGGTACTAGCATGTACAGCTGATGGTGCCAAACTAAGACCAATGATTATTTTTAAAAGAAAAACAATGCCGAAAATCAAGTTCCCTGTTGGAGTTTTTGTACATGTGAATGAATAAGGATGGATGGATGAAGAAGGGATAAAACTATGGCTTGATAATGTATGGAGTAGGCGACCAGGTGGACTTCGTCAAGAATGTAGCCTACTGTTGTGGGATATGTTCAGGGCTCATTTAACTACCAGCACAAAGAACAGGCTGGCAAGAATAAACACAGATGCGGCAGTTATTCCTGGAGGATTGACATCATTGGTACAGCTATTGGATGTGTGCCTAAACAAGCCATTTAAAGATCGCATTAGAGAACAGTGGAATGAGTGGATGGTTAGCAGCAAAAAGTTATTCACAAAAGGAGGAAACATGTGTGCGCCACAATTGGATGTTTTGTGTAACCTTGTCATAAAAGCCTGGAATGATATTACTGAAGAAACAGTAATCAGGTCTTTCAAGAAGTGTGGCAAATCAAATTCTTTGGACGGTATGGAGGATGACTTCTTGTGGCAAGATGAAGGGGAAGCCGAAGCTGAAGCCACACCATCTGATTCGGAATTTGATCCATATGATGGCTCTTACAAATGTACCACAAGAGGTCATTGATGAACTTATGATGTCAGAAGAAGAACATGATGAACATTTTGAAGGACTTTAAGTTCACAATGCTCCTCTGCCTAGAAAAACCTCTTATCATCCCAGTCAGTCACAAACAAGCGTTTTCTGCAAGTTCTTCATGTAATTTTCTTTCCAGATGATGCCATCATTGTTAATGTTCTCTTTTGTATTTCTTGTTTCTCGGTCAAATTCATGGCATTGCCATTTGTGAAGAGACCTTCCATTTATCGTATCAATGTACGGTATATTACGGTATGTTCGAAAAATGTCATTCATTAAAAATTTAATTAAAAAAAGAACTGGTGTTGCCTCAGAAGTGGGGGGTAGTCTTATACAGTGAATATAGGCCTAAACCTATGTTTTAACTGTAAAATTACGGGGTTGTCTTATATACCGGAAAATACGGTATATAATAAAAATAAAATTTCAGCCCTGGCTGGTGTGCTCAGTGGTTAGAACATTGGTCTGAGCACCAAAGGATCATAGGGTTGCAGGTTCAATTCCAGATCAAGAGCAGGTACCTGCATTTCAGGGTCAGTCCTCAGCAACCAATTGATGTGTCTCTCTCACATCGATGTTTCTCTCTCTCTAAACCCCTCTTTTCTCTCTCTAAAATAAATAAACATATCCTTGGGTGGGGATTAAAACACACACACACACACACACACACACACACACACACACACACACTAATAAATAAATGATTTCACAAGACTCTCTCCTGTTTGCCTTGAAGAAGCAAATTGCTGTGGTGGGAAGAGGGTCATGTGATAGCTAATGGGCCTCAATCCTCACAGCTGAAAATAGCTGAATTCTGATAACAACTAGTGAGCTTGTAAGAGGACTACAAGATAACATGATTGTACCATCAGCCAACAGGTTGATGTAAGTCTTGTGATACCCTAAACAAAGGAACCAGCTAAACCAGGCTCAGACTCCAGATCAACAGAAAGGGTAAAATAATAAATTGTTAATGTATGTTGTTCAAATTACTAAGTGTGGGTACAAATGTATTTGTTACACAGCCTATAAAAATAGTCTATCATTCTCTTTGCCTGCTTGTTTGCTTTTACTCCCAGAAAAATCTCTTGCCAAATTGAGATCTGTGCCTTCAATTCTGTGTTGAAATAAGTTGGAAAACTCTTATCTTGTAATTTCCCCTAGCTCTCTAGTCTATCCTAACTAATAAAAAAGTAATATGCAAATTGACTATACCTCTGCTACACCAACAAGCCAACTCCACCAGCCAATCAGGATTGAGTATGCAAATTAACCCAACCAAGGTGGCTGTGGACACAGAGAGCAGGAGGCTTGGGTTTCCTTGGCAATGGAGGAAGCCAAGTTTTCTGCCTTCCCTGGCAGGCCCAGGCCTCCACTCAAGGCTAAAAAGTTTCAATTATAGAAGATAAATAAATCCCAGATACCAGGGCCTCTGCTTGGGTTGTCTGAGGGCATGGTGGGCCTGAAAACCACCAAAGGCCCCCCATCCATAGCACCACATACTCCAAGGAAACCCCAACCCTGATCTGGAACACCCTTCAGGACAAACCAGCCAGCCCCCACCCGTTTACCAGGTCTCTATCTTATCTAAGAATAATATGTAAATTGACTATTACTCCAACACACAAGATGGCTACTCCCATGTACTCAAAGATGACTGCCCTCATGTGAATACAAGATGGCTCCACAAGATGGCCAGCAGGGGAGGGATGTTGGGAGGGACCAGGCCTGCAAGGGAGGGTAGTTTGGGGCAATCAAGCCTGCAGGGAGGGCAGTTAGGGGTGACCAGGCCTGCAGGGGAGGGCAGTTAGGGGCAAACAGGCTGGCAGGGGATCAGTTAAGCATCAATCAGGCTGGCAGGGGAGTGGTTAGAGGGTGATCAGGCCAGCAGTCAAAAGCAGTTAGGAGCAATCAGTAAGCAGGCAGGTGAGCAGTTGGGAGCCAGAAGTCCTGACTAAGGGACCCCCTCTCCCCGTGCACGAATTTCATGCACTGGGCCTCTAGTACATCAGTAAATCTGGATTATTTTATCTTTTATATGTAAATTTTTAACTTCTATTCTTGTTTAATGTTCCTATAATACAGTTTTGGGAAACATTTGGCCCACAGACCATATCATTTTGTGTGACCCTGCCAAGGCAACTGCAAATGGGATTCAGAATTCAATAAATCTAGGAGCTTTTTTCATAACAACATAATTTTTAAGTTGATAACTTTGTACAGTTTGCAAATGATGTTTTAAATATCCAAATGACCCTTGGCAGAAAAAGGTTCCCCACACCTGCTGTAATACATACTTTTAGTTCTTATGAAATACTTTTCCTGAACACACTATAGTTTTGCTACATATCCTGTGTTGACTTAAGTGGATTCAAGACCCCATGAGGACTTGCCAGTGATAATGGGATAGAAGCATTAATCCTGCCCTTATGCTTCATGTTTTTTTGCATATTGTGTATAAGAGAATATCTTTTTTTTCTGTTATTGCTTTATTTTGTTTTGTTTTTTTCTTATTTTTTTTCCTTAAGGTATAATATGTATACATACCTTACCAATCCCCACCCCACCCCCACTCCCATACATGCCCTCCCTCCCTAAGAGAATATCTTATTTGTTTGGATTTTTGTGTGTTTACTTGATACTGTTTATTGTACCACCTGGATATTGTTGATTCAGTTCAGTCTGGGTGTCCATCCTGATTTATGCCTCTTCTTGTCACAAGCCATAGGAAACATTTCCCAATTTTAACTCTGTAGTTTGTTTCAGAACCAATAGAACCTTGTTGTTGCTTTTTGTTTTCTTTCTTTTTTTTAAATTGTGGTAATAAACATAATACAAAATTTACCGTCTTAACTACTTCTAAGTTGATAGTTAAGTAGTATCAAATATATCTACGTTGCTATGCAGCCAACCTCTAAAAGTGTTTTATTTCACAAAACTGAAACTCTATACTCATTAAACAATTTCCTACTTCCCCCTCTACCCACTTAATGTTTATATAAATTTGACTAAAAATATTCACATAAAATATTAAAAAGTATTTGTTTTACTGTGACTGGCTTATTTTGCTTAGCATAAGTTGCTCAAGGTTAATCCATATATTAGTCAGGGTTCCATATTAGGATTATTCAGTCAGGGTTCTATATTAAAGCCATGTCTATGTTCTACTTGCCTTTATTTCCTGTTGGACCCATGCCTTATCTGTCTGTATTTCAAGTTGACTTCTCTCACTATCACATAGTCTCAAATTTTGTAGACATAGATGTAGATATTAATATAGATATATAGATATTTTTTCTATAGAAATCGTGAGCTGAGATTTTTTCCTGGGGGTTGTGTCTTACCATCTAAAGAATAAGCTATGTGGACCAGAAAATTTAAGCAAAATTGTGGAAAATTTATTATGGGAGCAGATTCAGACTCCCCACAAGAGGAGGGAGACCCAAGAATAGGCTGCCCATTAAAGCCTTGTAGTCTAGGGGTATATATTTGCTACAAGCCTGCTCTTTGTCTACCTGTGTCATCACCTGATTGATTCCCTCAATTGTTTTTGCCCAGCAATGGACCTGAACTTTCCCTGTTTCTAATCATTCTTTCTCTGTTGCTACGCTGAACTTCCTCTGTTTCTATGTGTTCTTGCATCTTGTTTACTGCAGGCCCTCCCTTAGTTTCCCATGCCTCCTGCTTTGAGTCTAGAATCATTTTATTATTTCTGCTTGCTTGGTTCCTGTGGTTAGGCTGGCTCAAACTGCCATGTCTGCCCCTGCCTATGTTTCCCCAGGCTTTGTTTTCCACTGGACCCCTGCCCTATATGCCTGCATTTCAAGCTAACTACTGTCAAAATATTCCCATGTTACCACCTGACACCATAATGAACCCATCTATATTTCAAGTGGCAATAGGTGATGTGAGAGGCAAGGCGAATCAGTGCAATGAAACTAGCATTAGTACAGTGACAATGGTATGGCCAATCAGTTCTGAATTATGCATTTGTTTCATTTCAAGCAACAGGATCTAGCACTAATAAAATCACATTCTAAATCATACAATATAATTATGAAGTACATGAGAGGAAGATGAGCATGCAACAGTCCAATAGAGAACACCGCTGCCCCTATCCTTCTCCTCTTCTCTCTCCCCTCAACTTCTTCTCTTCTTCCCACCTCTCTCTCTCTCTCTCTCTCTCTCTCTCTCTCATCTCTCATTGTTTTGTGTGTTTTTTTTTTAATTGTGAGGTATACTTCTATACAATTTGATCTTCTTCCCTAATTCCCTGATTTGTTTTTGAGTAAATTGTTTCGTCCTTTTTTTTTTTTTTTTTTTTTTTTTTTTTTTTTTTTTTGGAGTGGGGGGTGGGTGAGGGAGAGGGATATCATTATGCAGACTATTATAAGAAAAATAAAAAGATTGGCTGTGGAGTGGCAAAGCCAGTGACTTCCTTCATGTAGTTCTCCAAAGTAGACACCTGAGACTCCCATAATGAGTCCCAGGGCCAAAGAAAACCAAGGGTTCTATTTAATGTAGAGCTTCTGTGAGGGATAGGTACATTAGCACTTAGTGGACACACTGTCTTAATCCCTTAACAGAGAGCTCGTTCTCTATAGCTGCTCATCTTCCCTCTGTATAGCTATAATTTCTGTGATCAGGGTTCCATCAGCACATGCTGTGATTACTGCCATGTATGTAGGTACTCTCATTTGAGTTAATGGCATAAATTTAAATTTCAAACTTGTTGATCCACAACTCATCTACACTTATGAATGAGAAAGAATTAAACAAAACAAAACACCAAGATATAAAGAGGGGAAAGATAATCTGAATAAAAGAGTTAATTTTGGAAACAGAAGAAAATATTAAAATAGTTATGATTACTATTTTCAAGTAATATATACTTTTAGTTCTTATGAAGTACTTTTTCTGAACATACTACAATTTTGCCACTTAAGTGGATTCAAGACTCCATGAGGACTTGCCACTGATAATAAGATAGAAACATTAGTCCTGCTCTTATGCTTCATGCTTTTTGCATATTCTTAAGGAAATTTTAAATACTAACATTAAATCCAATAAAATGATTCAACAACATGTAAAATAGACAATACTGAAAAATCTTATGTAAGTTAAACCTAATTCTCTATGACTCACTTTTAATCCTTTTATTATTAAGCTGACTTTCTAAACAAATGTTTCCTATTTCAGTGTGGTCCCTGGACCAGTAACATTATCAACAAAGTATCAACAAAGAAATAACCCATGGACTCAGACAATAGGATGATGAAGGCCTGGGGTGGGGTCTCCACTCCATTAGCTGTGGAGGAACAGGCTAGGTCAATGGGGAGGTGGGAAAAGGGGATATATGTAATACTTTCAACAATATTTTTTAATTCTAATTCTTGAGTCCTAACATGAACATAATAAATTAGAAATTGGGTTTGGATTACAAGAATCTATTTTATTGAGCCTTGTTGATAATTCTGTTAGGTGTTGAAGTTTGAAAGCCACTGCTGGACTGCATATCATAATCACCTATGAAACTTTCAAACCTACTGGTTACTGGTTCCTATCCAAGAAATACTGATTTAATAGTATGGGGTGTGACTTGGGTTAACCGAGTTTTAAACTCTCCAGCTGATTATAAAGTGCAGCTAAAGACAAGAACCAATGATTTCTACATATTGAGCTCAAAATAATTAGATCCCTTTCCAGATACTCTAAAGATGAATTCCCATTTCCCAAGACTGAATTCCTAGTTTCAAACACTGCATTCCTACATCTAAAGAAAAATTCCTAGTTCTAAAGATAAATTCCTATTTCCAAAAACTAAATTCCCAGTGAAAGATGAGACAGAGGGGCCGGAGAACCAGGACACAGGCTTTATTAGAGGAGAAGACCCCTGTGGGGCTACCTTCCAAAGGGAGAAAGAGCCTACATGCAGGGGTAAAGGCACCTTTTGAGGAGAGGAAAGGGAAGGGATGGGGCTTAGGATATTTGGCAGGTGCTAATTGGTGGTTTCATATAAGGCACATAATTAGGGACTTAGGAATTGGGGGCTTAGGGTATTTGGTAGTTGCTGACTGGTGGTTCAATGTACAGTCTATATAAGTTCCCTGGTTAAAAGTTCAGGAATGTTTGGACTGCAGGTGGAGTTTATGTCATTCCCATCCATCAGTTGGGGGTAGGGATGATCTATCATTCCAGGTTTCTGGTAATATTTAAAAAATTCAGAGTTCAGGAAAGGTCAGTGGGTGAACGTCCATCTTCCATAGCTGCTTCCAGCTGGAAGGGGTCGTCATTAAGGGCGTCTACCTGGGGTCTCAAGGATTCTGGTGTTAGGTTCTGAATTCAGTGCCAGATAATCTCTCCCACCTTCTAGTTGGTGAATGCCTGCATTTTGTTCTGCAAAAGACTAGTGAAACAGTGCATGAGACAGAGGCCAAAGAGCAAAATTAAAAGAATAAATACCAGTGGGCCTAATAGTGGGAGGAGCCATGGGGTAAGTGAGCAAAAAACAGGTAGTGTTTTCCGTGCTGGATGAGGGGTGCAGCAGCATGATTTTCCCAAGAGACTGGTTGGTGAAGTCTTGAGAGTGATCTTGTTGAGTCATTTGGGAGGCAGAAACTGATCCTGAGGCTGCCACAGCATCACTTGTCTGGTTTTGCTGCTTTTCTGGACCTGGAGCTGAAAGACAATTGAGACCTAGATGTTATTTTTAAGGGTGAAAAAAGTAGGGGTCTCAGTTGCCTCACTTGTGATATGAAAGGGGAGAATAGGTTACTCTGGGGGTGAGGTGCTTGCTTTCCCAGTTTTTCCCCTTGCTGGGCATCCACATGTTCATGAGAGTACAGGCTCATGTCCAGCTGATGGGGATGCAGATGTATGTGTTTTCCCCACAGAGGAGGAAAAATCCCTATCATGAGACAAGCTACAAGGTGTAGGCAGAAGAGGTGGACTAAAGCATATGAGATTCCTTTTTCTAGTTCCATGCTCCAAACTGAGAGGATAGACACCATGGCCCTACCAATAAGGGGTGACAGATGAGTGATTGAGATTGTATTGCAGTTAAAGTGGGAGGGAAAAGGAAGGAAAGGAGTAGTGAAAGCCAGGGACCTGGATGGTTGGATAAGATGTTAGACACTGAATATTCTGGTTTAGCTTAAAGAGTATCCAGCAACCTTGTCCTGCCATGCTTGGAGACTGAAGCCTCATTTTCTTGCTTAGAGTAACTTCAATCTTTCTTTTTTTCTTTCTTTCTTTCTTTCTTTCTTTCTTTCTTTCTTTCTTTCTTTCTTTCTTTCTTTCTTCCTTCCTTCCTTCCTTCCTTCCTTCCTTCCTTCCTTCCTTCCTTTCTTTCTTTCTTTCTTTCTTTCTTTCTTTCTTTCTTTCTTTCTTTCTTTCTTTCTTTCTTCTTTCTTTTTTCTCCTTCCTTCCTTCCTTCCTTCCTTCCTTCCTTCCTTCCTTCCTTCCTTCCTTCCTTCCTTCCTTCCTTCCTTCCTTTCTTTCTGTCACATGTACAACCTTCAAAAAACCTTCACAATTTCAAATTAACTTTCAAACCTTCTTTCTATGTCCTTCAAAAATGCATAACCATGCCTCAGACCTTCTATTAAGTATTTCCAAAATGTAGGGGGTGGGGGAGCAGGCTCTGCAGCCTGTTCCCAGGCTAGCCAGGACTCTAGCCACTTCAGTCCCAAACTGCCGCATTTTTCCTGCAGATAATGATCACAGAGGAGCTAAGGAAATAAGCTGTTTACAGTCCAAGGAATGTCTCATCTCGACCTTGTGGGGTAAGAGAGTGAAACTGAGGTAGATGACTGTGATTTGAGACAACTGGGTTTTATGAGGAGATGCACAGTAGCCCTGGCTGGGCACCGAGGTAGAGTGAGAAGAGTGAATGGGGGAATTTAGTAAGATGCATTGTGGAAGTGAGGTGGCTAATGGCTGTGAAACTGATCAGTCAACTCCCATAATAGAAACTAAGGAGTGGACAAGGGTCCCAGAGAATTCAGAGAGGGCAGAATAAATGGCTCTAGCATCAATTAAGAAGGATATTGGCTTACCTGCCACCACAGTCATTACATGAAGCTCTGTCCTGGTGATGTAAGTCTGTGGGGCCCTGTCAGGGCCTGGGGAGCTTCTTCTGTGGCCAGTCCCAGGAGGTCTGGGAGCTCCAAACTGGATCCAGAGGGTGGTGATGTTAGACTGTCTGAGTCCAGACCTGGAGGAGCCAGACTACAATCTGATTTATGGTGGCCTTTCCTTCCGCACCTGGGGCAGAGCCATGTGGGGTTCTCAGGTTTGAGCAAGACTTCACTCAGTTCCTTCCTTGCAGCATTTGCAGCATGGACCCAGAGGAGGCTTAGCCTCTGACTTAACCATGGTTGAAGGACTGGCACTCCTTTGGGGTTTGAAAGCAGTGGCTAGGAGCTGGAAGACCTTCTACTGGGCCTAAACCAAATAAATAAATAAATAAATAAATAAATAAATAAATAAATAAATAAATAAATTCAAAGATCTAAAGATAAGTTTCTAGTTCTAAAGTAAAGTTCTGTGGATGAAAGTAAAGTAAAGTTTGTCAGTTTAGCATGCCACATGCTAAACTGACAAACTCAGGGAAGGCCTGCATGGTGGTTGTGCAAACTCAAAGACTTAAAATAACCACAAAAGATGGTCTAAACATTAAATATTTAACTACAACAGGTTATGGTGGGTAGTCATGTCCTGGCTAATATTTTCCCTGACAAAGATCAACTTAGATCTTTACTGAGCCCATTTGTCTTTTTTTCTCTAAGATAATGTATTGGTGGAATGTCTGGGTAACTTGTAACTACCCTTTTTTCCAGACCTCTTCAGGGCACAACAAATGGCACCAGAACATTCCCTCATTGTTATTGTTATCAAGTTAATTATGTAAAACTATTCTGTATCCATCTATGTAAAAGTAGTTTCCCTGCTTTGCTTTATCCCACCTCTTTAATTTACCACCAATGAATTTCATGTAACTCACCTATGTCCCTTTCCTTTGATTGCAATGTATAAATATGAAGCAGGACTTTTAGGGGGACATAGGCAGGCTTAAGGATTTTTTTTTTTAGAATTGGGGTCCATGGAAAAGCACAGCTGCAGTCTGGAGAAGGTACATTTTTATAACTCGAGGAAGCCAGGTGCAGTCACATCTCCACAAGACAAGGGGGCAGCAACAGTTGCATTTACATAAGACAGGGGAACTGGAAGTAGCCAAGAAAGGTCTATGTTTACAAAATAAAAAGAAGAAAGCCCTACATTTAGAAGGAGAAGAAACCCCAAAGTGTATAGGGAAACAATAAGGAAGGAGGGGGTAGAACCTCAAGTCCCATGGGAGGTTAGACCTTTGAGTCCAGGAGTTACTATAGTAACTAGTTTAAGGAAATAGTGACCAATCAGAGTGGATATCAGGCACCAGGATCTGCAGCCTTTATAAGCCATAGAGAAAGGAACCCAGTGAGATTTTTCCCCCCTCCCTACTTGAGAGGCAATTCTGTGGGATTCTTCTCTCTCCCCATGTGGGAAGAATAGCATATCATCCATAAAAATCTTCTTTGCAGTCTTCCATAAACCAGCTGCTTATATAGAGTAAGACAAGGATTACATAGCAAAGTAGAGATTATATGCACAGGGAAGTAGAAGGCAGAGTGTGACTCCATTATTTGGGCACCAAAGTTGTTAATCTTTCCATGATAATAGGAAAGTCTTTAAAAAGAATGGACCACATTCAAAGGTTGACTCTCAGGTCCAAGGTTGACTCCCTGGTCCAAAGTTGACTCCCAGGTCCCCAGGGCACACAACTCCCAGCCAGGTCAGAATGTCCTTTTTTTAACCAATACAAAGCAATCATGGTTAATAGAGCATGATTAATATTTCCCATAACCATAACTAGTCCCCAATATTCTATGTTTGCCCCTAACACAAAGATAAATTTCTAGTTCTAGAGATAAATTCATAGCTCTAAAAATGAATTTTAATTTCAAAGACTAAATTTCTATATCTAAAGATAAATTCCTATTTATAACATTAAATTTAAAGTCATAATTTTTAGTTCTAAAGAATGAATTCCTAACTTAAGACTTAATTCCTAGATCTAAAGATAATCAGTAGTTCCAAAGACTGAATTTCTAGATCTCAGGATAAATTCCTCATTCTAAAAATAAATTATAAGAATCTGAGAGGAGAACCAAGATGGAGGCACAGGTAAACACCTATACTTGCTGCCTCTCACAACCACATCAAGTTCAACAGTAGACTAGAGGATCTCAAAAATCAAATCAAAGATTGAAATATGAAGAAAGAAACAACACCCAACTGAAAAAAACAAAAAGAAAAAGGAGTCCAAAAATATAAAGATAGTTTAAAAAGAATCTGGGACAACTTCAAGCATACCAACATCAGAATTATGGTGGTGCCAGTAGAAAAGAGAGAAAATATATTGAAAACATATATGAAGAAATAATGACAGAAAACTTCCCCTACCTGGTGAAAAAAATAAAATAAAATAGACTTACAAGTCCAGGAAGTGCACAGAACCCCAAACAAGAGAAATCCAAAGAAGACCACACCAAGACACATCATAATTAAGATGCCAATGGCAAAAAACAAAGAGAGAATATTAAAAGCAGCAAGAGAAAAATAGTTAGTTACCTATAAGGGAATACCCATATGACTGTCAGCTGATTTCTCAATAGAAACTATGCAGTCCAGAAGGGAGTGGCAAGAAATATTCAAAGTGATGAATAGCAAGAACATACAACCAAGATTACTCTACCCAGCAAAGCTATCATTTAGAATTAAAAGTCAGATAAAGAGCTTCACAGATAAGAAAAGCTAAAGGAGTTCATCACCACCAAACCAGTATTATATGAAATGCTGGACTGTATTCTCTAAGAAGGGGAGGAAGAAGGAAAAGGTAAAAAATAAAAAATTATGAACAACAAAATGACAACAAAGACATATCTATCAACAAGTGAGTCTAAAAATCAAATGAATAAAAAACCTGATAAACAGAACAGATTGGTGATTGTAATAGAATTAGGGGCATGGAAATGGAGCAGACTAACAGTTCTCAGAGGGGAAGGGGTTGTGCGGTGTACAGGAAGATATTGGACAAATAGCTTACACCTATGGATGAGGTCAGTGTGGGGAAGAGCCTGTAGTGTGGTGGGAACTGGGTGGAGGGGAGCTATGGGGGAAAAAAGAAGATCTGTAATAATCTTATCTTAACAATGAAGATCCTATATAATAAAGAGGTAATATGCAAATTGGCCATCACTCCAACACACAAGATGAGTGCCCCCAAGTGGACAAGAAGATGGCCAGAAAAGGAGAAAAGTTGTGGGTGATCAGGCCCATCAGGGGAAGGGAGTTGGGAGGGACCCAGGCCTGCAGGGGAGGGCAGTTAAGGAGAACCAGGCTGGCAGGGGAGAACAGTTAGGGGGACCCAGGCCTGCAGGAGAGGGCTGTTGGGGGGGACCAGGCCTGCAGGGAAGGGCAGTTAGGGCTTACCAGGCCAACAGAGGAGGGCAGTTGGGGGTGACTGGGCCAGTAGGGGAGGGAAATTAGGGGCAATCGGGCTGGCAGGGGAGTGATTATGTCGTTATCAGGCTGGCAGGCAGAAGCAATTAGGGACAATCAGGTAGGTGAGTGGTTGGGAACCAGCAGTCCTGGATTGTGAGAGAGATGTCCAAATGTCTTCAAGGAGTCCCAGATTGGAGAGCATTCAGGCTGGGTTGAGGGACAACCCCCCACCCTGTGCATGAATTTCATGCACCAGGCCTCTAGTTTAAAAATAAATAAATAAATAAATAAATAAATAAATTATAGATCTCAAGTTAATTCTTAGTACTTTTTTATTTTTAACTAGAGGCCAGTGCACAAAATTTGTGCACGGGAGGGGGGTGGGATGAGGGAGGGGGTTGTAATGGGGTGGTAGTGTTCCTCAGCCCAGCCTGCATGCTCTCCAATCTGGGACCTCTCGAGGGATGTCTGACTGCCCATAAATGAGCAGTCGGACATCCCTCTCACAATCCAGGACTGCTGGCTCCCAACTGCTCGCCTGCCTGCCTTCCTGATTGCCCTTAACTGCTTCTGCCTGCCAGCCAGATCATCCCCTAACCACTTGCTCTCTCTCTTCTTCTGGGACCCCCATAATTCTGATGTTGGTTCGTTTGAAATTGTCCCAGAGGTTTCTTACACTATCTTCAACTTTCTGGATTCTCTTGTCTTCTTGCTTCTGTGGAGGAGTGTCCTCTGGCTCTTTGTGTTCCAAATCTTTGACTTGATTCTTGCAATCTTCCATTCTGTTTTTAGGACGCTATATAATATTTTTTTATTTCGGACAAAATATTCTTTATTTCTAGTTGATTCCTTTTCATATCCTCATAGGTCTCGTTTATTTTATCGACCTTTTCTAGGAAATTCTTGAAAAACCTTATAAGCGTAGTTTTGAACTCTATATCCAGTCGCTTCTTGTCCTCTATTTCTTTTGTTTGGGATCTGTTTACTTGTATTGGCATTTTCACAGCTTCCCTAAGTTGGTAGGGTGGCTTTGTGTGCTAAGGTGTCCTATATGGTTCAGTGGGTTAGTCTCCCAGTTACCTGAGGTGGACAGTCTTGTGGGCGTAGCCCTTTGTGGGCTGTTTTTGTAGTCTTGTTGTTAAGCCTTGCTTGTTGTTGATATCACTGGGAAGTGTTGATCTCCAAGTCAATTGGCTATGAGGATCAGAAGTGTCTCAGCTAGGAGGGTTTCTGTATTCCGATTGGATGGGGAGGAGTCTCAGGGTGGCACAGCCAAGCTTGGTGAATCCTGTAAGATTAGTTGCAGGTATGCACACCTCTTTGGTATAGGCGCAGACAAGCTTTGGATTCCTGCCTGTCCCTCCCTAGGAGAGTCCTTTTTGAGGTGAATAAGAAAGCTAGCCACTGGAAGGGCTTCTGTGTTCTGCTTGGATGGGGTGGAGTCTCTGGGTGGTGCAGACAAGCTTTATTCAGCCCCTCCCTAGGAGGGTCTGGTTTCTGAGTCCTGCAGTAATGGCCGCTGGCTTCACACATCTCCGAGAGATCTCTGCCCACTGCCTGACAGTCTAGCCTCTCCCTGTCTGGGGCCGTCTATCAGAGCAATAGGGTGATTCTGTTTTCCTCCTGAACAAGAAAGCTAGCCGCGCATTAGCTGTCCACCCTCTCCGAGCGCAGGGAGTAAGCTAGTAGCGAACTCAGCCCGCCCTCTCCGGGCTCCGCAAGCAAGCCAACAGCAAAGTCCGGCAGCTACCTTTTTGCGCACACAGTTCTCTGCACCTTCACAGTTCCTGAGGCGTGCCATCTCTCTCCTTCCCAGGTGGTAGAACCTCCTCTCAGCCAGCCGTCCGGCGCTTCAGGGTGATGTTTCCCCTGTTTTCCAGTTCTAAATTCAAAATTGTTGTGGTAGGCTGCATTCAGGTGTCTACCCTATGCCGCCATCTTGGTTTCATTTCTCAGAATCATTATTAAAGAAAAAAGACCTTCAGGGAAATAGATTTTGATTGTTTTTAAAATGTTTGTATAAAGAAAGAAAAAAAGAGCTTGAAACTTTGAGAATATGTTTGTTAGCTTCTTTTAGCTATAGCTGCCAAAATCCTAATTCTAGGCACTATTAATTTTGATTAAGGGAATTGTGGGAAAAAAGAAAGTGAGCTGTTCTAGAAAGAGCTAAAGAGAGTATCTCATTAACATTTTCCTACTAACAAATTTAGTCAACTTAATTGATTGTTCTCATGAGTTTTACACAGTGACTGCTTCATTTTCCATCTTGTTCTACAAAAAGTTCATGTACAGACTTGGAAATTCTACAGTATTTCTGGAAAAACATCACAATCATTTGATAGAGAAAGAAAATATATTTAATTCAAACCTTGTGTTTTTGAGAGTTTTGGAGAATAGTGACTGTAAATGTTGGAATATTTCCCATTCTTTTAGTACCTGACAGTAAAAGATCTCAATTTTGTCATTTAAAGCACATGAGACTCAGAAACTAGTCCATAAATCTCTAATAAAACTTGACTCATGATGACTTTTTATGTCTGCCCTGGTGCTATATGTAATTTTGCTGTATTTATGTGACTTCTCTTCCTGTTCTCCCAAGATAATTTTGTATTGAGTAGAAGGAAAGAGTGGAGTTTTTGTTTGGAGTTGAGAGACTAGATTTCTAAATATGTACTTTAACATCCGTACTAACTTGTACTGTACAATTAACATTACGTAGTATTCTAGTCTCTGAATTCTCTATGAATCATCACTAGATACAAGTTAATTCTACATAAAAAAAAACACAACACAAAAACAAAAATCCAAAGTCTTATTTGAACTGAATATATCACCAGCTGAATATTTGTTGTGTATTATTCCAGAAGTAAAGTTTAATATTTCAAGAAACTGCTGGGCCGAGGGCAGCCGGACCCAGAGCAGCCGGGTCGGGTGCGGCCAGGCCTGGAGCAGCAGCAGCCAAGCCCGGAGCAGCTGGTTGTGGAACAGACCAGAGCAACAGAGGCCAGGCCTGGAGCAGCTGGTTGTGGAACAGACCAGAGCAACAGAGGCCAGGCCCGGAGCAGCCAGGCCCGGAACAGCTCACTCCTCGCCTGCCCCCGCCCCAAGGCTGCCTCTCTGACATGGCTGGAAACTTTTGCGGGAACTTGAGGGTCTGCTGAATCAAGTGAGGAGGGCTTGGATCTGGATGTGTTGAGTTAGTATAGCGCTGGGGTGTTGATCTGTGAGTGCCTTGTGCTGGGCCTGGATGAGGCTGGTTGACCTATTTGGAAATGTCTTGTGTGAAGTGTATCTTTGGGCATGTGGAGGTATTATTGATATGAGAAAATGCTAAGTAACTGATTTACTATCTGAAAAGGGATTTACTTTTGGGGAAAGGGAGGGAGAAAGAGACTGAACATAAGCTGTGCACCTATGGATGAGGACAATTGGGGAGGGGAAGGGGGCAGAGGGTGGGATGGGAACCTGGTGGAAGGGGGAACCTTTGTAATAATATGAACAATAAAGATTGATTTAAAAAAAAAAAGAAACCACTAATTGTATAATGTGATAGACATCATAGAAAGAAAAATATGAGATGTATTTTTCAAAGTTACATATGTATATACATATGCACTTGAGGGGTGTCTTACTGAATATAGAAAAGTGGGAAGAATGAAGGCTTACCTGGGAGTGACATTTTTCCACATGAGTTTGAGAAGTGGCAAAACACATAGGCATGAAAAAATACATAAATATACATTTTAGCCTTCTCCCCACAATGTAGGTGAGTCAATTATCTGAAAATAAGGTGTTTGTTTAGATTATGTAGATTTCTCATTTCTGTGAAACTTTAGGATTCAATAAATGAGGCTTTTTTTTAAGTTAATTTTAAATTTTTTTAAATCCTCTCTCAATAATATGTTTATTGATTTTAGGAAGAGAGGAAGAGACACACCCACACACAGAGAAAATATCAATGTGAGAGAGAAACATTAGTCAATTACCTCTTACAAGTATCCCAACTGGTGATGGAACAGCAACCTAGGGAAGTGTCATGACAGATTGTTCAACCCTCAATCTTTTGGTGCATGGTGCACAAAACAACAGTCCAAAAAATTAAGCCACCCCAAAAGGGCAGAGTTTTTTTGGTGGTGTTTTTTTGTTGTTGTTTGTTTGTTTTATTTTGTTTTTGTTATATTTTTTTAAAGCAATGCATACAACAATCAAATATTTTATCTGATGGTAAAGTGTGATAGCTGGAATCTCTATCTTTGTGGTCCTCCTAAGTATGCTCAGATTAAAAAAAAAAAAAGAAATTCTGATCCATCTTTTTTTGTTTTGTGTGTTTTTTTCTGATTACTTGATAGTTAGCTCTCTTTTTAAATTGTTTATGAGTCATCCACTGAACCATTAGAATTAGTACTTAAAGGTTTAGTAAGGGAAGACAATTGTAGATAAATTTTTACAAAGTAAGAATATGAAAAACTAGGTGATGAAAGTTGTTCAACCTCTTTCAAGGGGCAGCACCAACAGATAAGAACATTTTCTTCCATTTTTCTAATTGGCAATAAATTAGCTTACTTTAAAACATTTTATTACTTAAAATTATTTTGGAGGTATTTATACTGCATGAGGAGAATGACTTATCTGGTTATTTTATTCCTAAAAGTCTTGGATACATAGTATCAGTCAAGTAGTTTGTTCATCTTACCTAATAATAGACAAACATGTAAATTGACTGTACCTCTGCTATGCCCTCAGCCTATCAGAGTGAGTATGCAAATTAACCCAACAATGATGGTGGGTTAAATTGCATATGCAGGCATGGAAAAGCTGGGAAGGGCTGGATGCCTGCTTTGAAAGGGGTGGGGAGGGGGGTGATAAAGGGAGCTACAGGAGTGATGCTCCTGAGAGAAGCGAGGACTTGCTGGTTCCAGGGTGGCCGGGGAGCAGGGAGTGAAGCCAGGGGAAGGAGGCCTATTCTTGCACGAATATCATGCAATGGGTCACTAGTGGAAAAATATTATCCTATGGAAGGAGAAGTTTTCAATAATTTTAATTTAGAAAATAAAATAACAGTTGCCAGATGTACTACTTTTAAATTATAATTCTCTACTCCAATGTATAAACTTGGTTGCAGATAATAGAACCTAGTCTAGTTAAAGTGGTAGAAGATTAAGAAATTAAAGGCCCTCTGCATGGATTTGTGCACGATTGGGGTCCCTCAGCCTGGCCTGCTAGAATCAGGGTGAAACCAGCCCTCCAACATCCCATAAGGGGTTCCAGATTGTAAGAGGTGGTTCTCAGGTGATGTAAGCTGGAATTGGGCTTCCTTCTCTCTGGTTCCAGGTGCATCACCCGAGAACTGCAGCTGCCAAATCACTGCAGCTCAGCAGCTCCTGTATTGATCATCTGCCTCCTGGTAGTCAGTGCACATCATAACTACCAGTTGGATGATAGGGCAGTAACTTAGGTTTTTCTATATATAGATATTAGACATCAATTGAAAACATCTATTTATAAAGATACATGTACCCCTATATTTATTGCAACATTATTCACAGTGGTCAGGTTATGAAAACAACCAAAGTGTCCTTCAATAGATGATTGGATAAAGAGAAATGCTACCGCCCACACCAACATCATAATACTTTTACTGAAATCAGACTTTTTCTGTTGCCAAGTCCAGAATCATACTGATCTCATGACAAGAAAGCTGCCTGGACTCCTGACAATATCAGGGACTCTCCCTCTACCACTCCTCACTTGGTGCCCTGGCCCATTTCTAACAAACCTTGCTTACAAATTAAATATCACACAAGTACATCTGATTAGTAGAAAAACAAACAAAAAACACATGGAATATGAAGGAGAAACATGTAAGTTTAACAAATTTCTGCCTTAGAAAGTCCAGTATGTGAGGTACAGCCAATATGTGAGAATGAAGTTCAGATACTCGGAATTGGCCACCAGGGACAGATACCTATTCTGTGAACTCTATGAAACACAACTCACTACTGTGCTGTTACCTTTTATGAAGGTTTTCTCTTTTATCATGGTTTCAATTTGGGTTTGGAGAGCCAGGATAAGAAAAACCAGGAAGTTAAGTGGCTGGCCAGTATTAAAACAGTACACAAAAGGTATCCAGACTTTTGTGCCAAAGACAGGTTATGTTATATAGGTTTATCTCACTCAGTACATTTTTCAGCGTCCTTGAAATAGCATCATATTCCATTTCAATATGGAAAGCTAATTTACCAGTTCAGGGCCATTTTAACAAAAATCTTATCATCCAGTTTTCATAATATCTGGATCAAGCCAATGGAAATTCAAAGTTTTTAACTCAGATAGCTTTGGGACCACTGAAATTTCCAGTTTGCTTTTAAAGAGTTGGGTGCAGAAAGACTAACTTGGCATAGTTATATCAGAATGATCTTCCCATAAAAACAGGATTAATTTTTTTCTAAGTAATGACTACCTAGATATTTTCTCTGAACCCAGGTAGCTTCTTCCATGTGAATATAAATATGGGAGAAATCAGAGTTATATAAGAAAAATATAAGTAATGTGTTGCTGGGATGACCTTGCCCCCAATTGCCCATCCATGCAGGCCTGATCTCGCCCCCAACTGTCCTCCCCTATCAGTCTGATGGCCTCCAACTGCCCTCCCCTGCTGGCCTGGTTTCACCCCCAACTGCCCTCCCCTGCGTGCCTGATCTCATTCCCAACTGCCTTCCTCTGATGGCCTGATCTTGCTCCCAAGTGCTCTCCCTTGCTGGCCTGATCTCATTCCCAACTGCCCTTCACTGCCGGCCTGATGGTATACAACTGCCCTCCCCTGCTGTCCTGGTCTTTCCCAGCTGTCCTCCCCTACCAGCCTGATGATCCCCAACTGCCCTCCCCTGCTGGCCTGGTTGCCCCCAACTGCCCTCCCCTGCCAGCCTGATCTCGCCTCCAAGTGACCTCCCCTGCCAGCCTGATTTCACCCCCAACTACCCTCCCCAGCTGGCCTGGTTGCCCCCAACTGCCCTCCCCTGCTGGCCTGATCATCCCTAACTGCCGCTGCCTTGGCCCCAATCACAATGGCTTTGTCTGGAAGGAATTTGGACATCCAAATGATGGCCAGTCAACCCAGTCTAATTAGCATATTACCCTTTTATTAGATTTATAGGTTATATAAGATAGGATTACTTAAATGGGGGGAGGAAGCCTCTTTCAGCAGGAGGAGATTCTCTTGGCAGACAAAAATACATAATTCCTATATCTGGATTGATAGCCAGTCATATGTTCTATACTGCCAAACCTGTCATTAAAAAATTGAACCGCTTTCTTACACCTTACACCAAACAGCTGTTGCTCTTAAAACCCCTTCTCAGCCCACATCTTAGGTTCTGCCTTTGTAGTTCACCCAGATTAGGTTCTAATTGATTGATTTCTATGCCAGTTAGTGTCAAAAGCCCTGCCTCCTAAGCAGTCATTGGTTCTTTGCAGTTCACTCAGATTTAGTTCTGACTGGTTGGTTTCTACGCCAGTCAACATCTCTGGGCCTCTGACCAGGCCTGATCCGCAGCTACTGGCCCTGCCTCTCTCTCTGGGCCTATCTCTGTGCCTGATTCACAGCCTCCATGACAGCTGCTTATCAAGCTTTGCCTCTCTCTCTGGGCCTTGGCAGCAGCTGCTGCAGATCAGGTCCTGCCTCTCTCTCAGGGCATCTCTCCAGGCCTGATCTGCAGCAGTGAGGTCCTTAGGCTCCCAGCCTAGCCCAGGGTGAAGGCTAACAATTTTGCCTCGCCCACCTTGCCCCACCCATCCTTCACTCACCCACAAGCAACCAGCCTTGCTGTGATAGAAGCCTGTGGGCCTAGGGGGAAGGACTGAGAGGTACTCCATACACTTTCTGGTGACTGGTTGTCCCTCTGATCATTTAGGTCATAACGGCCCCTCACCTTTCATAGTGTAGACTAGATGCCCCGTGCATGCTAATTCATACTCTGGATGGGTTCCTCAACCCAGCCTGCACCGTCTTATAGTTTGGGAACCCTCAGAGGCAGGGGGCAACCTGGTGATCAGGGGAAGATGATAACCCCATCAAACCTGTGCTGCTGCCACTGCTGGCAGCACAAGCTTCAACCAGCCCTAGTTACCTGAGCTTCAGGTGGCCCCAGGTGGCTGGGCAGCCAGCATTCGAGGCTTGCCTGCACTTTGGGATGTCCCTGAGTGGCTGGGGGGTTGAGAGGAATGGAGGACTCCAGAGGCAGGCGTGTGGAGCGGCCGGGCCTTCCTGGAGATGGGCCTGGATTTGCCAAGTGCCTGTTGCCCCTCTGGGGCTGAGGGCGCTGCCATCTTTGAGGGCGTGGCAGTCAATTAGCACATTCCCTTCTTATTAGATAGGATTCTTTTTTTTCTTTCATGTTGTCCTACAGCTTCCTTAATCAGTACTGTTTTTCTATTTGTTTGTTTGTTTTTAGTACTTCGATTTTTTAATTTTTAATTTTTATTTTGGTTTTCTGGCTGATATTTTCAACTCCTTCTTCTAATTAACTGATTCTATCCTCATCTTCCCCTTATCTGCTGTGTATTCCTTCCAATGTGTTCTTTATTTATATTATGTCATTTTTTTACCCCAAACTGTTCTTTTTTTCATAGTTACTATATATTTTTTCATGCTATTGAGCATCTTTACCATCATTACTCTGAACTCTGTTTCAGATAAAAAAAAAATTTTTAATTTCTGCTTCATTTATCTCTTCTTCTGGAGAATTCTCTAGTTCTTTTATTTGGGGATTGTTCCTTTGTCTCTTCATTTTGGCTTTTTGTTTGGGTTTGTGACTATGTAGGCAGATCCTCTATACCTCTCAATCACTAGTGCAGGACAGTGTTAAAGGCTGTTTCTGACTAATTAGATTAGGCAAATATTCAAAGCCTCCAGAGATCACCCAGCCTCCAGACTAAAGGATTCCGTCTTGAATTGTTCCCCAGGCAATTGTCCTCAGGTATGGTGAGAGTTTTTTTTTCTACAGGATGGAGCAGTTGCTTCTGTCTGGAGGCTAATTGTTATTTTTAATCTCTTAAATGGCCTCAGGGCAAGGTGTTTTATAATAAGATGTATCAACTATCTTACCCCCAGGCAAGGGAATGTCTATTCGAAAGATGTTCTCCACTGCAGGAGAGAATAACTCAGCCCTGGAAACTTGGGGTGTCTGCTTTCTGGGCTCTATCCCTCAAGTTCCCAGTTTTGGCTTCAGCCCTTACAGCTCCAGTCCGCTTCATCCTCCCTCTGCCAGAGCACAAGGTGGGTGGCTCCACAGGAAATGTTGTCCATTGGCCCTTTAAGAGGGTGCCTTAATTTTCAGTGGTTAGTCACTAGCAGACAGTGTCCCACTGCTTTTCACAACGAGATGTTATGAGGTTACCCTCCTCAGTTGCTCTCTGCTGGGGGTGGAGGGGCAGTTTAGGGATTAGATTCAAGAATTCTCAGTGGCAATCCCTCAGAGCTGAGATATCTCTTCGGAACTTCAGTTGCTATCTGTGGGCACCTTGATGGACAGTGGGAATTTTTGCCCATTCCAGAGAGACCGTGGACTGTGCCTCAGAGTTGTCAGTGCTGACATCAGGCCAGGCATTGAGATACAGTCTCATGGCCCTTCCCAGCACATAGGCCTTCTTTCATAGTTCACTATCAGCTTTCTGAAGAACAGGATGATCCTGTAAATAACATGGTTGTCAATGACATGTCCTGATGTTACTTAGGAAAAACTGTTTTGTCTTAGGTTACTTGTTCTGCAAGAACAGGATGTGGTTAATATGCTTAAAAGTGGTCCTGCAAAAAGGGTAGGGCTGCTCTCTGAACTCCCTGAGTGGAGAGAGAGCAGTCACCTGCTGGCTATTAAAAGCGCCCTACATTTTAATTTGGTCTGGACTCTATTGTTTGTTTACTCGCCTTCTCTCCACAACAATCTGGCCAGCTCTTTCTTGCCTCTGCTCCTTTTACCTGTCTCTATGCAGTCTCCACTTTCTGTCCTCAAATGTCAGGGCTCTCTCCTGTGAGTTTTTCCATTGATTAATAAGGAAGTTTTTTTCTCCTGTATTTTAGTTGTAATACAAGTTTGTTCCTGCGAGCATATCAATGCAGCATCCACTCTACTCTGCTGCCATGTTTAATCTTTGAGACTGCTATTTTTTTGTGTACGTTTGTATTTTTGAATTTTTAAAAAATATTGCTTATGCATAAACTCAATAAAAATAAAATTATTTCTTAAAAGAAAAATATACTTACAAAGCAAATGTTTTTATGTGACTTGAAAGTCATCAAAATTCTAAAGAATAATTAGACTTTATTATTATGCATATCTGGGTTTTCTGGTGGTGAGTCTTCAATGTTTGGATGAGTAACAAAAAAGACATCCATAATTAACAAAGTCGTATTTTTTCATAAAATAATTTCTATTGTCTCTATTTTAGCAAAATCACTAATCATGATATAATTGAGATATTATACATAATTTGTGTGATTCATATAAAGCCAAAATAGACATCCTTTCTTTGGGCTTTGTAGTTCTTAGTTTTCATTTTGAAAAAAATAATTCACTCTGCTAAATTTTACATATCATATGTTAAAGGTTGAATCATTTCTCCTGAACTTTATTTGTTAAATTTAACCACTTGAAATTTGCTACCCTGTCCTGCAGAATGTGACCTTGTTTGGAAATATGACTGTTGCCAATATCCCTAATCCAATATTACCGTACTGATTTCCTTATAAAAAGGTAAACATTTAAGCATGAATGCACATACAGTGCAAATGCCATGTGAAAATGAAGGCAGAAATCAGGATGGTGCATCTACAAGCCAAAGAAGGGCAGAGATTGCCAGCAATCTCCAGGAACTAGCTAGGAGTGCTGGAAATGATTATTCTTCAAGGTCCTCAAAAGGAACCAACCCTGCCCACACCCTGATCTTGGACTTCCAGGTTCCAATTCTGAGGAATAATTTATGTTCTTTAAGTTGTCCAGTTAGTAGTGCTTTGTTATAAGAGGCCTAACAAACAATATACCATGTTTGAGTTTTGTAGGGGGATAACTTATAACCTGTTATTTATTTATTTATTTATTTATTTATTTATTTATTTTAATATTTTTATTGATTTCAGAGAGGATGGGAGAGGAAGAGAGAGATAGCAATATCAGTGATGAGAAGGAATCCTTGATTGGCTGCCTCCTCCAAGTTGGACTGAGCCCGCAATTCAGACATATGCCCTTGACCGAAATCGAACCTGGGACCCTTTGGTCTGCAGGTGGACACTTTATTCACTGAGCCAAACCTAGCCAAACTAGGGCTAACCTGTTTTATTTTAATTTTATTTTTTACTGATTGGAGAAAGAGAAAAATATCAATTTGTTTTTCCACTTATTTATGCATTCATTGATTGGTTGCTTCTTGTATGTGTCTTGACTAGATATCCAACATGAAGCCTTGACAATCTAACCAACTGAGCTACCCTGTCAGGGCCTACAAACCGTTTTATTGATTTCTCCAAACTGTTCTACTTATATCATGCTTTCACCATCTCTTAACATCTAAAATTATACAGTTCTATTAAATATGAGAGTGCTGAGATATTTTAAAGACCAAAAATAGCAGTATGCTGCTCAATTCTTTCAAAATGCTTTTCAAATGAGATGAAACCTTTATCTAGTGTGGCCAACAAGTACTTGCTATAGAAATTATATATCTTAGTAAATATTTCATTAAAATAAAACTACTCACAATTCTAGAGCTCTATTTCCATTTGGTTGCTAATGCCCAGAATCTATATTTAGCTTCAAGAATGTTACATCTAAACCTACATTTATACAAATATAAGAAGAATGTGAATTGTTTAATATTGTGAAATGTTCCTCAGCCTCTGTGTGCAACTGTTATAAATAATGCAATGAATTTGTAAGTAACTCTGGAACCAAGAACAAAAAGAAACAAAAACAAAACAAAACAAAAAATAAATAACACAAGAAAATAGATGGTTGGCACTATTGAGAAATAAATCATCATTGTGCTAGAAATATTGCACACATAGAATATGGGATAAAAAATTTTACAAGTTAATTAATTTGCCTTTTTTTCTTCCCTAGTATCCCATCTACAAAAATCCTGCTTGAACTGTGAAGCAACACCCATCTCTTAAGGCACAAACTGCAGCCACTCATGGTAGTCAGATGCATACAGCACAGGCTTGGACTAAAGTTCTCCTGGGGTCTGAGCAGAACTCTCAAAGCAGATGTTTAGTATTGTCATGGCTGTGATGAACACTGAACTCTGTGTGACAGAGGTCTTATATGAATATTAATGAATTTACCGTATTTTTCGGACCATAAGACGCACTTTTTTCCCCCCAGAAGTGGGGGGAAAAAGTCCCTGCTTCTTATGGTCCAAATATAGCCTACACATATACTGTAAAAAAAAAGTTTTTTTACTTGCCCGGCTCTGTGTGGTCTCTGTGTGCTTGCCCGGCTCTAAAATGGTTCTAAATGCTGCTGTTTACTTTACAGGGTTGATTACATGTGTTTATGACTGTGATGTTGGGTTTTAATGCACATAAAATATTTTAGGACACTATTTGTTTCAGAATCTTTTTTTCTTCATTTCCCTTCTCTAAAAACTGGTGCGTCTTATGGTCCGGTGCGTCTTATGGTCCGAAAAATACGGTACCTTTGTGGGTTTTTTATTTATAAGGTATAAGAGACTCCAAATTTGGGGCCCAGGACAGGAATTCCTCCTCTGGAGTTTATGCTACTAATTAGAGTCTTTCTACTTTCCTCAGGGCTAATTTCTGCTCTCTTTTCAGTCCTTATGTCTTCAACCTGAGTTTGTCCTAGTGCCATTCAGAATTGTCTCATTTGTTACCTTTAGAGATTAAAAAAGCAACATATATCTTCTATTTGTTTGCTACCAAATTTGTTATATCTAGCACATATTTTTCAGAGGCTGTGTTTGAGAAAGAGGGAGGGAAGGAGAGAGAGAGAGAGAGAGAGAGAGAGAGAGAGAGAGAGAGAGAGAGAAGAGATGTTACAGCCACCTTTATTAAGAATTAATAGATACTTTTTAGTTCTTTTTTATTTATTTTTATATGTTTTTGAGGAAATCAAGAGAAAAATATGCTGTTTTAAACATTCCTGGTTACTTTCTACTTTTTTAAAAAATATGTTTTTATTGATTTCATAGAGGAAGGAAGTGGGAGAGGAAGAGAGAGAGAGAAATATCATTGATGAGAATCACTGATCATTGGCTGCCACCTGCACACCCCTTACTGGGAATCGAGCCCATGGCCTGGGAATGTACCTTGACCGGGAATTGAACCTTGACCACTTGGTTCCTCGGTCAATGCTCAACCACTGAGTGACCTCAGCCAGGCCTAATTACTTTTTAAATCTAGAAATGTTTATGGCTGAATTTGTAAAATTCATTGTATTCTACATAACAAGGCACATTTAAGCACCTTAACTAGATTATAAAGCTTTGCATAATAAATAAGTGTATTTATTTTGTTATATAGCATAAATTATTTGGGGCTCCCATGTTTATTTGTATTTTAGATTATGGTCTAAAGCATTTAAATATTTATAATAAAATGACATTGGAATTAGGACTAGAAAAAGTAACTGGAAATTAAATTGTCTGACAGCTGGTAAGTCTTGTTCAGAAACTGTTCAGCTATTAATGGCACTACTATAACAACACAACAGTGTCACCATGTAAAGAATATTTCTACAGGTTGGGGAGTAATAGTATGCTAGTGACAGATGGACAAAGCAAACTTGTTTCAGTTAGTGTTAGTGCCTTTTATAATCATTGTTATCTGGTCTGATTTCTATCTTCCTTCCTTTTGCTGATAAATGCGCTCTCTATTTAGGTGAGGTTATCAAACTGGGCTCCAATGTAAAAAACTGTATACCTGATAAAATATATTATATTAGAATTTAATATCAAAACAAATTAATAGTTACTGAATAGAACCCAAAAAGTAAGGATGAATAACATAAGAAAATACAACATATATTTATGTGTAGACCATAGACCTGGAAATTTAAAGAAAATTCTAAAGAGTATAACTGTAGATGCAACCCATTTCAATATAGAAAAGAGTATAAATAACAGTTCTAAGAAAGAAGGTATTGAGTTCATGGAATTTTCTGGTTGATGAAGTAGTACCCTGAAATTAATTTTTGTTCCAATACTTATTGATTAAAAAGCCTTCTATAATACACATTCAGTGCTTCTTCAACTTTAGTAAACAGCATGCAAACATTTTCTGGACATAGAAAATTATGCAACAGGTTTGAGGTATTTTGTATACTAAATAACTTCATACTGTGCAGGCATATGGATAGAGTATAACTTCATCTAGAAGGATTGTAGATCAAGTGGTTATTATTTTGGATAAACTTCTGCTTATTTGCTGCCATTTGGAAAAAAATTGGTAAGAATCTGGTGTAAACCCTTTAAATCTGCATTTGTCTTATAAATGATTTTGCTGTGGAATCTATTTTTTCTTTTGCATAGTTAATAAAACCCCTCTAGAAGTTCCTTTCTCTCCTTTAGACAATCATATTTCATCGCTCCACTGAGTCATTCCTTATACTATGCAAACATGCTGCTTTTGTCTCTCATTTTTAAATAATTTTAAACTAACTTCCCTACCAGCTGGCTTTCCATTTCTCTGAAATTTTCCTATGAAACTCCTTCAAATAATGGTACAAATGTGTTATCTTAAATTCCTCTTTTCATCTTCTTTGTTATATTTCCCAATTATGCTCTTGTATCCACTAAACAACCCAAACTTATCTTTTTCAGATTTTAAGCTCCAGCAAAGCGGAGAGTTTAACATGAATGTTACTAAATTCATCAGTCAAGCTCTCAATCATCTTCTTACTAGATTCCTCATTGGAATTTACCAAATTGATTCATCCCCACTTCTTGGTACATTTTAGTTTCTTGATTTTCAGAATATCACACTTCATTGGTTTTCATCCAACCTCAATTCTCTCTGCTTTTAAATTTTCTTTTGTTCAATTCTTCTCCTCTCTGAACCTCAATATTAGAACGTGTTCTATATTCACACTTATTCTCTTAATGACTTTCTCCAGATTCAGGACTCTTAACATTATTTGTAGATTAAGAGCAGCCAAATTTATATCTCTAGTTAAGACCACTCTTCTGAACCCCAGGTGTGTGTATCCAACCAAATGCTCTGCATCAGCACTTGGTGATTTAATAGATAGCTCAACCTTAACATTCACCTTGGAGGCTCCTGGCCTTCCTACAAAAATATAGTCTACTTACAGCTTCAAGAGGCAGTGATGCTTTTCCCTTCCTTCCTTCCTTCCTTCCTTCCTTCCTTCCTTCCTTCCTTCCTTCCTTCCTTCCTTCCTTTCTTTCTTTCTTTCTTTCTTTCTTTCTTTCTTTCTTTCTGTCTTTCTTTCTTTCTTTTGTGTGTATGAGTGTTGTTTTTTCAAAATTTGACCCTCCCTTTTATATATATATAAAATTGATTTCAGAGAGGGAGAGAGCGAGATAAAAGCATCAATGATGAGAGAGAATCATTGGTCAGCTGCCTCCTGCACATCCCCTACTGGGAATTGAGCCTGAAACCTGGGCATGTGTCCTGCCTTGGAATTGAACCATGACCTCCTGGTTTGTAGGTCAACACTCAACAACTGAGCCACACTGTCTGGGCAATATTTTTCTTTATGTTGCTAAAGTGACTAAATATCCCAATTTGCTGGAAACAGGGAGTTCTTAGCAAACTGGAATAAGTTGATCAGTCTAACAGTTGCTTAAACCAAAAACATTAAGGCCATCTTTGATTCATTCTCTCACATTGCATATCCAATATATTATAAAATCCTGTTAGTTCTACCTATAACTACCACTTTGCCAAACCCCCATCAGCTCTCACCTAGATTACTGAAACAACCCCCAGTTGGTCTTCATACTTGCCCCTGGCCTTCTATAATGCATTCTCAACATAGTTGTCAGTGTAGTCTTTTTAAAATATAAGCCATATCATGACATTCCTTATTTCCCCATTTCTGTAATATCTTCCCATTTCAGAGTAGAAGCCAAAATCTATACAATGGCATAAAAAAACCTGCATGATCTAATTCTAATTCTTGCTCTATAAGCCCACACCTCAGTTTATCCTTTACTTCAACTACTACAATTCTTTACTGTGTCCATTGTGCTCTAACCACATTAAATTTCTTATTGTTCCTCTTTGCTGTACACAGGGTACTGTCTTAGGGCTTTTGCACTGGCTGTTCTTTCTGTTTGGAACACTCCCCAAGTATCTCCATGATAACTCTTTCACTTGCTTCAAGTTTTGCCTCAAATGTCACCCTCTTTATGAAGGTCATGCTGTTAAAAGATATACTCTCATCTATTCTAATCTCTCTTCTGTGCTATATTTTTCCCATGATGTTTTTAATCTTTTCATATTCTATGTAACTTACATGTTTGATATATTCACTTTTCATTGTCTCTCTACCCATGCTAAACAGGAAGCAGAGATTTTAAAAAATATTTCTCAACTGGTAAGTACCAAGATCCTTGAGCGGTGCCTATTACAGGAAGCACTCAATAATCATTTATTAAATGAAAAAATGTATTTATTTAACTTCACCTCAGTAAGTACCTTATAAATTTATTCTACATCTCTAGCTTCATTCCAAATGCTTACAGAAGATTCCAAAGAGAAATGGGATGTTATCCTAGAATTTTAGAATCTTACCATCTATTTTGAGTTGAGATATGATATATTGTTATGAGGGTGAATAAATATGACAGCATATGGTAATAGCTACAAGCCTTGTAAGCATAAAAAATGTGAGTATTTTTGTCTGAAAAATAAATTTATTATAGGAGTTATCTAGAGACCTTTTCAATTTGCAAGTCTTAATATTTTATACATTTTCAAATTGTGAATGCAAAGGAATTATAGAATACAGGTATATGTGGCCAAATTACTAGAATGACCACTAACAATTGACAGGTGTGTTGGGGGAGAACCTGAGAAGCAAAAATATTATAGCATAGTCTACAAACCAAGGAGGAAAATAATATATGTAATAAATATTTCCAAGAGGGAAAAATAGCTTACTTCAAGCTGAAACCTGAATGGAGAGATCTGAGAACAACAGGATACACTGGGCAAAGTTCTCATAGCCTCCAAGGTGAATGAAGGTGCAAGAAAACCTGTGTGTGAACCTGGAAAAATAATAGAGTGCTGGAGAGTCTAGGCCTTGAGAATTAGTATTCAGTAGTCCCCTCCCAAACCTACTCTGATTTTCAGTACAGATACTCAGAAAACTAGACAAATCAAATATTCATGATGACAGGAGTAGAATGAAATAGAACAGAAATAACTTGGAGAAATAGAGGTCAAAGTATCAGAGTGGGTGGCAGTAGAAAAGAGAAAAACAGTTTTTAAAATGTATCTTAAAATACAATATAATAAGATGAAAGCACCATTCAGGTAGGTGAGGCCTGTAAAGCTGGTGGGGTATGTATAGGGCTGGAGGCCAAAAAAATTTCCATAATAGACTTAAATCTATACAGATAGACATTTTTTAAAAGCCCTTTTGGTAACAAAGAAAGAGCAAAACTTTAAGGCATATACCTTAGTCCAATTGGGCTGCTATAAGAAACCTTATACTGGGCAGCACAAATTGGTTTCTCACAGTTTTGTTTTTGTTTTATGTATTTTTATTATTGATAGTATTACAGATGTCTCACATTTCCCCCCATTTTACCCACTCCTCCCAGCCCCTACTCACCCCCAAGTTTTCACCATCCTATTGCCTGGTCTATGGGCTATGCCTATAAGTATACGTTTTTTGGTTTATCTGTTCTCATTTCCTCATCCCCACATTGAGGTATGTTAGTCTGTTCCATGCCTTCATGCTTCATCTCTTATTTTGTAGGTCAATACATTTTGTTCATTAGATTCTACAAATAAGTAAGATCATGTGATATTTGTCTTTCTAAAATTGGTTTATTTCACTTAATATTTTCTAAGTTCCATCCATACTGTCCTAAAGGGTAAGAGACCCTTCTTTTTCACAGCTGCATAGTATTCCACTGTGTAAATGTCCCACAGCTTTTTTTTATTTTTTTTTATTTTATTTTTTTATCCATTTATCTATTAATGGGCACTTGGGCTGTTTTTAAATCTTAGCTGTTATAAATAACACTGCTATGAACATAGGGGTACATATATTCTTTCTGATTGGTATTTTGGAGTGTTTAGAATATATTCTGGGAATTGGAATCTCTGGATCAAATAGGACTTCCATTTTTAATTATTATTATTATTTTTTGGAAACTCCATAATGTTTTCCATAGTGGTTGTACCAATACACATTCCCACCAACAATGAACTAATGTTCCCTTTCCCCCACATCCTCGCCAGAACTTGTTATTTGTTGATTTTTTTTTTTTAATGATAGTCATTCTGACCTATGAGGTGATATCTCATTGTGGTTTTACTTTGCATCTCTCTTATGATTTAGTGACTTTGAGCTTTTTTTCATGTTTCTCTTGGCCATTTGTATGTCCTCGTTGGAGAAATGTCTATTCAGGTATTCTGCCCATTTTTTAATTGAATTGTTGTCTTCTTTTTGTTAAGTTGTATGAGTACTTTATATATTTTGGATATTAATCTGTTATCAGATGTATCATTGGCAAATGTGTCCTACCATAGAGTGGGTTCCCTTTTACTATTGATGGTTTCTATGCTGTGCATAAGGATTTTATTTTTATGTAGTCCCTTTTGTTTGTTTTCTCCTTAGTTTCCTTTGCTCTAGAGATGTACCAGCAAAAGTTCTGCTAAGTAAGATGACTGAAATGTACTACCTATATATTCTTCTAATATTTTTATGGTTCTGTACCTTACATTTAAGTATTTTATCCATCTTAAGTATGGTGTAACTTGGTGGTCTAGTTTCATCTTTTTGCATGTGTGTCTGTTCAGTTTTCCTAATACCATTAATTGAAGAGACTGTCTTTACTCTATTTGTATATTCTTGCCTCCTTTGTCAAATATTAGTTGACCATAAAGGTATGAGTCAATTTCTGGGATCTCTGTGCTGATATGTTTTTTTCTTGTGCCAATATGAGGTTGTTTTGTTTATAATGGCTTTGTAATATAGTTTGATATCTGGTATTGTTATCCCTCCAACTTTGTTCTTCTTTCTCAAGATTGCTGCAGCTATCTTGGGTCTGTTATGGTTCCTTATAAATTTTTGGAGTATTTTTTCTAATTCTGTGAAGTTTCCCATTGGTATTTTAAAAGGGATTTTATTTAATCTATAGATTGCTCTGGGTAGTATAGACTTTTAATGATGTTAATTCTTCCAATCCATGAACATGGTATGCCATATATATATATATATATATATATATATATATATATATATATATATATATAGGTTATATATATATATTAGAGGCCCAGTGAATGAAATTCATGCATGAATAGGGTCACTTGTCCTGGCTGGAAATCAGGGCCAATTTGTGGGGTGACCAACAGAGCAATTGAGGGGCCCCTGCTGGCACCCACCTTGGCTGGCCTGGGGCCTGCAGGCTGGGGGCAGCTCCTGCATTGAACATCTGCCTCCTGGTGGTCACTGCACATCATAGCGACCAGTTGTTCCACCCTTCATTTTACTGTTCTGTCAATATGCATATTAGGCTTTTATTACATAGGATACTCAAATATATATCTATATCCTCTATTTCTTTTTGCAATGTCCTACAGTTTTTAAAATACAGGTCTTTTACCACTTCGGTTAAGTTTATTGCTAGGTGTTTTATTTTTGTTGTTATTATTGCAATGGTAAATGACATTGCTTTTTTAGTATCTATTTCTGAGAGTTCATTATTGGTGTATAAAAATGTCATTGATTTCTAGATGTTGATTTTGTATCCTGCTATCTTGCTAGATTCACTTATTAAGTCTAGTAGTTTCCTGATGGAAGTCTTTAGAATCTTCTATGTACAATATTATGTCATCTGTGAATAATGAAAGTTTTACTTCTTCTTTCCCATTTGGATGTCTTTCAACTCTTCTTCTTGTCTGATGCTGTAGCTAGGACTTCCAGTACTACATTGATTAAGAATGGTGAAAGCAACTGAAACCGGTTTGGCTCAATGGATAGAGCGTCGGCTTGGGGACTGAAGGGACCTGGGTTGGGTTCCAGTCAAGGGCATGTACCTTGGTTACGGGCATATACCCAGTAGGGGGTGTGCAGGAGGCAGCTGATCGATGACTCTCTCTCATCGATGTTTCTAACTCTCTATCTCTCTCCCTTCCTCTCTGTACAAAAATCAATAAAATATATTAAAAAAAAAAAAAAGAATGGTGAAAGCATACATACTTGTTTGTTCCTAACAGAAGCACTTAGATTTTTCCCATTGTTTAATATGTTTGATATAGTTTTGTCATATAGGGCCTTCATTATGTTGAGGTATGATCCCTCTATTTCCACTTTACTGAGAATTTTTATCAAAAAAGGGTGCTGGATTTTGTCAAATGTTCTTTCTGTATCTAGTGAAATGAATATGTGATTTTAAATCTTAAATTGATTTATGTAATATATCACATTTATTGATTTGTGATATTATACCAGACTACATCCACAGAATAAATCCCACTTGGTCAGAGTGTATGATATTTTTAATATATTTCTGGATAAAATTTGTTAATATTTTGTTAATGATTTTAACATTTGTGTTCACGAGGGATATCGGGTTGTATTTTTCTTTCTTTGTAGTGTCTTTATCTGGTTTTGAATTTAGAATAATGTGGGCCTCATAAAAAGAGCTTGGAAGTGTTCTGTCCTCTTGAATTTTTTGGAATAGTTCAAGGAGGATGGGTGTTAGTTCCTCTTTGAATGTTTGCTAAAATTTGCCTATAAATCCATCTTGTCCAGGACTTTTGTTTTCTGGTAGTTTTCAAATTAGTGTTTCAATTTTATCAGTTATTAGCTTACTCAGGTTTTCTGATTCTTTCTGATTGAGTTTTGAAAGATTGTATTTCTAAGGATTTGTCCATTTTGCCCAGGTTATCCACTTCGTTGACATATATTTGTTCATAGTATGAGCTTGCAATTCTTTGTATTTCTATGGTGTTCATTGTTATATCACCTCTTTCATTTCTTTTTCTTTTTAATTAATTTATTTTAAATTTCTTTATTGATTATGGTATCACATAATTGTCCTCATCCCCCCATTCCCATCCCAAACCCCTCCCCACGTATCTTCCCTCTCCTCCCCCCATTGTCCATGACCACTGATTAGGCTTATATGCATGCACACTAGTCCTTTGGTTGATCTCTCCCTGTTTCCTTCACCCTTCCCTACCTTCCCTCTAAGGTTTGACAGTCTGATCGCTGCTTCTCTGTCTCTGGGTCTGTTTCTGTTCATCAATTTATGTTCATTATTTCCCCTAGATGCGTTAAATCATGTGATACAAGGAATTCCCTTATAAGAACCGAAACTGAGACAAGTCATAATGGTTATGCTGAGAGGCAAATGAATCAGTCTGTAGTGAGTTCCTTTCTGGGCCAACAGTTCTTTTGAGTCTCAATTTTAATGTTATACAGTTCCTTATGTGTACATGTCAGCCATGGTATTTCAGATCTGGTTGGTGAACAAATGATAGTGATGCAGCTCTGACTATCTCTGGTTTGGTACTGGGCATCCTTTAGCAATGCACAGCTGCTTTCTGCTAGTATGGCAAGGCGTTGTCAGCGTCTTCCATCTCTGGACTGTTTCTCTTCTTGTCTTCATGGCTGGAGACTTCTTTCATTTCTCATTTTATTTATTTGAGTCCACTCTGTTTCTTCATGAGTCTGGCTAGGGGTCATTAATATTCTTTATCTTTTCAAAGGACTAGCTCTCCTTTGAAAAAACGTTCATTGATATTTTGTTTTTATTTTCTTTTTCTTTTTTTTTTTTTTGTCTCTATGTCATTTATTTCCCCTCTGATCTTTGTTATTTCCTTCTTTATATTTCCTCTGGGATTTTCTTGCTGTTCTTTTTCTAATTCATCTAGTTGTAGGGCTAGAGAATTTATCAGTGTTTTTTCTTATTTCTTGAGGTAGCCCTATAATGCTATGAACATCCCTCTCAAGACTGCTTTTACCATGCACCATATCTTTCGGATGGTTGTGAGTTCATTTTCATTTGTTTCCAGGAAGTTTTTCATTTCTTGCTTGATCTTTTGGCAACCCATTCATTGTTTAATAACATGCTATTTAGCCCCTATGCATTTCAGTGCTTTTGAATTTTTTTTGTAATTGATTTCTAACTTCATGCCATTCTGATTCAGGAGGATGCTTGGCTTTATATCAATCTTTTTGAATTTATGTAGACTTGTTTTGTGTCCTAACATGTGGTCTGTCTTTAAGAATGTTCCATGTGTGCTTAAGAAGAATGTATATTCTGTTGTTTTGCAGTGAAATGTTCTATAAATATCAGTTATCAATATATCCATCTAATCAAGGTCTCTATTTCCTTGTTGATATTTTGTCTAGAAAATCTATCTAATGTGGTATTAAAGTCCCCTACCATGACTGTATTATGCTCATTTTTCCCTAAAGTGCATTAAGAGTGGTTGTTTTTATGTATTTGGTGCTCCTATATTGGGGATATATATGTTCATAACGGTTATATATTCTTTTTGAATGATTCCCTTTAGTATTATGTAGTGGCCTTTTTGGTCTCTTGTTATGTGCTTTGTTTTAAAGTTTATTTTTTTCTGATATGAATACTGCTACCCAGCTTTTTTTTCTTTCCATTTGCATGGAATACATTTTTTTTTATTATTATTCATTCTCAGTCTATGTGGATCTTTTGCTTTGAGGTGGGTCTCTGATAGAGAGCATATATATATAGGTCATGTGTTCTCATCCTTTCAGTCACTCTATGTCTTTTGACTGGATCATTTAATCCATTTGCATTTATAGTTATTATTGATAGGTATTTATTTATTACCATTGTTATTTTCTTTATACTTGTAATCCTCTATCCTTTTCTTTTTCTTTTTAAAGCAGTCACTTTAACATTTCTTGCATTGCTGATTTGGTGTACTCCTTTAACTTTTTTTTTTTTTTTGTCTGGAAAGCTATTTATTTCATCTTCAATTTTAAATGATAGCCTTGCTGGATAGAGTAGTCTTAGACTCACAACCTCTCTTTTCATTACTCTGAATACTGCATACCAATCCCTTCTGGCCTGAAGTGTTTATATTGAGAAGTCAGCTGACATCCTAATGAGAATTCCTTTGTGGTAATTTTTTTGTCTTTTTCTTGCTCCTTTAAGATTGTTTATTTGACTTTAACATTTGCCATTTTAATTATGATGTGGTTTTATTTGGCTTCATCTTGATTGGGACTCTCTGTGCCTCCTGAATTTGTGTGACATTTTCCTTCACCAGGTTGGAGAAGTTTCCTATTATTATTTCTTTAAAGAAGTTCTCTTTTTCTCGCTCACATTATCCCTTTTCTTGTATTCCTATAATGTGGATGTTGTTACATTTCATGTTTTCCTAGAGTTCTCTTAAGCTATCTTCCTGCTTTTAAGTATTTTTTTCTATTTGCTGCTTTAATTGGATATTTATTTCTACCTTGTCTTCCAAATCACTGATTATTTCCTCTGTTTTATGCAATGCACTTTTATTTCCTTCTAGTGTGTTCTTGATGTCAAATATATCATTCTTCATTTATGTCTGATTCTTATTAATGGCCTCTATTTTCTTTTTCATGTTGTTGTAATTTTTACTTAAGTTCCTTACACATATTTATAACCATTGCTTTGAACTCTATGCGTGATAACTTTTTTGCCTCCATTTCATTCCCCCCTCCCTCAAGATTCCTTCTTTGGGAATTGTTTCTTTATCTTTTCATGTTAGATATCTTTTTTGTATCTGCTTCAATATATTAGATAGAACTTTTAAGCACCTCCCGAAGACTTCACTTACCAAAACCATTATGTTTGAAATTTAGAATTCCAATAAATACAATGGGTTTGGGGCACAAACATTTAGACCACAGCTATAGTTAGGGAAACTACAGTATTGCTTACTCCCTTCCTGAGGAGCCTCTTTTCAATATTTTAATAAAATCAATCTAATTTAAAATGTGGGGGGAAATATAATGTAAATATTATAAAAGGTACTACAAAAAAGTTATGCATTCCAACAGACCATGAGAGAACATAAGAAAAACAAAATGTGGTCTGTAAACAGACATGGACTCACACTTGAAAGTAGAAGTTTTAAAAGAATAACATAATTATGAAATTCAAAATCTGAGACATTATATGGTTAAATGATAAGTATATGTGAAAACAGGATTGACAAATACCAAAATGAATTGGAAAAGAATAAGAAAAAAATTTAAAAAGAAAACCACAATTAAGCATGAGTTTTTGGGAAAACAAAAAGAATCCTATCTAATAAAAGAGTAATATGCAAATTGACCATCACTCCAACACATAAGATGGCCACCCCCATATGGTCAAAAATGGCCACCCCCATGTGGACACAAGATGACAACCATAAGATAGCCAGCAGGGAAAGGTAGTTGTGGGTGATCAGGCCAGCAGGGGAGGGCAGTTGGGAGGGACCAGGCCTGAAGGGGAGGGCATTGTGGGAGACAAGGCCTTCAGCATAGGGAAGTTGAGAGTGAAAGGGAGATGGCCAAAGATGCCCACCCCCGTGTGGACACAAAATGACTGCCATAAGATAGCCAGCAGGGGAAGGTAGTTGTGATTGATCAGGCCTGAAGGGGAGGTCATTGGGGAAAACCAGGGCTGCAGGGGAGGGCAGTTGGGAATACCTGTAGGGGAGGGCAGTTGGGGTTGACCAGGCCAGCAGGGGAGGACAGATAGGGGTGACCATGCCTACAGGGGAGGGCATTTAGGGGTGACATGGCTGGCAGAGGAGGGCAGTTGTGGGGGACCAGGTCTGCAGGGGAGGGAAATTGGGGTGTACTACCCCTGCAGGGGAGGGGAGTTGTAGGGGACCAGGTCTGCAGTGGAGGGCAGTTGGAAGGGACACAGGCTGGCAGAGAAAGGAAGCTGGGGGGACTTAGAGGAGGGCAGTTGGGGGAACCAGGCCTGCAGGGGAGAGAAGTTGGTGAGGGGAGACCAGGCCTGCAGGGGAGGGCAGTTGGGAGGGACCGGGCCAGAAGAGGAAGACAATTAGGAGGGACCAAGCCTGCAAGGGAGGGCAGTTGTGGGCAACCAGGCCTGCAGGGGAGGGAAATTGGGGGGACCAGGCCACCAAAGGAGGGCAGTTAGGGCTAACCATGCCTGCAGGTGAGGACATTTAGGGGTGACTGGGCTGGCAGAGGAGGGCAGTTATGGGGGCCAGGCCTACAGGGGAGGGCAGTTGGGGGGGGAAATATCTGCAGGGGAGGGCAGTTGGGGGGGGACAAGGTCTGCAGGAGAGGGCAGTTGGGAGGGACCCAGGTCAGCATGGCAAGGCAGCTGGGGGGAACCCAGGCCAGAAGAGGAGAACAGTTTGGGGGGACCCAGCCTGCAAGGGAGGGCCATTGTGGATACCAGGTCTATAGAGGAGGGAAGTTGGGGGCTTCCAGGCCTGGCAAGAGAGGGCAATTAAGGCTGACCAGGCTGGCAGAGGAGAGCAGTTAGGGGCAATGAGTCTGACAGGGGAGCCATTAGGCATTGATCAGACTGGCAGGAGAGTGGTTAGGAGGTGATTAGGTACACAGGCAGGTGAGCATTTGGGATCCAGCAGTCCTGGATAGTGAGAGGAATCCCAGATTGGAGAGGATGCAGGCTGGGCTGAGGGACACGCCCACATGCATGAATTTGTGCACTGGGCCTGTAGTTGATTCTATAAATGGCTCATATTTTCTGTGTACATGGAGCCAGAACTGTCTATATCTAGATATAGCCTTACAAAACTATTAGATTTTAAGTAAAAATTGCCTTTGAAAATCCAAGCACCCACTGCCACCAATACAAACTTATGAATACAAATCAAGTAATCAATAGAGGAAAGAAAATGAAATTAGCATCAAATTACTCACAGCAACATTTTAAGCTATAAAGCAATGAAGTAACAATTTTTATCTATTCAGGAAAAGAAAAAAATGTGAACCAATGTTTTTATACCAAGCTAGATATGCTTTTGGTACAAATTCTACAAAGAGTTATGAACATCTATTACTTAAAAGAATATTATTCTAATAAAGTTTTCTTGAGGAATGTACTATAGAAGAAAAAACCCTTCAAATAAATATAATATCTGGAAAACTTCTTTATTAGATCTTCAAGGATTGGAAGTAAGCATTTAAAGACTGAAATATGATGATGAAAATTACAAAATAAAGTTTAAATACTATACAGTCTTACATTGGTTATATTATGCTAACAATTTAAAAATAGAAGGGAGGGCAGTTGGGAGGGACCAGGCCTGCAAGAGAGGGCAGTTTGGGGCAATCAAGCCTGCAGGGAAGGGAAGTTAGGGGTGACCAGACTGGCAGAGGAGAGAATGCAAACCTAAGGGTCCCAGTTGGATTCTGGTCAAGGACACATGCCCAGGAGAATTAGATTCCTAGTGGGAGATGTGCAAGAGGTCTGATCAATGATTCTTTCTCATCATTGATGTTTTTCCCTCTCCTTTCCTCTTTGAAGTCAATAAAAACATATTTTTTTTTTTAAAAAAAGAAAAAGGTGAAGGGATTAAGCAAAGCAATGCAAACAAACAAAAAAAACCTCATAGATAGATAATAGTATGGTGACTACCAGAGGGGAAGGTTTGGGGAGGTAGAGGAAAGTAAAGGCAGGATAAATGGTGATGGAAGGAAACTTGACTTGAATGGTTGCAGTGGAGAAGGAGAAAAGTAAATAGATTTAGATTTTTGTGTGTCATAATCTAGAGAACTTGGGAAAGGATTGATGTAAATAGTAATGGAGAGTAAGACACAAAAAATAGTCATGTGTTTACTTGCACAGACCAGGTGGTTGAAACTGCCACTTTGTGAGAAAAGAAATTTTAGGTGTGATGGTGGTAGAATGTAATTTTCAAAATAAATTACAAAATAGATAATTCATAGCAGAAGAAATTTAAAAGATCAAGAAGATATGATTAAGTTAACTTTATTCTTCATCAAAGAAATATATACTAAATATACAACTTTAACCTATCAAATTAACAAATAATTGATGACAGTAGTGAAATGAACACTTTCATACCTTCTTAATTTTTATAAATATTTTACCTTTCTGATTAGCAATATGCAATTACATGATCTATAATCTATAATTCCATTTCTAGGAATGTATCCTGAAGAACTAATTAGTTACTTGTACCAAATCTATGTGTAAATATGCCAATCACAGACTTATACATTAGCAAAAATTGGGATATTCATTATGTAAATTTTGAATAACAACTGTTAACTAATTATACTAAAATACAATAAATGCCTACACATTTATCATTAATAATGGTTTTGAAAGCATAGTTCAAAAGGCATTTTTAGTTTAAATTAATGGAGAATTCTTTGACGTTAGCTAGCTATCTGCACAAAGTCTCATTCTAAAAAATACAGATAGAGTAAATTCACATAAAAATAGGCAACAAAAGTATATCATGGTAAAATACCACACAAAGTTGCAATGAAAAAAAGAAAGAGTAGCATAACATTTCTAAAGACAGTGAAAGCTTGTTCTAATGACACACTTAAAAATAAAAAAACATTGCATACTGTTTCAAAATAAGTTAAAATCATTAAGAAAATTATTCAAGACATAAAATAATAGCCATAACATAAACTATCAATAGAAACCTCAGAAATAAAGTAACATTGAATGAAAACACTTGGATTCTATAGAGTGATTTGAATTGTGGATTCTTGTGTGAATACCACAGCCTCAACTATGAATATTATAGAACACACACATATATGTGCATCAGTACAGACACCAAACACAAAAAAATGTTCCCCCTCTTATATCTACGTGATAGAAGTACAGATGATTTAAATGTTCTTATATTCCTTATACAATGAATATACTGCATATTCTTTCTACTATATAGATATAGGACTTCATGTAGAGAAGATAAAAATAATTATTCATTTTAATTCATGATATATCATCTTTTGTTCACATGAGGTCACTTTTTCTTGTTTATTTGTGTTTATTCTCCTTACTTTATCCCTATTTCTAATCCCCTTCCTTTCATGAACAACCATTCTCATGTCATTAATGCATACCACTTTATTATATTTATTTTAGGAAACATTTTTATTTTGTGAGTATGCATTTTAGTTTATATCACTGGACAACTCTTTGAACTTAACAAGCTGCATTCTAAAAATACAGATGAAGTAAATTCACAAATATGCAACAGAAATCTATCAAGCTAAAGTACTACACAAAGTTACAATCAGAAGAATAAAAAGGTATACCATAACATTCTTTAAAAAAAAGAAAATCATGCTATACGTGACATATTTTAAAAATATCAAATCTATTACTATATTAAAATAAGCTAAAAGACTACAAATAATTAAAGACATGATGAAGAACACTATAAACATAAATTAGAAAAACTCAGAAATTAGTGACAGAGTTAAAAAAAATTAAAATACTATAAAGAAAAACTCATACTAGAAATGAAGGCTAAGTTAGCAGACATGCAAGAGTAAACAAAAATATCATTCCTTAGGACAATTACAAGGTAAAAGGGAGAAAATGTAAAAATCAATAGTAAACAATAAATGAGATTTTAAATATTTAAATAAAGAAACTGCCGAAACTGGTTTGGCTCAATGGATAGAGAGTCGGCTTGGGGACTGAAAGGTCCCGGGTTCGATTCCTATCAAGGGCATGTACCTTGGTTGCGGGCATATCGTGTGCAAGAGGCAGCTGATCGATGACTCTCTCTCATCGATGTTTCTAACTATCTCTCTCCCTTCCTCTCTGTACAAAATCAATAAAATATATTTTAAAAAAAAGAAAGAAAAGAAAAGAAACAAATCATAGTGGTGGGAAACGTAGACCCAACATGTGAATATAGGAATCCCTGAAGAACGAACCAAAGCAAAAAAATAGAAATAACATTAGGAACTAGAACTAAATACTTTTTAAAAACATACACACATTTGAAACTACATGTTGAAAGAGTACCTTTATCAATATAGAAAGGACAACATCAAAACAAATTATAAAGTCATTGTACTTTAAAGGAAAGGAAAATATCCCAAAGTTATTTAAGCAAAATAATTCTGAAATAAACTTAGATTACTATCAGAACTGTTGACAGTATTTTTTTTAATTTCCTCCCAAAGAAGTAGTATATTTAAGATATTTATATAAAGAAAATGTATTAGTAAACCAAATACTTTTTTAAAAATATATTTTATTGATTTTCTACAGAGAGGAAGGGAGAGAGATAGAGAGTTAGAAATATCGATGAGAGTCATCGATCAGCTTGCACACCCCCTACTGGGGATATGCCCGCAACCAAGGTACATGCCTCTGACAGGAATCGAACCTGAGACCCTTCAGTCCCCAAGCTGACTCTCTATCCATTGAGCCAAACCGGTTTCAGCCCAAATACTTTTTTTAAATGTAGCAAAATGTATCTTCAAGTATAGGGGTTAGAAGCAAATAGTTATCAAATTGGTAGATCTCAGGGAATATTGTTACCATAATCTTTCCTAAAGAATCTACTAAAGAATCAGCCTTGCCAAAACCAGTTTGGCTCAGTGGATAGAGTGTTGGCCTGCGGGCTGAAAGGTTCCAGGTTCGATTCCGGTCAAGGGCATTTACATTGGTTGCAGGCATATCCCCAGTAGGGGGTGTGCAAGAGGCAGCTGATCGATGATTCTCTCTCATTGATGTTTCTAACTCTCTATCCCTCTCTGTAAAAAAAAAAAAAAAAAAAAAAAAAAGAATCAGCCTTGGGCACTCAAAATGACCAGAGAGAAATCTGCATAAGAACATAAGAACTGATGGTGAGAATTAAGTGTATATATATATATATATATATATATATATATATATATATATATCTTTATTGATTAAGGTATCACATTTTTGTCCTCATTCCTCAATTCCCATCCCAAAACCTTCCCCTGGCATGCCCCATTCCCCTGTTGTCCTTGACTACTGGTTAGCCTTTATGCATGTATACAAGTCCTTTGGTTGAGATCTCTCCCTTTCCCCCACCTTCAACTCCCTTCCCTCTGAGGTTTGACAGTCTGATAGATGCTTCCCTGTCTCTGGGTCTCTTTTTGTTCATCAGTTTATGCTGTTTATTATTTCCCCTAGATGAGTGAGGTCATATGATACACTAAATACATTTATAAGAATCTAATATGAGACAAGCAATAATCTTTATGCTGAGAGGCAAATGAATCAATCTGTAGTGAGTTTCTTTCTATGTCAACAGTTCTTTTGAGTCCCAATTTCAATGTCAAACAGTTCCTTATGTGTACATGTCAGCAATGGTATTTCAGTTCTGGATGGTGGACAAATGGTGGCAATGCAGGTCAGACCCTCTCTGGTTTGGTCCTGGGAAACCTGCAGCAATGCACAGCTGCTGTCTGCTAGTTTGGCAAGGCGTCATCAGCGTCTTTCATCTCTGGACTGTTTCTCTTCTGTCTTCATGGCTGGAGCAGTCCTGTCAATTCCTCTCTGTTGCAGGAATCCATATGGTCTAGGAGTTGTTTTCTGAAAATATACAAACATATTCTCGATCAAAAGTTAATAAAGGAATTTTTGTTTTGTTTTTACAGTTAGGGAGGGAGAAGGAGAGAGAGAAACATCATCAACTGCTTCCTGCACACCCCCTACTGGGGATGTGCCCTCAACCAAGGTACATGCACTTGACTGAATTGAACCTGGGACCCTTCAGTCTATAGACCAGCACTCTATCCACTGAGCCACACAGGTCAGGGTGATAAAGGAATATTTTCCATAACTTTGACTTGGGATCCTTTATCATTTTTTGCCCAAACGATTTTTTTTTTCTTGCTTTGACATCATGTGTGTTTTTCATGGGTGTCTTCTATTAGCATTTCAAATGAAAGTTACTTTTCTAAAGTAAATTTTTCTCTAGATGTAATTTACTTACAGGATATTTTTCCTTACATGATATTCTTCTACTATCCTCCCTTTTTTTATTTAAATATTAGGAGGCTTTTGGATATTTTATAATGCAGTCTTGATAACTTTTAAATTTTATTTTTTTACACTAAAATATGACTGCTTTAGGTTCATTGCATGTTATGCAATTTTACCATGAGATATACTACCAATAAAAATTTTAGTTAATACTTTAGGAACAGCTTTCTGTCCAGTACAATTAAATTTTCTAGAATATTCGCTTATTTCAATTAGCCAATTTAAATTAATCTGAAAACTTGACTACTATTTTACTGTCAAAATTAATACTCTAACAACCATCTTATTTTACCCTGTAAATATTAGTGGAAAGGATTATTTGCATTCTTGAGTAGGCCCTGAGCATTCCTGGTACTAGGCTGGATTTAGATATCAAAAACCCACTTCTCCACACAATGGGTACAAGACAACTCAAACAAATCTTGTTGCAGCTGCTATTGGCCAAGTCTCTCTCTGTTACCTGGGTCCTTATTTGAGCTGGGCATGGGAAGTGAAGTAGCCATGGGAGCAGGAGACCTCCCTTAGAAGGGGTGAGGGTTCAGGCCCCTGCCAAGTTGAGGGTGGGGGGTGAGGTCCTGTGCCCCATCTCTGTTAACCCACAAGTTCTCTCCTGATGGCCCCTCTGAGACTGTGCCTATCTTATATTGTTCTTTCCCTGATGAATCTTACCTGTCTCTGACTAAACAGCCTTCCTCTGGGGCCAAGATTCCATTCTGTCACCTTGGTAGCCTATGCCCCTATAGCCTCCATGCCCAGCACCTGCCTTGGGATCCCCTCACCTGCTGGCGAGGTCCCAGCTCACCCCACTGGGCGAGAGATAGATCCATGGACCAGCCACCATGAGGCTTCAATCTCGGCATGAACAGAAAGCTCAAGCAACAGCTGTGGGCAATTGGATTGTGAGAAGATGGTCCCTCTTGGCCAAAAGGGCAAAGGGGCCAATATAGAATGATCAGGTGCCTTCCCAGGGGGCTCTCGATACAGTGGAAGGGATTAAATCCTCTCATGTCCTTTTAAAATTGCTGCCAGACATTCAAAGAATTAGTTTGTAAATTTTTGGGATAATTGTAAATTATGCTGTTGTAATTCTAAAATATCAAGAGACGTGTTACCTTTGTCTCCAAACACCAAAAAGCTGATTTTTTATTGATTCCCAAGGGTGTGAGGTACTATTATAGGTAATGGGGGTAATACAAATCTGGGAAAAATTATAATGACCTTGTAGAATAATATCATGTGAGGATTTTGTTTACTCTAGGCCATGGCAATTCCATTTCAAACTGGCTGTCAATTTATTTTTGTATAGATAAGGTGTTAGTATATTTATGTGTTTTATAATATATAACTTTGTGTATAAAATGAATATGTTTTAAATATGTTTTTATTGATTTTAGAGAAATAGGAAAAGAAGGTAGAGAGAAATAAAAATCCATGAGAGAGAAGCATTAATATCAATTGGTTGCCTGCTGCACACTCCCTTCTGGGGATTGGGCCATGCGATTTTACCAGGAATGGAAACAAAGACCTCTTGGTTCTTGAGTCAACACTCAATCACTGAGCCACAAAAGCTGGATAATATTTTTATAATATAAACATGTATATGAATATATATTAGGCATACTGGGATAGTCATTGATATAATCATGTCAGAATACTATTTAGTTAATAGCTGAGACTATAATCTCTGGAAGCCATGGTCTGTATGGTTATTAGCCTCCACTCAAGTGTGACATTGGAAACATTTAACAGTGTACCATGAATACCAACTAATCAGAATAGATATATATTCAATCAGTAAAAACTTCTAAAAGTTGCATATCTCAGGCAAATTTCAAACCATCTTCTAAAGTGTTTGGTTTATAGTACAAGCCTAATACATTTGTTTAAGGAGTTGGGAGTAATTTTTAGCAGTGAAATACATATATCTTGAAGTATTTCCCCATTTCATTACTGAATGAGCCAACAGAGAATGAATGTCCATCCTTTCTCTTAATATTCAAACTGCTTTCAGACTCCAAAAGATCTCTAAGGAATAAAGCAAATGAAAGACCAGAACATAGGTCTTTACAAGATTATAAAAATATTTTTTCTTGTTTCAATACATTTTAAAAGTAATTTTTTTTATGATGTTGCCAATATACTGCTAAAGAAAAAGATTAGTCATTTATTTTTAACTAGAATGATTAAGCTAACTAAGAACTGGCTTCATGAACTTAGCCTTTAGTATTCATTATTTTGTTATAAATTTGTCAATATTATTAAATTTATAAACTTAGCATAAGTGATATAGTATGCATTTCAAATCACATAATGTAATTTTATAACATGTTAAGGTAACTGCACTTAAACATTTTCCTTAAAAGTATCATTATTATTACTTATGTTCTGTACACCTACTTACTTGCAGCTTGGTGGAAACCACCCTTCACTGAATGATGACAGGAACATAGCTTCTCAGAATTTATTATTATTTTAATAACATTGTTAATTCTGCTATGAAATTTATTTGTTCCAAGGAGATTCACTAATTGATGTATCACTCTCAATTACTAGAAATGTAATTACCTGGAATGTATTTTTCCATTAATATAATGTATGGTTCTTTGTTTATTTAAGAATAATGTTGAATAAAAAGAAAATTAAGAGTTGTTCCAACTCCCCCACTTTATAGGTAAAGAAACTGATCCTCTGGGAAATGAGGATATTTTAATCATCTAAATATGGCTTTCAGTGAATAATACTAAAAGAAATAGTATTTTGATCTATGAATTTTACATGGATTTTCAATTCTCTTGATGATAAACTTTAGCAAATTTTAATGTCCTGATATATCCAAAAATCTATTGCTACTGTTGTACTTCCAATCTCTTTCATGGATTATTCACATTTCATTTTTCTGACGCAGGTGTAAAAACCAAGATATACTCTATAAGATATATATCAATGTATTATTACTCTTTGTTTTTATTAAGTGTCTGTGACACTTCCTTTCTTTAAAAATACCTATTCAGCCGAAAGTGGTTTGGCTCAGTGGTAGAGTGTCGGTCTGTAGACTGAAAGGTCCCAGGTTCGATTCTGGTCAAGGGCATGTACAGTACATTGGTTGCGGGCACATCCCCGGTGGGGGGTGTGCAGGAGGCAGCTGGTCAATGTTTCTCTCTCATCGACATTTCTAATTCTCTATCTCTCTCCCTTCCTCTCTGTAAAAAATCAATAAAATATATTAAAAAAATAAAAAATAATAAAATAATAAAAATAGCTATTCAAATTTCAGAGAAATGATATACCAATTCTATAAATTTTTATACAAATTGTAGAATCAAAAGAATATTTCTATAGTGATAGTTGCTTTAACTGATTATTATTATTTTTTTATTTGAGACACTGGCAAACTCTGGAATCAGAAAGCTGTATTTATTTATTTATTTGTTTATTTATTTATTTACTTTAATGTCACCTGGTTTTTGTTTATTGGAAATATATTTTTAAAATGTTTTTATTGTTTAAAGTATTACATATATTATTATATATTTCTTCTCCCCCCTCCCCCATTGACCTCCCTCCTTCAACCCCCACCTTCCATCACATGCCCTCACCCCCTAGTGTCTGTGTCTATTGGTTATGCTTATATGAAGGCATACAAATCCTTTGGTTTATCTCTTACCTTCCCCCCTACATTCCCACTGGAGTTTAACAGTGTGTTTGATGCTTTTCTGTATCTATGTCTGTTTTTGTTCATCAGTTTAAGCTGTTCATTATATTCCACAAATGAGTGAGATCAGCTATATTTAAAGTAAATATGAGCCTTCAACACATGAGTAATGATAAGCTAGGATCTAAAGTGCACAGAAAATGTGTGTGTACACACTCAACAAAAGTAAAATATATATGCATACAACACCCATGTACACACACATATTTTTAATGTAATGGTCCTATAGAAATAGGCCAAGAAAGGTAGAGTTACTTCATACTAATATATGTTTTCTAGCTTCACGGGGCTTAGATTATTTTCTGTTGAGCTTTTTTTTGTCCACTGAATTAAAAGAAAAAAATCCAGGACTAATTTGCTAAGCTACAAAGCTTGTTTTAATCTGTAAAAGTACTGAATAAGAAAGAAAGACATAAATGAAAGTGTGAACACTTTCTTTGGGCCACAAAATTATTAATAGAATGTAGGTTCTTTTTTTTTTTTAAATTAATACTCATGTGTGTAAGTGTGCAAACATTATATGCATAGAAAATCTACATGATAAACTCTCATAAAATAGAACTTAATTTTTGCATTTCAAAGTGTGTTTTTGGTATGGTCTGGCAGTAATTCTTTTTATCATAAACTGTTATATTGAAATCATTATGTGCCTTAAACACCTGGTTAATCTTTTTCTTAAATTCTGTATCAGTCAGACGTCCTCTTATGAATCACATAAAGATTGGATATTGCTTAAGTGTGAAATAATCCTGTTGCTTCTGAGAGTGAATGAACTCAGGATTAGATCAGATAAAACACACTCAAGCTAAAGTGCACAAGGTGGATTATGCAAGAAAAGAGGATTTAGTTAAGAATAGATCCACAACTTTTTGTTAACACAGAGAATGGTCTTTTGTAAGAAACATTTGTGGAAATTCAACTGGAGCTTTAAAAGCTATGTCTTTTGTTGTATATTTCTCTGCATACATTTGCTTTGTAGTTGGGAGTGCTAACTTTGAAAGCCATGCTGGGCCAGGACTCCTGCTCATTTTGTCTAATGAAAGGCTAAGGATGTACTTTCATTCCTGCATTCTTGTTTTTTCTTCTTTGAAGTTTATTAAGCTCTCCTAAAAGATGTGAGGTTTATTAGGCTGTTATTATTATAAACACAAATTAAATATCTGTTCCCTAGGGAGTTATAATCTTCAAGTATAACCTATACTTACTATAATGTTTATCTAGTACTGATATATTTCTTTTTGTTCTTAATATAAAGAAGACAACACAGCTATGAAGGTGTCTTAGGGGATCTCCTTAATTTAATCTTGTTCTTGTTTATTTATTAATGTTCTAATACATCTTAAAGTTACAAGTTACATACATAGTTGACAGGTAGAGAAACAAGAGATGCTTAAAGGTGTATATTACTAGTATAAGATTATGTACTAGAACTTCTAAATATTATAATTCTGTGCAGCTCTTTGGGCAAGAGTTTTTCCTATATTCAGACATGTTCCTTTAGTCAAAAGTTTCAACATTTCTGTTTTAACATGAGTCTTTTAAATGGGAAGGGAAATAGTCATTTTATTGCATTTATGGTTTTAGTTTGTGATGGAACAAATCAGTTGCATCTCTAACTTGGAGATTAATGGATTAGCGAGTCAATTATTCCTACTCTGTTATAATTAATTTGTTAAGTGCCTGTATGTTCTCTGGTCATCTAAATGATTGGCTTCTGAATGTGCTTCTCCTACCTGCTTTCACCTGCAGAACTATTCCATATGCTAAGTTTTCTGAGTGTTTTTGTCAATGTTGTACTTAAAAGTGATAATGAAATAGAAATGACAAACACACACACACACACACACACACACACACACACACCATTCTTGAAATTTGGATATAAAATTATTATTTGAACTAATCAATTATTGATTGAGAGATTAACTTAATACAACTGAATTTTTAAGAATAAGCCTAAGAATTATATTTTTCACAATTTTCTTTTGCTATAATTCATTCTTAATAAAGAAGAATTGTGTAATATTTACCACTCTATGGAAATATTACATGTTTATATATACAAGAAAAATATTTCTACTCTTAGAATAATAGGATGTGATTCAAGATGAAAAGAAATGTCTACTTCCAAATCCTTTTCCCACTAGTCCACCAAGTGTGTAATTTTTACTAAGAGAATCTTTTATTAGATATATATTTTGTGAAACATATTAAAATGTCTTAAATTTAATCAATACATTTAAAAATGAATCAAGCCAATAGAGAGTGATAACAGATGAATGGCTCATTCAATATTTATTATTTACTATATGTAATATTGTATTAGATAATTAATAAATATAAAAATAGCACAACTATAGAAGGATATCAGAGGAAGTTTTTGTCAGGGGATCCTCACAAAGCAAGATTGATTTTTTTTTTTAAATGGGGATGCCAATCTTTATTCTTTTTGTTGTTGTTGTTAATCCTCACCCGAGGATATCTTTCCATTGATTTTTTTTTTTTTTTTTAAAGAGAGTAGAAGGGAAGGGGAAAGTCAAAGAGAGAAAAAACAATGTGAGAGAGATACAATGACTGATTGCCTCCTGCATTCACCCCAACCCGAGTCAGGGATCTGCAACTAAGATATATCTGTGCCCTTGATCAGAATCAAACCCGGGCCCTTCAGTCCACAGGCCAATGGTCTATGCACTGAGCCAAATCCACTAAAGATTGATTTCTCACATTCACATTTTTACATTGGACAACTCAGTAGCAATTTTTTTTCCAGATAAAATAATGCCATGATTTTCTTTTAGCTACCAAAAAGGTTGAACTAATTCAAGACCAACTACACATAACTATAGAAACACTTAGTATGAAGTTTTACATGTCAATCCTCATGAATCTTTTTTCCTCAATCACATTTTCTCTTCAATTAAATTCCTTGTGTTGTTAATATCATCTTTCAGTATCACCAGTATTTATGTAGGCTTCTTTAAATCCTACGGAGTGAAACAGAAAATAAATATATAACAGAGATATAAATAATCAATATCTATAAATCTATTTAATTTTATTTGTTCTTTACATTAAAATTTTTATCATATTTCACAAAGTGTGTATACATCTTCTCACGTAATTTAAATATATGGCAGTTTAATCAAATAGTTGAATAAAAATCTGATTTTTTTACAAAGAAGAAGGGAGAGGGAGAGAGAGTTAGAAACACTGATGAGAGAGAAACATCAATCAGCTGCTTCCTGCATATCCCCGACTGGGGATGTGCCCGAAACCAAGGTACATGCCCTTGACCGGAATCAAACCTGGAACCCTTGAGTCCACAGGCCAATGCTCTATCCACTGAGCCAAACCAGTTAGGGTTGAATAAGCTTTTTAATATAAATTTTATATATTGTTGAAATATTAACCACAATTTATAGTGTGGTTCTCAAAGAATGGCCAATTGATCAAAGATCAGCAGAGAGTGTAGAAGATTGAAGAAAAATTATTGTTCAATTTAATTTACATACATTTCAAGAAATTTGAAAAATAAAGCTGATTAAGATTATAATAAAAAAAATCCTAGCACTTGCTTACTTATCTTTATTAAAGTTTGGAAAAGTACTAAAAAGTATACAGTTTACCTCAGCTGATTTTATTTATCAAGAGATAGTTGATCTCAGTTAATTTTTTCATATTGTTTTTTTTTTAATTTTTTTAATTTTATTTTATTTATTTATTTTATTTTAACATTGCCACCCCTGCTATATATACCCTCCCTCCCCAGAGTTTTGTGTCCATTGGTTGTACTTATATGCATGTATACAAGTCCTTTGGTTGATCTTTTATCTCCTCCAGATATCACTACCCTCCCCACTGTAATTTGACAGTCTGCTTGTTGCTTTACTGTCTTTATATCTGTCTTTTGGATCATCAGTTTATAATGTTCTTTAATATCCATAAATGAGTGAGGTCATGTGATATTTCTCTTTCATTGACTGGCTTATTTCACTCAGCATGATGTTCTCTAATTCTATCCAGGTTGCTGCAAATGATGAGAATTCGTTCATTTTTATGGCAGCATAGTATTCCATTGTATAGATGTACCATGGTTTTTGGATCCACTCCTCTGCTGACAGGCATCTAGGCTGTTTCCAAATTCTAGCAATTGTAGATTGTGCTGCTATGAACATAGGGGTGCATATATCCTTTCTAATTGGTGTTTCTAGTTTCTTCGGATATATTCCTAAGAGTGGGATTACTGGGTAAAATGGGAGTTCCATTTTTAGTTTTTTGAGGAAACTCCATACTGTCATCCACAGTGGTTGCACTAGTCTGCATTCCCACCAGCAGTGCATGAGCGTTCCTTTTTCTCCGCAACCTCGCCAACACTTGTCCTTTGTTGATTTGTTGACGTTGGCTATTCTGACCGCTGTGAGATGGTAACGCATTGTTGTTTTTGATTTGCATCTCTTGGATAATTAGTAACTTTGAGCATGTTTTCAGGTGCCTCTTGGCCTTCCTTTTGTCTTCTTTTGAAAATATTCTATTTAGGTCCATTGCCCATGTTTTAATTGGATCGTTCATTTTCCTTTTACTTAGTTGTATAAGCTGTCTATAGATGTTGGAGATTAAACGTTTATCAGTGATAACATTTGCAAATATGTTCTCCCATACAGTGGGCTTTCTTGTTGTTTTGTAGATGGTTTCTTTTGCTGTTAAAAAGCTTTTTATTTTGATGTAGTCCCATTTGTTTATTTTCTCTTTAGCTTTCATTGCCTTAGGGGCAGTATCAGTGAAGAAGTTCTTTTGGCATATGTTTGAGATTTTGCTGCCTGTGGATGCTTCTAGTATTTTCATGGTTTCCTGTCTTATGTTTAAGTCCTATATCCATTTTGAGTTTATTTTTGTGTATGGTGTAAGTTGGTGATCTAGTTTCATTCTTTTGCATGTGTCTGTCCAATTTTCCCAACATCATTTATTGAAGAGACTGTCTTGACTCCATTGTATATTTGTGCCCCTTTGTCAAATATTAATTGAGCATAGTGATTTGGGTTGATATCTGGGTTCTTGATTTGATTCCATTGATCTATATGTCTATTCTTGTGCCAGTACCAGGCTGTTTTGAGAACAGTGGCTTTGTAATACAGCTTGAAGTCTGGTATTGAGATCCCTCCTACTTTACTCTTCTTTCTCAGGATTGCTGTGGCTATTCGGGGTCTTTTATTGTTCCAAATGAACTTTTGGAGAGTTCTTTCTAGGTCAGTGAAATATGCCATTGGTATTTTAATGGGGAGTGCATTGAACCTATAGATTGCTTTAGGAAGTATGGACATTTTGATGACGTTCATTCTACCAATCCATGAACATGGTATGATCTTCCATCTGTTTACATCTTCCTCTATCTCTTTTTTCAGTGTCATGTAGTTTTCCACATATAGGTCCTTTACTTCCTTAGTTAAGTTTATTCCTAGGTATTTTAATATTTTTGGTGCGATGGTAAATGAAATTACTTTTTTAGTCTCTGTTTCTATAAGTTCACTGTTGGTGTATAGAAATGCCATAGATTTCTTGGCGTTAATTTTGTATCCTGCTACATTGCCAAATTCATTTATTAAGTCAATTAGTTTTTTAATGGAGTCTTTTGGGTTTTTTATGTACAATATCATGTCATCTGCAAATAAGGATAACTTTACTTCTTCTTTTCCAATTTGGATGCCTTTTATTTCCTCTTCTTGTCTAATTGCAATGGCTAGTACTTCCAGTACTATGTCAAAGAGGAGTGGTGATAGTGGACATCCCTGTCTTGTTCCTGTTCTTAGATGAAACGGTTTTAGTTTGTGCCCATTGAGTATGATGTTGGCTGTGGGTTTATCATATATAGCTTTTATTATGTTGAGGTATGATCCTTCTATTTCCACCTTGTTGAGAGTTTTTATCAGGAAAGGGTGTTTGATTTTATCAAATGCTTTTTCTGAATCAATTGGTATGACTATATGATTTTTATTTTTCAATTTGTTTATGTGATGTATCACGTTTATTGATTTGTGGATACTGTACCATTCTTGCATTCCCGGAATAAATCGTAGTTGGTCATGGTGTATAATCTTTGTGATGCTCTGCTGGAGCTGATTTGTTAGAATTTTGTTGAGGATTTTGGCATCTATGTTCATGAGGGATATTGGCCTGTAATTCTCTTTCATTGAGTTGTCTTTATCTGGTTTTGGTATTGGGGTGATGCTGGCTTCATGGAAGGAGTTTGGAAGTGTTCCTTCCTCTTGAATTTTTTGGATTACTCTGAGGAGGATAAGTTTCAGTTCTTCCTTGAATGTTTGGTAAAACTCTCCTGTGAAGCCATCTGACCCTGGGCTTTTGTTTGCTGGAAGCTTTTTGGTGACTGTTTAAATTTCTTCCCATGTTACTGTTCTATTGAGATTTATAGATTCTTCCTGATTGAGTTTTGGAAGTTTGTATTTTTCTAAGAATATGTCCATTTCCTCCAGGTTGTTTAGTTTGTTGGAATAGGGTTGTTCCTAGTATTTTGTAACAATCCTTTGTATTTCAGTGGAGTCTGTTGTTATTTCACCTCTTTCATTTCTGATTTTGTTTATTTGGGTCCTCTCTCTTTGTTTCTTGGTTAGCCTGCCTAAAGGTTCATCTATCTTGTTTATCCTTTCAAAGAACCAGCTCTTGGTTTTGTTGATCTTATGTATTGTTTCTTTGATCTTTATGTCATTTATCTTTGCTCTGATTTTTGTAATTTCCTTCCTTCTGCTTACACTGGGCTTTTCTTGTTACTCTTTTTCTAACTCTTTGAGTTGTAGAGTTAGATAATTTGTTACCAATTTTTCTTGTTTTTTTGCAATAGGCTTGTAGGGATATGAACTTCCCTCTCAAAACTGCTTTTGCTGTGTCCTATAGATTTTGGATAGTTGTGTTTTCATTGTCATTTGTTTCTAGGGTGTTTTTAATTTCTTCCTTGATTTCTCTGGTAACCCAGTCCTTGTTTAATAACATGCTGTTTAGTCCCCATGTGTTTGATTTCTTTGGATTATTTTTATTGTAATTAATTTCCAGTTTTATGCCACTATGATTTGAGAAGATGCTTGATATGATTTCTATCTTCTTGAATTTAAAGAGACTTTGCCTATGTCCCAAACTGTGGTCTATCTTTGAGAATGACCCCTGTACACTTGAGAAGAATGTATATTCTGTGGCTTTGGCAAGGAATGTTTTGAAGATGTCAATTAATTCCATCTGGTTTAGTGAGTCATTTAGGATTGATATTTCTTTGCTGATTTTTTGTTTAGATGATTTGTCCAAGGGTGACAGTGGGGTATTAAAATCTCCTACTATGATTGTATTGTTATTAATCTCTCCCTTAATGTCCTCCAGCAGTTTTTTTTATGTATTTGGGTGCTCCCGTATTTGGTGCATATATATTTACCAGGGTTATTTCTTCTAGTTGGATTGCTCCCTTTAGTATTATGAAGTAGCCTTCATTATCTCTTGTTATGCCCTTCACGCTGAGATCTAATTTGTCAGATATAAGTATTGCTACCCCAGCTTTTTTTTTTTTTCCATTTCCATTCACCTGGAAAACCTTTTTCCAGCCCTTTACCCTCAGTCTGTGTGCGTCTTTTTTTCTGAGGTGGGTTTCTTGTAGACATTAGATGTATGGGTCTTGTTTTCTTATCCAATCTCTTACCCTATATCTTTTGATTGGAGCATTTAATCCATTTACATTTAAAGTTATTATTGATAGGTACTCATTTGATGCCATTTTTATTCTATACCCCTGTGTTCTTTCTTTGCTTTCTATTTCTTTATTTTTACAGTAGACCCTTTAGCATTTCTTGCATTGCTGGTTTGGTGGAGATAAATTCCTTCAGTCTTTTTTTGTCTGTGAAGCTCTTGATTTCCCCTTCAATTTTGATTGATAGCCTTGCTGGGTACAGTGTTCTTGGATTCAGACCCTTCCTTTGCATGACTTTGTATATTTCATCCCATTCCCTTCTGGCCTGTTGAGTTTCTGTTGAGAAATCAGTTGCTAGTCTGATGGGTGTTCCTTTGTATGTCATTTTCTGTCTCTCTCTGGCTGCTTTTAAGATTCTTACTTTGTCATTGGTGTTTGCCAATTTAATTATAATGTGCCTTGGCGTCGGTCTTCTGGGGTTCATTTTGCTTGGGACTCTGCTAGCATCTTGGATTTGTGTGGGTTTTTTCTTCTCTATCTCAGGAAAGTTTTTTGTCATTATTTCTTGAAATACTTTTTCCATGTCTAACTCAGTTTCCTTTCCTTCTGGAACCCCTATTATTCAAATATTGTTTTCTTTTGTATTGTCCCAAAGCTCCTGTAGGCTCTCCTCCTGTTTTTTAATTTTTTTTTCTAGAAGCTGCTCTAATTGGGTATTTTTTTCCATCTTGTCTTCTAGCTCACTGATGCGGTCCTCTGCTTCATCTAGTCTACTGTTGATGCTTTCTATTGAGTTCTTCATGGTAGCAATGTCATTTTTCATTTCTTCTTGATTCATCTTTATTTCCTCTTGGTTCTTCTTCAATTCCTCTTGGTTCTTCTTCAATTCCTCATGGTTCTTCTTCATTTCTTCTTGGTTATTGTCAAATTTCTCTTCCATTCTTTTTAGCCATCTTATGATCATTACTCTGAATTCCTGCTCTGGTAGGTTGCTTGCTTATAACTCGTTTACTTCCTTTTCTGGTAATGCCTGCTTTTCTTTCATGTGCAGGCTATTTCTTTGTCTGCCCGTGGTCTCTCTTTTCAGGATGTCTGGTTATGTGGTTATCTTTCTCCTGCATTGATTTAAAGACACAAAATATAACACTACCAGGTACAACACAAAAAGCACTGAACAAGAATGTATTTGCGATATTGATAAGCTCTACTAAAGGTGACCCCTGATTCTCGGTCCAGACAATATTACAGTTCCCAGCGTTCCACTGTACCTCAGTTTTGTAAGGTAGTCTTTAACTTTAAGTAGGCTATATCTTAGTTATTTGTGTCTGTTTATTTTTGATTAATTAAAATTAATTTAAAAATTAAAACAAATAAAACAAAAAAGAAAAGAAAAAAAGGGGAACAAAAAAAAAAAAAGTCAGTTTTAATTCAGCTCCTAAGTGGCAGTGTTTCTGGTTTGACTTTCAAGTCTTTTTGGTTGCTCTAGCCTTCTTTCTCTATGGCTCTATGTTTTGTCCCAGTAGGCTTCCAGGGTGCCGGCTGGCCCCCAGACTCTCCTTTATCGCTCTGAACCCCTGTTTCTAGGACGGCAATTTCCCCCTGCAGTCTCAGGATATGCCAAATTGGGCAGTCCTTCCCTAGTACTCAGAAGCAAGGGGGTGAAGTGTATCAGGCGCAGGATGTGTCTGTGCCCAGGTGTCCAGATGTTCTGCTTTTTGCGGGACGGCCCCGATTCTTAACAATTTGTCCCGCGTTCCTTGGTGTTTTTTAAAAAAGACCCAATTTTGGGGAAGATCACACCAAACCCAGTGCTGGGTCCTGCAGTGTGCAACTCCCTCTTCAGCCGCTGTCTCCCTCCACGCAGCTCCGGGCATGGGGCCACGGGGGGCTAGGGCCGGTCGTGGCGCAAGGCGATGGGGCGTGGAGCTGATGGGGCACGTGGCGGCTACAGTTGCCGCCTGCACCACAGTGACCTAGAACCCTCACGTTTTCCCCCACAAACTCTGACCTTTCCGTGAGTGACTGAAGAATTCCCTTGAATCCACATGTGTGTTTGCGCCGATTAGGGAGTCACAGCTGCTCGATGGTCTCCTCTGCTGTGGGTTTTCCAGGCCTCAGAGAAGGTCCTTCTTTCTTGGTAAGATGGCACAGCCTTCCCTCTGAGCCCTTAGCTCCAGGAGAGGTCTCCGCCACTGCAGTGCTGGCTGCTTGGTCAGGAAATCCTGTCCAGATGACCCTTATCTTTTTTTTTTTTTTAGTTCTGCTACCCCTTAGCTCTCCAATCTGTACTCCCTGAGTGACTTTTAGAAGCTGATTCTATGTGTTCTGGGAGTAGGCTCAGAACAAGTTCATCTGATTGGTTGCCATCTTGTCTCCCCTCTCATTTTTTCATATTGTTGTATATTTCACATATATTAAAATTGTATTTTAAAATTTCAACTAATAGGTTATAAGTCTCCAGATTTTAAATATTATAAACAGCTCAAAATTTTGTCATTAAAGACCAAAAGTCTTGAAAATCAAATAGCAGTACTTAGAACAATGCCCTAATTTAAAAAATATATATATTTTATTGATTTTTAACTGAGAGGAAGAGAGAGGAATAGAGAGTTAGAAACATTGATGAGAGAGAATCATAAATCAGTTGCCTCTTGCACACCCCCTACTGAGGATATGCCCACAACCAAGGTACATGCCCTTGACCGGAATCGAACCTGGGACCTTACAGTCCACGGGCCGACACTCTATCCACTGAGCCAAACTGGTTTCGGCACAATGCCCAAATTTTAAGTATTAAGAATGGATCAGTGAAATGATAAAATATAAATCTGGGTGTAGGACTAAGATAATATATTTTGATTTCATTAAAGAAAATAATAAAGGAAAGTAAGATATATGATATGTAAAAAGTGAAAACTGGGTTTTATTCAATCAGCTAAAGGCCATTCAAATTGTGAGAATAAACAAATCATCTTTTCTGTCAAAGAACAGTTTAAACAGCCATCATTTTGGCCCACATATCTTGGCAACTACCATGTTGGCCACCTGGTTTGCAGCTCCTCTAAGAGCCACCATCTTGAAACAACAAAGGCCAACCCCTCCCTTTGTTTTAGCCAATCATGAAAGACTGTGCACCTGCACTATAATCAAGAGTGAGGACAGGTCACATGCATCAGAGATCATAAAGCGAATCAGACTACCTGCTCAGTGTGCACATGCTTCCAGACCATGTATGTGAAACCTTCTATGTAGAAGTAAAGATAGTTGCCTTGCTGCCTGGCTCCTGAGTATGTTTTGTGTTCTACGAAGACCCCTGAAATAGGGGGTTCACCTTATTTCTTACAATTTGTGGGCTTGTCCCAGATACTGTTTGTCATCACAGGGAAATTGGACCCCTCTCCTAAGGAGGTGCACCCCACTGCCAAGTTGTGGCAGCCTCAGTGAGGAGGGATAGCCATCACCCCTGGGCCAGCTATAAGCTTGAGAACAAGAGTCAGCCAGCAATGCATGAAGGGCCTAATCAAGATCCATGGCAATCAGATAACCTTATGCATGAGCAAAGGTAAGAAATGGACTGAGTACTACTTTGGTGATTGGGTATCCTCAGAGGTCAGATTTATGTGACTGGTATGTGTCTTAGACATAAATCAAGTGTGGAGTTCTTATCTGTGGTTCCGTTTTCCTGTGAAGGAAGTGGCCAGAGAGGGATGAAGCAGATCTCGGAGAGTATGAGAAACCTCCAATATGGGGGGTTGAGTATATAATCACAAGGGACCTGCCAAGGATGGGAAACAGAAATTCTAGGCCTAGGGAATACATTCCCCTGAAATAGTCCATTGGGAGAATGTTGAAGTCCTGGGGAGGGGTAGTTCCCGAACCAGAGTCAGAAGACAATGTTCTGAGGTATAAACTTTTAGTACATTGTGTGCATCTGTATGAGTGTTTGTTGATATATATATTTTTGTCTCTTTGTTGTTTAATTTGTTTAAAGATGGGGCAAGTCCCACTTTGGGGAAAACCCAATTGTGTATGGTGAGCCTGAACACATGACAGAGATTACAGGATGTCCTAGCAGCTGCCAAAAATCCTTATTCTTGGGGACTTCTTGCTATTTCTAACTTTTAAGGACTTTGATTTTCTCTTCACTGATTTATGATTTTGCTGTGCTGGGTTAAAATTTTAAGATTCTAAGATTATTAAAGTTTAAAATTTGTGAAGGTTGCAACCCAGGGAAGTTTAAAACAAAGGCCAGCTAATCCAAGACTGATTGTGATTAACAAACCATTATCTTCCCCACCTGAGGCAAACTGGGGGGGAGGGGAGGGAGTCAATTTTACTCAGAGCAAGAAGCTGGAGGTTTCCAAGTGGCAGAATGGGAGGCGCTACTTGCTGAACTCATCAAGACAGAGAAATCTGCAAAGCCCCACTCAGTATCATGTCCATTAAACATCTGGTTTGAAGCATGGGTATTAATCAGAACAGGGACTGGGACCGAGAAAGGGTGGTTTACACCTGCCTGTGATGCCACAAACCCAGGCAGGCCAGCCAAGGTGGAGCTAAGGCTGACCTTGGGGGCACAGCATCAAGAGAATGAGCTGGCAGTAGGCATGTTCTCCCAGCATTTTCTCTGTGATATTCAAAGTATATTGTATCTGTGACATTATTGGGATGTAGAAATTTAATGGCCAAATTGAAAAGAATTAATTCTGTGGTTAAGACCAAATCTTTCATGTTAAAACTGGTTTAAGTTTTCATAATCTTTAAATTGGGTATATTTGACAGTTTTTATGAATATAATATTTTAAGAATTTAACTGAGGGACAGCTTTGTGATATCTCAAGGGCCCTGAGGTGACAGAAAGAACTACTAAGTCCCTAAAAAGAAGTATTTTTGAACTAAAATAGATCAATACAATATACTTGGAATTACATAAGGAAGTAATCTATACAGGCTGGGTTGGGTTGGACAACAAAATTAATACTACCATGAAAATGCTTTAGGTAATAATTGGCTTTTAAATTTAAAGTTGTTAATATATAATAAATAGATGTAACTAAAATGAAAAATTTGTAATAAAGCTTTCCAGTAATAATTATAAATATGCTAATAAAAAAGTTCAGTCACTCAAGAGTAGATGGACTGTACACTCTGTTTGAGGAAAGGGTCAATCGCACTCCTCCCTGTAAAAGTAGAGAAGCTGCAGCAGTAACCTTAGATGTTATCTCTAAGGAAAAATGCAGCAGTTTAAATCCAAGTGACTAGATGCTGAGAACAGGCTGCTAGACCTGCTCCCTCTTCCCCCTACCTTTTCTCCAGCCTCATATTCCCATACATAATTTTCCAAAGTCTTGGATAATTTAAAGACTTTGGAGCATTACTGGGTTGAATGATAAACATCTAGACTATTAAAAAGTAAAACCTGAAAGATTAACTGCTAGACAAGTCTTAGTTCACTTGCTCTTAGCTTTTATTATAGAAGGTCTCCTTATTGAAGGTATATTTTCTTGAAAATAAGAGTGCATGTACAGTGTGTTCAAAACTCAATCTAAGAAATGCTAGCTGTTTGCTTTTTGGCAATCACTGAAAAATTAAGGTTTCCAAGAATGAAGAATTCTAATATATGTTAAAGAAAAAAAAAAAGTCTGTACAAGTTGCTGATGGTATGACTGAAAGAAAAAATATTAGAGTAGAAATATTTAATGGAAGGACAGAGGCATGGTTATGTAATTTGAAGTAGAAAGAAGGTGGTTTCTAAAGGTGGTTATTTCTGGAAGTTGTAAAAATATTTCTGAAAGTTGTAAGAATGTCTGTGAAAGTTATAAGAAGAAATGTTTAAAGGAAATCGATTAAATGATACCGGCCACTAAGACAGGACAAGCAAAAGAGAAAAATTGAAATATTTAAACAGGAGTTTGCAACAATCTAGAAAACTCTATCTTCCCTAAACCAAGGACTCTTAAGATTCAATGATTTGTATTTTGCCTCTCTAAACGGAGGGTAAATAGCTAATGTCAAAGTACTCAAGGAGACTGATAGCAGAAATACAATTAGTTATATATAATCTTTTGGTAAAATCAAGTTTGACAACCTTTACAGGTTGAATTTTAAGAAAAGTTTTTTGTTTGTTTGTTTTACCTAGAGTTGGCTGTAGGTGATTCCAATAGGCCCTAGAATGCTTCAAGACATTCCTACAATGGAAACTAGGGATCAATTTCTTAAGAACTATGTCCTGGGTATCTCTTCTGCTTTAATCTCTCTCAGGTTAGAAGCCTTCTTCCAGTTCATCACCATCGACTAGAAGACTGTATTTTTTCTAACCAAAATTTGGAAGGGAAGCAAATTGGAACCCTACTGGGAAGTACATTACCTGTCTTGCTTACCACAGAGACTGCTGTTCAGATTGCTGAGTGAAGTTGGACCATCACACTTGGGTTAAGGGTGGACATGCCTCAACTTGGATGGCCATACTGAGACATATCCCCTTGAAATTGATGCTAAAAATTGTGAGGTGTCTTAATTACCATCATGTACTGGGCTCTATTTGCTTTAGGAATCTGGCAAATTGCAAGGGCTTACAATGTGGGCTGGAGAAATGTGTACAATCTGAATCATGCTTACCAGTTTAGTTATTGATTATAGATAACTTGAATGACTTGGATATTTCAGCCTTTAGGTCAAAAGATTGGCTAAGACTAGATTTAGGAATAGATGTCACAGGAAAGGATCCCCTAGGCCACTGCCACCACCATGCAAATAGAAGTAGGATATAAGGGAATGAATGCCTATGTGGAATGAATTAAATATCCTGTATGCGCCCTAAATAAAAGTGACTGTTATGCTTATATAGCAGGAAGGCAAGAGTCTCAAGTGGTCGCATTTCCATTTGGATGGACCTCAGACAGTAATGGGATGGAATATGTGCTTGCCTTATACCATGAGGAAACCACTTGGGAAAACACTTCTGGTAGGACTCTCCCTGTTGTTTCCTTCAACAGAGGTAAAGAGCAAGGACCCCCCCAAAATGATCCTGCCCTATCCTCCAACATAAACTATACCTCCTGCCTCTCAAGGGGTGGGGAACAGTGCTCAGACTTTATTAAAAATTTATACAGATGCATAAATGCTGAGTATCCTCAGAAGCCAATCATGTTGCACTGTTGATAACCCATGCTGATGTCTGATGGTGTCATGGGGGACTCTCACTTGTGGCCTTGCCCAGCAAATGGAGCGGAATTTGCGCTCTGATACAATTAATTGGCTATCCCTTTCACTTTGGCATATCATAAACCTTTTTCAATGGACAGACAGACTGGGAAGAGGAGAGAGAGTCCAGGTGGCTCCTTTAATCCCCATATACACACAGATCCATTGGGGTTGCAGGAGTGCCAAGGAGTTTAAGGATAGAAATCAGATTACTGTAGGATTTGAGTCTGTCCTGTGCTGGCACACTGTAAACAAGTATGTGACTGGATTAACTATATATATATTTAGAGAGAGAAAGACATTATACAAATTAGCCAGGATGCCATAACAATCATAACTGGTTGAGAGGAGGCTGCTGGAGCAGGTGAAGCACAGAGTGGAGACGAAGATAGATGGGGGACTGCCCGAGCCACCATGTCATCTACAGCAGGCCTGCCAGGAGTAGATACAGACAGACTGGGGGGCCTGTCTGCCTGAGCCCCTGCACCAGCTGGAGCAAGCCTGGAGTGGAGACAGGCAGGGGGCCTGCAAGTTGCAGTGTGCCAGCAGTCCCACCTCTGCATGGGAGCTGCAGAGGAAAGACCTTTTCTGACCGCTCAGTGGCTAAGTTCCTGGTATGCCACTTGCAGTGTTCTTGGTAACTTCAGTAATAAGGATCTAAGAAGGTGATCTAGCATTTTTCTAGCTCACTCCTGGTGGGGCTAAAAAAAATGTCATATCCTGCTCTAGCTGGTTTGATCAGTGAATAGAGCCTCAGGTTGTGGACCGTAGGGTCCAGGTTCAATTCTGATAAAGGGCATGTACCTAGGTTGCAGGCTCCTCCCTGGCTGAGGCCCAAGTCAGGGTTCATGAAGGAAGCAACCAATTGAATTGTTCCTCTCAGAGTGTTGTTTCTCTTTGTCTTTCCCTCTCTCTTCCATGCTCTCTAAAAATCAATGGAAAAATATCCTTATTCTATCTAACGAAGAGGGGATATGCTAATTGACCCTCATGCTATTGCAAAGATGGAAGTGTCCATAGTCAATAAGAAAGGAATATGCTAATTGCTGCCCCACCCTCAAATATGGTGGTGCCCACAGCCAATAAGAAGGAAATATGCTAATTGACTGCCATGCCCTCAAAGATGGCAGTGCCCACAGCCACAAGATGGTGGCACCCAGTCCCTTCAGCCCCACTGGGATCTTGCTGCACACCTGCCTCCAGAGTCCCCCAGTTCCCTCAGCCTCCCAGCCACCCAGGCTGGCCCAGGGCACAGGCAAGCCTCAGATGGCAGCTGTCCAGCCAACACCCAAGGTACAGGCAAGCCTCAGATGGCAACTTCCCAGCCTCCCAGGGCCGCCCAAGGCTCATGTAGCTATGGCCAGCCAACACTTGTGCTGCTGGCAGTGGCAGCAGCAGAGGTGTGATGGGGCGTCGCCTTCCCCTGATCACCAGGTTGTCTCATGACTCTCAAGGCTCCTGGACTGTGAGAGGGGAAAGGCCAGGCTGAGGGACCTCACCTCCAGTGCATGAATTTTCATGCACTGGGCCTCTAGTGTGAGAATTAAAAAAATAAGAAAGAAGCAATGTCATATCCTATGAATGAGACAACTTGAAAATGCCTAAAGAAAGTTGTCATTTTTTCGTGGTGAAGGAACTGGAGTCTGTGTTGATGAAGACACCTTGGCAGCTGTGGTGGCTGTCAGTGGCAGCAGCAGTGGGGTGATGGGGGTGGCGCCTTCCCCTGATCAGCCCAGTTGCATCCCACTGTGCACCTGGCCTCTAGTCTATAATAATAAAAGCATAATATGCTAATTAGAACAGACATCCAAATGACCTTCTGGATGTCAATATGAACATCCTTCAGGATGAAGCCATGGCAGAGGGGAGCTGAGGCAGAAGTGGTTTGGGGTGATCAGGCAGGCATGTAGAGTGGTTAGGGCCAATCAGGCAGCCAGGTGAGTGTTTAGGGGCTGTCAGGCAGGCAGGGGGCAGTTAGGGGTGATCAAGCAGGCAGAGTGGTTAGGGGTGATCAGGCAGGCAGGTGAGCAATTCAGGGTTATCAGGCAGGTGAGCAGTTATGAGTGATCAGGCAGGCAGGTGAGTATTTAGGGTTGATCATGCAGGCAGGTAGAGTCATTAGAGGAGATCAAGCAGGCAGGTGAGTGGTTAGGTGTAGTCAGGAGGGCCAGCAGGTGAGCAGTTAAGAGCCAGTGGTCCCAATTGCCAGAGGGATGTTTGAGGGGTGCTAGATTTAAAGAGGGTTCTGGCTGGGCCATGGCACCTCTCCCCCATGCATGAATTCCATGCACCGGTCCTCTATTTCATATATATAAAATCCTAATGTGCAAATAGACTGAATGGCAAACAACTAAACAAACTGTCACTATTATGTGCACTGACCACCAGGGGGCAAATATGGAACATGGTGGGCATCAGTCACTCAAGATGATGGAGCATGTGAGTGGGAGCCCCAGACCAAGGAGGGGCAGTGGTTACTGCCATCAGGATGAGCCTCTGGTTGTTACTCAAAATGTTTTGCTCCTGAACAAGGAGCTGCTGCTCAAACCTGCTGCTGGATTGTGGCACCAGCCCCAATCACTTGGTGCCATCAGTGGGTGCAAGCAGTGGCTCTTGGCCCTGATTGCCCCTCAGGGCTTCTCCACCTATCCATGCTCCTGAGAGGCGATCAGGGCTGGCAGCCATCTCTTGCACACACTGTCAGGACCACTCCGCTCACACCCACTGCCTGTATTGGAGCTGCTGCTGCACCCACTGCTAGCACCTGGCACTGGTCCCAATAGCTTCGCATTGTCAGCAGGTGTGAGTGGTGGCTGCTGGCTCTGATCACCCCTGAGGGCTTCTCCACCTCCCCCTGCTCCTGAAGGACAATAAATTGGGGCAGCAGCTACCTCTCACACTCACTGACAGAACTGGCCCTGCTTGTACCCACTCCTGGCATTGGCCCCAATCACTCCATGTTGTCAGTGGGTGCAAGCGGGGCTGGCACCATCAGCATGTGGGAGTGGCAGCTGAGGGAGTGGGCTGCATGCAGACAAGGGACCAGGGGTGGAGGTGGAAGGGGCTGGATGGTGGCAGGGAGGATGACCCACCCCTGTGCCCACCAGAACCTGATGGCCCACAGTTCCTTTCAAGGTGCACAAGTTTGTGCAATGGGCCCCTAGTTGTAAATAATGCTGCTACGAACCTAGAGGTGCATATATTCTTTCTGATTGGTGTTTTGAGATTTTTAAGAACACTCAACAAACTAATATGCTTTCTAAATCCTAGCAAAACTTGTCCCAATATAGAGCATATAATGGTTTAAAAAAGCAATTCTCAGAAGATTTAAAAGGTTTTAAGTCATACAAAGTATGTCCTCTGATAGCAGTGGAACTAACTTATAAATCAACTAGAGTCCCGGTGCACAAAATTCATGCACTAAGAGGGTGTCCCTCAGCCTGACCTGTGCCCTCTCACAGTCCAGGAGCCCTTGGGGGCTCCCACCACTGCCACTGCACTCACCAGTTTCTGGCTGAGCAGTGCTCCTCCTATAGGAGCACACTGACCACCAAGGGGCACCTCCTGCTTTGAGTATCTACCCCCTGGTGGTCAGTGCACATCATAGTGACCAGTCATTCCACCATTCAGTCAATTTGCATATTAGACTCTCATTATATAGAATAATAGAAATATATCTGGGAAATCCCCAAATATTTAAAACCAAATTTCATATTTCTAAATAATCCATAGGTAAAAGGAAGAAAATTATAAAGCATTTGAACTGAATGAAACTAAAAAAATAACCTGTCAAATTTGTGAGATGAAGCTGAATAAAGAGAAACATCTAAGTTAGAAAATAAGAAAGGTCTCAAATCAGTAACCTCCATGTCTACCTTACAAAATTGATTAAGAAACTCAAATGAAAGTCAAAAAAGTCACAAGAAAATATATTTCAAAGAGGAAATCAATGAAATAGATAACAGAAAATTAGCAAAGAAAAAAAATAAAACCAAAAGCTGCTTCTCTGAGATCAATTAAATTTGTTCATTTAATGAAGAAATAACACCAATTTTACCAAACTCTTCCAGAAAATTGAAGATAAAGAAATATTTCTCAATGCATTTTATAAGGTCAATATGTCTCTCACACTAAAACTAGAAAAAGACATTATAAAGGAAAAAACCCTACATATTAATATCCTCCATGAATATAATTTTTTTAAAATCTCAACACAATTTTAGCAAATGAAACCCAATATTTTAGAAAATAGTTTACTATGTCATAACCAAGAAGTTTATCTAAGAAACAAGGTTTAACATTTAAAATTCAATCACTATCATTTACCATATTAATAGACAAAATAAACAGAACATATGATCATCTTAATAAATACAGAGAAAATATTTGATATAATCCAATATTTATTCTTGATTTAAAAATGACTTTCAGCAAACTAAGACTGGAAGCAAACTTCTTTAACCTGTTAAAAGACATCTGCAAAAAAAAAAAAACCTATAGTTATAATGATGAAACATTAAATACTTTTGCTTAAACAAGAACAAGTCATGGATGTCCACTCTTACTGCTTCTACTCACCATGGACTGAATATTAGTTGCAATGCAATAAAATAAAGTTAAAAAGTTAATGGCATTCAAAAGGAAAAAAAAATACAAGTCTTTCTTTATGTATCACATGATCATCTATGTAAAAAATCTAATGAACTCTGTAATAAAAGCTGATAGAAGTAATAGATAAGTTTAGCAAAATGGAAAAATACACAATCAATATAAAATTACATTGTTTTAAATACTAAAAACAAAAAATAAATTCATTTGAAATAGTCAGAAAGTATTAAATACTTAGGAATATATCTGACAAAAGGTGTACAAGATCTATTTTTATTGTAAACCATAAAATATTACTGAGAATAAGTAAAGAAGACCTAAATAAATGAAAAGATATAATGCACTCATGGATCAGAAAATTCAATAGTTATTAAAATGTTAATTCTTCTCAAATAGAGTTTTTAGATTTAATGAAATCTCAATAAAAAATTCTCAGCATAGCTATTTGGTTAAATTTTACAAACTAATTTTGTGCTTGTGTGTGTTAATCCTCACCCAACGATATTTTCCCCAATGATTTTATAAAGAGGAAGGGAAGGAGGGAGAAGATAGGGAGAGAGAGAGAGAATTCAAACCTGCAACCTAATTACATGCCTTTGACCTGGAATTGAACCCATGACCCTTTGGTGGCAGGTTGATATTATAACCACTGAGAACACCAGTCAGGGCAACAAACAATTTTAAAATTCATATTGAAATGGAGAGAACTTAAAAGAGAAAAAACAATCTTGAAAACAAAGAACAAAGTTATAGTTTAATACTGCTTGATTTCAAGGTTTGTTTTAAAGCCACAGATATGAAATTTCTATATTGGCATAATAGTAGACAAATGGATTAATGGAAGAGAGAACAGAGTCCAGAGATAGCCTCACACATTTGCAGCTAATTGATTTTTGATGTGGTGCAAAAGCTGTTCATTGAATAAAGAATAGTCTTTCTTTTTAAAAAAAAAATAGTAATTATTTTTAATGTTTACATTATTGCAGGTTGTCTCCCCATTTTTTACCTACACCTTTACCTCTCTCCCTTTCACTGGACTTCACCAAACTGTTGTCTCTGTCCATGAAATACACACACACACACACACACACACACACACACACACACACACACGAGTGGCCAGATTATTATGACCACCCTATCAGTACTTCATTGGGTCACTTTTTGCCTTCATACTTCTAGGATTCTTCTTGGCACTGAATCCACGAGATGTTGAAAGGTGATTGGAGGAATCTGACACTATGCCTGATGAATAGCACTGTCCAGTTCTGAGAGATTTGATGGTTATGGAACCAGCTTCCTGATGGCTCTTTTAACTTTGTCCCAAAAATTCTCAGTTGGATTGAGATCTGGTGATTGTGGGGGCCACCTAAGCAAGGTAAAGTCTCCCTCATATTCTTAAAATCATTCCTGTACAATACGAACACCATGACATGGCACATTGTCTTGGAAGAAGCCATCTCCATTGGGATACGCCATTAACATGACAGGATGAACTTGATCAGCAACTATACTTAGGCATGTTGTGCTATTCAGATGTTGTTCCACATGAATTAAAGGGCCCAAATCATGCCAGGAAAACATGCCCCCAACCATAACACTGCCCTCAGCAGCTTGAACGTTTGTACTCATGTATGCGGGGTACATGCTTTCATGCTTTTTCCTTGAAATTCTCACTCTGCCATCTGCATAATGCAACTGGAAACAGGATTCATCAGACCACATGACTTTGTTCCACTGCTCTACTGTAAAATCTTTGTGTTCTTGTGTGAATTGGAGACGTTTTATCTTGGTAACTGCAAACAGCAAAGGTATTTGAACAGGCCTTCAGCTTCCATAGGATGCAGTGTATGGCTAATTTCCCTACAAACATCAGGTGGTCATAGTAATCTGGCCACTCAATGTGTGTGTGTGTGTGTGTGTGTGTGTGTGTGTGTGTGTGTGTAATGAGTTATAATATATATATATATTTTAGCTAATCCCTTCACTTTCTTTATCTAGTAACCCCCACCCACTTCCCCTTGTGCATTGGCCAGTCTGTTCCATGTATTCATGCTTCTAACTCCATTTTGTTTATCAGTTTATTTTGTTCATTAGATTTTACATATTGGTGAGATTATATGGTATTTGTCTTTTGCTTACTGGCTTATTTCACTTAGCATAATACTCTCCAGATTCATTCATGCTGTCTCAAAGGGTATAAGTTCCTTCTTTTTTTACAGCTGCATAATATTCCATTGTGTACATGTACCACAGCTTTTTTATCTACTCATCTACTGATGGGCACTTGGGCTGTTTCCAGATCTTGCCTATCCTATATAATAAAAGCCTAATATGATAAATGTCTGGTCATCTATTCAACCAATCAAAGTTTAATATGTTAATGATATGCTAAGGCAGTTCAACTGCTAGTTATGGTGTGCACTGATCACCAGGGGGAAGATGCTCTGACCAGTAAGTTAGCCTGCTGCTGGGGTCCAGCCAGTCGGGTCTGAAAAAGATGGGCCAGACACTCCCCCTTCGTCACCTCTCCCCACATCCCTCTCAGCCCTGATCATACACCACTGGGGTCCCTCAGCCTGGCCTGCACCCTTTCACAATTTGAGACCCCCTCAGGGGATGTCCATGGCACGCTAAGGATGTCCAACTGATGGCTCCCCTGCAAGGAACAGGCTTAAACTCTCAGTTAAACATCCCCAAGGGCTCTCAGACTGTGAGAGGGTACAGTCTGAGCTGAGGGTCCCTCTCCCTCCTCCCTGCTGAGTGCATGAACTTCATGCACCGGGCCTCTAGTGGTAAATAATGCTGCTATGTACATAGGGATGTATATATGATTGTTGTTTCAAGATTCTTAGGATATATTCCCAGAAGTGGAATCTCTAGGTCACATGTGTCAAACACAAGGCCCGCGGGCCAAATCCAGCCCGCCAGGCCTTGCAATGTGGCCCGCACCGCACTGTCATCACTGCACTCCGCTGTCAGTTCATGACATTGTCAGTTTATGACTGTTCAGTAAACCATTCGGCCCGCGATTTAGGCTGGATTTTAGATTTTGGCCCCTTCTCTGATTGAGTTCGACACCCCTACTCTAGGTTAAAAAGCAGTGCATTTTTAATTTTTTTAGGAAACTCCATACTGTTTTTCATAGTGGCTGCACAAGTCTATATTCCCATCAGCAGTGCACAACAGTTCCCTTTCCTCTACATCCTCTCCAGCACTGTTCTTGGTTGACTTTCTTTTTAACCAATTAAGCTGAAATAACTGGACTTCCATAAACCAAAAAACTTAACTTGATTAGAAATTTCATACCATATAAAATATTTAATTTAAAATGAATAACAAACCTGAATGTGTAATAAAAAAATCATAAAACTTATAGGAAAAATAAACACACATAATATAAAAATTCCTCAGCTAAAACACCAAAATCAATATCCACAAAATATCAAAAATTTTAATTAGCAATATTAACATATGCTCCTCAAAATACACTACTGAGAACATAAAGACAAACCATACACTGAGACAAAATTTTATAAATTATATATTTGGTAATGGACTTGTATGTAGGCATATAAAGTAGGTATATAAATCTTAAAATTGAACAAGAAGAAAGCAAACAACCTAATTATAAAAATTGTCAAAATATTTTAACAGACACTACAACCTAATAAGATATGCAGATGGTAAATAACGATATAAAAATATGCTCAGCATTACTGTGCATTTGGGAAGTGTATATTAAAACCATAATGAAATAGCACTGTGCACCAATCAGAATGGCTAAAATTAAAAAAATAAATAAAACAAAGAGAAACTAATCATGTCAATATTTGGTGTGAATGTGAAACAACTAAAACTTTTATTCATTGCTAGTAGAAATATGAAATGTTAAAAAAAAAAAAACTTTGGAAAACATTTGGCAATTCTTTGGAAGTTAAACAAATACCTGTCATATGACTTGGTCATGCCACTCCAAGATATTTACCTAAAATTAAAGCATATATTCATACAAAAATGTGAATATCCGATTTATCTGGAGTATCTAAAATGGAAATGTCCATCAACAGGTGAGGGATAAACAAATTGTGGTTTATCCATGCAGTAAAATGTTACTTGGCAATAAAAAACAAAGCATTATTGTTGCACAATACAACATTGGTGAATTTCAAAATAATTAAAAAGACATACTGTGTGATTCGATTTAAATGAAATTCTATGAAGTGCAAACTAATCTATAATGACAGGAAACCAATCAGTGGTTCCTATGTATGGTGAGGGCCTAGAAGAATAAAAAGAAGAAATTCCAGAGGGGCATTAGGACATTTTGAAGGATGATGGTTACATTTATTATCTTGATTGTGATGCCAATTTCATAAGTATATACAGTCAAAATAGGTCAATGGATGATTTTCAAATATGCACAGTTTATTTTATGTTTATTATACTTTAAGAAGTTTAAAAAAGGAATAGTCTTAACTCTCAAGGATCTTTCAATCTTGAACTTTTTGGGGAGATGCAACATGGCTTTGCAAAGATTTTTTCATCAAAGACATTTAAATTTAGACACTATTGCATCTTTAAGAGCAAATAAAAACATGTGTTAGTTTTGCAGATACAAATCTCTTTTAGTTTACTTATGTACACAATCTATCAAAACCTCTTATTTGTTTACTATACCTAATGAAAACATGGTTGGCCTTCTAAGAAAATGAACATGTACCAACACATTGCCTATGAAATACTGTCCTCAAGCAGATTCTGACCTTTCTTCAGTAGGTAAAGTTCTATATGGCTCAACTCCTGTGAATTTCATATCAGATATAAGAATTAGCCAGTTGGGAATTTACTACAGAATCAAATATGACATAACAGTATGTTTAAATCAAAGACTAGTTTGTTTTTCAGTTTTATGTCTTCCAAGTGAAAGCCAATTTTTGTTAGATTGCTGGGGCTATAGGCTATCTAGAAACTTCAAAGTTTAGGCTTAATAGTTACATATACACTAAACATTTTTTTTCCATTCACATGTCCACTCTATTTTCTTAATAAACTCTTCTAATTCTGATTTTACATTGTGATTTTACTCTTCCTGTGTTTCCTTTTCCTGCCCACCAGATGCCCTTTGCTATTTCCTGTATACTTGAGTTTTCCTTCCCATCTCACCTCCACTCTGAGTATCCCCCAACATTTAATAATAACCCTCTTAAGGAAGTTTGAGGAAAACATTCTCTCAGAAAGAGACTAATAGCTATGATAATAAATGTATTGAACAAACACAATTTGTAACTAATCAATGTACAACTTTATCTATGTAACGCAGCATCAGTTTAAAATTTGTCCATTGAGATAAATGTTTCTCTCTCTGGATAGAAACTTAGGAAGTGTGAATGGATTTTGTGCTCTTAGATACAGTCTTGATTCAGTAATTAGATAGTATCTAGTAGAAGATAATAAGTACTTCAATTTTCTTCCCAAGGTAAACCTTTCTTTCCCTTTCCACATGCTGGTTAGTGGTTGCCTGCATCATTATAGAAGGACTAGAGGCCAAATGCATGAAATTTGTGCAGAAGTAGGCCTTTCTTCCTCCAGCTGCCTGCACCAGGTTCCCTCCGGCACTCAGGCCCCGGGCCCCAGACTTCTCTCCAGCCGCCAGTAAGCACCTGGAACCTGGGCTTCTCTTGCAGCCCTGACTTTATCTGGAAGGTTGTCCGATCAAATTAGCATATTACACTTTTTTTATTATAGATTATGGTTCAGTCTCCTTCCTTTTTTTCTACCTATATTCTTCAACACTTGGTAGCTTCTGTATTCATTTCAGGTTCACAAGGAAGTGAAGGAGTGAAGTGAGAGACAGGATTCTTCTTATTAGGCTGAGTGGCTTTTCATTTTCTGGGTCTGGAAGGTGGTAAAAGTCAACCCTCAGTGGGGATTTAAGGGCTCTTTGGAGATTCCTGTCAGTGGGATCACTCTTGAAAAGTTCTTCTGATCCCGGTGGACACTACTCTCTACTGAGTGGTCTAATGCAGTTCACTCTTCAGGTACTAGGGTCCAATTTGCCTTCACCTTCATGCTGCAACTCTTAGATCCTCATTTTGAATAGGGCCCAAGACAATACTATTTCTTTATCTTTAGTAGTCAATTTGGAGTAAGAAAAGTTTCATGGATCCCTTACATTTACAAGGCAAGTGTTCTTTTGTAAAATATTCATATAATATTCTTCTCATACCCACTTTAAAAGTTAATATGGCATTTTGGCTTTTGTGTTTAAACAAATTTTGAACCCTGTGACACAAAATTAGGCTTAAAATCTCTTGGCAATAATCTGTATCTTAAAAGCAATCAGTCCTTAAGACATTCAAAATAATATCTAGCTATAGAATTTTAGGTCTTATTAAGTGAGAGTGAGCATTTTATGCATTCACACATGCAAGGTATTCAGAGAGAAAAAATCCTTCCCCAAAACCTGGAAATTATTTCACAAAGGCATCTGCAGTACACTTTAACTGTAATGTTCATTCCAAAGGGATTATTCTCAGGTGACATGATATTGTACATGGAACATCCTAAAGACTCCCATCAAAAAACTACTAGATTCAGGAATAGAAGATGGCTGCCAACAGGAAGACAGGTTGCAAGATAGTGTGTGAGTGAGAGAATGAAAGGAGAGACTATGGACATGCAGGGAGGGTCTATTTGTGAGCAAGGGAGAGCTATATTTCAAGGGACTGTTGGGGACTGCCAGACCAGGCTCCCCTGACCAGGCAGCCCTAATGCTGCTGAAATAACTCCTGGAATTGCCAGCTCTGCCACAGATACTGCAGCATCTTGAAAGGGAGAATAGCTGTGATAGGAAGCCTAGCCTAACTTTCAACAGGGAAGAACTCGAATACCTTCCAGGACCGTACAACCACAACACTCAGGGGCCAGTTGCAAACCCAGACACACCAGGTCTGAAACAGCATGAATACACAGATACAGATGAGCCCTGAACCTTCTCAAGGGATGGGAAAATATCACCTAGAGAAAGGTGAGGTCTGTGATGCAGGCTGGAGTGAGAAACATGCTCAGCAGGATCTAGAGTTTCAAAGTAAGTCTCTACCCCACAAAGTCTGCAGCCATTGGGGTCAGCAGAGCCTGCAAATGTGGAAGCAGGTCCACAGAACTGCTGGCAAAAGAGAACTCTAAAAATTAACCCATAGCTGGGGTGGCACAGAAAGACAGTCTGAAGTTCTACCAGCATACTGGCTGTGCAATGCCAAGGGGAAAAGACATGTATAGAGACACACACAGTGCTGGGGGGAAAAGTTGTGAGTCCACGCGTCTACTCTTGCCATTTTTTTCTCTTTAAATCCTTTCTTTTGATCATTAATCCCAGTACAGAGGATCTCACAATTAAAAATACTCTCAGATGCTGCAGGGGAAAGTTGTTTTTGTGGAACCTGGGGATCAGAGTGAGAAGAAACTATCAGAAAACCAGCTCTGGGGCAGTTCATTACCCCAACCCAGTATTAAGTGTAACAGGGAAAACAAAAACTAAATACTGGCTAGAGAGGATTAATATCCCCTGCATATCAATACAGAAACACTACCAACCAAGGGTTGAATCACAAAATGGCTCTTGTGTAAATACAACTAAAGGCAGACTGAGAAACAAAGAAATACTGCCTGCTTGAAAACAGAATTGTGGCTTATGACACAGAAGAGCAGTGAAGTGCAGGGAACGTTAATACTGTCCTGACTACCTGACAGGAAACAGGCGTGCCAAACAGAATAGTAAAGAAAGTGAATGACTTTCAGTACTGCACATTTTTATTTTTTACCTTTTACTTAAGAAACTAAATGTGTGTTTTTTTAAACTTTTTGATTATTATATACTTATTTTTAATTAATATTACTACTACTAGAGGCCTGGTGCATGAATTTCACTGGGGGCCGAGGTCCACCTCTGGCAAAAGAGAACTCTAAAAATTAACCCATAACTGGGGTGGCACAGAAAGACAGTCTTAAGTTCTACCAGCATATTGGCTGTGCAATGCCAAGGGAAAAAGACATGTATAGAGATACACACAGTGCTGGGGGGAAAAGTTATGAGTCCACATGCTTTCTCACAATTAAAAACACTCTCAGATACTGCAGGGGAAAGTTGTTTTTGCACTGGAGGTGGGGGGGCGGAGGGCAGTGCGGGGGGGAAGGAAGGGGAGGGGAGGCAGAAGTGTCCCTCGGCCCAGCCTGCACCCTCTCCAATCTGGGACACCTTGAGGGATGTTAGACTGTAACATCCTTCTCACAATCCAGGACTGATGGCTCCCAACTGCACACCTGCCTGCTTTCCTGAGTGCCCCTAACCACTTCTGCCTGCCAGCCTGATCATCCCCTAACCACTCCCCTACCAACCTGATTGATGTCTAACTGTTCCCCTGTCTGCCTCTTTGTTCCCAAATTTACTCCTCTGCTGGCCTGGTCACCCCTAACTGCCCTCCCCTACGGGCCTGACTCCTCTCAACTTTCCTCCCTTGCAGGCCTGGTCCCTCTCAACTGGCCTCCCCTGCTGTTCAATTTGTGGTGGCCATCTTGTGTCCACATAGGGGCAGCCATCTTTGACCACATGGGGGCAGCCATCTTGTGTTTTGGAGTGATGGTCGATCTGCATATTACTCTTTTATTAGATAGGATAGAGGCCTGGTGCATGGGTGGGGGGTGGCTGGTTTGCCCTGAAGGGTGTAACAGATCGGGGTAGGGATTCCCTTGGGGCCTGGGGCGGCTTAGATGAGGGGCCTGTGATGGTTTGCAGGCCAGCCACACCCCCTGACAACCCTAATGGAGGCCCTTGTATCCAAAATTTACCTTCTACAATTGAAACTTTGTAACCTGGAGTGGAGCCAAGCCTCCTGCTCGCTCCATGGCCGGTAGCCATTTCTGTTTGGATTTGTTTACTTTCTATAATTGAAACTTTGTAGTCTTAAGTGGAGGCCTAGGCCAGCAAGGGCAGCTGGAAAGCTTGACTTCCTCTTTTTTTTGCTTCTGTTTTTTCTTTCCTCTCTTGTTATTAATTATTGTTTGCAGTTTGCATCCATCTCTAGGTGTTTATTGTATGCATTCTATTGGAGTTTTCTCCCCATACAAATAGTTTTTACTCTTTATTTTTTTTTATTATCTTTCTTTTCTCTTATTTGTTTGCCTTTTCTCAATATCAATTTTGCATTTCTTTATCCCCTAATTCTCTTTTCTCTGGTGTTCACCTTTATTTGGGATTTTTAGTATTGTGAATATATTTATATCCACTTCCTTGTGTTTTGTGCCTTTTTGTGTTGCATTTTGTGCCTTTAAGTCAACACAGAAGAGATATAACTACATAACCATAACACCTTAAGAGGAGCAACCATGGGGAGACAAAAAAACAGCCCACATACAAAAGAAAATGAGGCATCACCAGGAAAGAAAGTAAACTAAATGGAGACAAGCAATATGACAGAGAAAGAATTCAGAGAAATGGTCATAAGGTCACTGAAAAGGTTGGAAGACAAATTCAACAATATGTGTAAGAACCAGAGGAAATAAACAAGAAACAAGGAAAAATGAAATTGCTGCAATAAAGAACTCAATAGAAAACAACAGTAGATGAGAAGAAGCAGAGGACTGTATCAGTGAGCTAGAAGACAAGGTAGGAAAAAATACCCAAGCAGAACAGCATCTAGAACAAATAACTTCAAAAAAAAGGAGAGCCTAACAGAACTTTGGGAGAATATGAAGCAAAACAACATCCACATAATAAGGCTGTCAGAAGGAGAGGAAACTGAGCAAGGAATATAAAATTTGTTTGAAGAAATAATGACAGAAAACTTCTGTTATAGGGAAGAAAAAACTCACACAAATCCAAAAAGCTCACAGAGTCCCAAACAAAACAAACCCCAAAGACAGATGCCAAGGCACATTATAATTAAACTGGCAAACACCAACAACAAAGTGAAAATCTTAAAAGCAGCCAAAGAGATACACAAAGTTACCTATAAAGGATCCCCCATCAGAGTAGTGACTGATTTCTCAACACAAACATATCAGGCCAGAAAGGAATGGAATTAAATATACAAAATCATGCAAAGGAAGGGTCTGAATCCAAGAATACTGTATACAGCAAGACTATCAATCAAAATTAAGGGTGAAATCAGGAGCTTCACAGACAAAAAATGGCTAAGGAAATTTATTACCACCAAATCAGCAATGTAAGAAATGCTAAAGGTTCTTCTATAAAAAGAAGAAATTGGAAGTAAAAAAGGAACACAGGCATAAAGAATAAAAATGGTGAAAAACAAGTACCTAACAATAACAACTTTAAATGTAAATGGATTAAATGTTCCAATCAAAAGACAGCATAGCTGAATGGAAAAGGAACATGACCCATATAACTGTTATCTACAGAAACCCACCTCAGGACAAAAAACTCACACAAATTGTTGGCAAAAGGATGAAAAAAGTTTTTTTCAAGTGAATGGAAATGATAAAAAAGAAAGAAAAAAGAAAAAAAGAAGCTGGGATAGAAGTACTTATATCTGACAAATCAGACCTCAAAATGAAGACCATAATAAGAGATAAAGAAGGCCATTTCATAATACTAAAGGGATTGATACAATAAGAGGATATAACCTTGAAAAATATTTATGTACCCAATGCAGGAGCATCCAGAAGTTTATATATATATATATATATAAAACAAGGAAGAGATTAAAAGCAAAGCAGTCATAATAGGGGACTTTAATACCCCACTATCACCATTGAAAAATCATCTAAACAAAAAAATTAACAAAGAAATATCAATCCTAAATGACTCACTAGACCAGATGGAATGAAATGACATTTTCAGAACAATTCACCCCAAAGCTGCAGAATATACATTCTTTTCAAGTGCACATGAATCATTTTCAAAGATAGAGCAGGCAAAGTCTCTTCAAAATCAAGAAAATAGAAATCATATTAAGCATCTTCTCAGAGCACAATGGCATAAGACTAGAATTCAACTATAATAAAAACAATAAAAAAATCAAACACCTAGAGGCTAAATACTATGCTATTAAACAATTACTGAATTATCAAAGATATCAAAGAAGAAATAAAAGGCACCATGGCAACAAATGACAATGAAAACAAAATAATCTAAAAATCTATGGGACACAGTGAAAGCAGTTTAGAGAGGGAAGTTCATAGCGTGACAGGCCTACTTCAAAAAAACAAGACACAATGGTAATAAATTATCTAACCCTACAACTCAAAGAGTTAGAAAAAGAGCAACAAAAAAAGCCCAGACTAAGCAGAAGCAATGAAATAATAAAGATCAGAGTGTAGATATACAACATAGAGACCAAAAGAACAATACAAAAGATTAACAAATCCCAGAGCTGGTGCTTTGAAAGTATAAAAAAGATTGATAAACCTCTAGCCAGGTTCACCAGGAAGCAAAGAGAGAGGGACCCCCCCCCAAAAAAAAAAAAATCAGAAATGAAAGAGATGAATTAACAACTGATTCCATAGAAATACAAATTATTTTGGAAAAAAAATACTATGAATAACTCTATTTCATAAAATGGACAACCAAGATGAAAAGGACATATTCTTAGAATAATACAAGCTCCCAAAACTCAACCAAGAAGAATTAAAAAAATCTGAATAGGCCAATTACTGAAGAAATTGAAGCAGCAATCAAAAATCTTCCTGCAAACAGCCCTAACCGACTTGGTTCAGTGGAGTGTTGGCCTGTGGACTGAAAGGTTCCAGGTTCAATTCCGGTCAAGGGCATGTACCTTGGTTGGAGGCACATACCCAGTAGGAGGTGTGCAGGAAGCAGCTAATCAATGTTTCTCTCTCATCAATGTTTTTAACTCTCTATTCCTCTCTCTTCCTCTCTTTAAAAAAATCAATAAAATAATTTTTTAAATAATAAAATATCAACACCCTTTATTGATAAAAACTCTCAGCAAAGTGGAAATAGAGGGATAATGCCTCAACATAATAAAAGCCCTATATGACAAATCTACAGCCAAAATCATACTCAATGGGTGAAAACTAAACTCATTTTCCCTAAGAAGAGGGAGCAAGACAAGTATGCTCACTTTCACCACTTCTGTACTACATTGTTCTAGAAGTTCTAGCCATATGATCAGACAAGCAGAATAAATAAAAAGCATCCAAATTGGAAAAGAAGAAGTAAAACTGTCCTTATTTGCAGATGACATGATACCATACATAGAAAACATCAAAAAACTCCATAAAAAACTACTAGACCTAATAAATGAATGGCAATGTAGCAGGGTATAAAATTAACAACCAGAAATCTACTGCCTTTTTATATGACAATAATGAACTCACAGAAAAAGAGGCAAAAACAAACAAACAAACAAACAAACAAACAAACAGAAAACACAATCCCATTTACCATTGCACACACAAAAAAATTAAGATATGAAGAAATAAATTTAACTAAGAACATAAAAGACTTGTACTCAGAAACTGCAGGAAATTGAAAAAAGAGATAGAGGAAGACATAAACAAATGGAAGAAGATACCATGTTCACAGATTGGTAGAATCAAGATCATTAAAATGTCCATATTACCTAAAGCAATCTACAAATTCTATGCAATACCTATTAAAATACCAATAGCATATTTTAAAGATCTAGAACAAACTCTCTAAAAATTCATCTGGAAAAACAACAACAAACAAACAAACAAAAAAAAACTATGAATAGCCACAGCTATCCTGAGAAAGAACAAAATTGGAAGGATCACAATACCAGATATCAAGCTATATTACCAAACCTTGGTTCTCAAAAAGTAAGTACTGGTACTGGCACAAAAAGAAAACATATTGACCAATCGAACAGAAGAGAGAACCCAGAAATTGACCCAAGCCATTATACTCAATGAATATTTGACAAAGGCGGCAAGAGCATATAATGGAGTCAAAACAGTCTCTTCAATAAATGGTGCTGGGAAATTTGGTCAGATACACGCAAAAAATAAAACTAGATCACCAACTTATACCATATACAAAAAACAAACTCAAAATGGTTAAAGGACTCAAATGTAAAATGGATAACAAAAATCCTACAACACCCTATAGGCAGTAAAATTGCAGACATATGTCATAGCAATAGCTTTACTGACACAGATCCTAGGGCAAGAGAGACTAAGAAGAAAATAAACAAATGGGACAACATCAAAATAAAAAACTTCTGCACAGCAAAAGAAACCATCAACAAAACAATAAGAAAGCCCATTGCATGGGAGAACATTTTTGCCAAGGTTATCTCCAATAAGGGTTTAATCTCCAACATTTACAGTGACCTCATACAACTTAACAAAAGGAAGATAAACAATCCAATAAAAAAGTGGGCCTAGGATCTACATAGACACTTTTTGAAAGAGGATATTCAGAAAGCCAAGGGACACATCAACAAATCAACAAGTGATAAGTGCTGGAGAGGATGTGGAGAAAAAGGAACCCATCTGCACTGCTGGTGGAATGCAGCCTGGTGCAGCTACTGTGGAGAACAGTATGGCATTTCCTCAAAAAACTAAAAATGAAACTCTTATTTGACCCAATGATTCCACTTATAGGAATATATCCCAAAAAACCAGAAACACCAGTTCATAGCAGCACAATTTATCATAGCTAAGATTTGGAAACAGCCTAAATAACCATCAGCAAATGAAGGAATTAGTAAACCGTGGTATATCTACACAATGGAACACTACACTGCTATTAAAAAAAAAAAAAAAAAAAAAAAAAAAAAAAAAAGGAATTCTTACTATTTGCAATAGCATGGATGAAATTGGAGAGTATTATTCTAAGCAAAATAAGCCAGTCAGTGAAAGAAAAATACCACATGATCTCATTTATAGATTATAAAGAACATTGCAGCGGGCATTTTCTCTGTTTTCTGCATCCTGCACGGAAAATGACAGGTTCCTGAGTGGAGGAGCTGGGGATTAAGAAATTAGAGAAAGAAAGAGACAAGAGGCAGAAATAGAGTCATAAAGCTGGGCCTTAGGTGGGCGCCACCTCTCTGATGGAGAGGCAGTCACACTCACCACAGACAACACAGCATATTTATTGGTTTCCAAAGGGGAGTTTAAGGTCAAAAGGAGTTTCGGGTGTGCCCAGATCCTATTCATCAAGATCTGGGTAAGCTCCTCATTTTTTGGTACAAGATTTAGCATATCAAGATCTGGGTAAGTCAAGGTCCTATTTGTTCCTCATTCCAAGCACATGGATAATGGTAAGAAATCAGTACTGATAACAGGATTCTGCCAGTGCCCTTGGGCTCAGCTGATAAGAATTAAAAGCTCTGGGGTGGGAGGGTATGTATGAGAGGGGGGAGGCATTGGTATATGTACAAAAATAATAATTTAATAAAAAAATATATTATAAAAAATAAAATTAAATTAAATTAAATTTAAAAAAAAGAATTAAAAGAATGTCCATGTGTCTTCCCTACAGAACATTAATACCTGATGAACAAAAAATAGATGCAGGGGCAGAAAAGCATTGTCAGGGCCAGCCTGACAGTTGAAACTGGCTAAGGTAGGGAGGTGAGAATTGAGAGGGGAAAAAAAGAGACAGGAAAGAGGGATTGGGAGGGTTGGGAGCCATTGACCGACTGCAGCAGCAGCTCTATTAACTGTGCAATGCCTTTTATACACAAACACGTTTTTTTGCTATAATTCAATTCTTTATTACAGTTGGAATATTCTTTTTCTTTTAATAAAAAGAATAGCAGTGATACATATGCTACTGATAGAAAATTAAGAGATTTCCTATAAATGCTATAAAAAGAAATTTCAATTATTACTGAATATGCCAACTCTTAATTAGTGCAAAAAAAGTCAATCAATAGACTTAACTTTGACATTGACCCAATTCCTTCTGAACCAATGGTTTGTTATGCTTCCTGCCTAATCCTTCAGAAAAGTCGTTCCATATGTACATGGAATAGTTCAACCCCAAACTTAGGCACACAAACAGGAACATGAACAGGTCACCCGACACAGCTGGCCTCAAACTGGGTTACTGCCATGAAGTCCACAGGAGCAAGTTGGGAGGACATGACACGAACCAGTGATGTGCTCTGGTCAAAGACCCAGAGCATGATTCCCAGAGGTATACACAAACACTTGAATAGGAGGTCTGTCAAGAGGAATGTACTCTTTGTTCCTCTTGATCTCTAAGGGAGAGATAGAGCAGAAAGGCAAATTCTTGATACAGTAAATAGTTACAGACTTCTTGGTAAGCCATAAAAGGTTGCTCTCATTCTACAAAAGTTGCTCTCCTTCTACTGATAGTCGCCATCCAAACAATTCTGGGAAAACTGTGTGGGTAGGGGACCAAGCCTTGCTAGTCCCTTCAGATGCAAGGACCATGACAACTTACACCCAGTCTCCAACAGATCTTCCTTTTTTGTTTTTTAGGCTGCTAATAATAAAAGTAAAATTTAAACATTAATAATAAAGCTCTAATATTAAAACAATTGTAAACAATGCCAATGCAAAACTGAATTACATACATGTTATCATTTTCAAAACTTGAATGTCAAAAGCAAACTCTGGCTCTTAAATAATAAAAAAAAAAAATTAGAGAGAAATCAAAACTATGGACATGTTTACCATTCTAGCTACTAAATGAAAGAAAGTCTCTTGTGCAGCTGGAGTATTTTTACTCAGAGTCCTTGGACTGGCTGTGTAAGACTTTGCAGAAGATTGGGAGCTGACAGATGCTACCGTGTTTCCCCCAAAATAAAACATCCTCTGAAAATAAGACCTACTTACAGGTTTCCTTCTGAGTGAAATATAAGGCATCCCCCAAAAAAATAAGGCCCCCCCAGGCTCTGTCTCAGAATGAAAATTAATTTACTGTAAACTGGTTGCTAGGGCCGCCTCAACTGGTGTCTAACAACCAGTGACGTTACCTGGAGTCCTGATGTCACTGCTGTGTGGAGGCTGAGCGGAGGTCGGAGTGAGCGGTGAGCGCGGGGTGGGAGAGGAGGAGACTTTCGCAGATGGTGTAGAAAAACAGGAGGATTAGAGCAGATGGGACGCTGCAAAGGTGGTGAGTACTGGTCTGTCTCTGGTGACACTACCTGATGCTCGCAGCCGCCCTCATGATGACTGAAGGTCCTCAGTCAGTGGCAGACCGTGCTCCAGCCCAGATCCAGGCCCCAGCAAGCCCAGTGACAGTACCCAGGCAGGCCCCAGGGGGTAAATGTCTGATAAAGGGGTAGGGGGATGTCTGGTGAAGGTGTTCAAGTGGCACAGGGGTGGGGGGAAGGGGATCACTTAAAATGACACAGGAGGATCAAAAGGGGTTATTAAAATGGTAATCCCTCCTCTGATTCTCCTGTGCCATTTTGATTCTCCCCTCCGGTCCCCCCTGTGTCATTTTAAGTGATCCCCCTCACCCACCTTGATACCCCAATTCCTTTTTTTTACTCCTAGAAATGAGTGCAAAAAGAAAAAGCTACTCCGTGGAGTACAAGAAAGGAATCGTGGAAGACTCTTACAGCCAAAATCTTATTGCTTTCTGCAAAGAGAAGATGTTGAGTATCCAATTGGTCCAAAAATGGCAAGCAGAGTATGGTAACCTCATTGAACAAGTGGACAAGGGAAATGCTAAAAAGTGCAAGTGTGGATCAGGTCAGCAACCATTATTTTCCCAAGCTGGAAGACCTGATCTGTGAATGGGTTGTTGACAGGAGAGCAAAGGCTTTGGTTGTGAACAGGGCTCAGATTAAAGAATTTGCCCTTGCAATGGCACCACAGTTTGACATAGCCCCCGAAGACTTCAAAGCATCACAACACTGGCTGGATAATTTCCTTCAGCAAAGTGAACTGTCTTTAAGAAGATCTACTGGTACAACATTGTTTAGGTTGGAAGATACTCAAGTTATTAAGCGAGCACTTGCATTCAAGTCCTTTATTGATGATGCTGACTTCTCTAAATACAATCTTTCCAACATGATTGCTATGGATGAAACTGCAGTGTTTATGGGCCAATCATCTCAAACAATTGAACAGCAGAGTGCTTCCTTAGTGTACATTCCCTCCACTGTTTACAAAAGTGCACGTGTTTCCTGTATTTTGGCAATTCGTCTGGATGGCACTAAAATCCCACCTTTAATCATTTCTAAGGGCAAGAAGGAAAAGATTGAATGTGTTTTGGGCATTTTTATTCTTGAAACTGAAAAAGCCTGGGTCACACAAGCAGTTATAAGGAAGTGGGTCAATTTAATGCTGCCTCTTGGTATGCGAGGGAGCCAAAGAAGTCTGCTAGTCTGAGATGCAGCCAGCACCCACCACGCTAAAGACACGAAGACATTTCTTCACAAAAGAAAAATAGATCAGATAATGATTTCCGCAGGAATGACGGCCTATTTCCAGACTCTTGATATTGAAATAAACAAGCCATTCAAAGACAATTTGCGTATGGAAATTAATGACTACATTGAAAATAGAATGGAGAGAAATCAGCATGGAAACTTTGTGAAACCTAAACTGCAAGAAATTGTGACTTGGGTGAAGAATTCATGGGAGAAAATCACTGACAGTTGCATTGCAAATGCACTGGGAGTAGGTTACCTTGACAAGAAGTACTCATTTAAAGACAGTGCTATTGCTAAACATGAGAGATTTGGTCCACTTATTCTGAAAGAAATGGAGTCACAAGAAATTCACTAGGAAATTCAGGAATTGGATTGTTATGATGATGTTCCAGAAGATGATGACATGATTGTCATTGAATAAATGAGATACTGTAGGATTCTGATACTGTAGGATTCACAGTTTGTCTGGTTTGTGTTGACAACTACCGCACTACCGTACCGTATACAGGTAATAATTTTCCTTTATTTCCATTTAACAATAAATGTGTACTGTATTCTTCTTCCTGGAAAAATAAGACATCCCCTGAAATGAGACCTAGTGCATCTTTGGGAGCAAAAATTAATATAAGACACTGTATTATTTTTAGGGAAACAGGGTAGCATGAGTAGGAATATAGTTGAAAAGGTAGCTTCAACTTCTTGATTTTCCACAATCTGCTTCACTTTAGTCTTTAACTTCTTCAGATGACTCTATGTTGTAACCTCAGTCCCTTGTGTACCTTTCAGTTTTCTTCTTCCTCTGTTTTGCTGTCATTAGGGTAGTACTTAGTCCTTTCGAGTGAAGGGACAAGGAGCTTGTCTGAGTCTATTTTGGTGACACACGTAACATTCTGGCACCCGAATTGGCTACATTGCTCCTTCTGGAAAGATATAAAACACAACCTCTTTCCAACATTATTACTGAATCTGATAAAACTCTTTTCTGGTTTATGCTTCCTTCCACCTAGCTGACTCAGTGGAGACTATTGTACAGGAGGCCTGATGCTTTCACTTGCTGTACAATCCTCTGCATCACAATTCAAAAAAAAAACACTTTTTTTTTTAAGTATAAAAAGCATGTCTTAGCTTCTTTTGAGTTGACACATAACATCTGTCTCCCCCTTTTTATTTTAGCAAATGATTTTAAGAGTACAATTGGCTCTTTCTACAATTGAGTGACATTTATTTTGCCAGATTCGATTAGATTTAAGTAATCGGGGATTTTTCCCTAAAGTTACTACATGAAGGTGGATAATATACTAAAGACATTGCTTCTAATAAAATATGGAAATTGTCGTTCTCAAATAATATGTTAAAGATTGAAAATTAAATGAAAATTTCCTCTGAATTAGTGTGCCCTATAGTAGCTATTTCAATAATTTTTGCCACACTTACCATATAAATACTATTACTATAGGTTATTGGGCTCCATAGCAAAATCTGTTTAGGAATAAATAAGAGCTTGTATTTCTACTGAAATATAAGGGTTTTGAAGGACCTTTGCTCCCCTGATGCAGTAGATCCAGTCTTTCTAGAACTGGATCTACCTGTAAAAATGGTTAATGCCTGAGATATAACATTTCTTTTAGTGTCATAGTTAATACTATTCCTTGTGTTAGAAATAAAGCAAACCCCTAAGCCAGGGGTCCTGGTTAAACCCAAAACACTAAACATTTTGACTTTTATGTAAAAGATGGTGTGCATATGATCTGAAAGTATGCACACCGACCTTTCTTGCCCTTGGTTTTGGGCAACCTGTAGCAATGTACAACTTCTGACTACTAGCATGGCAAGGCGTCTTCACTATTTTCATTTCTGAACTATTTCTCCTCTGTATTCCGTAGCTGGAATAGTTCTATCAGGTCCTCTCTGGGATCTGTTGTTGTAGGAATCCACTTGGGCTTTTCTAGAAATATACAAAATGTTCTCGACCAAAAGTTAATAAAGAAATCTTTTCTATGAATTAGACTTGGGATCCTTTTGATTTTTGTCTACATGATTTTCTTTTGGCTTATTTTGACACCATAAGATTTTATGGGCGTTTTGTTATTAGTATTATAAATGAAAATTGATATTTGAGTAAAAATTTTAAAGTAATTAAGGCTTGATGTAATTTACTTATAGGATATTTCTTTTAAGATTATTCTATTAATCTCCTTTTTTGTATTATTATGAGGCTTTTGTAAAAATTTTTAATGTAGTCTTAATAACATTTTATTCTTAATTTTTTGTACAGAAATGACTATTTTGGATTCATTGTATGTAAAGTAATTTTACTATGAGATGAACTATCAATAAAGTTTTACTAATACTTTAGGAACAGTTTTTTTGTCTAGTACAATTAAGTTTTTATGAATACTCACTTATTTTAATTAGCTAATTTTACATTAATCTGAAATAAATATTAATTTATTTATTAACTTTACTTGTCCTAGATTATGGGCAATAAATGACATTAAATTTCTGCTATTAATCTTTAATTTTACATAAAACTTATCAGAGAGGAAAAACATAAATTATTTACCTTAGTTTAAAAGACTAAACATATAGACTTTTAATTATAATTCCTATAATATTTTAAGGAAACCTCTTTATTTCTTTCTACAATAATTTTCAGGCTATAGAGAGTTTCATTTAAGAATCTTTGTCTTTCTTTTTACAACACATAACCTGTAGGGCTGTGGTTTGCAGGTCAAGCCTATAGGCAACTAGCTAGCTATATTATAAATACTTTTACAGTAAGACTGACTACTAACTTACTTTTAAATTTAAAATTTTAATAATAACCTTAGTTTACACTGTAAATATTATTGAAAGAGAATTCAAAATTTTTTAATTTCTTCGTTTTATTAAAATCATAATTACATATTAAATTGTCCTCTTAGGCTTATTTGTATACATATAGAGGGATCATGGGCTTATTTAAAGGAAAGGGGTTGGCCTTTGTTATTTTAAGATGGTGGCCGCAAGCAATGTGGCCAGAGGGGTGGCTGCTCAATCTGTTCTTTTAAGAGATAGTCAAATTTATATTATAGATAAAACTTTCACTAGCTGTTTCTGGTCTTTATTAGAATTATTTATAAAAATATTGGCTTTTTATTTAGCTGAAAACCTTGATTGTAATTTAATAAGCTAATTTATTTAAGTAATTAAAGTATGTATCTTTATTTAAAATAAAGTAAATTTAAATCTGATTTTACAAGCCATGAATGTTGCCCTGCCTCTAGTTTAATGTAGGTGGCTACATAAAGTTAGATATTATTTAAATATTGATTTCTTATGTAACTTAATTTATATGAGACCTTGATTATATTTTAAAAGGCCAATTTATAAAGTAACTTAAGTAGGTATTTTTAATTAAAAAGCAAAGAAACTTATTCAGGAAATCTTCATTATCTCTTGTTATGTCCTTCACTCTGAGATCTAATTTGTCAAATATAAGTATTGCTACCCCAGCTTTTTTTTCATTTCCATTCGCCTGGAAAACCTTTTTCCATCCCTTCACCCTCAGTCTGTGTGCATCTTTTTTTCTGAGGTGGGTTTCTTGTAGACAACATATATATGGGTCTTGTTTTCTTATCCAATCCATTACCCTATGTCTTTTGATTGGAGCATTTAGTCCATTTACATTTAAAGTTATTATTGATAGATACTGATTTGACGCCATTTTTATTCTATACCCCTGTGTTCCTTCTTTGCTTTCAATTTCTTTAATTTTACAGTAGGCCCTTTAGCATTTCTTGCATTGCTGGTTTGGTGGAGATAAATTCCCTTAGTCTGTTTTTGTCTGTGAAGCTCCTGATTTCACCTTCACTTTTGATTGATAGCCATGCTGGGTACAGTATTCTTGGATTCAGACCCTTCCTTTGCATGACGTTGTATATTTCATCCCATTCCCTTCTGGCCTGATAAGTTTCTGTGGAGAAATCAGTTGCTAGTCTGATGGGGATTCCTTTATACGTAACTTTCTGTCTCTCTCTGGCTGCTTTTAAAATTTTATTTTTGTCGTTGGTATTTGCCAGCTTAATTATAATGTGCCTAGGGGTGGGTTTTCTGGGGTTCATTTTGCTTGGGACTCTCCGACCATCTTGGATTTGTGTGGGTTTTCTCTTCTCTATCTCAGGAAAGTTTTCTGTCATTATTTCTTGAAATACGTTTTCCATGTCTTCCTCAATTCCCTTTCCTTCTGGAACCCTTATTATTCTAATATTGTTTTGTTTTGTATTGTCCCAAAGTTCCCTTAGACTTTCCTCCTGTTTTTTAATTTTTTTTTCCAGAAGCTGTTCTAATTGGGTATTTTTTTCCATCTTGTCTTCTAGCTCACTGATGCGGTCCTCTGCTTCTTCTAATCTACTCTTGATGCTTTCTATTGAGTTCTTTACAGTAGCAATGTCATTTTTCATTTCTTCTTGGTTCTTCTTCATTTCCTCTTGGGTCTTACTCATATTGTCAAATTTGTCTTCCATTCTTTTTAGCCATCTTATGATCATTACTCTGAATTCTTGCTCTGGTAGGTTGCTTGAGTCTATCTCGTTTACTTCCTTTTCTGGTGAAGCCTGCTTTTCTTTCATTTGTGGACTGTTTTTTGGTCTTCCCATGATCTAGGATGTCTGGTTGTGTAGTTCTTTCTCTCTCCTGCTTTGATTTAAAGGCTCAAAATATAACACTACCAGGTACAACACACAGGCACTGAATAGAAATGTGTTTGCAATATTAATAACCACCAATAATGGTGACTAGAACCCAGCTAACAAAAACATACAATCAAACAAAAAGCATATGCAAATCATTCTTATTAAAAAAAAAAAAGCATACAACTTCAATATAGTTAACATTCAACATACAACTTCAAAGAGTTAGAGAGAAAGACTGTTTTTTTGTTTTGTTTCGTTTTGTTTTGTTGTTAGGACAACTGCGAGGGAGGTGTGAATGGGCTTGGAGCAGGTAGTTGGAAATTAGATATATACAAGTAGGGTGAAATTTTAGGAGGGGGTAGACATAAGGAATGGGGAAAATCTAGAGCAGGAAAGGGTTAAGATAAACGGGGTACCAAAGGAAAAGATCGGAAAGAGGGTGAAGGCATAAAGGTAGGGTTGAGATAGAATAAAGCGTTGGAGAAGGAAAGATAGATAAAGACTGTAGAACAGTAATCCTGAAATAAAAAAAAATATCTATGTAATCAAATGAAATAAAAATAATAAAAAGAAACAAAAGAAAATAAGATGAAAAAGGTAAATTAATAGTAGTAATAATGTTGATTACATATACAATGTAATAATTATAAAGATAAAATCAAGTGAGGAAAAAGAAAAAAATAGTTTCTTGAGTAAACGTTGCAAATAATGAAAACAAAAATAAAAAACAAAAATTTAAAAATTAAAAAAAATGATAAAATTTAAAAATTTAAGTAAAATTTGTAGTAATGAAGGTCATTCGCTTCCTCTATTGTTAAGATCCAGTCCTGATTTTTAGGCAGGTTTTGCTTTGTGTTTATGACACTAGAGTCAATTTGTGAATTAGCCTCTGGGGGCAGAGTTTCTGGGTTGAGTTTCCAGACTCTAGCCTCTCTAGCTTTTTTTTTTCCTCCGCCCTCTCTGCAGCAGGAACTATGGAGAGGGGTGGGGGCAGGCCCGAGCAACTGCAATCTCCCGCAACTCTCCAATATCCCTCCGAGCCAGATCCAAATGTGTTGCTCTTTAGATATCTCCCCTGTTAGGAGCCCCATCCACTTTCACGGGTGACACCCGCCCAACAGCGGGGGCTTCTACTTGTAATCACTGCCTTTGTCCTCCAGCTTCCGCAGCGCAGGCGCGCAGGCTTTTTATCTTCGCCGCGAGCACTCTCCACCCTCTCCCCGCGAAATCGAGCAGTGGTGTATTCCAATGCAGTCAGGTGTTCGCACCGCCTGGGATCCGCGTTCTGGGGGTCACCGCTGCTTGGTGGTTGCTGCGGCTGTGGATATTCAGGCCTCTGACACGATCCTATCTTCCTCTCAAGATGGCGAGGTTTCCCCATCCAAGCCGGTAGGTAGCTCCGGGCAGGGACACAGCCCTCGTGGGTATTCCCTGTGAGGGGCACCTCTGTCAGCAGCCCCCCAGCAGTTTCTTCTGGTGTTCACTGTCTCTCAGCTTGCTAATAAACACTCACAGCACAAGACCATCAGTTGCTCTCTCTTTCTGCTTCGGGAGAGGGCTCAGAATCCGCCCATCTATTCTTCCGCCATCTTACCTCCTCCTTATGAGACAATTTTTCTATTCAGGAAATCTTATATGTCTGATAGTTTATTTGTCTGATCTAAAAGCATGGCTTTTGTCTTTTTAGAAATTCTACTGCTGTTGAAAAATTTAGCTATATTTAATAAATATATTGTTTTTGCCATTCTTATAGGCAAAAACCTTTATAATATTTAATATATGTGTATAAGTAAAATATATTCATTTTTATTTGATAAAACTTTGTATGTGATTTCAAGTATCACTTGGTTTCATTAAAAAAATATATTTGCTGAAACTGGTTTGACTCAGTGGATAGAGCATAAGCCTACGAACTGAAAGGTCCCAGGTTCAATTCCAGCAAAGGGCATGTAACTTGGTTGCAGGCACATCCCCAGTGGAGGGTGTGCAGGAGGCAGCTGATTGATGTTTCTCTCTCATCAATGTTTCTAGCTCCCTATCCCTCTCCCTTCCTCTCTGTAAAGAAATCAATAAAATATATTTTAAAATATATGTTTATTTTAAGAGAAAACAGACTTTTGAAAAAAATTTCGGGACCCATGAAATGTCCAAAAGTCACTCTCAGTCTTAAAATAACTTGGAAAGATCAAATATATACATATATATATATATATATATATATATATATATATATATATATGCTTCAAAGATTATACACCTAAATTATCTTTAAAAATATCAATTATGTTAAACTGGATCACAGAATTAATCCTCTTTTTAAAATCATACTAATAACTAATATATTCAGAATTCCTAATTATCAGAGAAAATATAACATTTTATTTTCTTAAAAGCATATTTTTATATTTTAGGTATATAATTATTATATTTATGTAATTTCTCCTAATTCAATATGTACTTTAAATTTTCAGAGCTTGCAAGTCAAATATATTTAGTAGTTCTTAGATTAATAATACTTTACATTTCTAAGAAAAATACAAGACATAATCAATTAATATATTCAATTCTATTCTCTAGGTTTTTTATGGGCAAATTTAAACTTTAATTTTTATTTGCCAATGGCTCTTGAAAACTAGGTTTGGTTTATTCAAATCTAAATTACCACATTTCTTAAGATGGCTACTGTCAGGAAACTGACCTGTCTACTGGGGGAAGGACATCTAACCCTTTCTTTATTCACAAAGGCCATAGTCAGTTACCTGGACTACTTAGACCTTTATAATTAATATATTATTTATCTATATTTTAACAATTCCTTTGAGATTCTAGAGTCAATTATAATTATTTTAAAGAATTTACTTTGGATAAATTCTATGACAGAGAGAAATTCACTTATATTCTTGAAGGCCTTGAAAGTTAACTTTTTTACAAGATTTATTAGCACATTAAAAACTACTCTTTATTATGGGAATGCAAATCCTGTTGTTGGAATTAGCTTGAATTTCTTTCAAGAAGACATTTTTGCCATTTTTCTTAGGAAAAAGGATCAGTTCTGGGTTTCTTACTTTCTATAGCTTTTGCAGAGAGATTCCAGCTGAAGATAATCTAAATGTCTCAAATCAGACTATGCATGCATTCTGTCATACAGCTAAGTTCTCTCCCGACAAGTACAGAAATTCCAGACACATTTCTAAAATTCTAAGAGTTTTTCATGGCGAGAAAGGAAACTTTTAATTTAACATACTAGGAGAGTGGGCTTCCATATTAGATCATCATGTGTCTCTCCCTTCCCCCACACCCTGCTTACTTCAGGGAAAGCATCAGAAACATAACTGGCAGAATTTCTTTTCATGCCTAAAAAAGAGACAGATCTCAATTTATTTATTTCTTTGTCTCTTTCTGAAGTAATAACTCACACCCAATTTGGCCAAGATTTGCATTTTCCTGTGAATTATTTTAAACAAGGCATTAAGTAATCTTATTGCAGGTACAGTGGTGCCTCGCATAAAGAATGCCTCGCACAGCGAACGCTGCACACAACGAACTTCATTTCATGATTCACACAACGAAGTCGCCCGAGCTTCCACGACCGCTTTGCCCGAGCTTCCACGACTGCTTCGCCCGAGCTTCCACGATCGCTGCCGATGTATTGCATCCTTCCGCGCAGGCACTGCAGGCAGTCGTTAGTCACTGCGCTTAACTTAAGCATGTATCGCGGCAATCGTTCTTCATTACAAATTAAATCACGCATGTATCACGGCAGTCGTCCTTTTAAGTTAAACTCAATATTTTTTTTATATCATGGCTTCTAAAAAAAGCAGGAAGGTGATTTCTGTTGAAATGAAACAGGAAATAATTAGAAGGAGTGAATGTGGGGTAAAACAGTGTGACCTCGTCAAAGAGTTTGGCCTCAGCAAGACCACCATTTTCACCATTTTGACAAATAAGGATGCAATCAAATCAGCCAAAGTAGCTAAAGGAGTATCAAAACTATTTCATGAAAAACATAGGTCTTCAATCCACGAGGAAATGGAGAGGCTATTAGCGATTTGGATTAAGGACAGGCAGGTGAAAGGTGACGTAACAACCCAAGATATTATCTGTCACAAAGCCAAGAGAATTTATGACGATCTAAAGAAAAACGTCCCTGGAAGTAGCAGCAATCAAGATAATGAAGAAGAATTCAAAGCCAGCAGGGGGTGGTTTTTTAGATTTAAGAAAAGGTGTGGAATCCACAGCGTTACTATGCATGGTGAGGCTGGCAATGCTGACAAGAAAGAAGCAGAAAAGTTCTCTATTAACTTTCAAAAATGTATTAAGGATGAAGGATACTGCCCACAACAAGTGTTCAATGCCGATGAAACGGGTCTTTTCTGGAAAAGAATGCCGAGCAGAACCTTCATTACAAAAGAGGAGAAGAAATTGCCAGGACACAAAGCCATGAAGGACAGACTTACCCTTATGTTTTCGTCTAATGCCAGCGGAGACCTCAAGATCAAACCTCTATTGGTTTATCACTCTGAAAATCCAAGAATTTTCAAGAAAAATAACGTTATTAAGTCCAAACTGCCCGTCCATTGGAAGTCCAATCAAAAAGCCTGGGTGACCCAAGTTATCTTCAACGAATGGATTCTGGAAACCTTTGCTCCTGCCGTGAAGAAATTCTTGCTGGAAAAACAACTGCCGCTCAAAGCCCTTCTGATACTTGACAATGCCCCTTCTCACCCAAAAGACCTAGAGGAAATATTGTAGGAAAATTATCCTTTTATCAAGGTGCAGTATTTGCCACCAAACACCACATCCATTCTTCAGCCAATGGATCAGCAAGTTATTGCGAACTTTAAAAAACTCTACACTAGAGCCCTCTTTAATAAGGTGTTTGAAGAATGCGAGTTTGGTGGAGACAATATGACTGTCCGAAAGTTTTGGAAGGAGAAATTTGATGTCCTTATGGAAATACGACTTATACAGAAGGCCTGGGAAGAAGTGTCACAAAGGACCCTCATTTCTGCTTGGAAGATGCTTGTGCCCTTGTGGACCCAGGAAGAAGCAGTAGTTGATGACACAGAAGTGGTGAAGGACATCATCACAGTGGCCCAAAGGTTGGAATTAGAGGTAGAGGAAGAGGATGTAGAGGAGCTTATTGAGGAACACAAAGAAGAGCTGACAACTGAAGAGCTCCAAGCACTTCTGGTCCAGCAACAGGACAATGCTCAAAGGGAAGCGTCATCTGATAACGAGGAGCAACAATCAAACAATCAACCAATCCCAACTGCTGACATCAAGAACATCCTGGTCAAATGGAAAGCAGTTCAGGAGTTTACCAATGCCCACTATCCGGATTCAGCTGAAGCAAACAGGATCAACCATCTTTACTCCGATACTCTTGTCCGTTATTTCCGGCAGATGTTGGAGAAAAGAGAAAAAGAAACGACTTTGGACAGGTTTTTCATGAAACCATCGGCCAAAAAGCAGAAAATGGATGAAGATGTGCAAGATTCGGTAGACTCCACTTAGTCTGTCTTAAAATTAAAAAAATGTGTGTTTTGTTTTTTTTTAAAATTATGTTTTTAGATGTATCTAAATAAAAATAATAACAAAAAATTTATCTTTTTTTATGTCATCTTAGCATATTTTATGCTACAGAACGAATTATTTTTTTTAACATGTATTGTTATGGGAAAACACGTTTCACATAACGAACTTTTCGCATAACAAACTTGCTCCTGGAACGAATTAAGTTCATTGTGTGAGGCACCACTGTAATCTTATTGCAAGTAATCTTATTGTAGGAGAGCAGATAGCCCTGCCCTCTCCTGCCACCTTTGAATTTGTCCACACCAGAGGTAGTTTCAGCAGTGGAGTTCCACTTATTACAGATTTTAAATTCCATATATACACTAAGATTCTAAATTGAACAAGAAACAACATTATTTTTATTTTTATTTTTTTAATATTTTTTATTGATTTTACACAGAGAGGAATTGAGAGGGACAGAGAGTTAGAAACATCGATGAGAGAGAATCATCGATCAGCTGCCTCTTACACACCCCCCACTGGGGATGTGCCCGCAACCAAGGTACATGCCCCTGACCAGAGTCGAACCCGGGACCTTTCAGTCCGCAGGCCGACGCTCTATCCACTGAGCCAAACCGGTCTTGGCAAGAAACAACATTATTTTGTGATCACATAGACTTCAATATTTTCCTCTAAAGGGAATTTTTTCTTTCTCTAATTGTCCCATGCTTTATTCCCGACTATCAATAAATTGCTCCTCCCTTACCTTATCAAATGCACTGTTTATCTGGAGGAGTTCCTCACTTCCCAAGTCCTCAGGTCCCTGTTCATGCACCAATTGTCAGGGCCAGCCTAACAGGTTGAATCAGGCTGAAGTAAGGAGGTGGGAATTGAGAAAAGAAAGAAAGACGAAAGTAGGATTGGGAGGGTTGCAAGTCATTGACCGACTGCAGCAGCTTTATTAACTGTTCAATGCCTTTTATACACAAACACTTGAATAGGAGGTCTGTCAAGAGGAATGTACTCTTAGTTTCTCTTAATCTCTAAGGGAGAGATAGAGCAGAAAGGCAAATTCTCAGCACAGCAAATTTCAGTAAATAGTTGCAGACTACTTGGTAAGCCATAAAAGGTTGCTCTCATTCTACAAAAGTTGCTCCCATTCTACTGATAGTCACCATCCAAACAATTCTGGGAAAACTGTGTGGGTAGGGGACCGAGCCTTGCTAGTCCCTTTGGATGCAAGGACCGTTTCACCTTTCACCCGGTCTCCAACAAAGCATCAAACAGATTGTCAAATTACAGTGGGAAGGCTGGGAAGGGTTGAGGGCAGAGGTAAGAGATCAACTGAAGGACTTGTATGCATGCATATAAGCATAACCAATGGACTGAAGACATGGAGGAGGGCTAGGTTGAGGGCATATGCTGGGGGATAAAGGATGCTGGAGGAAGGTCAATGGGGAATAAAAGAGACATAAGTACTACTATTTGTAATACTTTAAACAATAAAATAAAATTTAAAAAAACAAAAAGAAAAAAAAAAAGCACTACTATCCTATCTAATAAAAAAGAAACACACAAATTAACCATATCTCTGCTATGCCCACAAGCCAATCCCACCAGCCAATCAGAAGTAAGTATGCAAATTAATCCAACAAATATGGCAACAGCCATGGAGCTAGAGCAGGAAGGAAGCTTGGGTTGCGCCCAGAGATGGAGGAAGCCAATCTTCCCACCTGCCTGGCCTTTGCTTAAGGCTATAAAGATTCAAATATAAATATTAGAGAATAATTATATTCTGTAATTATTATATTAGAGAATATAAATAAATGCCAATCTTCCCACCTGCCCAGGGCCTTCTTGGGTCACTAGGGGGTGTGGTCAGCCTGCAAACCTCCACCTGCCCTTGCCTAGGCCGCCTCACTCCCCAAGGGAATCCCACCCTTATCTGGGACACCCTTCAGGGCAAACCAGCCAGTCCTCACCCATGCACCAGGCCTCTATCTTATCTAATAAAAGAGTAATATATAAATTGACCATCACTCCAACACACAAGATGGCTGGCCCCATGTGGTCAAAGATGGCTGTCACAAGATGGGCAGCAGGGGAGGGCAGTTAAGGGTGACCAGGCCAGCAGTGGAGGGAAGTTGGGGGTGACCGGGCCTTCAGGGAAGAGCAGTTGTGGGGGACCAGGCCTGCAGGGGAGGGCAGTTAAGGGCAAACAGGCTGGCAGAGGAGCAGTTAGGCATTAATCTGGCTGGCAGGGGTATGTTTAGGGTAGGGGTGTCGAACTCAATCAGAGAAGGGGCCAAAATCTAAAATCCAGCCTAAATCGCGGGCCGAATGGTTTACTGAACAGTCATAAACTGACAATGTCATAAACTGACAGCGGAGTGCAGTGATGACAGCGCGGTGCGGGCCACATTGCAAGGCCTGGCGGGCTGGATTTGGCCCGCGGGCCTTGTGTTTGACACATGTGGTTTAGGGGGTGATCAGACAGGCAGGTAGAAGCAATTAGGGGCAATCAGGAAGTCAGGCAGGTGAGCAGTTGGAAGCCAGCTGTCCTGGATTGTGAGAGCAATGTCTGACTGCCTTCAAGGGGTCCCAGATTGGAGAGGGTGCAGGCTGAGCAGAGGAACATACCCTCTCGTGCACTAATCTCACGCACTGGGCGTCTAGTATTTAATAAATGAATTTGACAATGTACCAAGATACAAAATTAACACCCAGAAATCTATTACTTTTTTTCTTTATTGATTAAGGTATTACATATGTGTTCTTATCCTCCTAATTACCACCCCCCAACCCCCCACTCATGCCCTCACCCCATGGTGTCTGTGCCCATTGGTTAGACTTATATGTATGCATACAAGTATTTTGGAGATTAAACCATTATTAGAGATAACATTGGCAAATATGTTCTCCCATGGAGTGACCTTTCTTGTTGTTTTGTTGGTGGTTTCTTTTGCTGTACAGAAGCTTTTTATTTTGATGTAGTCTCATTTGTTTATTTTCTCTTTAATTTCCATTACCCCAAGAGTTATCACTTTTTTATACACCAATAATGAATTCACACACACAAAATAAACAACACTAAAAATCAATGCCATTTGCCATTGCAACAAAAACAATTAAGAGACTCAGGAGTAAACTTTACTAAGGAAGTAAAAGACCTGTACTCAGAAAACTACAGGACGTTGAAAAAAAAAAAAAATAGAAGAAGATTTAAACAAGTAGAAGAATATACCATGCTCATGGATTGGTAGAATCAACATCATTAAAATGTCCATAATACCCAAAGTAATCTACAGATTCAATGCAATCCCCATGAAAATACCAATAACATATTTCACAGACCCAGAACAAACTCTCCAAAAATTTATATGTGATAAAAAGAGACTCTCGATAGGCACAGAAATCCTGAGAAATAAGAAAAGTTGGAGGGATCTCAACACCAGATTTCAAGCTACATTACAAAGTCACTGTTATCAAAACTGCCTTGTACTGGCACAAGAACAGACATACATCTGGTAGATCAATGGAGCATAACAGAGAACCCAGAAATTGACCCAAGCCATTATGCTCACTTAATATTTTACAAAAGAAGGAAGAGCATACAATGAAGTCAAGACAGTCTTTTCAATAAATGGTGTTGGGAAAATTGGGTAGATATATGAAAATAAATGAAAATAGACCACCATTTTACACTATACACAAAAGTAAACTCAAAATGGGTAAAGGACTTAAATGTAAGATGGGTAACCATAAAAATCTTAAAGGAATCCATAAGCAGCAAAATATAAGACATATGTTGTAGCAATATCTTTATTGATACAGCTCTTAAGGTAGTGGAAACTAAGGGTAAAATAAACAAATGGGACTACATTGAAATAAAAACTTCTGTATAGCAAGATACCATAAACAAAACAACAAGAAAGCCCATTGCATGAGAGAACATATTTGCCAATGTTACATTTGATTAATGGTTAATCTCCAAAATTTATAGGGAATTCACACAACTTAACAAAAGGAAGTTAATTTAATCAAAAAATGGGCAAAGGACTTAAATAAACACTTTTCAAAAGTGGACCTACAAAAGGCCAAGAGGCAGTTGAAAAAATGTTCAAAGTTACTAATCCTCCAAGAGATGCAAATCAAAATGACAATAAGGTACCATTTCACACCTGTTAGAATGGCTATCATCAACAAATCAACCAAAGACAAGTGCTGACGAGGATGTGGAGAAAAAGGAACTCTCCTGCACTGTTGATGGAAATGCAGACTGGTGCAGCGACTGTAGAGAACAGTATGGAGTTTCCTCAAAATTTTACAAATGGAACTCCCATTTCACCATAAACCCACTTCTAGGAATACATCCTAAGAAATCAGAAAGAATATATCAGCCCTGTGTTTATAGCTGCACAATTGACAATAGCTAAAATTTGGAAACAGCCTAAGTGCCCATCAGCAGATTTAAAACTGGTGGTACATGTACACAATGGAATAATTTGTTACTGTAAAAAAGAAAAGAAAAAAAAACTTTTACCATTTGCAACAACATTGATGGGCCTGGGAAGCATTATGCTAAGCAAAATAAGCCAGTTGGAGAAAGATAAATATCACATGATGTCTCTCATTTGTTTGATATAACAAACAACATAAACTAATGGACTAAAATAATTCCAGAGGTATAGAAGAATCAAACAGGGGGGGAATGGAGATGTATGTCATAATTTCAACAATAAGGTATTGAAGAAAAAAATAAAATAAGAAAAAAAATATGAAGCTTGGGATGATATCTGAATTTGTGTATCTCCTCCCAAAATTAAAATAGTTGGAAAACCTTTTTTCATAACACTAATATTAGTCAGATATGATACTATACAGTGATTGTAAATATTTGAAAAAATTAACATAATATATAAAATGTAAGTTTTAAAGGTTAAAATCAAGCCACTGATATATTGAAAAACATAGCCTAAATGATCTTAAAGAGATATGTATATTTAGGTACCACATTTTAAGTTTTTGTTATTATAATAAGTATTCACAAAATAGCTTCCTATTTATGCAGTATATTGTAATATTTCTTAAATTGGACAGACAAGTGACTTCTAATAATGTATGTTTACTTCATGAACTTGTGCAATTATGTTTACTTCATGAACTGTAATTATGTCTTTGTAGGTGCTTTTTACTGACATATAGAGTGCTAGTGTGTTTGAAATGTAATTGCAGTCCTCTGTAACCACTTAGCAAAGCTGAAAACTGTTAAAGGTTGTAAATTATCTACCTTTAGACCACAGGCAACTAGGCAAATTAAGTGACCCAGTCAGTAATGTTATAGCAGAAATTGGTAACAAGTATAAATTTAAGGAAGATGTTCTTTTCTAAATTAGAATTTTGTTCAGAGAGTGCCTTCTAAAAAATAAACAAAATAGAAAGAAAAAAGCTCAGCTGCTTATTGATGGAGTAGATCAGCCTTTTAATGCACCTGAGAAGCAAGAGCTGGTCTGCAGCACATTTTAAATTATAAAGCTATATAAATTAGGAATATGGATGGCTGTTCCAGGACTCAGAGAAAACAAGGAATTGGGGGCTCTGGGAAGTCATTCCTTAAAAGGTTTTCATGAAATTACACAACAAAGTGAGGGAAACCTGACAATCAAAGTTTAACAGAATTCTGTCATTTTTTATTTCTATGGCCATGTTCACGTTATTTAATCTTGAGGCTTAACATTTTAATTTAAAACAATGAAAAGATAATAGCCAGTTTCAAAGAGCTCCTGTAAAGATTCAGTTGGAGTAAAGTATATAAGCCCTGAATAACTGAGTCCTCTTTGTCTACTCTTCTCCTGACAGGTGATTGGGTCTGCTCTTCTGCTGTGATAGGGACAGGCTTCTTGGAGGCTGTGCTGAGGCAGCCACAAGCTTGCAAAGCTGTCACACATTCATTTCACCCCACAGATTAAAGAAAACCAGGGATGGTTGTATACTAAAAAATGTTCGCTATTGCTTCTGAAGCAATGTTCCATAGAGAAAACCAGTCTCCAAAGACCAACAATGCCAGTTAAGGAAATTAATTGTGAAAGTATTACTCTGTCACTCTGTGCCTCCAGGCCAGTTGCTTATTGATGGCAAGGGTTTAGTTCGGCTAAAACCATTTCACCCATGCAAGGCCTTTCCATTAAATGGGAAATGAGCATCTGGACTTGACAGCTCAGGGGGCTAAGCTGGGCAGAAAACAATTCTTAGCAGGTCATTTTATGTAAGTTAAGATTAAGAGAGAGTTGGTACAAGGTCATGTCCTAAAGTACAAATAATGAATTAATAACATGATAAAATTACATGAAAAAATAATATGAATAAATTCCACACTCATATGACATACATAAGATAAAAAGGAATGCTTTAAGCTGGGGAATCCTGTAGCAGTACAGAGAGGTTCTGAAGAAGCATCAGATATCTTATGTCTAATAGGGGAGTTATTTCTCACTGGGTAACCTCAGGCATGTGACTTGCCACTCAAAGCCACAATTTTCTCTGAAGAAAAAAAAAATAATTAAGAGCTGCTATTTTTCCTCACAGTTGTAAGTTTATAAATGAGAAAATCTGTGGGAAAACACTTTATCAATTATTGTATGGCATAATTTTTATGATATACAGATCTTTCAGAGACTTTGGTTTGGAAACATAAAACACTGATGTTGTAGCTCTCCTTCTTTATATTGTTATCATTACATTTTCTATTGTGTCTAAAGTAGAATTTCAGCAGAAAGGAAAAAAAAACAATACCACCACATTCATACAAACAAAAAAGGTGGCCACTGGGCCCTGTAATGTGTTACAAAGCATTCCTCCGTAGTTGAAACTAATGGCCTGAGCTACCCACTCACAGTATCTTGTGGAGATAGGCCAATTGGATTAAAGTTTTGTAGTGAAGGAAATGTCTCAGAATGTAAGGGAGTTTCTTAGAGTGGATTCAAGATTTCACAGGCCTCAGAAAAAAAGAGGTTACCTGGTCTGGGAGCATACAATAACATGGGGCTGAGAAAATGCCAGTAGTAAATTCACAGGAGGACTTAGCATAGCAGGGATTAGAAACTCTGTGAAACAGGCTGGCTGCCAGATTATGGCTGGTGAGAACACCACAGACATGTCAGAGGCTTGATGAGGCCAGAAGTCTGTGTTCTGATCTGAAGCCTTTGATCTAGTTCAAAAAAAAGCATGACACAAGGTATTTCAGAATCTCCAGAGACCTTTGTCCAGACAGTTGAGGGAGGAATTTAATTTCTCTGAAAATGAAATGGGAAGTTTTCTTTGTGGGTCTAATTCTAACAAAAAGCCATTGATGCTAGAGTAGCACCACATATGGAAGGCCAAGATGTGGCATGGGAAAGCAGGCAGCTGCACAGGAGAGGGGATCCAGAGGGAAGGCTTGCCAGCACACCTATCATCTATTTCTCATTCCCTTTAATTGTTCATATTAGACAAACTCCTAAAGCAAAATTGATTTACTTACTTACCAGAATTGTAAGTTAACTGCTGGATGGGAAGGGTGAACAATGAGAATATGTTGGTGGTGAAAATGAAACCTACTTGAACAATAGTTTAGACTACTTTTAAATATATATGTTTCTCGAGAAACCAAGATGGCGGCATAGGGTAGACACCTGAATGTAGACACAACAAATTTGAATTTAGAACTGGAAAACAGGAGAGGCATTGCCCTGAAACACCAGACAGCTAGCAGAGAGGAGGCTCTGCCATCTGGGAAGGAGAGAGAAGGCATGCTGACCCTCAGAAACTGTGAAGGTACAGAGAACAGTGTGAGCAAAAAGGCACTGGTTTAATCCCGGCGCGTGGAGAGAAAGGGCCGAGATTGCCGCTGGCTGACTCCCGGGGAGCGAAAGGCCAGGCTGGGCTGAGTTCACTACTGGCTTACTCCCAGCACAGGGAGAGGGTGGATAGCTAATGCGCGGCTGGCTTTCTTGTTTGAGAGGAAAACAGAATCACCGTATTGCTCTGATAGACGGCCCCAGTCAGGGAGAGGCCAGACTGTCAGGCAGCGGGCAGAGATCTCTAGGAGGTGTGTGAAGCCAGAGGCCATTACTGCGGGACTTGGGGAGGAGCCGATGGGAAAACAAAGTTTGTCTGCACCACACCGAGACTCCGCCCCATCCAAGTGGAGTACAGAAACCTTCCTAGCTGAGACACTGCTGATCCTCACAGCCAATTGGTTTGGAGATCAAAGCTTCCCAGTGATAAGCAAGGCTTAACAAAAAGACTGCACACATAGCGACAAAGGGCTACATCAAGACTGTCCGCCGCAGGTAACTGGGAAGGCTGTGCTACTGGGCTCTTCCAGAACACCTAATACACAGAACTATTTCATCAAATCAGGAAAACAACCAAAATGCAGACAAGAGGCAGGACACAAAGGAAGGAGAAGGAGGAAAATAAAAGAGTGGACATTGAGTTCAAAAACACTGTTATAAGGCTTTTCAATAATATCCTAAAAAAGGCCGATAAAATAAATGAGACCTGTGAGGATATGAAAAGGGATCAACTAGAAATAGTAAGGGATCAACTAGAAATAAAAAGGGATCAACTAGAAATAAAGAAAACATTGTCTGAAATATAAAATATTACACAGAGTCCTAAAAACAGACTGGAAGATCGCAAGAATCAAGACAAAGATTTAGAACACAAAGAGCCAGAGGACACTCCTCCACAGAAGCAAGAAGATAAGGGAATCCAGAAAGTTGAAGATAATGTAAGAAACCTCTGGGACAATTTCAAGCAAACCAACATCAGAATTATGGGGATCACAGAAGAAGAGAGAGAGCAAAATACCAAAAGAATACTGGAAGAAATAGAGACAGAAAACTTCCCCCACCTGGTGAAAGAAATAGACTTACAAGTCCAGGAAGCCCGCAAAACCCCAAACAAAAGGAATCCAAAGACACATAATAATTAAAATTCCAAGAGCAAAAGACAAAGAGAGAATATTAAAAGCAGCAAGAGCAAAGCAGGTAGTTACCTGTAAAGGAGCACCCATATGATTGTCAGCTGATTTCTCAACAGAAACTATGCAGGCCAGATGGGAATGGCAAGAAATATTCAAGGTGATGAATAGCAAGAACCTATAGCCAAAAATACTCTACCCAGCAAAGTTATCACTCAAAAATCGAAGGCCAGATAAAGAGCTTCATAAATGAAATAAAAAAGCTAAAGGAGTTCATCACCGCCAAACCAGAATTATATATATGAATTATATGAATTGCTAAAGGGGGTCATTTAGGAAGAGGAAGAAGATAAAGATAAAAATTATTGTAGAGGGCCAAATGGGAAGACACCTGGACATTCTGTAGATTGTTGCTGACTGGGCCGGGATATTGACAGAATCATGTCAGTTGCACTCCCACCCTGGGAGTGCTGAGATGTTCTTAGTTCCTGGCTTGTGTTTGTTCAGGGGGAAGGAGTGGGTGGAACCTGGGCCCTCCCAGGCTCCTTGTTTTCCTGTGAAACCTCTTGTTGGATTGGAGTATAAATAGATGTGCTGCGTGGCTTAGGAGGTTGTCAGTCTGTTTCTCCAGCAGAGGAGGTCAGCGGCCCTCCCAGCTCCCAGCTTGAAGTCTATTTCTATGTCTTCTCTCTTTATTTCTAATATTTCTCAATCCATGGGCACTTCCACTTAGAACCAGTTTGTTCATCTCTCTTTCCATGCAGGACACGGAAATGGGAGATCCCCGCAGCTTCAGGCCCCCACATTCTGGCACCCAACATGGAGCAGTGGGCTGAAAGAGGCAACAAGAGGTAAGGCAAGGGAGCACTCCCAAGAATTGCGCACACCACAGATTTAAGGTATTGTAAGGTAGAGGGAGTGTATTATTGTGAAATTGAATTAGCTGGGAGTAAAACATGGGTAATCCTTATAAATGCTTTAAACTATGCTCATGGCTCAAAGAGATTCTGCTAAGCATAGTCATATTCTTGATTTCTTTCTTAAAGTTTGTTGATGAAATCTGTGAAAAAGTTAGAAAGCAGTTGCGTGACCAATACTCAGCAGAAAGTCCAGAGAAAATTCCTATTCCTACTTTATTTTTTGATTCAGCACATTAGAATTTGAGAATGTTTAAGTGGGGTGCAGCCATGACCTTACAGCCTGGAGTGGAAGGGTGCAAATCTTTAAGAATACCATCGGCACCTCCACCGCCTCCACTTGTAAACTACTTGTAACCAAGTAAAAAAGATTAAAGGAATTTCTTAGCAACTGCCAATAATTCTTTATCTTAAAATATTTTTCTTTCCTTAAAAATAAATAAAAAATGAAAAAGTAATAAAATAAAATAAAATAAAAACAATAATAAACGATGCCGTTCCACAAAAAAGCGACTTTAAGAGGCCTCATATTCGCCATCTTTTTCCCCCAGCTAATGACTTAAAGGTTTTACAAATTCATAAATGCATCAGGGATTTCTGTGCACATGTAAAGGGGAAAAGCCAGTTTAAAAGAAGTGCGCATAGTGTTTGAGCTGGACTTAACTTTTTGCTGGGTACAGAATAAAAACCCGAGAGGCTGTTTGTAGCCTTATAAGTGGTGGAGATGAATGCAGGCTAGTTTCTCAAGGCATTAAAAGCAGCTCTTTTGAGATTCCTTCCAAAGGCAAGTAAACACGAGAAAGGAGATAGCAAGTTTACTGTGAATGGCTGAGAGTTTATCTCTTGATTTTCCCAGCAGAAAACTTGTGACCATTTTGAAAATCAAAGGCAGGGCCATCGGGTCGGGTGCAGCCAGGCCCGGAGCAGCGGCTGCCAGGCTGGGAGCGGCCAGGCCCGGAGTGGCCGGGTTGGGTGCGGCCAGGCCCGGAGCAGCTGAGTCGGGTGTGGCCAGGCCCAGAGCAGCAGCAGCCAAGCCCGGAGCAACCAGGTCAGGAGTGGCGGTGGCTCCTTGCAAAGACACATAATAATTATGTGTGAGGAGCAGCTGGTTGTGGAACGGACCAGAGCAACAGAGGCCAGGCCCGGAGCAGCCAGGCCCGAAACAGCTCCTCACCTGCCCCCGCCCCAAGACTGCCTCTCAGACATGGCTGGAAACTTTTGCGGGAATTTGAGGGTCTGCTGAATCAAGTGATGAAGGCTTAGATCTGGATATGTTGAGTTTGTATAGCGCTGGGGTGTTGATCTGTGAGTGCCTTGTATGGGGCCTGGATGAGGTTGGTTGACCTATTTGGAAACGTCTTTTGTGTGAAGTGTATCTTTGGGCATGTGGAGGTATTATTGATATGAGAAAATGCTAAGTAACTGATTTACTATCTGAAAAGGGATTTACTATCGGGGAAAGGGAGGTAGGAAGAGACTGAACATAAACTGTGCACCTATGGATGAGGACAATGGGGAGGGGAGGGGGCTGGAGGGTGGGGTGGGAACCTGGTGGAGGGGGGAAGAAATGAAGAACCTTTGTAATAATATGAACAATAAAGATTGATTAAAAAAAAAAAAAAAAAAAAAAAAAAAAAGGCAGGGCCAAGCCAATTGGCTGGAAATTTAAAAGAATTTGGAAGTTACTAAATCAAATGATAAAAACTTAAATCTAAATTTATTGAATTGTTATAATACTGAAATATTGATCTGAGTATGCCTTGCATGAAGTCTAGAGAAATGAAGTTAGCCTATTAATTAATTATGCCTTATATTTTATTTGAAAAGTATCTTTAAAAATGTAAAAGTATTATTGATTTCAGAAATGCTAATATTTGATTTGCTACCTGAAAATTTTAAAGTTCTGAAAGTTTAAAGTGTCTTTTTTTTTTTTTTTTTTTTTTTTTTTTTGCCATGATGCCTGAAACAAATCAGTTTCACTAAAAGAGAGATATTGACAGGAAGCCAGGAAGGCTGGTCAGCAACCTTAATTGCTCTAACCACTCTTCCAGTAAGTTAAGGAAGGTGGTAATTTACATTGAATGGCTACAAACTTCCTCCAAACTCCTGTGGCAAAATAAATAAATAAATAAAAATTGGAAGTTGGCTCCTAATTATATAAATAAAAAGGTAAAGTTTAAATTTGCCTCATAAAAAAATCTACCATATTTCCCCGAAAATAAGACATCTTCCAAAAATAAGACCTAGCACATGGAAAGATAAGACATCCCCTGAAAATAAGACCTAGCGCAACTTTGGGAGAAAAAGTTAATATAAGACACTGTCTTATTTTCAGGGAAACAGGGTAGAGGACAGAATTGAAGTTATTAATTGATTATGTATTTTTCTTAGAAATGTAAAGTGTTATTAATCTAGGACATGCAAAATATATTTGACTTGCCAGCTTTAAAAGTTCAAAATGCAAATTAAATGGAGAGAAATTATATAGTTAAAATGTGTTTTCTCTTATATAATTAGGAATTAAAAATATGTTACTTGTTTGGTCTGATTTAAATGAAAGAGGATTATTTCATTGATCCAAATTAAATGTAATTGATATTCTCTAAGATAATTTAGGAATATAATCTTTAAATCATATATGTAAATATATTGTATATTATATATTTGATCTTTCCAAGAGTATTTCAAGGTTTTTTTAAGAATAAAACCTTTTGTATGTTTCACGGGCACCGAAATGTTCAAGTCTGTACTCTCTTAAAAGAAATATTTTTTTAATTAAACAGATTCATACTTGAAATCACATGGAAAGCTTTATCAAATAAAAATTATATACTATATATTAAATGTTATGAAAGTTTTTGCCTGTAAGAAAGGCAAAAACAATATATTTCTTAAATATAGCCAAAATTTTCAACAGCAGTAGAAATTCAAGAAAGACAAAAGGGCCTCATGCAGCCTGCATTTTTGAATTGGCTGTAGGTGAGACACTGTTTATGCTTTTGGACCAGACCAATAAAGTATCAAACCTATAAGTTTTACTGAATAAGTTTCTTTGCCTTTTTTTAAAAATTAAAGATACCTACTTAAATTACTTTATAAATTAGCTTTTACAATATAATCAATGTCATATAAATTAAGTTACATGAAAAGCCAATGTTTTATAAGTAATTGAATCTTAACTTTATGTAGCCGCCTGCATTTTTTTTAATTACGCTAGTGGCAGGGGAACATTTATGGCTTGAGAATTCAGAAGTGAATTTGCTTTATTTTTAAAAGATACCTACTTTAATTACTTAAATAAATTAGATTATCAAATTATAATCAAGGTTTTCAGCTAAATTAAAAGCCAATAATTTTATAAACAATTCTAATAAAGACCAGAAACAGCTAGTGATGGCTTTATCAAATATATACATATATTTCAAATTTTTTGAAGGTTTTGGCCTCTTTATAAGGGCAAAACGAAGTAACTAAATATTTCTTCCAGTTTGAAATTGAATTATCATGGATTAAAGCATGATATTGTGTGATATTATTCTACAATATCATTATAATTTTTATATTTCATAAACAGTATATACCAAACAAACTTACAAACTAAATTTTTGAATGTTTGGCAGCAATTTTAAAAGCACATAAAAGGATTTAATCCCTTCCACTGTGTGGAAGGCCCCTTGGGAAGGCACTTAAGCATTCTATATTGGCCCATCTTGCCCTTTTTGCCAAAAGGGATCCTCTTCTCACAATCCAAGTGCCCACATCTATGAGTTTTCAATTCATGCTGAGGTTGAAGCCTCGTGGTGAATGGTACCATGGATCTGTCTCTTGCCCAAGGGCATGAGCTGAACCCTCCCTGGAGAAGAAATCTGGGTTCCCCAAAATATATGATCAATGCCAGGGCCCTGCCAGCAGTCAAAGGGATCCCAAGGCAGGTGGTGGGCATGGAGGCCATAGGGGCATAGGCTACCAAGGAGACAGAACTGAACCTCACATCACCCTGCTTGGCCCCGGAGGATGGCTGGTTAGCCAATGACGGGTAAGATTCCTCAAGGGAGGGACAACCTAAGACAGGCATAGTCGCAGAGGGGCAATCAGGAGATAAGTTGGAGGTCAACAGAGGTGGGGCACAGATCCTCATTCCCCAATGTTGCAGGGGCTTGAACATTTGCCCCTTCTGAGGGAGGTCTCCTTCTCCATGGCTGCTTCGTGCTTCCTATGTCTAGCTCAGATCGGAACCCAGGCAACAAACGGAGACTTGTCCAGCTCATATTGAGACCCAGGCAACAGAGAAGTGACTGATGGCAGCTGCCCTATATCTAAATCTAGCCTAAATCCAGGAATACTTAAAGCTTTCTCAAGGATGCATATAATCCTTTTCATTAATATTTGCAGGGTAAACTAAGATTGTTGTTAAAGTATTAAATTTGACAGTAAAATAGTCAAGTTTCCAGATTAATTTAAATTGGCTAATTGAAATAAATATTTAAGAAAATTTCATTGTGCAAAAATTGTTTCTAAAGTGTTAACTAAAATTTCTATTGGTAGTTCATTTCATGGTAAAATTGCTTAACATGCAATTAAACCTAAAAAGCAGTCATATTTTTGTGCAAAAAAAAAAAAAAAAAAAAAGTAAAATTATCAAAATTGTGCTATAAAAATTTCCCAAAGCATCCTAATAATTAAATAAATCCAAAAAGGGGGGATAGTGGGAAAATATTATGTAAGGAAACATATCCAGAAGATTTTTTCTTTAAAAAACTAATTTTCATTTGTAATGCTAACAGCAGGATGAAAAACCTACACATGATATCAAAATAAGCCACAGGAAAATTAATTTGGACAAAAAAAATCAAACAGGTCCCAAGTAAAATTTATAGAAAAGATGTATTAACCTTTGGTCGAGAATATGTTTATATTTCCAGAAAACTCCAGACTGTATGGATTCCTGCAACAACGGATCCAGAGAGGGCCTGATAGGGCTGTTCCAGCCATAGAATAAGTAGGAGCTCACAAGAACAGGAGAAATAGTCCAGAAATAAAGATAGTGAAGATGCCTTGCCATGATAGCAGTCAGCACGTGTGCATTGCTGCAGATTGCCCAGGACCAAGGGCAAGGAAGGACTGAGAGTTGCCCATTGACAGCAATGCAGAAGGAGAAGAAAACTGAAAGCTACACAAGGGACTGTGGTGCCAACATATTTTCATTTGAAGAAGTTAAAGACTGAAGTGGAAGCTACTTCTTCAACCATGTACCTGCTCATGCTAGCATGAGTAGCTTCCAGTCTTCTGCAAAGTCTTGCACAGCCAAGTCCAAGGACTCTGAGTAAATATACACCACCAGCAAAAGAGACTTTCTTTCATTTGGTAGCTAAAAATGTTAATATGTCCATAGTTCCGATTTATCATATTGTTGTTTTGCATTGACATAGTTTTGTTATTATTTAATGGCCAGAGTATTGCTCTTGACATTCAAGTTTTGAAAATAATAACATGTATGTAGTTTAGTTTTGCATTGGCATTATTTGAAATTGTTTTAATCTAGACTTTTATTCTTAATGTTTAAATTTTAAAAAAGTAAAAAAGAAAGGGTGAGATGTAGAGGGCCAAATGGGAAGACACCAGGACATTCTGTAGATTGTTGCTGACTGGGCCGGGATATTGACAGAATCATGTCAGTTGCACTCCCACCCTGGGAGTGCTGAGATGCTCTTAGTTCCTGGCTTGTGTTTGTTCAGGGGGAAGGAGTAGGTGGAACCTGGGCTCTCCCAGGCTCCTTGTTTTCCTGTGAAACCTCTTGTTGGATTGGAGTATAAATAGATGTGCTGCATGGCTTAGGACAGTGATTCCCAAAGTGGTCTATATCGACCCCCAGGGGTCTATGACAACCTGCAAGGGGTCTACGTCAGCGAAAAAAAAAATTGGGGGGTCCATGAAATGAAAATGGGGGTCCACGATAGTGGATCTCAACATACACTGATAGTACCTATTTACTTACATCATATTATCTTATATAAAAACATATAAATTATTTATAAAAGTACCTATGAAGTAAAAAATTTATTATATATGTTTATAAAATTGTGTAAGTTGTTGGATAAAAACCTGCACATAATGATATACCAGTATCATCTTGTTACAAGCATACGCGCAGTAAACATTCTTGCCAATTTTTGTCTCAAAGCTTCGCGAACTTGCACCGACTTGTTCAATTCGTCACTCTATAAATATGAATGTGAGAAAAATACGTTCATTCGTTTCCTGAATCTTGAATAGGAAAGTGCTGAGAAAATATTTAAAAATATATAAACTGGTAATTTATCATACAAATTATAGTGAATCAGTGTTATTTTGTTTGAGAATGCCGGAGAAAAGTAGGTACATTATTTTTTATTAAATTTTAACACTAAACTTCACTACAGTTAGAAATTTACAAAAAAATCAATATCAGGTAAGTAGGGGGTCTACCCAAAACCGAAAAACATGGCAAGGGGTCTACAGCACAAACAAGTTTGGGAACCTCTGGCTTAGGAGGTTGTCAGTCTGTTTCTCCAGCAGAGGAGGTCAGCGGCCCTCCCAGCTCCCAGCTTGAAGTCTATTTCTATGTCTTCTCTCTTTATTTCTAATATTTCTCAATCCCTGGGCACCTCCACTTAGAACCGGTTCGTTCATCTCTCTTTCCGTGCGGGACACGGAAAAGGGAGATCCCTGCAGCTTCAAGCCCCCGCAATTATGAACAACAAATATGTAACTATCAACAAGTGAAACTAAAAACCAAGGGAATTAAAAAAATCTGATGAACAATATTAACTGGTGAATATAATAGAATCAGAGGTATGGAAGGGGAGTGGACTGACAATTCTTGGGAAAAGGGGAGTGGGGATGTGGGAAGAGACTGAACAAAAACTGTGCACCTATGGATGAGGACAATGGGTGATGGGGAAAAGACAGAGGATGGGGTGGGAACCTGGTGGAGGGGCGCAATTGAGGGGGGTGGAAGAGGAACACATTTGTAATAATCTGAACAATAAAGATTTATTAAAAAAAGAAAAAAAATGTTTCTCTGAACTGCTTGAAAATAAGTGAAATACTTTTAAGTATTTACTCAAACCACATTTTGCAGAAGGAAAGTCAAGATTGAGAAAAGATAAGTGACTTGAAAATGGATTGGGGCAGTGTGGAGAGGTCTCCTTAGAGTCTTAATGCTGAAAAGCTTCAACAGCTGTCCAGTGGCATTTGAGCTACCCTGACGGTGGTTAAGTAGTGAGAGCTAAGATGCAGAAAGGACTCTCAGTGCCCAGGGTCCAAAAATCTGGAGAAATTGAACTTATGGAGAAGGCAGCTGTTTTCAAGAGTTGGAAGAAGAGTTTCTTTCCTTCTCTTTTTCTTATTATAAACAATTATTTTTTTTCCAGATAGATAGCATACCCTATTAACATTATTTATTAAATAATACATCATATCCACCCCCTGATTCATATGGAAACCAAGCCAACTTCAAAATACTCATTCAAATGAAGAAAGTGTTATTCTTATTTTATATATGAGATAACTGAGGCATGCAGAGTTTAAGCAATTTGTCCAAGGTCATAGAGTTGGGATTTGGAAAAAACAGAAATCAAATCCAAGTGGTTAATTCTGAAGCCTTTTCTTAGCAATGTCATAAAAACAAGAACATTAAAAGTAACTATATAGCTAATATGCAAAGTGTCCCCAAGGGAGTTTGACCAGGAAATCTGGAATTCTATCACTTGCTATGATCTGCACTGACCACCAGGGGGTGGCATGGAATGAAAGAAGGCCTGGCCACAGCTAGAAGGAAGACTCTGGTTGGCCAGCAGCCGGAATGTCCCAATTGGCCCTGATCACCAGGCAGGCCTAGGGACCCTACCCATGCATGAATTTCGTACACTGAGCCTCCAGTACTTATATATCAGCAAAGTTATAAAATTTTATTGTTGGACTTAAAGAAAACGTAAGCAATTAGGAACATATACCAGCTTCTCAGATGTGTTTCTCAGGAAAGGCTTACTCTGTCCTCAAGCCTAAATAGAGAACTATGGCATCCTTTTACCCACAGCACAACTGCAAACATTTTCAGGGACTGCCTACATTTTTGCACATTAAATGGACCCTTCCCTGTGTGATTTGGCAACTTCGTAAAATTTCTCTATTAATATGCTAACTAATTCTTATTTGTCAATCATATTCTACTCTAGTATGCCATATTTATTCTCAATTTGATAGTTTCCATCTCTTAATCCCCTGCCATAATTTTTTTTGTGTGTAAAAACTACTCATGCTTTAGTTCATGTCTCCCTTCACAGTTTAGCCTTCTCTGACAATCAAGTCCTCACTAGTTTCCTCTCTTTTTGTTAAGTTGTATATTTTAACACATTTATTATTATTTCAGGGTAGACGTCAGATCTTCCTAACTCAATAATAGCTCCCTTGGTTCTCTTTACTCTCTTCCAGTGGCATAGGTTAGTCCCAGTCCTGACTGTGGTCAATCCACTTGTTATGAGTAGGAACTGCACTTAACTGCAGATATCAGAGATTCAATGACGGTGACTTTAAGACAAAGGTTTGTTTTGTTTTGTTTTTTTGTTTTTGTGTGTGTTTTTTTCCCCATGAATGAGATATCTAGAAGGAATTGAGAGCAGGTATTGGTTCAGTGGCTTAGGAATGTCCATGCTGAAGTTTCTGAAATTCTCCCTGGTTTTTCCTCATGGTCTAAGAGAGGTTCTGAAGCTCTAGTCATCATGTCTGAGTTCCAAGCAGGAAGAAGGGGACAAAAGAGTTGCACTTTGAAGAGTTTTCCTTAAGCCTTACCTAATTTATGCTTAAATTTCATTGATCATATCTCTTTTCATGGAAAGCCTGTAATAATAAAGAGAAGATACTAGATATTGAAGAGGCAACTACCAGTTTCTTCCATACCCTACTTGACATAAGCCTTTCTCCTTCTGATATATCCAAGCACAACATAGCTGCTTTCATACAGAGCTTTTCCTTTTAAGCCCGATAAAATCTCCTGAGCATTACTATATTATTTCACCTGTCTTTTAATGCCTTTTCATAACTTGGCCCAGCTTTACTTGCCCAAATTGTACCTGTGCATACCTTGTTTACATACAGGTTTTTCTTTTTATTGTGTCATTCCTTCCTATTTTTGTGCCTGCCCTCGTGTACTTGTTTTTCTATCTAAAATGCTCTAATACTTGATCATACCTTTTTTCCTGTGATTTCCTTGGGAATCAAGGTTTTTTTTCTCCTAAATGCTGTGGGTGCAGCTGGCAGACAGCCCTAAGATTTTCACTGCCTTTGGGGTTTGCCACACCTGAAGAGAGAAAACTTACCCAAAGCCATCTTTCTTCCCAGGCAACCCAGAGCCAATAATGAAAGTGAGGCTATAAATAATGAAATAAACCTCCTAGCCTCAGCTGGAGATAACAGGGAAGGGCTGCTCCACTATTAAGATGCCTCACTGGGTGGGCTGAAGCTTCCAGTGAGATTGCGTTAACTCTGCCCACTCTTGCTTTTTTTCCCTTCACTTACAAAAGCATCCACAAAAAAAACATCTGGCACACAAATCTCCTTCTCTGTTTTTTTCTTCCTAGGGAACCTAATTTGCAACCCTTCTCATTCCTGACCCTCTTAAAAACTGACTTTTACTTTTGCATAAATTTGGCCTCAAATGTTCTCCCACAGAACTTTTCCTGCCATTTCAGTTTACACCACCCTGAAGTCTTAGTCCCTCTATTATGAAAATGATGATGATATTGATTATCATGATAGTAATTAAAATAATCAGCACTACACAACTCAGTGGCTAGTTTGTCCATAATTATTTACAGTTAAATTTTGTCTTTATAAAATATATTTAAGATGATTAATATGGTTACATAATAGGTACTCAGAAAACAGAAAAAGCAGGGAATATGATATATGGTATTTGTTTCATTTTTTTTTTTCAATACAGTAGCAAAGGCACTTGTGATTAAAGGTCAAAACTCAAGAACCTTTGGTTATTAAGTTTTAAATCTGAAACATCATACATATCAAGCTTCTCCATGTGCAGAACAGTGGTCCCCAAAACATTCATAAAAAAAAAGAAACTCTCATGCTTGGTGAATGACTCATTCCCCTTACTGTCCTTTCCCCCCCTTAATCCACCCATTTTCCTTCTCTGTCCACTGCTCCCAGCTCTCCCAAATATTGTATAAGCTTAATTCTCAAGTGGCTTCTGTTTTCTTGACTGTACTCTGGTGAACACAAGAGGTAAACAACCAGTGTCCATTATAGTTTGCCATGCCATGTCTATCTTTTTTAAGTCTGTTACAATTTCAACACTGACAAACATGTCTTATCAACAACAAAAAATAATACCAAAAATCCATAGTTCAGAATATATTTTTAATAAAATGTTATTTGAGAAAAGTGCGACAATCAGAAACTAAAAAATAAAACATTGATATCTACTTCTTCATGTAGAGAACAAAAGTAACCTACATTATGACTACTCATAAAAAATTTGCTGTGCAGCAACACTGGTTTTCAACAAATTTGATAACTTGCTTCTGTCTCCCCCTTTCTCCATTAAATTGAACTCTCTGAATTATTCATGAAGCCTATTTTAATGGGATAATTTTTTTTCTTGCAAATGCTGACACTAATTCTAAGGGATATCTCTTGGTATTCATCTTGAATAAATAAGGTTCCTGGTAACTCGTTTTCTTGATGCTCCACCTTATTCAAATGAACATATATAGAAATAACTAATATGGACCATTTTTTTACAATTAATATTTTCAATATGTTTATCTCCATGTATGTGTAGTCAAGCATATGTTTGCTCAAGAATTAGCCAGGATGTTAAATTAAATGAAAGCAAAAGCTGAAAATTAAGCAATTCTCAGGTGGACTCAGGCTGGGCATTAGAAGGAAATTTGAAGTCCACATTCTCTAGCTGTGACAACATCTCAGAGTGACACTGGGAATTTCCCATCCCTCCATAGTGCCTTGGCCACATTCACAATGGATAATCACTCAAATGTGTGCATTAGGTGTTCTTAACCCTGGATAGTAGAGTTTGAGGAATTTAGTGAGTTCCCTGCTATTGTATACAAAATTTTCTATGTATGACGTTTTTTTATGAAAAAAAAGAAAATCATAACATTCATCACATTCTCAAAGGTGTTCCTGACTAGTTCATTACCAATACCTCTAATGGTAAGAATTCACATTTTACACAGAAGTAAAATTCCAAAAGTCAGGATTCTTTATATTTCCTGTGTGGGGTGAGGATAGAGGGAAAGATGGTTATTTGTATTTTATTAAATTTAGTATTATGAAGATTCACATGCAACATTTCCAGTACTTAGAAAAAATTATACTTTTTTGGTTATTATACTTTGGTGGAGGCCCAGTGCATGAAATTTATGCTCAGGGGTGTGTGTCTCTCAGCCCCAGCCTGCACCCTCTCTAATCTGGGACCTCTCGAGGGATGTCTGCATGCCTGTTTAGACCTGATCCTACCATTGGGCCTTAACAAATAGCCCAACATCCCTTTCACAATCCAGGACTGCTGGCTCCCAACTGCTCACCTGCCAGCTTTCCTGATTGCCACTAACCCCTTCTGACTGCCTGCCTGGTCACCCCCTAACCACTCCCCTGCCAGCATGACTGATGTCTAACTACTCCCCTGACAGCCTGTTTGCCCCTAACTGCCCTCCCCTGCAGGCCTGATCCCTCCCAACTGTCCACCCCTGCTGGCCATATTGTGGCGACCATTTTGTGTCCACCTGGGGGCAGTCATCCTTGAACACATGGGGGGAGCCATCTTGCAACTCAAATCTTTCCTGTTTGGTCAATTTGCATACTCTTTTATTAGATAGGATAGAGGCTTGGTGCATGAGTGAGGGCCAGCTGGTTTGCCCTGAAGGGTGTCCCAGATCAGGTTTGGGGTTTCCTTGAGGCATGGGGCAGCTTGGGCAAGGGGCCTGTGGTGGTTTGCAGGTGGCCAAGGCCCCTGGCAACCCAAGTGGAGGCCCTGGTATCTGGGATTTATTTATCTTCTATAATTGAAACTTTGTAGCCTTGAGCAGAGCCAAGCCTCCTGCTCACTCCATAGCTGCAGCCATTTTTGTTGGGATTTATTTATCTTCTATAATTTAAATTTTGTAGCCTTGAGTGGAGGCCTATGCCATACAGGGCATGTGGAAAGCTTGGCTTCACCCATTACTGGAAAAACTCAAGCCTCCTGCTTGCTCCGTGGCTGCAGCCACCTTGGATGAGTTAATTTGTATACTCTCTCCTGATTGGATGATGGACGTGTCTTGTGGGTGTAACAGAGTGGTGGTTGATTTGCATATTACTATTTTATTAGATAGGATTGTTTAATGCTGTTAATTTTTTACCAATAACTGATAATTCTTTTTCAGGTATTTCTAAATCTGTTCTTGCTTAGCCCTAATCATTACCTTAAATAATTTTGTGGATTTTTTTTTGTTATTGTTCTGATACAAGTTAATTAAATATTGGGATGATCATCTTTAACTTATTCTATTAAATGGATGATGGTAAAATACATCATAGAAATCATAATAGTGCCAAAATAATGCTGTTATATAATAAAGTTGAATACACTGCTTCTAGAGTAATACAACTATTTTTATTTTAATCACAAGGTATAATAAAAGCTTAATTTACCTTCAAAGAAATAAAATTCTAACAAAAATACTCATTCCTCTACACAATGCTACTTTGTAACATTTCTAATGGTTTTGTGATAAAGCCAACAAGATTTTTAAGACACTGAGGTGATGGTCACTGCTGGGATGTATCCTGAGGGAAGTTTTTGTCAGAGGGCATAACAGTGAATCTTCCCATGCAGATTGAATGGTGCTTACAGATTTTCCAAGTTGTGCATTTTATCCCACTACAATCAAGTAACAAGCTGACCAGTGTCTGCCCAGCTCGGATAACAGAAGGAAGGCTGAAGAGTGCCCTCCCTGTGCACCAGCCTCAGAGGCTGGCAAGGGTCCATTCCTGTCCTTCTTTTACAATGAATGATACTGTTTCAAACATTTAACTTTACTTGTTTCCTTCATCTTCGGGAGAAGCATTGGAGGTAAATGTGCAAAAGATTCAATAGTGAATTGAGTACTGAAACTCAGAATATTAAATGTAGAATGTAAGAAAAATATTTGCATTTGGATTCAATTTTTAGAAATGTGATAGTAAGCCTGTGAGACTATGTAGGAGACTTGTAAAAACCGTTTGAGTCATTTACAGTCATTTGAAAAATATTGTTAATTTTTACACTGCAGAGTTTTCACAAGAAAACAAAAACAAAACAATGATATTTCATTTTGGGCAAAAGCTAATCAGAGTTTCAGGTGCCCCAGATGTAATACCCAGGGTAGTGGAGCCTGACCTGTCTGCAATGATCTCTCACTGAGCCTCCTCTCACCCCACATAACTTACACTTCCAGCTAATTTACTCTAAAGCAAGCACTTTTAATATCCATAAGAGAAAACTGTCTATTGTCATCAGATAGTGAAATTTGACTCTCTGCATTTTGATTTGTTACTTTATTTCAATAAAAATAGTCTAGAAAGAAATGTTGTAAATTTTAAAAGGGATTACCTTTTTTGCTTGTGTAATAAGAATACTCCAGTATGTTGAATTGGAAATTTAACAAAAATTGCGTGATAAGGAAATTACCTTAGATTGAAGACTGGAGTTCTGGGTTCTGCTACTGTTAAGCTTTGAGATTATAGAAAAGTAACTTATCTTGGTAAACTTGACTTGCTTTATCTGTAAAACAGGATCAATAAGATCTTTCTCTCTCTCCTGCAATCTGTAGAGTAATCTACAAAATGGAACATTAAAAATATTTATGTAATGCTCTATAACATTTAGCACATAATTCTCATTCCTAAAATGAAATCAGTCCTTCTTGATTTAATAATTAATTTTAAAAATATATTTTATTGATTTTATACAGAGAGGACGGGAGAGAGAGAGTTAGAAACATTGATGAGAGAGAGTCATCGATCAGCTGCCTCTTGCACACCCCCTACTGGTACCCGCAACCAAGGTACATGCCCTTGACCAGAATCGAACCCGGGACCCTTCAGTCCCCAAGCCGACGCTCTATCCATTGAGCCAAACCGGTCCCGGCTTAATAATTAATTTTAAAAGACACAATTTTAGTATGGGTAGCTCCTTATTCAGACTTTGGAATAGAGGTATGATTTCTCATTATTGATAATGTTGTAACTAACCTAGTTATGAATAACTGGAAAGGAGCAAAGGGAAGGCAAACCATTATAGGCATGCCAGGTAAAGTATGGCTGAAGTAGGAAAGGTACTTTTCTGTCAGTCACACCTAGGGACAGACTAGGCATGGCTATTGCAAAAACAGGAAGATTTGAAGTACTTAAGCTCCTAAATAAAAGAGTTTGCTCTTTTGGTTCATGTTCTTGCTTGCTCCCACTTGATTCCTTGTGGGCTCTCCTGCTCCTACATTGAACCATATGGTTCAAAGCTATGTGGACTCCACACAATGAACTGATGGACTATAACTAGTGCAATCCTGTACCAGACTCAGCTTCACCATGGAATGAAAACTCTGGACATAACTTTGCTTCTAGCTCTGCTGAATCCCCAGTTGCACCTCTTCCAGGACTGGATTAAGGGGAATGGGACTTTAGCAACCAAGAGATGTAATTCCACAAAAATAAAGCTTTCCACCAGATTTCATCCTTCTATGTGGACCTCTGGAAATGTTTATTCCAGCAGCACCCAAAGAATGTCACTCCCACTAGCAACAGAGAAAGACAATCCATGCATTTCTCTGTTAATCCTATTTAATAAATGAGTAATATGCAAATTAACCATCACTCTGCTACAAAGATGGCAGAGCCCATAGCACCAGCATCCCACTCCTAGGCCACAGAGGAAGGAAAGGCTTTAGAGAGAAGGCTGGGCTGCTGTGCCAGGGGTGTGGTCTGAGCTGCCGCCATGCAGCTTGGGACAAGCCCCCAGCTTAGCAGACAGAAGCCCAACTGACAGAACCAGGCCACTGGACTGGGTGCTGCTCAGAGCCGCCACTGCAGGGCTTGGGACATGCCCCTGGCCCAGTGGACAGAAGCCCAGCTGGTGTTGAGTCTTGGGAGTGTGGGGGGTTGGCTGAACTGTGAGCTGCTGCCGCGAGGCTTGGAACAGGCCAAGTGTATAGATGCTGGGCAGGAGGCTGCTCAGAGTCACTGCTGTAGGGCTTGGGACATGCCCCCAGTCCAGCAGACAAAAGCCCAGCTGATAGAAAGTGGGCGCTGGGCTGGGGGTGAACTCTGAGCCACTGCAGCATGACTTGGGACACTAAGCAGACAGACACTGGACTGGGGGCATGCTCAGAGCCACCACCACGTGACTTGGGACACATCTCTGGCCCAGCAGACAGAAGCTCAGCAGACAGAAAGCAGGGCTGATGGGCTGGAGGCATGCCCCTGGGAACCCCAACCCAGTGGACAGAAGCCCTGCGGACACAATGCAGGGGGTCCTCTGTGCATGAGCTGCAGAGGAAACACTTTTTCTGAAGGCTCATTAGCTAAGCTCCCTGAACCTGCCTCTCACAATGTTTTTGGTAACTTGAGTAATAAGACTCCAAGAAGGTGATCTAGGGTTTTTCCACCATACTCCTGGAGAAAAAACTAAGGTATGCTGCTGGAGGCGCTAAGAAATGTCATATTCTACCCTAGCTAGTTTGGTTCAGTGGATAGAGTCTCTGCCTGCCTATCACAAAGTCTGGGTTTGATTCTGATCAAGGTCATGTATGCAGGTTGCAGGCTCCTCCTCGTCCAGGGCTCATGCAGGAGGCAACCAATTGAAGTGTCCCTCTCACTTTGATGTTTCTCTCTGTCTTTCCCTCACACTTCCAAGCTCTCTAAAAAGCAACGGAAACATATCCTCAGGTGAGAATAAAAAAAGAAAGAAAAGAAATGTCATATCCTATGAAAGACACATCTTGAAAATGCCTAAAGAAAGTTGCCGTTTTTTTCATGGTGAAGGGACTACAGTCCATGTTGATGAAAACATCTTGGCAGCTGTGACACTAGCAGCAGCAATGGGGTGATGGGGCTGGTGCCTTCCCCTGATCAGCCCAGTCACCTCTCACAGAGGAAGGCCAGACTGTGGCTTAGGCCTGCCCCCATCAGTAGGACATCTCCTGAGGGCTCCCAGTCTTTGAGAGGGGGCAGGCTTGGCTAAGGGACACTCCCCCCAGTGTACAAATTTCATGCACTGGGCCTTTAGTATTACAATAAAATACTAGTAGCTAAAACTTTTTCCTCTCAGCAAATAGTGTAGGGGGAAAATATGTTTTATCATCTACTCTTTAAAATTAAGTTTTTGGGCTACATTTTAAAAATTATTAATTTTGAGAAAAATGAATATCACATACATAGAAGATATCAGTTCTTTAGAGGATATTCCAAACAAAAAAAATATTTTTAGTTATTAACTAAAATTAAAACAGCCACTAAGGTTATTTTCAATTTCTGATAAATTTGATAAATTTATATAATCAATGATTATTGCATCCCATTATTGTAGCTACCCCTGCTCTCAACACATCTTTCTTTATATCATCTCCATTTGACAGGTTAGGAGGCCCCAGGTCACACAGCTGGTGAAGAACAGAGAGTTTACTTAATTCTAAGTCTGTGTACTTTCTTCATTATGCTCCATCCCTAAGAGATAGAAAGACCAAATGACTATAATATTTCTCTTCATATGTGTTTTTTTGAAAGCAGCACTTACTTTTAAAATTTTGTAAATATGTACGTGTGCATAAGAGTTAGATTATTCATTTTATTGAGCTGGGTTTTTCCTAAATAAGCAATTGCTTGATATGTTAATTTATTTTTTTAAAACTATCTCTGGCTTTTCCTTACTTTCTTTTATTTTTATTTTTAAAAATTTGGTAATATCTACTCTAATAAAAGAATAAGATGCAAATTGACCATACCTTCATGATTCCCACCAGCCAATCCGAAGTGAGTATGCAAATTAACCCAACAAAGATAGCAGGTTAATTTGCATACTCAGGTGCCAAGTGACTGGGCCTGGGCCTGGATGCTTGCATTCGTGCCACGGAGATGACAAAGGTGGTCCACACTGCCTCAGATACTCCAGGCTTCTGGGCAGTGTTAGAAGGCAGAAAGGCAGTTCCATGCCGGAGCAGAAAGGTGGCTCCGGCCAGAGTGAAGGCAGTGCTGGCAGCCAGGGGAAGGAAAGCCAATTCTTGCACAAATCTTCATGCATCGGGCCTCTAGTCTTTCTTTTTTTTTTTCTTTTTTTTCTCTTTTTTTTTTGTTTTAATATATTTTATTGATTTTTTTACAGAGATGAAGAGAGATGGATAGAGAGCTAGAAACATCAATGAGAGAGAATCAGCAGCCTCTTGCACATTACCTACTGGGGATGTGCCCGCAACCAAGGTACATGTCCTTGACTGGAATTGAACCTGGGACCTTTCAGTCCGCAGGCCGAAGTTCTATCCACTGAGCCAAACCCATTTCGACGGCCTCTAGTCTTGTATAAGATTCTTCCAAATGGTGACCTTATTGTAAAGATTTTAGTGGAAGTATTGTAGTTTATTTAGAAGGTGATGTCAATGGAAGAAGCAATCAAACCTGTAGAAATTTTTGTGAGTTCATTTGAGCCAAACTGCCAATAATTGTTGGAAACCAAAATCACAACAGATTGGGGTAATGCTCCAGAGAATGGTAGTTTTACATCTTATTTTACATCTTATTTTATATCTTACTATCAAAAGAAAAGATGTAAATGGATTACATGACATCCACTAGTGATAGATTAGGGAGGCAGGAGAAAGCAAAGCAAGGAAACCTCTGGAGAAATTGGAGAAAAAAGAAAATTATAGACATATACATCTTTTACATAGGTGTGTACAGAATAGTTAACAGTCAACAATTAACACAATAACAACAATAATGAGGGGATTTGTGGTCTCTGTTCTGGCATAGTTGTTGTGCCTGGAGGGGTCTGGCAAAGGGGAAGTTACCTTAACATTCCAGAGATATGTTATCATGGATGCAAAAAAAAAAACAACAAACAAAAAAAACAAACGACAGACAGGCTCAGTTAAGGTAAAGACTGACTTTTGTCAGGGAAGATTCTATCCTAGGATATGACTGCCCACTTTGCCTGCTTTTAGCTAGAAAGTTTTAATTTTATACCATATTCTGTGGTTACTTTAGGTCTCTGAGTTTGTAAGGCAGCCATATAGGCCTTCCCTGAGCTTGTCAGATTTAATATGTTGCCCCTTTTCATCACAGTGATTATAGAAAACACCTATTGATACTGTTGTAATTAGCTACTTATTTATAACTAGAGGCCAGGTGCACAGAATTTGTGCATGGGATGTGTGTGTCCCTCAGCCTAACCTGCACTCTCTCCAATCTGGGATCTCTCTCACAATCCAGGACTGCTGGCTCCCAACTGCTCACCTGCCTGCCTGCCTGATTGCCAATAACCTCTCCTGCCTGCCAGCCTGATCACCCCCTAACCACTTCCCTGCCAGCCTGATCAATGTCTAACTGCTCCTGCTAGCCCGATTACCCCTAACTGCTCTCCCCTGCAAACCTGCTTTCCTCTAACTGCACCCTTCCCCCTGTTGGCCTAATCACCCTTAACTTCCCACCCATGCTGGCCTGGTCACTCCCAAATGCCCTCTCCTTCAGGCCTGGCTGCCCTTAACTCCCCTCCCCTGCCAGCCTAGTCTCCCTTAACTCCCCTCCCCTGCCAGCCTGGTCACCCCTAACTGTCCTCCCTTGAGAGCCTGGTCACCCCTAACTATCTCCCCTGCTGGCCCTAACTGTCCTCCCCTGCCAGCCTAGGCCCTCGCCAATTGTCTTCCACTGCATTCCTGGTTACCCACAACTGCCCTCCTTTGCCAGCCCGGTCACCCCTAACTTCCCTCCACTGAAGGCCTGATCACCCCCAACTGTTCTCCCTTTAAGGCCTGGTCCCTCCCAACAGCCCTCCCCTGCTGGCCATTTTGTAACGGCCATCTTGTGTCCACAGGGGGCAGCCATCTTGTGTTTTGGAGTGATAGTCAATTTGCATATTCCCTCTTTATTATATAAGATAGAAAAGGAGCAAAGGGAAAGCCAGATATTATAGGCATATAATTTGGGCAACTTTACCAGGAAGCTGCAATTTCCTACTCCCCAGGGAACCACTAGCCCATTCCCTGCAGATCACTGGGGTAGAAGAGGTCCAACAAAGGGGAGATGGATGCATGTGTACTGAGTCAGGTTGACATAAGGAAGGTAACTTGCCTCTCAATAAAACCTAAGGAACCATGGATTGGCTACAGTATGTAGGGCCATTGCAAAAATTTGGGATACATAATCCCATAAACAAAGGAGTTTGTTCTCTTGGATATTGATTCTCTTTTGGCTCTCTTAACTTTACTCAGGCCCATATTTTCTCCATAGCCATGTGGCCATACAGTACCCCACATACAATGGGTTAATAAACTGCAACAGAAAACACAAACTAAGCCAGGCTGATGCTAGATTGGATTTTGTTCCAACATACAGTAAAAACCCTAAAGCAGTTTTGATTTTAGTCCTCTGGAAGTTTCAGCTACACTTCTTCCTTCACAGGAGAAAGGGAAATGGAACCTTGGAAACTCCAGGGTGTAATTCCACAGAAATAACCTTTTCTATAATATCTCATCCTCCTGCATGAGTTTAAGAAAATTATTTTTCTCAGTACATCACAAAAAGCTCACTCTCACCAGCAACCAGCAGGGATGTAGACCTTTTACCACTGTGATGTGGTGGGGGCATAAAAGAGGTAAGAGAAGGAAAAGTAATACAGAGTGTATTCATGAACATGTTTATGCTGTGAGTCCTGGAAAATTCTGAGAAATAGAATACAACATGTCTCTGAGTTAAACCTCACCATTAACCATGGTTCCCAATGTCTGTAACCTCCAACATACCAGAGACAGACTCAGGGACAGAATTGTAGGTGTGGGTAGTATGGCATTATCATTCTGTGCATGAAAGGGGAGTGTTGAGTGGATGTAAGCAGAAAACTTACAATGATTGTGACACTGTTTTAGATTCCCTTATGTGGTGAGAAGATTCCTATTTGTTGTTTTATGTTGTTTTAACATATTAAATCTAACAATAAAAATGAACAACAGACACATTGAATCTGAGAACATACTACTGTTAAAACAAAACAAAACAAAACAAAACAAAAAACTAAAACAGCAACAACAACAACAAAAAAAAAAACCTTGGGAAGCCAGTGAATAGTGGGTATGGTCTGGTATAGATTGGGAGACATTTAGAAGTCTGTTCCCTGGGAAGGAAGGTGTTCTAGTACTGAGAGAACCTAGGATAAGCTGGGCAAGTTTTTCATCTATTTACTTTAAAAAGCATTACAAAGCAGATAATAGTCTTTAAAAAGTACCCCTGAGGCCAGATTTAGCAAAACTGAAAAACAAAACAAAAAAACATAATGTTATGATGCAAATTGTTAGCTAATTGGAGTTTGTAACAGTTAAATAATGAGGATAGAACTCAATTTGTACTTTAAATTTTTATTTTGCATTAAGCTCTTGCTTTGCTAAGGGTTTTAAGCTTTACAGAAAGCAAAACATAAACTTATAAATTTTAGGTAATTATTTCATTTATAGACTAGAGGCCCGGTGCATGAAATTTGTAGATGGGTAGGGTCCCTAGGTCTGACCTGCAATCAGGGCTCATTGGAGCCTTCTGGTTGTCGGCCAGCTGCCGGCTGGGGCCTTCTTTCATTCTGTGCTGCCACCTGTGGTCAGCACACGTTATAGTGAGTGATTGAACTCCCGGTCTCCTGGACGAACTCACACAGGGACACTTTACATATTAGCCTTTTATATAAAGAGATGAGTAAAAGAAATACTGCATAAGAAGATATCATCTTTTAAATAAGTCCAAATCCTGAGTTTATGTTATCCTAATGCTCCCTCCTTCAAACATAATCTAATTAGGAGCATGAGGTTTAGAGGAAATTAATTAACATCCAAAAGTCACACTTATTATTTTGGACTTATGCTCCTGACACTTCACAGGTAAGACCTCTTACATGGGCTGATACCTACCTAATGTAGTCATCAATAATACCAAACACCTTGGTCATCCAGGAGAACCATGGGAGGGGCAAGAAATTATAATTACACAGTGTCTCCACTCAGCTTCCCTTTTGTATGACACAAAATCAAAACACTGCCCCATTTATGTGTAAAATTAAAGAGCAGTTTCTGTCTTGTGTGGACACCAGAGAAAGGGTGTCACTACTATCATTACTAGCCCCTTGGAGAGGTCCAGAAAATATAACTAAGACCTGGTCAAATGGACAGCCAGTATGAAATAGAATTGCCATGGCCTAGAACACATGTGTCAAACACAAGGCCCGCGGGCCAAATCCAGCCCGCCAGGCCTTGCAATGTGGCCCGCACTGCGCTGTCATCACTGCACTCCGCTGTCAGTTTATGACATTGTCAGTTTATGACTGTTCAGTAAACCATTCGGCCCACGATTTAGGCTGGATTTTAGATTTTGGCCCCTTCTCTGATTGAGTTCGACACCCCTAGCCTAGAACAAAGAATATCCTTACATGATATTATTCTACAATGTCATTAAAAAATTTTCCCAGATTTGTGTTACCCCAATTACTTATAATAGTACCTTGAACCCTTGGGAATCAATAAAAAATCATCTTTTTGGTACTAGGAGACAAAGGTAACACATCTCTTAATATTCTAAAATTACAAAAGCGTAATATACAATTATCCCAAGCAAACTTACAAACCAATTCTTTGAATATCTGGCAGCAATTTAAAAATGACATGAAAGGACTTAATCCCTTCCATTGTGTAGAGGGCCTCCTGGGAAGGCACCTGAGCATTCTATATTGGCCCCTCTTGCTCTTTTTGGCCAAGAGGGACCCTCTTCTCACAATCCAATTGCCCATAGCTGCTGCCTAAGCTTTCTGTTCATGTCGATGTTGAAGTCTCCTGATGACTGGTACCAGGGATTTGTCTCTCACCCAGTGGGGCAAGCTGGGCCCTCCCTGGAGAAGAAACCTAGGTTCCTGCCAGCAGGCATGGGAATCATAAGGCAGGAGCTGGACGTGGAGGCCACAGAGGCATAGGATACCAAGGATACAGAACTGAACCTCACATCACCCTGTTTGGCCACAGAGGATGGCTGGTTAGCCAGTGATGGGTAAGATTCCTCAGGGAAGGAACAACCTAAGATAGGCACAGTCAAAGAGGGGCCATCAGGAGAGAACTTGGGGGTGAACTGACCCTCACCCCAAAAACTTTGCAGGGGCCTGAAACCTCACAGCTGCTGAGGGAATCTCCTGCCCACATGGTTGCTTAACTTCCCATGCCCAGTTCAAATCAGGACCTGGGTAAAAGACAGAGACTTGGCTGACAACAGCTGCCCTCGCACTACAACAACACTTGTTTGAGCTGTCTTGTAAACATGGTGTAGGGAAGTGGGTTTTTAATATCTAAATCCAGCCTAGTACCAGGAATGCTCAAGGACCTACTCAAGAAGGCAAATAATCCTTTCTCTTAATATTTACATGGTAAAATAGATTGTTTTAGAGTAATAAATTTGACAGTAAAATAATTTTCAAGCTAATTTAAATTGGCTAATTGAAATAAGCGAATATCCTAGAAAAACTAATTGCACTGGACAAAAAGCTGTTCCTAAAATGTTAACTAAAATTTTTATTGGTAGTTCATCTCAGTATAAAATCTCACAACAGGAAATGAACCTAAAGCAGTCATATTATAGTGCAAAAAAATTAAAATTTAAAAGCTATCAAGACTACATTATAAAATGTTCAAAAGCCTCCTAATATTTAAATCAAAAAAGGGTGAAAGTAGAAGAATATCATGTAAGGAAAAATATCCTAAAAGTAAATTACATCTAGAAAATTTGTATTTTAGAAAATTAATTGTAATGCTATCTGTAAGACACCCATGGTGTCAAAACAAGCCAGAGGAAAATCATTTGGGCAAAAAATGAAAAAACATCCCAAGTCAATTTTATAGAAAATATTCCTTTATTAACTTTTGGTCGAGAATATGTTTGTATATTTTCAGAAAACGACTCCAAGACCATGTGGATTCTGGCAACAGAGAGGAATTGACAGGACTGCTCCAGCCATGAAGACAGAAGAGAAGCAGTCCAGAGATGGAAGACCCTGAGAACACCTTGCCATACTAGCAGGCAGCAGCTGTGCGTCATTGCAGATTGCCCAGAACCAAACCAGAGAGGATTGGACCTGCATTACCACCATTTGCCCACCATCCAGAACTGAAATATCATTGCTGACATGTACACATAAGGAACTGTTTGACATTGAAATTGGGTCTCAAAAGAACTGGTGGCCCAGAAAGAAGCTCACTACAGACTAATTGATGTGCCTTTCAGCATAATGATTATTGCTTGTCTCATTTTTGATTCTTATAAGTATATTTCCAGTAGGACCTGATCTCACTCATCTAGGGGAAATGGTGAACAACATAGATTGATGAACAAGAACAGACCCAGAGATAAGGAGCCATGGGTCAGACTGTTGGACCTCCAAGGGAGGGTGGGAATAAAAGAGAGAGATCAACCAAAGGACTTATGTGCACACATATGAGCCTAACCATTGGTCAAGGACAATAGGGGTGTGGGGGCATGAGACGGGGTGGGGGATTGGAATGGGGAGTTGAGGACAAATATGTGATACCTTAATCAACAAAGAAATTAATTTTTTAAATAAATAAAAATAAATAAATAAACAAACATATAAATAAATAAATAAATAAATAAATAAAGGAATGAAGGATACCTGAAATGGAAAGTGTATGATTAAATATAGAATTTTAACATTTTAAAAAGTAACTTTAAAAGATGACTGAGTCTTTTCTACTTGGACTCAGACTGGAGCTTAAATGCAGCCTCTGGCATATTGTAAAATGAAAATCTGCCAACAATTATAAACCAGTGATTACCAATAAAAATATGTAGTCTCACTTCTCTAGGAAAAAAAACAAAAAACAACAACAAAAAAACCAAAAGTCACACTTCTGCATCTTCTTCAACAATCATGGAAAAGTCAGTCAATCTACATCAAACATCCAAATTCATGACCTATGGGCTGCATGTGACACACATGAATATTTTTGTGGTGTAACTAATATAACACCATGTAATAAATGTTTTAATAAAAATTTTATAACTTAATTTTTACAATTTTATTACACATAATCTTATCTAATACAGAGGGAATATGCTAATTGACCATCATGCCCTCGCAAAAATGGTGGTGCCCGCAGCCAATAAGGAGATAATATGCTAATTGACTGCCACACTCTCAAAGATGGCAGCACCCACAGCCACAAGATGGCTGCACCCAGTCCCCTCAGACCCACCAGGGTGGCAGGCAGGCACACAGCATGGCCAGGCCCATACCCAGGCAGGTCCGGCTACTCCACATGTCTGTGTCCGGAGTTCTCAGTCCCCTCAGCCTCCCAGTTGTTCAGGGTTGGCCCAAGGCACAGGCAAGCCTCGGATGTCAGCTGCCCAGCAACCCAGGGCCAGCCTGAGGGACGACCAAATGACTTAACAAGCAAGTTACATGGGACCACCAGGCTGGCAGGGTGGGCAGTTGGGAGCTAACAGGCCAGCAGTGAGGGCTGTTGGGAGAAACAAGGCTGGCAGGGGGAAGTTAGGGGTGACCAGGCCAGCATGGGGGGGCAGTTAGGGGCAACCATGCAGGCAGGCAGGTTTAAGATATAGCAGTCCAGGATTGTGAGAGGAATGTCTGGCTGCCGGTCTACACCAGCAGTTTGACGTCTCCTGAGGAGTCTCAGATTGGATAGGGTTCAGGCTGGGCTGAGGGGACCTCCCATGCACAAATTTCATGCACCAGGCCTCTAGTTATTAATCATGAACTACAACATTCACTAATAACTAATTACTATAATTGTGTTGCATTCATTTCCCTTGCATGTCTTATCTGCAAGCCCACCATTTCTTTCCACTAATAGTAGCAATGAATATTTTAGCAGCCAATTACCATGTCATATTCTTATACTGACTTTTATGGTGTGCACAAAAGGAAATATTTCACTTTTGGAGTACAAGAAAAATAGTTTTATTTGTGTTACGCTTATTAATTTGTGCAGTTATTCAGTGTCTGATAAGTTAATGTTCTAGAAAAAATATTAATTTTGTTACAATGTTCCATTATTTTATGTTAACAATTATTCATTTATTTCAGTCCTTTATATTCAGCATAACTCTATAGAAAGAAACTTACATTTCTATGAAATTGAAGCTTTTGTTTTTTTGCAGCCCACATAAACTTAAACCTTTTTTATTTGGCCTGTGTTAGCCTTTGAGTTTGACATGCTTGATCTATATGCATTTGGTTTTGGAGTAAACAAGTCAATATTGATTCAAAAAGCAATGCTTAGAAACAAAGCAAAAATGGCTACACTCTATCAGGAGACTGAGTGTCCTTGCTCCCAGCCAGGGGCTGGATTAAAGCTAAAATATAGCACAGTCACCTTGGTAAAATGAGAACTGAATAGCTGATTGGACAAATTTTGACTAAGGAGGACTAAAGAACAACATAGAGCTAGCACCTATGTGACCATTCACACGATATGATAGTGGTTGAGTCTCACAAATAAGCCAGTCTATTCCCCATGAATAGAACAACTATAATCAAGAGCCAATCACAACAGAAGAGTCAAAATAACCCACAAAAAGGACAGGACTAGTACAATGAAAACATACTTCAAAAACCCACAGGACATTCAGTACAAAAGCTAACCTCTGTAAGTCATAATAAATATATGTAATACTTAGAAACAAACACAAAGAGACAACTAAAATTAGAAGACAAAAAAACAAATGCCTAATTAACAAAAAAAATAATCTCCAAATAAAGATCTAGGAGATGGAGGCAAGGAAGTTACAGATTTCAGGATAATGGTTATAAAAATACTCAAGGAACTTAGTGAAAATTACAAGAAACTTAATGGACCTACAGGAACTTAGTGGCAATTATAACAAAGTTAATGAAAGATACATCAGCATGAAAAAAGATATACTAGTATATCCTATCTAATAAAAGAGTAATATGTAAATTGACCATCACTCCAACACACAAGATGGCTGCCCTCATGTGGTCAAAGATGACTGGCTGCCCCCATATGGACACAAGGTGGCCAACAGGGGAGGGCAGTAGGGAGGAACCAGGCCTGCAAGGGAGAGCAGTTGTGGACAAACAAGAGAGCAGGGGAGTACAGTTGGTAGGGACCAGGCCTACAGGGGAGGCAGTTAGGGGTGACCAGGCCAGTAAAGGAAGGACGTTGGAGGCAACCAGGCTTGCAGGGAAGGGCAGTTGTGGGGACCCAGGTCTGCAGAGGAAAGCAGTTGGGAGGGACCAGGCCAGCAGGGAAGGGCAGTTAGGGGCAAACATGCTGGCAGGGGAGCAGTTAGGCATCAATCAGTCTGGCAGGAGAGTGGTTAGGTGGTGATCAGGCTGGCAGGCAGAAGCAGTTCGGGGCAATCAGGAAGGCAGGCAGGCAAGCAGTTGGGAGCCAGAAGTCCTGGATTGTGAGAGGGATATCCAACTGCTACCAGGATCGGGCCTAAAAGGGCAGTTGAACACCCCTTGAGGGGTCCCAGATTGGAGAGGGTGCAAGCTGGGCTGAGGGACACACACATAGCTATGCATGAATTTTGTGCACTGGGCCTCTAATTTTCTGAATAAGAACCAGGCAGAAATGAAGAATACTATACCTAACATCAAGAATACAATGGAGGAAATTAAAAGTAGGTTTGATGAAGCAAAGGAGCAAATAAATGAATGAGAAAAAGACCAAAACATTCTATATATATAATTCTCTCTCTCTCTCTCTCTCTCTCTCTCTCTCTCTCTCTCTCTCTCTCTCTCTCTCTCTCTCTCTCTCTCAGAAGCCTGGTGCACAAAATTCATGCACATGGGGCAAGTCTGTCCCTCTCCAATTTGGGATGCCTCAGGGGATGTCTGACTGCCGGTTCCCGGGATAGGTCCTAAACTGGCAATAAAACATCCCTCTCACAATCCCGGACTCTTGCCTGCCTGCAAGCCTGATCACCCTCTAACCACTTTCTGCCAGCCTGTTCAACACCTAACTGCTCCCCTGCTGACCTGGTCTCCCTTAAGTGCCCTCCACTGCAGCCTGATTGCCCCTAATGGCCTCTGCTTCAGCCTCCACCACCATGGCTTTGCCGGAAGGACATCTAGATGGATGTCTGAAAGATGTTAGGTCTAATTAGCATATTACCCTTGTATTAGTATAGATAACATATATGCCCATAAAAAGTTATATTATTTTACATGCTTTAAATTATACAATACATTCAACCCCTTTTATCCTTTTTTTTTCCTTTTTCTAAATATATCTTATTGATTTTTTTTTCACCAAGAGGAAGGGAGAGGATTACAGAATTAGAAACATCAATGAAAGAGAAACATCAATCAGTTGCCTCCTGCACACCCCCAACTGGGGATGTGCCCGCAACCAAATATATGCCCTTAACCAGAATCAAACATGGGACCCTTCACACCACAGGCCAATGCTCTATCCACTGCGACAAACTGGTTAGGGTTCCCCTACTTTTTTTTTTTTTTCTTTTTAGATTATCCACATTTGTAGGTGTGGCATTAATTCATTTTCCATTGAGTTTTAGAGAGAGTGAAAGGGAGAGGAATAGAGAGAGAGAAACATCAATATAAGAAACATTGCCTTCCTTAGGAGCCCTGACCAGGGATCCAACTTGAAACCCAGGTATGTGCCAGGTATGGTCTCTCACCTGGAATCGAACCTGCAACCTTTCAGTGCACAGGACCACGTTCTTGCTCAACCAACCTATCTACTTCAACCTGGCTGTTATTCAATTTTTGTAATTTCATTTCAATTAATTCTCACAAAGTCTTTGGTTTAGTTAATATTCACATTTTGCTGATGAAGAACAAAAAAATAACAACACACAACCTCTTTGTTTTGAGAGATTATTCTTCATTGCTGCATTTTCCTGCCAGCTCTAGAAAGGCTCTTGACAGCAGTTTCACTGGGTATCCAGATTCAGAAGCATTCTCCTCACCACTACCCTCTCCAAAGCCTCCTCTGTGAGGCTGTCCTGGAGGGCGCAGAGGATAAGTAACAGACACAATGACCAGATTTGGAACACTGGAGCCACTGTATCCACCTTTCCTCTTCATGCTGGAGAAGGATGGGCAGGCAACTTCCAGGAGCACCAAGCTTCCAGGTAGGCCAAGGTTTGCAGGGCTAGCTCTTTGGACACTGTAAGGACTTCAGTCTCTCCCTCTCAAGAGCTGCTGTCACCCCAGAGGCTATAGGGCTACCTTGAAAGTCTTCTGTGCACCTCCCATCCATGGCAAACATGGCAGTGGACTCGGAGTTGGAGCTGCTATTTTTAGATATTTTAAACACCCCAGTGTGGAGGTAATACTTTGCTTCTTGATTCTGACTCTGCTTCTCAACTGTGGGACATGTACAAAAAATCTAGCCTTAAATTCTGCATGTACACACCCCCTCCCTGCAGCTGGGTGTGGGCACCATGTTTGTTGGTGAGCATCAGTGGCCAGGACATTTCTCTGCCCTACTTTAGGCTCCTGCATCTATGGTTGAGTTGGCTGTTCTGCTTGCTTTGCTCCCCTGCTCCCTTACCCCCATCAACTTTGGGCCTTGGAAATACCTTGGTTTAGCTCAGTTGGTGTTTGCAAGAGTCTCAGACGGCCTGTGTTTGACAGCAGTTTCGGAGACCAAGCAGGTCATGATGGCTTTATGATTTCTAAATCTTTCCTTTTAGGTCCTCTTTCCATTGGGAGTTAGGTTGCCCAGATGTGACACTCAATCAGTTTAGGATTCACCCATTAGGACATGACATATTTTCATGGAACAGCTTTTGTGTGAAGGATACCTGTGAGGAGGGAAATCAGTGGTGAAAAGAACCAATGGGGGATTTGGAACCCCCAGACAGGGAACCTCACTAACTTGCTTCATGTCTCCCTACTGCACTCACTGCATGTCTCCCTCAGCGGCAGGCCTGGGCACGCAGGAAGGCCTGGGCACCAGGTGACGAAGGAAGCCAAGCCTACCACCCACTCTGCCAGCTCCATAGCTCCAGCCTATGCTCCATCTTGGTGGCTATGGGCATCACCATATTTGTGGCTAACAGCGGGCCATCATTTTTGTGGTGTGATGGTTAATTTGCATATTACCCTTTTATTAGATAGGATACTAGAGGCCCAGTGCACGAAATTTGTGCATGGCAGGGGTGTCCCTCAGCCCAGTCTGCACCCTCTCCAATCTGGAACCTCTCAAGGGATGTCCAACTGCCTGTTTAGGCCCAATCTCACCTGGATCAGGCCTAAAACGGCATTCAGACATCCCTCTCAAATCCAGGACTGCTGGTTCCCAACTGCTCGCCTGCATGCCAGCCTGATTTCCCCTAACCACTTCTGCCTGCCAGCCTGATCCACCCGTAAACACTCCTCTGCCAGCCTGGTAGATGTCTAACTGCTCCCCTGCTGGCCTGATTGTCCTTCACTGCCCTTCCCTGCATTGTGGATCACCCCTAACTGTCCTCCCTTGCAAGCCTGTTTGCCCCCAACTAACCTCTCCTGCTGGCCTGTCATCCCTAACTGCATTCCCTGCTGGTCCAATCACCCCTAACTTCCCTCCCTTATCATCCTGGTTGCCCCTAACTGTCCTCCCCTGCAGTCCTGGTCACACCTAACTGCCCTTTGTAAGTATTTCTCCTTTTCCACATCCAGTGCACAAAGAGAGTGGGTCCAGTTTCTGAGTAGAGGAGATGGGGATTGAGATAAAAGAAAAAAAGAGACAAGACACAAAATGGGAGGAAAAAAGCTGGGACCAGGTGGGACCACCACCCTCTCTGATGGAGTGACTGGGACCCAGAGCCCATACAGCAAGTTTATTTTATACCCCCAAATACCTGGAAGTTTCACCAAAAGTTAGGGTCAAAGGAGATCATTTGCATTTTTGAGTAGGCCTGAGCATTCCTGGTGCTTGACTGGATCTACATATCAAAAACACATTACTCAACACCTGTGCAAAAGTAAGAGTCAGTGCTGATAACGCATCTACCTTTTTGGTAAATGTGTATTAAAGATTCGGCTCTGCCTGTTGCCTTGGATTCAGCTAACAATAATTTAAAGAATGCCCATGTGCCTTACAAGGCACTGTCTACATCTCATCCTTTTTTTGTTTGTAAGCTACTAAATACAAGTAAAATTTAAACATCAAGAACAAAACTCTAATTTTATAACAATTGCAAACAATGCCAATGCCAAAACCAAACTACTTAAATGTTATAATTTTAAAACTTGAATGTCAAGAGAAAAACTCCGGCTATTAAATAATAAAACAATGCTAATGCAAAGCAGCAATAAGAGAGAAATCAAAACTACAGACATGTTAACATTTTTAACTACTAAATGAGAGAAAGTTTATTTTGCTTCTGGTGTATATTTACTCAGAGTCCTTGGACTTGGTTGCAGAAGACTTTAAAGAAGACTGGCAGGTAACAGATGCTAGATTAGCCAGAGACATGGTTGAAGAAGTAGCTTCCACTTCTTGCTTTTCTACTTATCAGCTGCCCTACAGTCATTCACTTCTTCAGCTGATCCCATGTTGGCACCTCAGTCCCTTTCGTAGTTTTCAGTTTTCTTCTTCCTCCACTTTGCTATCATCAAGGCAACTCTCAGTCTTTTTGGGTGAAGGGACAAAAAGCTTGTCTGGGTCCATTGTGGTGAAGCACGTAACGCTCTGGCACCCAAATTGGCTGCATTGCTCCTTCTGAAACGATATAAAACACAACCTCTTCCCAACATTATTACTGAATCTGATTAAACTCTTATCTGGTTTGTGCTTCCTTCCACCTAGCTAACTCAGTGGAGACTATTGCACAGGAGGCTCAATGGCATTTGGCTGCTGTACAATTCTCTGCATCACAATTTAAAAAAAAAATTAAGTATAAAGAGCATGACTGAGTTTGTATACATAACATCCATCTCCCCCTTTTTGTTTTAGAAATTAATTTTAAGAGTATGATTGGCTCTTTCCACTATTGAGTGACATCCATTTTGCCAGATTTGATTAAATTTAATTCCTTGGGGATTTGCCCCTAATGCTGGCACAGGGAGGAGGATAACAGACTGAGGACATTGCTTCCAATAAAACATGGAAATTGTTATTGTCTAATAACATTTTAAAAGATGAAAAATAAATGAAAAGTTCCTCTGAATTAGTGTGCCCTATACTAGCTGTTTCAATAATTTTTGCCATACTTACCATATAAGCACTATCATTATAGGTTGATGGACTATGTAGCAAAACCTGTGAAGGCATAAATAAGAGCTTGTATTTCTACTGAAATATAAAGGTTTGAAGGGCCTTTGCTTCCCTGATGCATTAGATCCATCCTTTCCAGAACTGGATCCATCTGCAAAAACGATTAATGCCTGAGTTGTAACATTTCTTTTAATGAGGCAGCTAATATCATTCCCTTATTAGAAATAAGGCAAGCCCCTCAAGTCAGGGGTCCTGGTAGAACACAAAACATCAAACATTTTGACTTTTATGCAGAAGAGTGCACACATGCTCTGGAAGTGCACACATAAACCTTCTTTGCCCTTGGTCCCGGGCAACCTGCTGTGACACACTGCTGCTGAGGTGTCTTCGCCATCTTTATTTTTTGATTATTTTGCCTCTGTTCTCAGGTGCCAGTGCTTATTCTGTGGCTGAAACAGTCCTATTAGGTCCTCTCTAGGATCTGTTGTTGCAGGACTCAATATAGGCTTTTCTGGAAAAATACAAACATATTCTCGACCAAAGGTTAATAAATAAATATTTTCTATAAATTAGACTTAGAATCCTTTTGATTTTTGTCCAAACAATTTTTTCTTTGGCTTAATTTGGCACCATAAGATTTTATGAGTGTCTTGTGATCAGCATTATAAATGAAAATTGATTTTTAAAGTAAAATTTTTTTTTTTAATTAAGGCTTGATGTAACTTTCTTACAGGATGTTATTTTATTAATCCCCATTTTTATTTTATTATTATGAGCTTTTATAAAAATTTTTAATGCAGTCTTGATTTTTCTATTTTAATATGGAAATATGGCTGCTTTGAATTTAGTGCATATTTAGCAATTGTACTATGAGATGAACCATCAATAAAAGTTTTTGTTAATACTTCAGGAACAGTTTTTGTCCAGTGCAATTATGTTTTTAGGAATATTTGTTTATTTCAATTAGCCAATTTAAGTTAGTCTGAAATAAGGTTAACTAATTAATTTTAATTTTTTTGTCCTAGGCTATAGACAGTAAATGATATTATTTAGACTTTTGCAATTAGTCTTTGAGTAATTTCACATACACTTCATTAGGGACGCAAAAACACAAGTTACTTACTTCAGTTTATGAAGCTAAATATATTGACTTTTAATTACAATCCTTATGACATTTAAAGGAAATCTCTTTATTTCCTTCCACAAAAAAATGTCTTACTTTACAACAAGCAACCTGCAAGACTGCAGCTTAGAGAACAAGTCTACAGCCATGTAACTAGCTATATTACAAGTAACTTTACATTAAGGTTGACTACTATTTTAGTGTCAAATTTAATACTTTAACAACAATCTTAGTTTACACTGTAAATATTAATGGAAGATAATTCAAAATTTTCAAATTTATCATTTTTATTAAAATTATATTTTTAAAGTATCCTATTAGGCTTATTTGAATATACAGAAGGATTATGGGAAGCCTTCAGTAACTTTCTTAGAAGACTTATTTAAATTGCTTACAAAGACATTGGCTTATTCAAAGGAAGGGGGTTGGCCTTTGTTATTTCAAGATGTCAGCCTCCATGGGAGTGACAAGCCATGCAGCCAGCATGGTGGCTGTCCAATCCATTCTTTTAAAAGACAGTCAAATAAAAAATCTCACTAGCTGTTTCTGGTATTTATTAGAATTGTTTATAAAAATATTGGCTTTTCATTTAGCTGGAAACCTTGATTATAATATAATAAGCTAATTTATTTAAGTAATTAAAGTAGGTATCTTCATTTAAAAGCAAAGCAAATTTAGTAAATGTTTGCATCTGATTCACAAGCCACAAATGTTGCACTGCCTCTCGCTTAATTAAGAATCTTCTCTATACCTTCTGCTGAATATCGGTCATGCAACTGCTGACTTTTTCCCACGTTTCATCAACAAAACTTAAGAAATAAAAAATCTGACTATGCTTAACAGAGCATCCTTGAGCTTTGAGCATAGTTTTAAACGTTTGAGAATTACCCATATTTTACACCCAGTTAATTCAATTCACAACAATCCACTCCTTATCTTATTCTTTAATATGTGGTGCACACACTTCTTGCTTCTGTATTCAGTCCCTGTTCCAGGGCGCCAAATGTAGGTATTTCTCTCTTTTCCATGCCCAGTGTGGAAAGAGAGCAAGTCAGTTCCTAAGTAGAGGAGATGGGGATTGAGAAATAAAAGAGAAAAAGGCCTGAGCATTCCCGGTGCTTGACTGGATCTACATTTCAAAAACACACTACCCAACACCTGGGCAAAGGTAAGAGTCAGTGCTGATAACACATCTATCTTTTTGGTAAACATGTATCCAAGATGCGGCTCTGCCTGTCGCCTTTTGATTCAGCTGTCAATAATTTAAAGAATACCCAAATGCCTTCCCAGATGGTTTCTACATCCTTCCCCTATAGGGCTGGTGTGTCCCCCACCCCCCCACCCCCCATCTTCCCTCTTCTGCCAGCACAGTCACACCTAATTGCTCACCCCTGCAGGGCTAGTGTCCCCCAACTGCCCTCCCCTGCAGACCTGGGTCCCCACTAACTTCCCTCTCTTGCAGGGCTGGTCCCCCCAAAGTGTCCTCCCCTGCAGGGTTGGACCCCTCTATTAGAGACCTGATAAGAGTCCTTGCACCTGAAGGGACAGGTAAGATTCAGTCCCCTGCCCACACAGTGTTCCCTGACTTGTTTGGATGGCAATTTCCAGTTGTCAGCAGAATGAGAGCAACCTTTCATGGCTTATCAGAAGTCTGTAACTATTTACTGAGACTTGCTATACCGAGAACTTGCCTTCCTGCTTTATCTCCTTTAGAGATTAAGAGGAACAGAGAGTATTTTTCACTGACCTCCCAGTTAGTGTTTGTGTATAAAAGGCATTGAACAGTTGATAAAGCTGCTGCAGTCTGTCAATGGCTTGCAGCCCTCCTGAATCCACTTTCCTGTCTTTCTTTTTTTCTTAATTCCCACCTCCATACCTCAGCCCGGTTCACCTGTCAGGCTGGCCCTAACACCCCCCAACTTCCCTCCTCTGCCCACCCAGCCACACCTAATTGTCCTCCCTTGCAGGCCTGGTCCCTCCCAACTGCCCTCCCCTGCTGGCCATCTTGTGGCAGCCATCTTGTGTCCACATGGAGGTGGCCATCTTTGAATACATGGGGGGTGGCCATCTTGTGTGTTACAGTGTGGTCAATTTGCATATTACATCTTTATTATTTAGGATATACAAATAAAAAAGTAATATGCTAATTAGACTGGGAGACCTTCTGAAGACATTCTGGACATCCTTCTGGGCAAAGCCATGGGCTTGGCTGGCCTGCAAACCACTCTCAGGCCCTAGCCCAGTCCACTCCGCCCCACCAGCCCAGGCCACTCCACACCCAGCAGGGACCCCCAACCTGATGGGTGCATGGAGGACCTTGCAAGAAGCCCTCAGCCTCTCACCCAGATCAGCCATTCCCCCCAGCAGGGACCCCTACTCCAATGGGGTCATGGTCAACCTGCAAATGGCCCTCAGCCCTTCCCCCCTAATGGGGGCATGGCTGGCCTGCTAACCCCTTGAACTCCTAGCCTGTAGGAAGCAGTTATAAGGTTAAGCCTCAGACTGACCTGCTGGCAAAGTCAAAAACAAATCCCAGCTTGGAGGGCACGGTCCTCTAAGCATAATTAAGCTTGATCTTGTAATAGCTCCTTAGATCTTTCCTGGGTAACTAGTGGGATGTGGAAGGGACAGGAAGGGCTGCCAAAACAAGTGAAACTTACAACAACATTGTAGATTACCTTGTTTGTCCCTGACTATAAATAAAGCCTCAGCTTTGCAGTCTGGATCTGTCTGTGGCCTCAGCCAGGCACAAAAGATCCACCTAGACCCAGCTTTTTGTCTTTGTCTATCATTTCTCCATCCTTTGTTTGGCAAATCCTACTCAGGCTTGCCAAAGTCTTGGTTGTCCTGGCATGGCACACTATCCCAGGCCAGCACCGCCCCCACCCTGATGGGTGCATGGATAGCCCCTCACCTAGGCTGGACCCATCTCACAGTGGGGACACCCCCCTCCCCTATCCAATCAGGGTGTGCCTGGCCTGCAAACTGCCTCAGGTCCCTTGCCCAGACAGGCCCTGACCTCCACCCTGATACAGGACCCCCTTCAGGAAAGACCAGCTGGCCCCTACACATGCACCAGCCCTCTATCTATACTAATAAAATGGTAATATGCTAATTAGACTGGACATCCTTCCAGACAAAGCCATGGGAGCCAGCAGTCCCAGATTGAGGGAGGGATATCCAATCTTTGGTTTAGGATGACATTCCCTGAAGGGTCCCAGATTGGAGAGGGTGCAGGCTAGGCTGAGGGACATCACCCCTCATGCATGAATTTCATGCACTGGGCCTCTAGTATACTAATAAAAGTATAATATGCAAACTGGTCAGGATGCCCTTATCCAACAATTGAACAGCAGGCTATGTGGGGCATCCAGGCTGGCAGGGTGAAGTTGGGGGTGACCAGGCCAGCAAGGGGTGCATTGAGAGACAACCAGGCTGGCTGGGGGGCAGTTGAGGGTCAATCAGGTCAGCGGGGGGGGGAGGGCAGTGAGGGGCAATTAGGTTGACAGGGGTTTCAGTTTGGGGCATTCAGGCCGGCAGGAAGAGGCAGTTAGTGTTGATCAGGCCAGCAGCACGGGAAGTTAGGGGAGACCAGGCTGGCAGGGGGGACAGTTATGGGCAGTAAGGCTGTCAATCAGAGGTGGTTAGGGGTGATCAAGCTGGCAGAGGGAGGAAAGTTAGGATATACAAATAAAAAAGTAATATATAATCAATGCCTGATCAAACAGGCAGGCAAAGGCCATTAGGAATGATTAGGCAGGCAGTTAGGTGAGAGGTTAGGAGTCCACAGTCCCAGATTGGATCTTAGGATCAGGACCAAACCAGCAGTCGGACATCCCCCTCAAGGAGTCCCAGATTGGAGAGGGTGCAGGCTAAGCTGAGGGAACAACTCCCTTCCCCATGCACGAATTCACTGCACAAGGCCTCTGATGTATATATTAAAAAGCATGAGGACATTTTTTACAGGAACTGTGGGACAACATGACATGAAACAACATTAATTTCATAGGAGTACAAGCTAAAGTAAAGTGATAGAAAACCTGTTTGAATAAATAATGCAAAAAAAAAAATTCCATAACCTAGTGAAGGAAAAACTATACAAGATCAAGAAGCACAGAGAGTACTAATCAACAAGAACCCAAGGAGAGCCATTCCAAGACAATTCATAATCAAAATGGCAAACATTAAGATCAAATAGAGAATTTTAAGGGCCCCAAGAGAGAAACAGTCAATGATCTACAAAGGATTTCCACTGTACTGGTAAAGCAACTAAATTGGAGAATACCCACACAGAATTAACAAATTACACACACCTGAGGAGACAATTTTCAATAAGGAAGGTCAGGGGATACCTAGAGAACAGCAGGAGTGGGTATCTGGACTAGAGAGGGACTTCCAGCCCCCAGACTGAGAGAGTGAGGTGGAGGCTGCATTATACCACATCCCTTGGTGGCAGGTGTAATATCCAATTGTGAAAAGGAAAACGTGCAAGACTGCTGGCACCCAGTGAATCTAAGCCTGGGACCACAGCAGTGGGGAGCTACACCCCAAAAGACAACCTGAAAAGCGCAGCTCCCAGAGGAAGAGAAACTAGCAGTTTTGTGGTTGTTTTGCTTTTGGTTTTGTCTTTGCGTTTGTTTGCTAAACCCAGAATATAGGACTTTTCAGCTGCAAAACTCACACAAAGCTCTGGTGGAGGGAGACGCACAGATTTGTGAAGTCTGAGGAGAGGCTGAGGAGGGAGGCAGGGTAGCCAATGTGGCCAAGATTCTTTCTAACCCTCCAAAGCCAAGAGGCCATTGCTCCCCAGAAGAGCTAGTTAGCCCTTCCCAAGTGGCCTGCCACACCCTTCCTGCATTTTTTAGCTTTACAAAGGAAACAAAAGGTTCTGAATAGCCCCTAAGGGGCTGGATTGGAAGAGGGACTAGTCCTTTCTACTATTCTGGGAATCAGACTGATAAAAGCTCCAGGTTGCCAACCTCTGACCAATGAAGGCCAGAGTTATATTTTGTACCATTAAAGGAGGAATGGCCCTGGGCAGGAAAAATACATCCATCTGATCCCTGGATAGTGAAACAGCACCAACCCCACCTAAAGTTCAGAGAGAAACAGATGTTTGAGTGATTAAGTTGACAGCTGGAGGATAGGCAAAACAGGCAGATTGGTCCTCCCTGCCTGCTTACAGCCAAGCCTATGGAAACAGACAAAAACAGAGGAGTGATGGATTACCAAGGACAGTGGTCAGCACCTAAATACCTAACAGGGATCTCAGAATTGGCAGACAGAACAGAAGAGTGGGGTCCTACACCAGCCCACATGGGGCATTAAAATGTGGCAGAGGCAATCGACACTTAGCTTTTCTATTTTTATTTATTTTTTAAATTTTTTTAGTATTAATATAATTTAATACTAAATTATAATTGGTGTTATTCTATTTTCTTTTATTTTTTCACCATTTTCTTCATTGCTTCTCCCTTTTTCATCCTGTTTTTATTCTCTTCCCCCTTTTAGATTTTCCCCTTTCTTTCTTTTTACCCCTTATTAAAAAGTGATCTTTTTTTTATATGCTTTATTGATGTGTTATTATATTGTAGTCTCTCTTCGCTTATTCATATGTCTAATTTCCTCTTCCCTGCTCCTACTGTATTTCACCTTTTCTTTTAACTTTCTTCGCTACTCAATGTACTTATTTATTTATTTTTACTTTTTTCCTTCTCCCTCTTGCTCTTTTCTGCTCCTAATTTTTAAATTAATTTCACTTCCTATATTTAGGCCTATCTGCTCTGTCCTTTATTCTCATTTTCAATAAATAAATAGTTTTATTTTTTCTCTTATTCACTCAATCTCTTTCTTCCTTCTCTATACTAAACAGTGGTCATTCCCTTATTTATCAAATTATTTAACTTTATTTGCTGTATTTAAGCTTTGCCTCTACAGATTCTGCCCGCTCCCCTTCTTCTGGGTGTTATTTTATTGCACTTTTTGATTTATTTGTATCTTTTGTTGTGTTGTCTCCCTATATTCTTTATTTTTCTTTCTATTTTTTTCTCAATTATTTTTGCTCTCCTTTCTCTCTCCTAATTTTCTTTACTCTGGTGGACACTTATATTAAGGTTATAGGTATATTGGGTATATTCATGTTCCGTTCCTTTTGTGTCATATCTTGTGTTGTATTTTGTGCTGTTCGGTCAGCATCTCCACAAGGGTTGGCACAATGGGGTAGAGAGTTAGCCATATACCCAAATATCCTGAGAGAAAACTCCATCCACAAATGGGACAAAAAATTCAAGATCCAACTACATCAAGAGAACCCAAACATATTAAGTAGGAGGAATCCATAGAATACTCAGCCCATGAACCCCCGAACCGGCAGCGCTGAGCCCCAAGTTATGGGCCAGATACTGGGGACCCAGGCTTCGGCAGGGGGAGACGGGGCTGTGAGGCAGAATCCCAGGCGAGTAGTGAAAAGCAGGGCCCCCAGAGTCGCGCGCACATTGCACGCAGAGGACTGAATGTTGACTCTGATGCTGGATTACCCTAGCCGGAAGGAACAGGGCCTCCGACGGCGCTGAGCCTCAATCTGGACTGCTCTGAACCCCAGTTCTGGGCCAATCCCTGGGGACCCAGGCTCAAGTAGAGGGAGACGGGGCTGTGAGGTGGAGTCCTGGGAGAGCAGCGAAAGGCCGAGCCCCTGGAGTCAGGCACATTGCTTGCAAGGGAAGGAATGTTGACTCCGATGCGGGATTGCCCTGGAGGGAAGGAAACAGGAGCCCCGGCTGTGTTGGGCCCCAGTTTCGACTGCTCTGAACCCCAGTCCTGGACCAGACCCTGGGGACCCAGGCTCGAGCAGGGGGAGACGGGGCTGTGAGGCGGAATCCCAGAGGAGTGGCGAAAAGCGGAGCCCCCAGAGTCGCGCACACTGCGCGCAGAGGACAGTCTGTTGACTCTGATCCTAGACTCCCCTAGCGGGAAAGAGAAAAAAAAAGCTCCAGACTGGAGGAATGAGACAGGGAGCAGGAGCCCCTGCCGGACACCGGCCAGCCAGGCGCCGGCAGGGAGCCGGGCGATGGGGCCCCTAGGGGGGGGTGCCCCTGAGCCTTCGACCTCTGAGCGCGGGCAATGGAGCCAAGGCCTTGGGCTGCTTCTTGGGCACCGTGGACCCCGGCAACAGGCTGGAGCAGCTCGGGAGCCCGCGGAGAACAAAGGGGTGCCACAGGCCAACCTGCTGAGCTCCCAGGACAAGGAGGAAGAAACCAAAGAAGTTCTCAATGTGAAGAAATCAAGTGAGAGCAAAAGATAGTAAAATTACTTAAGAAAGAATACAAAGAAGATCTTGAAAAATCAAAGACTAAGTCAGAACTCAACTCACCAGCCAACATTGCAACATATATGCGTTTAAAAAAAAAAAAAAAAAGGACAGAATGTTGGAACAGCGGCGCCCAGGCCTAGAGTGCCCAGGCACAAGGAAGTGGCAACCGGGCCCGGAGCAGCAACAGCCAGGCACCAGAGCAGCAGCAGCCAGAACCAGAGCAACAACAGCCAGCACTGGAGCAGCCAGACCTGGGGCAGTGGCAGCCAGGCCTGAGGCAGAGGCAGTCAAGCCCAGGGTGGCCAGTCCAGGAACACCCAGACCCAGAGTGGCCGGGCCCGGAGAAGCTGGGCCCAGAGCAGCTGGGTTGGGAGCAGCCAGGCCCAGAACAGCAGTAGCCAAGCCCGGAGCATCCAGGCTGGGAGTGGCCAGACTCGGAGTGGCCGGGCCCGGGGCAGCTGGGCCCAGAGCAGCCGGGTCGGGTGCGGCCAGGCCCGGAGCAGCAGCTGCCAGGCTGAGAGCGGCCAGGCCCGGAGCAGCGGTTGCCAGGCTGGGAGCGGCCAGACCCGGAGCAGCCGGGTCTGGTGCGGCCAGGCCCAGAGCAGCAGCTGCCAGGCTGGGAGCGGCCAGGCACGGAGCAGCCGGGTCTGGTGCGGCCAGGCCCAGAGCAGCAGCTGCCAGGCTGGGAGCGGCCAGGCACGGAGCAGCGGCTGCCAGGCTGGGAGCGGCCAGGCCCGGAGCGGCCGGGACCAGAGCAGCTGGGCCCAGAGCAGCCGGGTCAGGTGCGGCCAGGCCCGGAGCAGCAGCAGCCAAGTCCAGAGCAACTAGGTCGGGAGCGGCAGTGACCAGACCCGGAGCAGCTGGTTGTGGAACGAACCAGAGCAACAGAGGCCAGGCCAGGATCAGCCAGGCCCGGAACAGCTCGCTCCTCGCCTGCCCCTACCCCACGGCTGCCTCTCAGACATGGCTGGAAACTTTTGTGGGAACTTGAGGGTCTGCTGAATCAAGTGATGAAGGCTTAGATCTGGATGTGTTGAGTTAGTATAGGGCTGGGGTGTTGATCTGTGAGTGCCTTGGGTGGGGCCTGGATGAGGCTGGTTGACCTATTTGGAAATGTCTTTTGTGTGAAATGTATCATTGGGCATGTGGAGGTATTATTGATATGAGAAAATGCTAAGTAACTGATTTACTATCTGAAAAGGGATTTACTATCCGGGAAAGGGAGGGAGGAAGAGACTGAACATAAACTGCACCTATGGATGAGGACAATGGGGGATGGGGAGGGGCGGAGGGTGGGGTGGGAACCTGGTGGAGGGGGAAGAAATGAGGAACCTTTGTAATAATATGAACAATAAAGATTGATTAAAAAAAAAAAAAAAAGAATACTCAGCCCAGAAGACCACTGGGTCTCACCAAACATCTACTACATAAAACAAATTTAAAAACCCCGAGTGTCATAGCAGTTTGATTTAATACATAGGAACAATCACAAAAGAACAGCAAAAATTGAGTGACAAAAAAACAAACAAACAAAAAACACAATCCCAATATAAAGAAAAGGAGGAATTGCCAGAAAAGGAAATAATTTGAATGGAGTCAAGCAATATGTCAAAGAAAGAATTTAAAGTAATGGTTATAAGGATGCTGAAAAAGGCTGGATAAGAAATCAACCAATATATGTAAGCATCAACAGGAAAGGAAGACTGACATAGATGCAATAAAGAACATAATGTAAGTTTTCAAAGCTGAGGACTGAATCAGTGAGTTAGAAGATAAGCTAGAAAAAAACACAAACAGAGTAGCAGTGCAAAAAAAAAATATTTAAAAGCAAGAGGAGAGTCTTACGGAGCTTTGGAATAGTATAAAAAGAACCAAGATCCACATAATAGGGCTGCCAGAAGGAGAAGCTGAGCAAGGAATAGAAAACCTGTTTGAAGAAATAATGACAGAATACTTCCTTGATTTGGAGAAGAAAAAAGCCATAAAAGTCTAAGAAGTACACAGAATCCCATGGAAGATGAACCAAAGAAAGAACTAAAGCAAGACACATCATAATCAAATTGGCCAATATCAATGACAAAGTAAGAATATTCGAAACCCGTTTGGCTCAGTGGATAGAGCATCAGCCTGGGGACTGAAAGGTCCCAGGTTCGATTCCTGTCAAGGGCATGTATGTTGGTTGAGGGCACATCCCTGGCAGGGGGTGTGCAGGAAGCAGCTGGTCGATGTTTCTCTCTCATAAACATTTCTAGCTTTCTATCTCTCTTCCTTCCTCTCCGTTGAAAATCAATAAAATATATTAAAAAAAAAAGAAGAAAAAGAATATTAAAGGCTATCAGAGAGACAAAAAGTTACTTGCAAGGGATCTTCCATTAGACTAAACTGATTTCTCAATATAAATACATCAGGCCATAATGCAAGGGAATGAAGTATACAATATGGTGCAAAGCAAGGGACTGAATTCAAGAATACTATACCCAGCAAGATATCATACAAAACTGAAGGAGCATCACAAAAAACAAAAACAAAAAAACAAAAAACAAAAACAACAACAACAAAAAAAAAAAACACAAGCAAACAAAAATCTAAAGGAGTTTATTACCATCAAGAGAGCAATTGAAGGAATCCTAAAGGGACTGTTGTAAAAAGAAGAAATAGAAAGGGAAGAAGAAACACAAGCATAAAGTATAAAATGATAACAAACAAGTACCTATCAATAATAACCTTATGTAAATGGAATAAATACTGCAGTCAACACACATAAGATAGATGAATGGATAAGAAAACATGACCCATGTATATGCTGTCTCAAGAGACCTACCTCAGGACAAAGGACTCAGACTGAAAGTGGAGGGATGGAAAAATATTTTCAGGCAAATGGAAATGAAAATAAAGCTGGGGTACCTATACTTAAATCTGATAAAATTGATTTTAAGTGAAGGCCATAATAAGAGATAAGGAAGGCCACTTTATAATATTAAAGGGGTCAATTCAACAAGAGTATATAACTCTGGCAAATATATATGTAAGCAATATAGGAGCATCCAATACATAAAACAAAAACAACAAACAAACAAACAAAACTTCTGGAAGATATCAGGGAAGAGATCAACAGCAAATCATAATAGAGGATATTAATACCTATTGACATCACTGGATAAATCCTCTAGACAAAAAACAAAAACAAAAACAAAACAGTTCAGAAACAGCAATCCTAAATGACTCATTATATCAGAGAGAATTAATTGACATCAAATAACTCCACCTCAAAGCTAAGGAATATACATTCTTCTCAAGTACACAAGGAACATTTTCAAATATACACCACATATTTGGACACAAGCTAAGTCTCTAGTAATTTAAGATTATTGAACTCATATCAAGCATCTTCTAGGATTATAATGGTATAAAATTGTATATCAACTACAATAAAAACAATAAAAAAACACACATGGTGTCAAAACAAGCCAGAGGAAAATTATTTGGGCAAAAAGTGAAAAAGGATCCCAAGTCAACTTTATAGAAAATATAAGAATATTTTGGCTCAATGGATAGAGCGTCCGGGACCGGTTTGGCTCAATAGATAGAGCGTCAGCTTGGGGACTGAAGGGCCCCGGGTTCGATTCCGGTCAAGGGCATGTACCTTGGTTGCGGGCTTATCCCCAGTAGGGAGTGTGCAAGAGGCAGCTGATCGATGACTCTCTCTCATCGATGTTTCTAACTCTCTATCTCTCTCCCTTCCACTCTGTACAAAAATCAATAAAATATATATATTTAAAAAAAAAGAAAAGAAAATATTCCTTTGTTAACTTTTAGTTGAGAATATGTTTGTATATTTGCAAAAAACAACTCTGAGACTATGTGGATTCTGACAACAGAGAGGAATTGACAGGACTGCTCCAGCCATGAAGACAGAAGAGAAACAATCCAGAGATGAAAGACGCTGATGATGCCTTGCCATACTAGCAGTCAGCAGCTGTGCATCCCTGCAGGTTGCCCAGGACCAAACCAGAGAGGGTCGGACCTGCATCACCATCATTTGTCCACCATTCAGAATTGAAATATCATTGCTTACATGTACACATAAGGAACTGTTTGACACTGAAATTGGGACTCAAAAAAAAAAATTGTTGGCCCAGAAAGAAACTCACGATATAATGATTCATTTGCCTCTCAGAATAACGATTATTGCTTGTCTCATTTTCAGTTCTTATAAGTGTATTTCTTGACTCACATGATCTCACTCATCTAGAGAAATAATGAACAATAAAAACTGATGGACAAAGAAAGACCTGGAGACAGGAAAGGATCAATCAGGCTGTCAAACCTTAGAGGAAAGGTAGGGGAGGGTGAGGGAAAGGGAGAGAAATCAACCAAAGGACTTGTATGCATGCATATAAGCCTAAGCAGTGGTCACAAACAACAGGGGGGTGAGGGCATACGTGGGAGGGGTTTGGTATGGGAATTGGGGGGGGGGGTTATGAGAATAAATATGTGATACCTTAATTAATTAATTAATTTAAAAATAAATAAATAAAGTTGAAGTGGTAGGAAACATAAAAAAAAATCAAACACATGGAGGCAAATAGCATGCTATTTAACACTGAATGGGTTATCAAAGAAATCAATAAAGAAATAAAAAGAAAACATCTGTCAGCAAATCAAAATGAAAACACAACTATACAAAATCTACTGGACACAATGAAAACAGTCCTGAGAGGTAAGTCCTCATTAAACTAGAAATACTTGTGGTAATTTATCTAACCAACAACTGAAAGAATTAGAAAGAGTGAAATAAGAAAAACCATGAGTAAGTAGAAGGAAAGAAATAATAAAAACAAGAGTAGAAATAAATGAAATAGAGACCCCCCCAAAAAAAAAACAAAAAACAAAAAAATCAAAAAAATAATAATACAAAAGATCAATAGAACCAAGAGTTGGTTATTTGAAAGGATAAAAAAGATTATGAACTTATAGCCAGGCTTACCAAAAAACAAATAGAGAGGACCCAAATAAACAAAATAAGAGATAAAATAGGTGAAGTAACAACCGACCCCACAGAAATACAAAGATTTGTAAAACAATAAAATAAAATAACATGAAAACCTCTATTCCAAAAAGCTAGAAAACCTAAATGAAATATTAATATTCCTAGAAAAATACAACCCTCCAAAACTCAATCAGGAAGAATAAAAAAACCTGAATAGGCTGATAACTATATATGAAATTGAAAGAATAATCAAAAAACCTCCAGAATACAAAATCCCTGGTCAAGACAGCTATACAGGGCAGTTTTACCAAACATTCAAAGAAGAACTAAAACCTAACTCAGACAATATCAAAAAATTAAAGAGGAAAGAATACTTCCAATCTTTTTCTATAAAGCCAGTATTACCCTAATCCCAAAACCAGATAAAGACACTACAAAGAAAGAGAATTATAAGCCAATATCCCTGATGAACATAGTTGCTAAAATCTTCAATAAAAGGGTTGGGTTGCCTGTGTTACTCCATTAATCTACATGTCTGTTCTTGTGAGACTACCAGGCATTTTTGAGAACTGTAGCTTTTTAATAATTTCATAGTTTGAAATCTGGTATTTTGATCCCTCCAATTTTATTATTTTTTCTCAGGATTGCTGTGGCTATTCAGGCCTTTTTTTTTTTTAATTTTTATTCCATATAAATTTATGACGAGTTTGTTTTAGGTCTGAAATATGCCGTTAGTATATTAATGGGGATTGCATTAAATCTGTAGATTACTTTGGGTATGTAGACATTTTAATGATGTTGATTCTACCATTCCATGAACACGGTATATTCTTCCACTTCTTTATATCTTCCTCTATCTTTTTTGTAACAACCTGTAGTTTGCTGAGACTATAGGTCTTTTACTTCCTTAATTTATCTTATTACTAGGTATCTTAAGTTTTTTTTTTTGTTGCAATGGTAAATGTTTTTATTTTTTTAACTTCTTTTTCTGGGAACTCATTATTGATGTATAAAAAAAGTGAGAGATTTCTGAGTGTATCCTGCTATGTTGACAAATTCATTTATTAATTCTAGTAGTTTTTTTTATGGAGTCTTTAGGATGTTCTATGTACATGTTAGAACTGGCCTGAAAGGGAGGGAACAGGCCTGCAAGGGAGGGCAGTCCTGCAAGGGAGGGCAGTTACTGGTGACCAAGTTGGCAGAGGAGGGAAGTTGGGGGTGACCGGGCCTGCAGGGGAGGGCAGTTAGGGGCAAACAGGCTGGCAGGGGAGAAGTTAGGCATCAATCAGGCTTGCATGGGAGTGGTTAGGGGGTGATCAGACTGGCAGGCAGAAGTGGTTAGGGGCAATCAGGAAGGCAGGCAGGTGAGCAGTTGGGAGCCATCAGTCCTGGATTTTTGAGAGGAAATTGGACATCCCTCAAGGGATCCCAGATTAGAGAGGATGCAGGCTGGGTTGAGGGACAGCCACCCCCTTTCATGCACCAATTTTGTGCACTGGGCCTCTAGTCAATAATAACCCTAAATGTAAATGGACTAAATGCTCTAATCAAAATGAATGGGGTAGCTGAATGGATACAAAAATATAACCCAGCTCTATGCTGTATACAAAAGACCCACCTCAAAACAAAAGACCTACACAGGACGAGAGTGAAGGGATGGAAACAATTTTTCATGCAAATGGAAAAGAAAAAACAAAGCTAGAGTTGCAATACTCATATCTGACAAAATAGACTTTAAAATGAAGGTCATTACAAGAGACAACAAAGGTCACTACATAATATTCAAGGGATCAATCCAACAAGAGGAACACCTAAATATGAAAAAAAGAAATTCTAGAGGGCTTTAATGGAGAGATTGACAATACAGTCATAGTAGGGGACCTTAACACCTCTCTGACTTCACTGGATAGATCTTCCAGAAAAAAAAAAATTGAACAAGAAAACAGTAATTTCAAAGGACACACTGGATCACATGGATTTAATTGACATTTGTAGAACATTTCACCCCAATGTAGAAGACAATACATTCTTTTCAAGTGCACATGGATGATTCACAAAGATAGACCACATGTTAGGACTCAAAATAGGTCTCTACAAGTTCAAGAATATTTAAGTCATATCAAATATCTTCTCAAATCACAGTGGCATGAAATTAGAAATCAACTCCAGTAAAAATATCCCAAAACATTAAAATGCACTGAGGCTAAATAGCATGTTATTAAATAATGAATGGATTATCAATGAGATCAAGAAATAAGTAAAAAACTTTCTGGAAACAAGTGAAAATGAACACAGAACAAACTCAAATCTCTGGGACACAGCAAAAGCAGTCCTGAGAGGGAAGTTCATAGCACTACAGGCATACTTCAAGAAAACAAACAAACAAAAAAACAAGAAAAATCAGCAACAAACTATTTAACCCTACAACTTAAAGAACTAGAAATAGAACAACAAGTAAAGTCCAAAGTAGGAGAAAGAAAATAATAAATATTTAAATAGAAATAAATAACATAGAGACTAAAAAACAATACAAAAAGTCAATGAAACTGAGAGCTGGTTCTTTGAAAGAATAAACAAAATTGATAAACCATTAGCTAGAATCATTAAGGAACAGAAAGAGAGGACCCAAATAAATAAAATAAGAAATGAAAGTGGAGGAGTAACCACTGACACCACAGAAAAACAAAGGATTGTAAGAAAATACTATGAAAACTATATTCCAACAAGCTGGACAATGTGGGTGAAATAGAAAAATTCCTAGAAAACTGCAATTTCCCAAAACTGAATCAGGAAAAAACAAAAAACAAAAACCCTGAATAGGCCAATAACAACTGATGAGATAGAAGCAGTAATCAAAACACTCCCACCAAACAAAAGCCCAGATCTAGACAGCTTCACAGGAAAGTTTTATCAAACTTATCAAACATTCCAAGAAGAACTAATATATATACACCTCAAACTATTTCAGAAAATCCAAGGGGAAGGAACATTTTCAAAGTCTTTTTATGAGGCCAGCATTATCCTGATTACAAAATCAGATAAAGACACTATAGAGAAAGAGAAATTAGGCCAATATCCATGATGAACATAGATGCTAAAATCCTCAACAAAATATTAGGAAATTCCATTCAGTAATATATTAAAAGGTCATATGCCATGATCAAGTGGAATTTATTACAGGTTTGCAAGGCTGGTAAAATATCCACAAATCAATAAACATGATATATCACATAAACAGATTGAAAGACAAAAATCACACAATCATATAAATAGATGCAAAAAAAGCATTCAACAAAACTCAATATCCATTTTGATAAAAAAACAAAACAAAACAAAAAAAAAACTTTCAGCAAAGTGAGAATAGAGGGAGCAGATCTCAACATGATGAAGGTCAGATATTACAAACCTATAGCCAACATCATACTCAATGGGAAAAATTAAAAGCACTTCCCCCAAGAACAGCAACAAGTCAGGTATGCCCACTTTCACCACTCTATTTGACATAGTATTTGAAATACTAGCTATAGTGATCAGAAAACAAGAAGAAATAAAAGACATCCAAATTGGAAAAGAAGAAGTAAAACTGTCATTATTCAAAGATGACATGATATTGTACATAGAAAACCCGAAACTATTCATCAAAAAACTACTAGATTTAATAAACAAATTCAACAATGTAGCAGGATACAAAATTAACACCCAGAAATCTATGGCTTTTTCATACACAAATAATGAACACACAGAAAGAGAAACTACAAAAATAATCCCATTTACCATTGCACCAAAAACAGATTAAGATACTTGGGAGTAAACTTTATTAACTAAGTGAAAAACATGTACTCAGAAAGCTGCAGGACATTGCAAAAAAGAGATAGAGGAAGACATAAACAAATGGAAAAATATAATTGTGTTCATGGATTGGTAGAATCAACATCATTAAAACGTCCATACTATCCAAAGCCATCTATAGATTCAATGCAATCTCCATTAAGATACCAAAGGAATATTTCACAGACCTAGAAGAAACACTCTAAAAATTCATATGGAATAAAAAATACCCCGAATAGCTGCAGCAATCCTAAGAAAGAATAAGTTAGAGGTGTCACAAACCAGATATCAAGCTATATTACAAAGCCACTGGTCTCAAAACTGCCTGGTACTGGCCCAAGAATAGACATATAAATCAACAGAGAACCCAGAAATTGACCAAAGCCAATATGCTCAATTAATATTTGACAAAGTAGGCAAGAGAATACAATGAAGTGAAGATATTTTCTTCAATAAATAGTGTTGTGAAAATTGGACAGATACATGCAAAAAAAAAAAAAAAAAAGAAAAAAGAAAGAAACTAGACCACTAACTTAAACCATACACAAAAATAAATGCAAAATAGATAAAGTACTTAAATATGAGATGGGAAAACATAAAAATATTAGCTGAATTCATAAGCAGCAAATATCAGACATATGTTTAAGCAATATCTTTACTGATACACCTCATAAGGCAATGGAAACTAAGGAAAAATAAACAAATGGGACTATGTCAAAATAAAAACCTTTTGCACAGCAAAAGAAATCAACAACAAAATAACAATAAAGCCCACTGGATAGGAGAACATATTTTCCAATGTTATCTCTAATAAAGGTTTAATCTCCCAAATTTATAAGGACCTCATACAATTTAATAAAAAGAAGATAAACAATCAATCAAAAAATGGACAAAGGACCTCAATATACACTTATCTTTTTGTAAATTTAATAAATCTTTATTGTTCAGATTATTATAGTTGTTCCTCTTCCCACATAGCTCCCCTCCACCTGGTTCCCATACCACCCTCTGCCCTTACCTCCCCTCCACTATCTTCATCCATAGATGTACACTTTTTGCCCAGTCTCTTCCTGTACCTCCCACATCCCATTCCCCCTGAGAATTGTCAGCCCCACTAATTTTTTATGCCCCTGTTCCTATTATATTCACCAGTTTATTCTGTTCATCGGGTTTTTTTATTCACTTAATTTTTAGATTCATTTGTTGCTAGACATTTATTTGTTGTTCATAGTTTTTATCTCTACCTTTTTCTTCTTCCTTCTCTTCTTAAAGAATACCTTTCAGTATTTAATATAATACTGGTTTGGTGGTGAACTCCTTTAGCTTTTTCTTATCTATGAAACTCTTTATCTGACCTTCAATTCTGAATGATAACTTTGCCAGTAGAGTAATCTTGGTTGCAGGTTCTTGCTATTCAACATTTTGAATATTTCTTGTCACTCCCGTCTGGCCTGAATAGTTTCTGTTGAGAAATCAGCTGACAATTGAATGGGTGCTACCTTGTAGGTAATTAACTGTTTTTCTCTTGCTGCTTTTAATATTTTCTCTTTGTCTTTTGCTCTTGGCATTTTAATTATGATGTGTCTTGGTGTGGTCCTATTTGGATTCCTTTTGTTTGGGGTTTTGTGTGCTTCCTGGACTTGGAAGTCTATTTCTTTCACCAGGTGGAGAAAGTTTTCTGTCATTATTTCTTCAAATAGATTTTCAGAATCTTGCTCTCTCTCTTCTTCTGGCACCCCCATAATTCAGAAGTTGGTACACTTGAGGTTGTCCCAGAAGCTCCTTACACTATCTTCAAGTTTTTGGATTTTTTTTTTCTTATTTCTTTTCCAGCTGAGTGTTTTTTGCTTCTTTATATTTCAAATTTTTTACTTGATTCTTGTGGTTCTCTAGTCTGCTGTTAGGTATTTGTGTAATATTTTTTATTTCAGTCAATTTATGTTTAATTTCTAGTTGGTCCTTTTTCATATCCTCAAGGGTTTCACTAAATTTATCGGCCTTTTCTAGGAAATTATTGAAAAACTTATAACTGTGGTTTTGAAAACTGCTGCCTCACAATACAATATCAAAACTACAACTAAAAGACAAAATGGACACCATCCAGAACTGCAGGAAAGCTGGCCAAGTGGAAATTCTACAACTAGAAGGAAAGAAGAAAGCACATTGAGACTAAGAGGAGCTGCAGGAGGCAGAGGTATATAGGCTTTCAATGACAATTCTTATAACATTTGAAGGAAACTTCTTTATTTCCTTTTAGAATAATTTTATTATGGTGTTTTATTTAAGAATCTTTGCTTTATTTTTACAACAGGTAACCTGTAGCACTGTAGTTTGAAGGTCAAGCCCTCAGGCAACTAGCTAGCTATAATATAAGTACTTTTATAGTAAGGCTGACTACTAACTTACTTTTAAATTTAACATTTTAACAATAATCTTAGTTTAAACTGTAAATATTAGTGAAAGAGAATTCAAAATTTTAAAATTTCTCCTTTTTATTAAAATTATAATTATATTTTAAAGTATCCTCTTAGGCTTATTTGTATATACAGAAGTATTATGGGCTTATTCAAAGGAAGGGGGTTGGCCTTTGTTATTTCAAGATGGTGGATGAAAGCCATGTGGCCAGAGGGGCAGCTGCTCAATTTGTTCTTTTAAGAGATAGTCATATTTATATTGTAGATAAAACTTTTATTAGCTGTATCTGATATTTATTAGAATTATTTATAAAAATATTGGCTTTTTATTTAGTTGAAAATCTTGATTCTAATTTAATAAGCTAACTTATTTAAGTAATTAAAGTAAGTATCTTTATTTAAAATAAAGCAAATTTATATCTGATTTCACAAGCTGTAAATGTTGCCCTGCTTCTAGCTTAATGCAGACAGCTACATAAAGTTAGGAAGTAAAGTATGGCTTCTAATCTGTTCCTAGATTTTATTTGGATTTAATTATTTAAATATTGATTTCTTATGTTATTTAATTTATATGAGACCTTGATTATATTTTAAAAGGCTAATTTATTAAGTAATTAAAGTAGATATTTTTAATTAAAAAGCAAAGAAACTTATTCAGTAAAATTTATAGGTCTGATACTTTATTGGTGTGATCTAAAAGCATGGCTTTTGTCTTTCTAGAAATTCTACTGCTGTAGAAAAATTTGCCTATATTTAAAAAATATATTGTTTTTGCCCTTCTTACAGGCAAAAACTTTATAGTATTTAATATATTTGTATAAGTAAAATATATTAATTTTTATTTGATAAAACTTTCCATCTGATTTCAAGTATCACTCGATTTAATTAAAAATGTTTCTTTTAAGAGAGAACAGCCCATAAAATGTCTAAAAGTCACCCCTAGTTTTGAAATAATTTGGAAAGATCAAATACACACACACACACACACACACACACACATAATTTAGGAACATAATCTTTAAATCATATATATATATATATATATATATATATATATATATATATGATTTAAAGATTATGTTCCTAAATTATCTTAAAGAATATCGATTAGATTTAAACTGGATAATAGAATTAATCCTCTTTTTAAAATTAGACCAATAACTAATATGTTTTGAATTCCTAATTATCAGAAAAAACGCATTTTATTTTCTTAAAAACACATTTTTATATTTTAGGTATAATATTACCACATTTATATAATTTCTCCTAATTCAATATGTACTTTAAACTTTCAGAACTTGCAAGTCAAATATATTTAGTAGTTCTTAGATTAATAACACTTTACATTTCTAAGAAAAATACAAGACCTAATCAATTAAAGATTCAATTCTGTCCTCTAGGTTTTTTATGAGGCAAATTTAAACTTTAATTTTTATTTGCCAGTGGCTCTGGAAAACTAGGTTTGGTTTATTCTAATGTAAATTACCACATTCTTCAAAGATGGTTCCTGGAAGGACACTATATTACCTGTCTGCTTGGGGAAGGGCATCTACCCCTTCCTCTATTAACAAAGGGCATAGTCAGTTACCTGGGCTACTTAGAACTTTATAATTAATACATTATTTATCTATATTTTAACAATTTCTTTGAGATTCTAGAGTCAATTATAATTATTGTAAAGGATTTACTTTGAATAAATTCTATGACAGAGACAAATTTACTTATTTTCTTGAAGGCCTTAAAAGTTAACTTTTTTATAAGGTTCATTAATATTTTACAATTTACTCTTTATTATGGAAATGTGAATCTTGTTGCTGGAATTAGCTTGAGTTTCTTTCAAGAAGACTTTTTCGCCATTTTTCTTAAGAAAAAGGACAAGTTCTTGGTTTTTAATTTTCTGTAGCTTTTGTAGAGAGATTCCAGCTGAAGACAATCTAAATGCCCAAAATCAGAATATGCGCACATTCTGTCTTATAGCTAAGTTCTCCTCATGAGTACGGAAATTCCAGACACATTTCTAAAATTTTAAGACTTTTTCATGGTGAGAAAGAAAATTTTTAATTTAACATAGTACTAGGAGAGTGGGCTTCCATATTGGATCACCAAGTGTCTCTCCCTTCCCACACATCCTGCTTACTTCAGGGGAAGCATCAGAAACAGATCTGGCAGAATTTCTTTTCATGCTTAAATGATAGACAGATCTCATTTGTTTTCTTTCTTTTTCTCTTTCTGAAGTAATAAGTCATACCCAATTTGGCCAAGATTTGCATTTCCCTGCAAGTTCTCTTATAATTTTTAAACAAGACATTAAGTAATCTTATTGTAAGTAATCTTATTGTGGAAGAGCAGATAGCCCTGCCCTTTCCTGCCACCTTTGAATTTGTCCACAGCAGAGGAAGTTTTAGCAGTGGAGTTCCATTTATTAGAGATTTTAAATTATTCTTTTAAATATATTTTATTGATTTTGTACAGAGAGGAAGGGAGAGAGATAGAGAGTTAGAAACATCAATGAGAGAGAGACATCAATCAGCTGCCTCTTGCACACCCCCTACTGGGGATATGCCCACAACCAAGGTATATTGCCTTGACCGGAATCGAACCCCGGCCCTTTCAGTCCCCAAGCCGATGCTCTATCCATTGAGCCAAACTAGTTTTGGCACAGATTTTAAATTCTATACATACACAAAGATTCTAATTTGAACAAGAAACAACATTATTTTGTAATCATATAGACTTCAACAGTTGCCTCTAAAGTGCATTTTCTCTTTCTCTAATTATTCCATGCTTTATTCCCGACTATCAATAAATTGCTCCTCCCTTACCTTATCAAGTGCACTGTTTATCTGGAGGAGTTCCTCACTGTCTGCTTCCCAAGTCCTCAGGTCACTGTTCAGGTGCCAATTGTCAGGGCCAGCTTGACAGGTTGAACGGGACTGAGGTAAGGAGGTGGGAATTGAGAAAAGAAAGAAAGACAGGAAAGCTGGGTCTGGAGGGTTGCGAGCCATTGACCGACTGCAGCAAGTTTATTAACTGTGTAATGCTTTTTATACACAAAACACTGAATAGGAGATCTGTCAAGAGGAATGTATTCTTTGTTCCTTTTAATCTCTAAGGGAAAAACAGAGCCGAAGGACAAATTCTTGGTATAGCAAATCAGACAGATTCTCAGTACAGCAAATATCAGTAAATAGTTACAGACTACTTGGTATGCCATGACAGGTTGCTCTCATTCTACAAAGGTTGCTCTCATTCTACTGATAAACACCATCCAAACAAGTCTGGGAAAACTCTGTGGGTAGGGAACCAGCCTTGCTAGTCCCTTTGGATGCAAGGACTGTGTCAGCATCCAACACTCTACTTCTACTATTTGTGTTATTTCTCCAATTAGATAATTCACAAGTATCTTAAATCATTGCCTCTTGTGTTGTCCTTATCAATAACTCCTAACTGGTCTTTCTACTTTAATTCTTTATCCTTTCCAATATATTTTTCACACAGTATCCAGAGGGTCTTTCAGAAATGGGAATGGGATCATGTCATCTCCTCTGCTTAAACTCCTACATAAGAATTCCTTGATCTTGGAATACAATGGTGAAATCCCTAACATGGACTGTGGGGCCTGGAGGTTCTGGTCTTTACATTCTCTCTAGTCCTGTGGCTCTGCTTGATCTCCTTCAAACCACTGGCCTTCAGGTCATTTATTGAAAAACTGGTCTGTTCATATGCTTCAGAAACTGCATTTACTGTTCCCACCCCACATCACAAATCTCTAGGCATTCTTCAGACCTCAGTATAAATTATCATTCCTTCTTCTGATCTAAATTAGATCTCTCTCAATGCACTCTCTTTTTACTTTTATTTATTTATTTATTTATTTTTATTTTTAATTTTATTTTTTTTAATTGTCATCTCTCTTTTTTTATATTTTATTGATTTTTTACAGAGAGGAAGAGAGAGGGATAGAGAGTTAGAAACATCGATGAGAGAGAGTCATCGATCAGCTGCCTCTTGCACACCCCCTACTGGGGATATGCCCGCAACCAAGGTACATGCCCTTGACCGGAATTGAACCCGGGACCTTTCAGTCCACAGGCCAACTCTCTATCCATTGAGCCAAACCGGTTTCAGCTCTTTTTTACTTTTAAAACACTTAATGTTATTTGTAATTATATACTTATATATGCATTTGGGTTTCTGCTAAAATGTAACCTTCTATAGAGGTAGTTACTTGGCAGTGGGCAACTGGAAATCAAAATATCTATACCTGTATGCACTAGTTATCACCTTAGTTGTAGAATTTGAAAGTTCAAACCTTTTGCATGTAAATTGCATTCTGTCTAGGAAATACATTCATGTGAGATTTAGACATGAGATGGAATCCAACTTTCTGGTGCTTTCAGCAGCTGTCTGCTGTAGGCAAGGTAGTAAAAACATAGGGTTTTCTGCAGCAATGTCCAACTGCCCCATCCCAGCTTTGTTGGTGTATAGCTGCAGGTGCAACAGAATTGGGACCCAGATGCCAGTCATAATTTCATAGAGGTCAAGAAGGAGTTGTGGCAGAATAACCTCCAATTTGTAGCTACATGAGGAATTAGGTCACACTCATTCCTCACACTTCTTTCTGACTATAGTCAACCCAGTGAGACTATTCCTTCCATAATATTTTGTAAGACCTAGTTTAGAATTCACTCCTACGGCTTCCCCCAGGATTTTGTAAGTATCTAAGACAGTTGTTAAATCCTTTTCTGCTGATAGAAGCAGAGGCTTCTATTTTCTGCCCTAACCTCTCTCTAATACAACTAGCAACGATGTTTGCATTGGTTCATTTCTTCCGATCCACTTGCATAGAACAAGGTCAACCTAAATGTAGTTGATCATTGAAGCAATTAATGATATTTAGCTTTCAGATCTTTGGAAGTATGTACAATCTTTAAATTACAATGAGTGCTAGAAACTCTATCCCTGTTCCCCAGAAAAATCCTCCTCTATCTTATGGCAATTGTTTAGCATGTATTTAATTAAGCAGGGTTTTGTATATTTTTAAGTTAATGACAAATATTTGCCTATGGCCTTTAAAATATATACATGCATTAATAGTTCCTTCAAATATATGCTAAAATATGTGTCAGTACGTGATTTATATTTATTTTATTAGGCTCTTTTCTAAGCAAAAGTGAAGACCATAAAATAAGTCAACTCATTTTGTTTTACAACTTGCCAAAGATACACTCCTTTTGTGTGTGTGACTGTGCAATTATCCTATCTAATAAAAGAGTAATATGCAAATTGACCATACCTCTGCTACACCCACTAGCCACACACAGCCAATCAGGAGCTAATATGCAAATAAGCCCAACCAAGATGGCTACCACCACAGAGAGCAGGAGGGAGGCTTGGGTTTCCCCCAGCAATGGAAAGGAGCCAGCTGGGGTTCCCTGCAAGCCATCAGAGCAAGCTGGGGGGTCCTTGCCCAGGGCCTGAGCCTTGGCCAGAGGCTTGAAGACTTGTTCAGGGTGTGTGTGTGTGTGTGTGTGTGTGTGATCTGAGCAATTGGCACCAGCTGGGATACCCTGTCCAGGGCTGGAGGCTTTAGGCCTTGGCAGGGGTGGAGCCAGAGATCAGAGGAGATAGGTTTGAACTACAGAGGAAACACCTTTTCTGATCACTCATTGGCTAAGCTCCCTGTATGACACTGGTAATATTCTTAGTAACTTGGATATAAGATTCCAAAAAGGTGATCTAGGGCTTTTCCACCACACTCCTGGAGAAAAACAAACAAACAAACAAAAAAAAAAACGAATGTCTGCTGCTGGAGGGCTAAGAAATGTCATAACCTGCCCTAGGCAGTTTGATTTAGTGGATAATGCCTCAGCCTGCCCACCGCAGGGTCTGGGTTCAATTCTGATCAAGGACAGACCTAAGTTGCAGGCTCCTCTCTGGCTGGGTCCCAGGTCAGGGCTCATGCAGGAGGCAACCAATCAAAGTGTTCCTTTCACTTTGATGTTTCTCTCTGTCTTTCCCTTCCTCTTCCACATTCTCTAAAAATCAATGGAAACATATCCTCAGGTAAGGAAGAGAAAGAAAGAAAGAAAGAAAGAAAGAAAGAAAGAAAGAAAGAAAGAAAGAAAGAAAGAAAGAAAGAAGGAAGGAAGGAAGGAAGGAAGGAAGGAAGGAAGGAAGGAAGGAAGGAAGGAAGGAAGAAAGAAAGATAGGAAGAAAGGTAGAAAGAAAGGTAGAAAGAAAAGTAGGAAGAAGAAGAAAGAAGAAAGAAGAAAGAAAGAAAGAAAGGTCATATCCTATGAAAAACATATCTTGAAAACGCCTAAAGAAAGTTGTCATTTTTTCATGGTGAAGGGACTGGAGTCTGTGTTGATGAAAACAACTTGGTGGCTGTGGTGACTGGCAGTGGCTGCAGCAGAGGGGTGATGGAGCTGGTGCCTTTCTCTGATCAGCCCAGTCATCTCCCACAAAGGGAGGTCATACTGTGGTAGGGCATCTCCTGAAGGCTCCCAGTATGTGAGAGGGGACAGACTGGTCTGATACCCCTCCCCTCCCAGTGCATGAATTTCATGCACCGGGCCCCTAGAATGATATAATGCCAGATAATTATATATCAACATTTACATATGACCTTTGCTTATAATTTTTATGCTTTTGAGGAAACCCATAGATAACATATTTTTATTTTTATTTTTTAGAGAGATAGGAAGAGACAGGGAGAAAGATTGAAACATCAAATAAGAGAAAATATTGATTGGTTGCCTCCTGCCTGCCCCATAGTGGAGATAGAGCCGAAACACAGGCATGTGCCCAGACACAGAAATTAAACTGGTGACCTCTTGGTACATGCTCAACAATGGAGCCACACCAGCTAGATGGTTGTTTTTCTTAATAAGAAATGCAAGATCTAAAATGAGGCCTGAATAATAACATTAGAAGTAAAGTTTTAGTTGGAGGAAGTGCATAGAGGTCGAGGAGAAGTGTCAAGGGGCTGGTATGAAAAAAAGATAACCCCTTAAACTTTACTGAATAACCATGCAACTTGTACAAATCTGTTCCCTTATCTTTAGAAAGGAGACAATTACATTTATCATTCTATTGAATTCTACTACATGTAGCATTCAAAAAAACATTATTACACTATAGCAACTTTTTATTTGTAAAGTTTTGTATTTTTATTATTTACTAACCCAAATACAATTGATACACTAGAAAAATTATAAAGGATTTTTAATATCTTTTTTAAAATATATTTTATTGATTTTTTTTTTACAGAGAGGAAAAGAGAGAGGGATAGAGAGTTAGAAACATCGATGAGAGAGAATCATCGATCAGCTGCCTCTTGCACACCCTCTACTGGGAATGTGCCTGCAACCACGGTACATGCCCTTGACTGGAATCGAACCTGGGACCTTTCAGTCCAAAGGCCAATGCTCTATCCACTGAACCAAACCGGTTTTGGCTGATTTTCGAGATCTTATTTCTCAAAAATAAATACAATTTAAAGTTTCTAAAAGAACACTCTAAAAGAATTTTGAATTATCAGATATTTTTCTCTGAGAAGAAATGTGCCTACTCTTTAATGAAACCCAATGTCAGTTTTTTTAAAGTTAAAAGTATTATGTTTGACACCATCAGTCACATTTAGTTAAAATGTAAGCCTTAAAATATGAAACCTTAATAAACAAACTACATGCAAATGAAGAATAGTCAAGTCCCCAAATCCTCAAATAGAGACATATCACAATTTTCTTTGAGTTTACATTTTTATCAGTTTTTCAGATTACAATAGTATACAAAACAAAACAAAACAAAAATAAACTTGGCATAGCACTTTATTGCCAATTTAGGACATTTTTTAGGTTCATGTAATCAAGCTGAATAAAGAAAAGTATTAATGAAAGTTTGGGAATTAAAATAAAATTAGACCAAGAGGGAATGTTAGCTGGCTTGAATTTTCAGAAGTCTATCCTGATTATTTTTATAAAACACATAGAAAATAAGAGAGTAGCTTTAAAGAGTTTGTGTGTGTGTGTGTGTGTGTGTGTGTGTGTGTGTGTGAGTGTGTGTACGCGTGTGCGCACACGTGCGCGCGCTCTCTGAATGTAATAGGAATCCTTTCAAATCATAACTATTTGTAAAAAGCAGAAAATAAGTTCCAGCCGAAACTGGTTTGGCTCAGTGGATGGAGCGTCGGCCTGCAGACTGAAAGGTCCCAGGTTCGATTCCAGTCAAGGGCATATACCTTGGTTGCGGGCACATCCCCAGTGGAGGGTGTGCAAGAGGCAGCTGATGGATGATTCTCTCTCATCGATGTTTCTAACTCTCTATCCCTCTCTCTTCCTTCCTGTCAAAAAATCAATAAAATATATTTTAAAAAAAAAGAAGAAAAGAAAAGAATAAGTTCCAAACAGTTGATGATCTGACCCTTATCTCCCCTTGCTGAAGGGATTCTATTCTCTCTACTGCTCTGGCCATGTAGGATTATTTAGGACTCACTGTGTTTTTTATTTTTTACTTTTTATGACTTTAGTTCCCCCTTGCTCCTGATGTAATGAAGTGTCACATGGCCCAAGTAGTGGTAAGTCTGTTGGAATATTTCAACTATGCATAATAAAACATTCTAAAAGTATATTAATCAACATGGACTTTACCTCATATTAACTATATCAAGCAATAAGGCAGTTCCAAGGTTAATGAACTGAACAGCCTCATATCATGGCACATGACTTTTTACACCCTTGTCCATTCTACTTCCTGCCACTTATTCATTTATAGCCTAAACTGCTGCAAACATATTTTATACCTTTATATAATACATTATGTGATGTTAATCACTTTCCTTTCATTATTGAATTTATTACTCACAGAATTGGATAAAGTAGACATTATTAATTTGGTTTTACTATTGAATTTAACAACATAGCCAAAGTCACACATCTAGAATGTAAAGAAGCTAGGAGGTAAACTCGGCTCATCTTGAAACTTAACACCTCCATTTCATAAACTCAGTGTCTGACCCAGTCCTTTGAAAAATAGCTTAAACAATATTTCATCAACAGTTTCCTATAGCTCAATATGGTTTAATTATTTTTGCATATATTGCCTCTGAGATATTCTATGTAAGTCACAAAACACAATTTTGTTTTTAATTTCAAGAACCCATGAAGGTGCCTGGTTGTTCAATAAAGTTTTATTAAATGAATGAGTGAATTATTATTCTGATTAAGCTTCATCCTACACATGTCAAAAAGATTCCATTCAGATGGATTTTTTTAATGTGATGGTTAAACTTGGGCAAAATTTCTGTCCCTGTGATGAACAGCCAACATCTGATCAAATAAACCATCATTATATTCCATTTAAAAACAACTTTTTTTTTTATTAAAAAAAGATCACAGCACGTAGCATTGCTCTTAAATAAAAGTTAGTTAGTTCAGATGGCTAAAAAATGTGCTTTAGGTTTAAAATCACATATCATTGTTTATACAGATGATTATTTGGGAAGGAATTCAATAGACTCATATTTTGCTAGCAAAAAAAGATGATCTTTGGCAAAAGATCAGCAAGAGTGACTCATATCATCCAACTGAGATCAATGGGACTCAATCCATAAACAAAGACCTAAATATCACTTGATAGGAAGAGATGACAATGGCAGTATAGGAAAGGTATGTAGTATTCACATTTAATATATTTTTCGTGTTATATTCACTTTTCATACTCAACAGGAAAGCAGTTTAAATTTAGACTTACAATTAGTTTACCATTAGTATCAAATAAAAATTATTTTTGAGTTATGTAAATTATTTTTGTTCACCTACTTCGGGCTGATCTTTGCATAGTTTGATTTTTAAAAGTCTTTGGCAGCATCTTTAGCAATAAGCTATTTTAAAATGTCAGCAAATAGTTTCATTTGTGGGTGAATTCTAATCATTCCAGCAAATCAAATGATTACTAGATATATAATTTTTAAAGCCAGTGAATTAACTACTAAACAATCCACAATCAACTATATCAAACTAAAAATAACAATTTACTTAAAAAATGTTAGAGTTATGTCTTTGTTTAAAAACTAGACATTTGGTGCATGAGATTCATGCACTGCACTCAGGGGTGGGAGGGTCCCTCAGCCAGATCTGCACCCTCTTTCAGTCCAGGCACCCACAGGGGATGACATTCTTAGCGTTGTTGCGGAGGCAGGAGAGGCTCCTGCCACCACCACTGTGCCCGCCAGCTTTGAGCCTGGCTCCTGGCTGAGAGGCACTATGAGCACCCAGGGGTAGCTCCGGCATTGAGAATCTGCCCCCTGGTGGTCAGTGTGCATCATAGCAACAGGTTGTTCTGCCATTCAGTTAATTTTCATATTAGCCTTTTATTATATTGGATAACGTTCAGACTTTGCTCTTCCACAGTTTATCAGTGTTTTTAAGCCTTTACTTGATAATAGAATTTTGTCTATATGTTTAAATTTGCTGTGTAGCACTTAATGAATTGTATGTTATATTGCATTGATGATTGAGAAGGGAATCTAGAAGTACTTTTAACTATATTATATAGTCTTTGTTTTCCTTTTCTTTTTTCCTCTTTTCTTCTTTGAGTTTATTTTTCTTAAAATTTCTTACTTTTAAAAAAATCTATTAATTTCTCCTTTTTCTTACCTCTAAATTTGTAAGCCTTTTAAAAGAGAGACAAATTTTATTTTTCTTTATTCTGTTTTAAAATGAATTATCATTTATACATACATAATTTTATTATATTATCTTTTTCCTCTTCTGAGGAAGCCAAGACACTTTAATGGAGAAAAGTAGCTATCTCAGAATAAAACTGGACATTTATTTTTCAGCCACATGATTAATTGTCTTACTTATGTTAATGATCTCTATTTTTCTTTGCTTCTTTATTTTTCTATGAAGCAAAGAAAATAAAACTTTTTAAGTGGAGCAGATGTAAAGATGATTAGTTTATTTATGTTCTCTTTAAAAAGCCACAAGTTTACTTGATAACTGCTAATATGATTTCCTTCTATCTAGACCTGCATTTGGTCAATACTTTATATAATTGGTTGTATTTTATTATGTAACCATATTAATCTGAGGCAAGAAAAATATATTTTATTGTCAAGATTACTTAACTTAGTATTTAAAAAATAATTCTTCATGCCAATAAAAATACTTGTACAGTGAGAAGTTATCTTTTATAAATATATATTTTATTGATTTTTTTTTCTGAGAGGAAGAGAGAGGAATAGAGAGTTAGAAACATTGATGAGAGAGAAATGTCAGTCAGCTGCCTCCTGCACACTCCCTACTGGTGATGTGCCTGCAACCAAGATACATGCCCTTGACTGGTATAGAACTTGGGACACTCCAGTCCGCAAGCTGATGCTCTATCCACTGAGCCAAACCAGTTAAGGCAAGAATTCATCTTTAATCTCTTTATGTCTATTGGTCATCTGTACTTATTGTGTAAATTCTCAGATTTAAATCCTTCAGCAACATTTTACAAATAGAAATTTATAGATTCCTGAGATTCCACAAATTTCTACCTGGCAATCTGTACTTGTTTTATAGAAGACATCAACTCTCTACTTGTTTTATAGAAGACATCTCAAAACTATCACATACTGTCTTGGTCTACTAAAGCTTCCAGATTTAAAAAACAAAAAACAAACAAAAAAACAAAAAAACATGGACAGTGGTTGAAAAAACAAACAATTTTTTCCCCCTCATAGTTCTAGAGATTGGGAAGTCCAGGATAAAAGTGCTGGCTGATTAGATTCCTTATGAAAGCTCTTTTCCTGGCTTGCCAATTTCTTGTTGCATCCCTGCGAGAGAGGAGAGGAAGAGAGAGAGAGAGAGAGAGAGAGAGAGAGAGAGAGAGAATATGAGCAGGAGGAAAGGAGCTCTGGTGTCTTCTTATATGGGCACTAACTCCACCATGACCTTATCTATCCTATTTACCTCCCAATAACCCATGTCTCCAAATACCATTGCTTTGGGAGGGGCTAAGGCTTCAAATATGAATTTGAGAGAGACACAAACATTTAGTATGTAACATATATCAAACTTTTTATACACACACCAACCTAAACTGGCTTCTCTCCTAGGCTTCCTCATTGCAGTAAAAGGGCAATTAAAAATTGTTCAAGCTAAACATTTGGATTTATAGTCATTTTTGATACCTCATTTTCTTCCACACCTCTGAATATAAAAATCCTTTTAGCTCTTACTGAAAAAAATGCTCACACTGAATTAAAATGCCCTATGAAATCTGAGGTCTATCTAACTCTGATTTTCTCATCTTCTTTGGCTATGTTTTCTTTGTTAACAGTAAATTTTATTTTATCCTATAATCAATATTTTCACAATTGCTTAGCCTTAGTAGATGAAATACAAATTTCCAAATATTTTTCTTGTTTTCTCAAGCCATCTGTCAATTGGCCAAATTTCATCATCCTGATGCTATGAGTTCTTGCATATTTGAAAATGTAGGCTTTTCCCTTTATTCTTGAGCATCAACTTGACTAAATATAAAATTATTGAGTCATATTTCTGTTTCTGGATATATGTTTAACACTGCTGTACCATATTCTGGTATTGTATATTGCTGTTCAGGGATCCAAGAGCAACTTAATTTTCACCCTTAAGTAGCTTTTGTTTTTTATTAGGATATTTTTCATCACTGAAGCCCAGTAATTTTACAAATATACAACTTAATGTTAATTATTATGTATCAATTTTTTCTTAAATATAAAGCAGTCTGAAATTCAGATTCTTTTGTATCAAATATTGTCAAGTTCGAATTACTGTGTATTCTTCATTCATAAGATGTATGTGTATGTCCCTTGGTTTTTGTCCTCCATATCTATTCCTTTTTTCTAATCCTTTAAACTTGTATGCACTTGGTCATTTTGTTCAATTAACTTATCTGTCTTCTATATCCCCAGTTGTGTTTTCAGCTGTGTCTATTTTAATTTTTTACTATATTTTTAATCATTTAGGTTGAATCTAACAGTTTTCTTTCATCTCTTATTTTTTCTTGTGTATATATATTTGTCCTCTTTTAAAAAATAAGCTACATTTTCAGTTAGTCTTTTCAGATCATGAGTATATCCTTGTTTCCTTTCTGGATTATTTATTTACTAGAAGCCCAGTGCACAAAATTTGTGCAGGGCGGGGGGTCCCCCTCAGCCAAGCCTGCACTGAGTAACTGCATAAATTAATAAGCATAATACAAATAAACCTATTTTTCTTATATTCCGAAGGTGAAATATTTCCTGTTGTACACATCAAAAAAGTCAGTACAAGATTAACAATGTGGCAATTGGCTGCTAAAATATTTGCTGCTATTATTAGTGGAGAGAAATGGTGCACCTGCATATAAGGCACTTAAGGGAAATGAATGCAACACAATTATAGTAATCAATCATCAGTGAATGTTGTAGTTCACTATTAATAACTAGAGGCCCCATGCATGAAATTCGTGCATGGAGATGGGGGAGCAGTCTCCTTAGCCCAGCCTGCACCCTCTCCAAACCGGGACCCCTCAGTAGATGTCTGACTGGCAGTCTAGACAGGCAGTCAGACATTCCTCTCACAATCTGGACCGCTGGCTACTAATTGCTCACCTGTCTGCCTTCATGGTCGCCCCTAACTGCCCCACACTGCCAGCCTGATCATCCTTAACTGCTCCCCGTGCAGGCCTGGTAGTCCCTAACTGCCCCCCCCCCCCCCGCCCCGTGGCCTGGTCATCCCCAACTGTTCCTTGCCCCTCCTTGCTGGCTTGGTCACCCCCAACTGCCTCCCCTGCTGGCCTGGTCACTCCTCATATCCCCCTCACCAGCCTGGTTACCCCATTCAGCTTGCTGTTCAGTCATTTGGTTGTCCCTCACTATTGCCCCTGGCTGCCAGGTCGCCCCACACAGCCTGCTATTTCAGTTGTTTGGGCAGTTGGTGGTGATCAGGACAGCAGGAGAGGGCAGTTGGGGGAAATTAGGCCAGCAGGGAAGGGCAGTTGTACCATTCAACGGAGGTAAAGAACAAGAACCCCCCAAAATGATCTGGCCAATCCTCTGATATAAACAATACCTCCTACCTCTCAAAATAAACTGGACTCAAATAAACTAAGCCCAGTTTATTTTCTCCTTAGTTTCCCCTCTCCTGGGAGATGTAACTGCCAACATATTGCTACAAGAGATGTCTGAGATTTGGCTGCTTATGTTTTCTTATAAGATTTTCATGTTTTCCCAAATTACACTTAAGTCTTTTGTTCATTTTTAATTTATTCTTGTGTATGGTATAAGTTGGTGGTCTAGTTTCATTTTTTTGCATGTATCTGTACAATTTCCCCAGTACCATTTATCTTATTTATTTATATTTTTAATATATTTTTATTTATTTTATAGAGAAAGGGCAAGGGAGAGAGAGCTAGCAATATCAAGGATGAAAGAGAATAATTGATTGACTACCTCCTGCACGCTCCCTACTGGGGATCCAGCCTGCAACTTGGGCATGTACCTTTGACTGGAATCGAACCCAGGATCCTTCAGTCAACAGGCTAATACTCTATCCACTGAGCCAAACCTGATATGGCTCCAGTACCATTTATTGAAGAGACTATCTTGACTCCATTGTATGTTCTTGCCTACTTTGTCAAGTATTAATTGAGTGTAATGGCTTGGGTCAATTTCTGGGATCTCTCTTCTGATCCATTGATCTATAGGCTTTTTCTTGGCTAGTATCAGGCTATTTTGATTATAGCGGCTTTGTAGTATTACTTGCTATCTGGTATTGTGATAACTTCAACTTCGTTCTTCTTTCTCAAGATTGCTGCAACTATTCCAGTTCTTTTTTTGTTCCATATAAATTTTTGGAGTATTTCTACATCTATGAGTCTAAGTTTTCTGGTGAAGTCTTTAGGGTTTTCTATGTACAATATCATGTACAATTCACATCATTTGTGAATAATGATAGTTTTATTTCCTCTTTTCTAATTTGGGTGACTGTTATGTTTTTCTTCTTGTCTGATTGCTGTGCTAGACTTCCAATACTATTCTATATAATAAAATCCTATATAATATAATAATGTCCAGTCATCCATTTGACCAATCAAAGCATAATATGCTAATTATATGCTTAGCCTGCTCACCTGCTCACTATGACATGCACTGACCACCAATGGGCAGATGCTCTGACCAATAGGATAGCTTGCTGTTGGGGTCCAGCCAATCGGGACTGAGAGAGATGCGTCAGACATGCCCTGGAGTCCTCCCACAGTCCCTTTCTGGCTGACTAATCTCTTATGCCCCTCCCCAGCCCCATTGTGCACCAGTGGGATACCTCAGCCTGTCCTGAGCCCTCTCGCAATCCAAGACCCCTCAAAGGATGTTGGAGAGCTGGTTTTGGCCTGATCCCATAGCCCAGGCCAAAGGACCTCACTGGTGCATGAATTCATGCACCAGGACCCTAGTGTTAAATAAGAATGATGAAAGTGGATATCCCTGTCTTATTTCTATTTTTTGAGAAAATGAATTTAGTCCTTTTGATCCCATCTATTTTGCTTACACTCTGCCTGTTCCACACTGGCCTCATCACCATCCCTAAGCACAGCTAGCCCTCTCCCAGTTTAATATTTTGTACTGGCTCCTCCCTCTGCCTGGAATGCTCTTCCCCCATAATCTATCCTCTTTTCTCAACTCCTTTAGGTTCTTTGTTAAAATATCACCCTTATAGTCAGATATTTCCTTTTCATCCTGTTATAAATGGCAACCACACCTCCCAGCTATTCTTAATTTTCTTCCCTGCTTCATTTTTTCCATAGAATGTAGCAGTATCCGATGCACTATAAATTGTGTTCATTTACTTACATATTGTTGTCTGTATTCCCCATGAAGAAAGAACTTTTGTTGTTTTAAAAACAGGATTTGAAGGTATTACAAGAAAGTAAGGATTTAACCTTGAAGAATATTGCCAAGAGATTCTTCAAGATGCTATTATCTTATCTGGCAAGAAAAAGCTCATTGATGACCTTTGCTGAGATGTTCTATGGATTGATGGAGATGGAATCCCAAATGGAACCCATTGATGAAAAAACAGAGTAAAGAAGAGGATAATCTGAATTTACCCACACTCTGTGTAGTTTTAAAAGACAACAGAGAATGAAGTGGTAACTGTAGAGGTATCAGATAATATGTATGTTTCCTTTGAAGAAGATACAGAAGAAGAGAGCAATTATGCAGAAGAGCATAATGGCAGAAGCAAAATCCTTAATTAGGCAAATACAGATGGGATCCCAAGGACAACCTTTGATAACTGGAGAGAGAGCATCTATTCAGTTATAGTTAAGCCTTTTCATGTGAAAGTTACTATAATTGTGTGTGTGTGTGTGTGTGTGTGTGTGTGTGTAATGTGCATTTTGGGGCATTCATCTTACCAAATACTTTGAAGTACAGAGATTATTTATAGTAACTTAATGTAGATAAATTTTGTGGTCAGACATTTCAACTATTGTCAATATCATTCATTCTAAGTATATTACCTGACAGGTTAATTAACTTCTCTAAGCCTTAGTTTTCTCATTATAGCATGGAGATGATAGTATTTACCTCATGGAATTATAGTGAAATGGATACATGTATCAAATTTATAGCAGTGCTCTCTGTATAGAAGATTCTCAATAAATGGTAGTTGTAATTATTATTATATGTTTTATTATTTTTATTGTTTTCTAAATTTACTCTTCTAAAAAATGGAGATAATATATATTTAATAATATGAGTTTTTAAGTGAGGATTAAATCATTGCTTTATAAATGGTGGTGTAAATACAAAAGTAATATCAACACCAAATCCCAGGAAGGTTTATTTTATTAAAATAAAAACAATAAAAAACTGTCATGTGCAAGGAACTACTTTGAGTCTCACTCTCCTAGTCTAAGAAAAAAAATGGTTTTCAACCCATATTAGAAGGTTCAAAAGTTATCTATACTAATAAAAGCTTATGAGGCCCTAGCACGCTATGTTGCCACAAGATGGCTGCCACAAGATGGCCACCACAAGATAGCTGCCAAAGATGGCCATGTGCACAGCAGAGGTAGGGCTCGGCAGCTGCACTGCAAGGTGAGGCCTGGGGGTCCCATAGCTCCATGTGACATCAAGGAGGCCAGTCCTGGCCTCACGGAGAGGAGGAAGGTCCCAGAGGAGGAGGCGGGTCATGGAAGGGAAGGGCAGTTGTGGGCAATCATGCTGGTAGGGGAGGACAGTTGTAGGCGATTGGGCCAGCAGGGGAGGGCAGATGGAGGTGATTGGGCCAGCAGGGAAGCAGGTAGATAGGGAAGCAGTTAAGCGGTGATCAGGCGGGCAGGCAGGTGAGCAATTAGGAGCCAGCAGTCCCGGATTGAGAGAGGGGTGTCCAACTGCCAGTTTAGGCCCAATCCTGGGATCGGGCCTAAACTGGCAGTTACACATGTCCCGAGGGGTCCCAGATTGGAGAAGGTGCAGGCAGGCCTGAGCGCCATTCCCCTCTCCTCAGTGCAACTATGAAAAACACCTACAAAACGCAGAGTTTAATTATAGGGACTGAAATATTTGAAAGTAAATGTCATTAAGGTCATCAGAAGTAACATTTCAGTGTTTTCCTAACATTATATTATTAAGATGCATCTTTAACTCTTAATAATTAGACAATTACTTAATCCTCACTATTTAAACAGTTTTATTCTTATTTGTATCTTCAGAGAAAGTATGTTCTAAACATACTTCAAAAAGAAAAGTAACAATAAACTATCAATATGGAAAGTTCTTTAATGTTTATAATTTGAAATATATCATTCTATGCACTATTACACCTGCAATCCTTACAGAAACCTTTGCTTAAAAATGGGTAAAATTCTGAAGAACTTGGTATATATCTTTGTGTTTCTGCTCTCTCATTTTCTTATTTCTTTCTCAAATAGGTGCCTCCGAGGTTTTAACTTTCTATATCAGTTAACAGTTCCATTTACTAAAGTTTAGTTTAAATATCCTGATTTGGAGTCCTTGGAAAGAAAAACACTAATATAAATCCTTGTTGTTATGGAGTTTAAAATTTTATTGGGAGGACATCAAATCTTACATATAAAATTGGACATACAAAATATTAGTGGCAATGCAAATTGCAAATTATTATATTGTGTACCAAAACAAAATATATCCATGCGGTGATAAGAGTGGCATAAGAAAAATTCTGTACATATTCAACATCTCTATGCTTACAATACTCAAATCCATATCTATAGCCTGCAGATGACCAATTTATCCAGTTTACCCGGACTTCTCTGATTTTAGCATTGAAAATCAGCAAGAAAACCATAGTTATGTAAACAGCAAGGTTGGTCACCCTCATAGCTGTTGTATCTTCTGAGATTCAACTGGTTATCCCCACTTCACAGCCCACAGATGTCTCACTCTCAAGAAGACCCAAAACAAATTTATCTTTACTTTATATAAAACTGCTCTTCTACCTATGTTACCATCTCAGTAAATTCTACCACCATCTATCCTGATGATCATGCCAGACACCAAGTATCGGGTCTAGTAATAATTAATGTCGTTTTTAACATTCGTTTTAAATCTTGCTTGGAATTGACTTGTATTGACATAACCTTCAAACACGTGGTATCTACAGAACGTGTGAAGTGCAATTAACAAGTTTTGCTTGAAAAAGTTTGTGTTTGGTTTGGTTTTTGTTGCAAAACTAGGGCTAAGAAGATGGCGGATGAAGAGCATATTCGGCACTGCATGCTTTACGAGTTCCAATTAGGAAGAAAAGCAAGTGAGGCTGCAAAAAACATCTGTAGTGCTCTTGGTCAAGATGCAGTTAGCGCCAGAAAATGCCAGCGTTAGTTTGAGAAATTTCGCGAGGGAAATTTTTCGTTAGATGACAAGAGTGGTCGAGGCCGTGTGTCCAATTTTGATCAAGAAGCTCTTCAAGCTCTTTTGGTGCAAAATCCTCAAATTACCCAACAACTTTAAATTGTTCACAAAAAACAATTTCCAATCAATTGCATGCACTTGGCAAAGTCCAAAAGTTTGGAAAATGGGTTCCTCATGAGTTGACAGACAACAACCGTAATCAAAGAGTCACAATTTGCAGTTCGCTCCTCTCTCGTCAAAACCGTTTGCCGTTTTTAGAGCAAATTTTTAACGGAGATGAACAATGTGTGCTGTATGTTAATTTGAAAAGGCGGCCTCAATGGTTGGACAAAAATGAGGCTCCGCAGCCCACGCCAAAACTTGACTTGCATGCGAAAAAAGTGATGTTGTGTGTTTGGTGGAATTTTAAAGGAATTCTTCATTATGAACTTTTACCATCTAACCAAACCATTACAAGTGCAGTGTATACTGCCCAATTGGAAAGGTTAGCCCAAGCTTTAAGAGAAAAAGAACCCGCGCTGATTAATCTGAAGGGCGTAATTCTTCACCACGATAACGCACGACCGCATACTGCAAGAATCACTGCTGAAAAACTGCGCCAGTTGGAATGGGAAGTTCTCCCTCAACCTGCATATTCTCCTGATATTGCCCCTTCCGATTACCATTTGTTTCGTTCTTTGCAAAACTTTCTTCTTGGAAAAAAATTTAATAATGAAGAATGCCTCAAAAATGCATTGACTGAATTTTTTGCATCAAAATCACAAGAATTTTACAACAGAGGGATTAAAATGCTTCCTGAGCATTGGGCACAAGTAGTAGAAAACAATGGCAACTATATTGTTGATTAAATTTTGTTGTATTGTTTAAATAAATTCGATTTTAAAAAAAGTATTAGAAAACGACATTAATTATTACTAGACCTAATATTTATTCTTAACATATTTCTTCCTTCTCTTCCCAAATTGCACCCTGGTCTCTACATTGACATCAAAGTTCTCAACTGGATTTCCAATCTCATTCTTGATCCATTTAATCTGTTTCTATGTGGAACTCAGAGCAGTCATTTTCTAAATCACTAGTTTCATCATTTCACTTTAATGATAAGCACTCTGAGTTTCCCCTTTGCTAATCAAATGAAATCCACACTCTTTAACATGTGGGCATATTATACTTCTTTGCTTGTTTGCTCACAAAGTTGTTAGGAACTGGAACATTTTAAAGCAGTCAAAAATCAAACAACCACAGTGCATTTCAAAGTACTTACAATGAGCCTAAATGATTCTAAGGTTAATTCCTTCAGAGGAGCTTCTCTCTAAAATGAATATATATAGAAACTAGAGGCCTGATAAACAAAATTTGTGCAAGAGTAGGTCCTCACAACTGCAGTGGTTGCTTTGATCCCACAGCCACAGCTCCAGCTTTGTCTGGAAGGTCCAGAAGGATGTCCGGAAAGACATCTGGTCTAATTAACATATTACTCTTTTATTATTATAGATGGCAATGTATAATACAATAAGAATTTAGCCCGAACCAGTTTGACTCAGTGGATAGAGTGTTGGCCTGCGGACTGAAGGGTCCCAAGTTGGATTCCAGTCAAGGGCGTGTACCTTGGTTGTGAGCACATCCCCAGTAGGAGGTGAGCAGGAGGCAGCTGATAGATATTTCTCTCTCATCAGTGATTCTAGCTCTACAACCCTTTCCATTCCTCTCTGTAAAAAATCAGTAAAATATAATTTTCAAAAAAGAACATAGACAACATTTTTAAAATTTTTATTTTATTCTTTAAAGTATTACAAATAATAATACATATCTCTCTTTTTTTCCCCTCCCATTGACCTTCCCCCAGCCTCCCCTAACCCCTGGCACATGCCTTCATCCCAACCTCCAACCCCCAGTGTCTTGTGTCCATTGGTTGTGCTTATATGCATGCATGCAAGTCCTTTGGTTGATCTCTTTCCCATCTTCCCCAACACTCCCCAGCCTTCCAGCTGTAATTTGACAGTCTGCTCAATGCTTCACTTCCTCTGTCATTATCTTTTATTCATCAGGTTATAATGTTCTTTATTTTCCATAAATGAGTGAAATCATGTGATATTTTTCTTTCATTATCTGGCTTATTTCACTTAGCATAATGTCCTTCAGTTCCATACATGTTGTTGCAAATGGTAAGAATTCCTTCTTTTTTATGACAGCATAGTATTCCATTGTGTAGATGTATCACACTTTTCTAATTCACTCATCTGCTGATGGAAATTTAGGCTGTTTCCAAATCTTAGCTATGCTTAATTGTGCAGCTATGAGCATAGGGTGCATATATCCTTTTTAATTGGTTTTTCTAGTTTTTCTAGTTTTTCTAGTTTTTCTAGTTTTTTTATGTTGTATGAGTTCCCTGTAAATGTTCAAGATCAAACCTTTATCAGTGATAACATTGGAAAATATGTTCTCCCATACAGTGGGACTTTCTTGTTGTTTTGTTAATGGTTTCTTTTGCTGTGGAAAAGCTTTTTCTTTTGATATACTCCCATTTGTTTTTTTCTCTTTAGTTTGCATTGCCCTAGGAGCATTATCAGTGCAGAAATTGCTTCGGCATGTGTCTGAGATTTTGCTGCCTGTGGATTCCTGTAGTATTTTTATGGTTTCCTGTCTTATGTTTAAGTCCTTTATCAATTTTGAGTTTATTTTTGTGTATAGTTTATGTTGGTGATCTAGTTTCATTTTTTTTTTTTTGCATGTATCTGTCACATTTTCCCAAAAACATGTATTGAAAAGATTGTCTTGACTCCATTGTATGTTCATGCCTCCTTTATCAAATATTAATTGAGCATAGTGGTTTGGGTTGATTTCTGGGTTCTCTATTCTATTCCATTGGTCTATATGTCCGTTCTTATGCAGGAGCAGGCTGTTTGGAAAAAGTGGCTTTGTAATACAGCTTGAAAACTTGTATTGAGTTCCCACCTACTTTGTTCTTCTTTCTCAGAATTGCTGCAGCTATGTGAAATCTTTTTTATTCCAGATGAATTTTTGGAGAGTTCTTTGTAGGTTTATGAAATATGCCATTGGCATTGTAATGGGGAGTGCATTGAATCTATAGATTGCTTTGGATAGTATGGACATTTTAATGATGTTGATTCTACCAATCCATGAACATGGTGTATTCTTCCATCTGTTTATGTCTTCCTTTATCTCTTTCTTCAGTGTCCTGTAAGTTTCCATATATAGGTCTTTTACTTCCTTAGTTAATTTTTTTCCTAGGTATTTTTTTTTTTTTGAGAGAGAGATGGTAAATGGGATTGCTTTTTAAATTTGTCTATCTATAAGTTCACCATTGGTGTATAAAAGTGCCATAGATTTCTTAGCATTGATTTTGTATCTTGCTACAGTGCCGAATTCATTTATTAAATCTCATAGTTTTTTGATGGAGTCTTTAGGGTTCTTTATGTACAATATCATGTCATCTGGGAAGAAGGACATTTTTACTTCTTCTGTTCCAATTTGGATGCCTTTTATTTCTTCTTCTTGTCTAATCCCAATGGCTAATTACTTCCAGTACTATCTCAAACAGGAGTGATGAGAGTGGTTATCCCTGTCTTGTTCATGTTTTTAAGGGAAATGAGTTTAGTTTTTGCCTTATTGAGTATGATGTTGGCTGTGGGTTTGTCATATATGGTTTTTATTATGTTGGGGTATGATCCTTCTATTCCCACCTTGCTGAGAGTTTTTATCAAGAAAGGGTTTTGGATTTTGTCAAATGCTTTTTCTGCATCAATTGATATGACTATGTGATTTTATATGTTTTACTGACTTTTTTACAGAGAAGAAGGGAGAGAGACATAGTTAGAATTATAGATGAGAGAGAAACATTGATCAGCTATCTCCTGCACACCCCCTGTTGGGGATGTGCCTGCATCTCAGGTACTGCCCTTGACCGGAATCGAACCTGGGACCTTTCAGTCCACAGACTGACACTCTATCCTCTGAGCCAAAACGGTTTTGGCAACTATGTGATTTTTTATCTCTCAATTTCTTTATGTGATATATCACATTTACTGATTTGTGGATATTGTACTATCCTTGCATCCCTGGGGTAAATTCTACTTTGTCATGGTGTATTATCTTTCTGATGTACTGCTGGATCTGATTTGCTAGAATTTTGTTGAGGATTTTAGCATCTATGTTCATAAGAATATTGGCCTGTAATTCTCTTTCATTGTGTTGTTTTTAACTGGTTTTGATATTAGAATGAGCTTGGAAGTGTTCCTTCCACTTGAATTTTTTTGAATACTTTGAGGAGGATAGGTTTTAGTTCTTCCTTTAATGTTTGGTAAAACTCCTCTGTGAAGCCGTCTGGCCCAGGATTTCGTTTGCTGGAAGCTTTTTGATGACTGCTTCAATTTCTCCCATAGATATTGGCCTATTGAGATTTTTAGATTCTTACTGATAGAGTTTTGGAAGGCTGTATTTTTCTAGGAATATGTCCATTTCCTCCAGGTTGTCAAGTTTGTATGAAAAGAGTTGCTCATAGTATTTTTTAACAATCTTTGGTATTTCTTTGGGGTCTGTTGTTACTTCACCTCTTTTATTACTGATTTTTTTGGGGGGTGGGGGTGGGGGCCCTCTCCCTTTGCTTCTTGGTGAGCCTGGCTAGAGGTTCATCAATCTTGTTTATCCTTTCAAAGAACCAGCTCTTGGTTTTGTTGATCTTTTGTAGTGTTTCTTTGGTCTATATTCCATTTATCTCTGCTCTGATCTTTATTATTTTTCTTCTTTCTGCTTATACTGGCTTTTCTTATTGCTCTCTTTCTAACTCTTTAAATTGTAGGGTTAGGTAATTTATTACCATTTTTTCTTTTTTCTTTTTTCCAGTAGGCTTGTAGAGCTATGAATTTCCCACTCAGTACTGCTTTTGCTGTGTCACTTAGATTTTGAATTGTTGTGTTTTCATTGTCCTTTGTAGCCATGATGTTTGTATTTCCTTTTTCATCTCTCTGGTAACCCAATCATTGTTTAATAGTATGCTATTTAGTCTACAGGTGTTTGACTTTTTTAAATTGTTTTTATTGTAGTTAATTTCCAGTTTTATGCCACTATGAACTGAGAAGATGCTTGATAGAATGTCTATCTTCTTGAACTTGAAGAGAATTTGCCTGTTATCCAATATGTGATCTATCTTTGAAAATGACCCAGGTGCACTTGAGAATAATGTATATTTTGTGGTTTGGGGTGAAATGCTCTGAAGATGTCAATTAATTCCATCTGGTCTAGTGAGTCATTTAGGATTGATATTTCTTTGCTGATTTTTTTGTTTAGAAGATTTGTCCAATGGGGTGAAATATTATTAAAGTGGGGTATTAAAGTCCCCTAATATGATTATATTGCTGTTAATCTCTACCTTGTCTATCCTCAAGAAGTTTTTCATTTTTTATTTTATTTATTTATTTTTAATGTATTTGGGTACTCCTGTATATGTTTACCAGAATTATTTCTTCTTGTTGGATTGCTCCCCTAATATTATGAAGGGGACTTCCTTATATCTTTTTATATCCTTCAATTTGAGATCTAATTTGTCAGATATAAGTATTGATACCCTAGCTTTTTTTTTTCATTTCCATTTGCCTGAAAAACCATTTTCCATCCTTTCACCATCAGTCTGTGTACTTCTTTTTTTCTGAGGTGGGTTTCCTGTAGACAGCAGATATTTGGGTCATGTTTTCTTATCCACTCAGTTACCCTATGTCTTTTGATGGGGCATTTAATAAATTTACATTTAAAGTTATTATTATTAATAGGTACTTGTTTGTTGCCATTTTTATTCTTTATGCCCGTGTTTCTTCTATCCTTCCCATTTCTCCTTTTTACAGCAGAGCCTTTAGCATTTCTTATATTGCTGGTTTTGTGGTAATAAACCCCCTTAGTCCTCTTTTGTGTGTGAAGCTCCTGATTTCACCCTCAATTTTGATTGATAGCCTTGCTAGGTACAGTATTCTTGAATTCAGTCCCTTCCTTTGCATGACTTTGTATATTTCATTCCATTCCCTTATGGCCTGATGTGTTTCTGCTGAGAAATCAATCACTAGTCTGATGGGGGTTCCTTTGTAGGAACTTTGTGTCTCTCTCTGGCTGCTTTTAACATTTTTACTTTGTCATTGGATTTTGCCAATTTAATTATAATGTGCCTTTGCATACGTCTTTTGGAATTCATTGTGTTTGGACTCTGTGAGCTTCTTGGATTTGTGTGAGTTTTTTCCTCCCTATATCAAGAAGTTTTCTGTCATTATTTCTTCAAACAGGTTTTCTATTTCTTGCAGAGTTTCCTCTTCTTCTGACACCCCTATTATGGGAATGTTGTTTCTTTTTTGTGTTGTCCCAAAATTTCCTTAGGCTCTCCTCCTGTTTTTTAAGTTATTTTTTCTAGATGCTGCTCTGCTTGGGTATTTTTTCCTACCTTGTCTTCTAGTTCACTGATTCAGTCCTTTACTTTTTCTAGTCTATCATTAATGCTTTCTATTGAGTTCTTTATAGCAGCAATGTTATTTATCATTTCTTCTTGATTCTTCTTCATTTCCTCTTGGTTCTTACACATATTGTTGAATTTTTCTTCCATTCTTTTCAGCCACCTAATGATTGCTTCTCTGAATTCTTTCTCTGACAGGTTGCTTGCCTCCATTTCATTTATTTCCTTTACTGGTGATGCCTCCTTTTCTTTCATATGTGGGCTGTTTTTTTGTTTGTTTGTTTGTTTTGTTTTGTTTTGTTTTGTTTTTGTCTCCCTATGATCTCTCTCCTATGGGTGTCTGGTTATGTAGTTCTCTCTCTCTCTCCTTAAACTAGGCAAAATCTAACCTTTCTATTAGAAGGTGCAGAGATCCTCTGAGTCTGCATATTCATGCTGATTGGGTTCTGATGTTCCTGGGTTCACAGCTATTCCCTGGGTGTTGTTGTTGTTGTAGATTTCTGGGATTTTTAGACTTTCAATAACAGCCATATTCTCCCTCAAGATGGTGTGGTCTCCTTGTCAGAGCTGGTTCCTCTGGAAGGGATTTCAGCAACAGTGGAAGCTGCCTTGTCAGGGGAAACCCACCTGGCAATCCCGAACAGTCCCTTGAGGATAACTGTTTCTCAACTCACTAATAAACATGTCCTGTGTAACCACACAGTCTCCTTTTGTTCTCTCACTCACACACGATCTTGCAGTCTGCCTTTCTGTCAGCAGCCATCTTCCAGGCCTCTGGACAACACTTTTTTTCTTCTTTTTTTTCTTTTTTTTTTTTTTTATTAATTATCTGTGTACATATTTTAACATTGCCCCCCCCCCCCATACATAACCTCCCTCCCCAGAGTTATGTGTCTATTGGTTGTACTTATATGCATGTATACAAGTACTTCGGTTGATCTCTTATCTCCCCCAGATCTCCCTACTCTTCCCGCTGTAATTTTACAGTCTGCTTGTTGCATTACCATCTTTATATCTGACTTTTGGTTTGTCAGTTTATACTGTTATTTAATATCCATAAATGAGTGAGGCCATGTGGTATTTCTCTTTCATTGACTGGCTTATTTCACTCAGCATGATGTTCTCTAGTCCTATCCAGGTTGTTGCAAATGATGAGAATTCCTTCTTTTTTATGGCAGTATAGTATTCCATTGTGTAGATTTACCATAGTTTTTGGATCCAATCATCTGCTGACGGGCACCTACGCTGTTTCCAGATTCTAGCTATTGTAGATTGTGTTGCTATGAACATAGGGGTGCATATATCCTTTCTGATTGGTGTTTCTAGTTTCTTGGGATATATTCCTAGGAGTGGGATTACTGGGTCAAATGGGAGTTCCATTTTCAGTTTTTTGAGGAAACTCCACACTGTTCTCCACAGTGGTTGCACCAGTCTGCATTCCCTACCAGCAGTGCACGAGGGTTCCTTTTTCTCTACAACCTCGCCAACACTTGTTGTTTGTTGATTTGTTGATGTTGGCCATTCTGACAGGTATGAGATGGTACCGCATTGTTGTTTTGATTCGCATCTCTTGGATAATTAGTGACTTTGAGCATGTTTTCATGTGCCTTTTGGCCTTCATTCTGTCTTCTTTTGAAAATATTCTATTTAGGAATCCAAGATGGCTGCTCGGGTAGGCAACTAGCCGCAGCCGCACACAACAATTTCAATAAAATACAACTAAAATATAAAATGGACATTACCCAGAACTACAGGAAAGTCGACTGACTGGAAATCCTACAACAAGAAGCAAGGAGAAAACCAGAAGGAAGCGCGGAGGAGCTGTAAAAGCCTAAGGTATGGAGACACGCGGCGTGCGGAGAGGACGGAGCCGGAGAGGAGGGAGGCCGAGTGCCTGGCTGGCGTTCCCAAGCGGGAAGCAGAGAAAAGCTCCGATTTTGCTGGACCCAGCTCCAACTGCTCTGAACCCCAATTCTAGGCCAGACCCTGGGGACCCAAGCTCACCCATAGGAGCTGGGCTGTAAGGAGGAACTACAGGGAAAGGCAAGAGGAGGTCCTGGAGGCGCGCACAGTGCACGCAGAGAAGGGCCGGCCGGCTGTGCCGTGGGATTGCCCTGACGGGAAGGAGACAGGGGCTCCAGACTGCTCTGAACGCCACCTCCAACTCCACTTCCAACTGAACTGAACCCCAATACCAGACTCATTGGGAGAGAGCATAGACAGTTTGGCAGCAGGCGAAAATCGAGGGCACCTTTCTCTCAGAGGCGCTTGCAACAAGTACTGAAGGACCCTGAGTCTCAGGAGTCGCATAGGGCGGGGCTGACAGAAGCCAAGGCTGTAGGCTCCACCCTGAAACCCCGCCCCATCAGGAAAGCTGCCTGCGAAAATGCCTAAACCAAATAGATCACAAAGGAAAGAAATGGAGGACAAAAAGCGACTGGATATAGAGTTCAAAACCACACTTATAAGGTTTTTCAAGAGTCTCCCAAAAAAGGCCGTTAAAATAAATGAGACATATGAGGATATGAAAAGGGATCAACAAGAAATGATAAGGGATCAACAAGAAATAAAGAATACATTGTCTGAAATAAAAAATATTTTACAGAGTCCTAAAAAGAGAATAGAAGATCGGAAGAATCAAGTCAAAGATTTGGAACATAAAGAGCCAGAAGACACTCCTCTGCAGAAGCTAGAAGGCAAGAGAATCCAGAAAATTGAAGATGATGTAAGAAACCTCTGGGACAACTTCAAACGATCCAACATCAGAATTATGGGATCCCAGAAGATGAAAGAGAGCAAGATATCGAAAACATACTGAAAGAAATAGTGACAGAAAACTTCCCCCACCTGGAGAAAGAATTGGACTTACAAGTCCAGGAAGCACACAGAACTCCAAATAAAAGGAATCCAAAGAGGACCGCACCAAGACAAATCATAATTAAGATTCCAAGAGCAAAAGACAAAGAGAGAATATTAAAAGCAGCAAGAGCTAAGCAGGTAGTTACCTATAAAGGAACACCTATACGATTGTCAGCTGATTTCTCAACAGAAACCATGCATGCCAGATGGGAATGGCAAGAAATATTTAAGGTGATGAATAGTAAGAACCTACAGCCAAAGATAATCTATCCAGCAAAGCTATCACTCAGATAAAAAGGTCAGATAAAGAGCTTCACTAATAAAAAAAAAGCTAAAGGAGTTCATCAACACCAAAGCAGAATTATATGAATTGCTGAAGGGGGTTCTTTCAGAAGAGAAAGTAAATAAAGATAAAAATTATGAACAACAAATACGTAACTATCAACAAGTGAATCTAAAAACCAAGGAAACTAAAAAAAAAAAAATCTGAGGAACAATATTAACTGTTGAATATAATAGAATTAGAGGTATGGAAGGGGAGTGAACTGATGATTCTTGGGGAAAAGGGGAGAGAGAGATGTGGGAAGAGACTGAACATAAATTGTGCACCTATGGATGAGGACAATGGGGGGTGGGGAAAGGACAGAGGGTGGGGTGAGAAGGGGGTGGAAAGGAACATTTGTAATAATATGAACAATAAAAATTTATTAAAAAAATAAATAAATAAATAAAATAAAAAAATGTTTATATATATATATATATATATATATATATATATATATATATATATTATACATAATATCATTTCACTTAACTACTAATATGATCAATTACAAGTTAGATGTCATTTTCTTAGAAAATGCTGACCTGGAAAAGTTTAAAGTAATAACAGAATATGTCATCACCCATGAAATTATTTCTTGCAAACTCTTGTCCTGTTTTTGCTATCTTCTTTGCCTATGGAACCAACAACAACAACAAAAAATCCTTTCATGAAACATATTTTCCCCATGCAGACATAGGAAATCTGATCTTCAGAGTACATTTAAAAAAATAAATAAATAAATTAATTTAAAAAAAAGAAAAAAAAAGAAAATATTCTATTTAGGTACATTGCCCGTTTTTTAAATTGGATCATTCATCTTCCTTTTATTTAATTGTATAAGCTGTTTGTAGATGTTGGAGATTAAACCTTTATCAGTGGTAACATTTGCAAATATGTTCTCCCACACAGTGGGCTTTCTTGTTGTTTTGTTGATGGTTTCTTTTGCTGTAAAAAAGCTTTTTATTTTGATGTAGTCCCATTTGTTTATTTTCTCTTTAGCTTCCATTGCCTTAGGGGAAGTATCAGTGAAGAAGTTCTTTTGGCAAATGTCTGAGATTTTGTTGCCTGTGGATGCTTTTAGTATTTTCATGGTTTCCCGTCTTATGTTTAAGTCCTGTATCCATTTTGAGTTTATTTTTGTGTATGGTGTAAGTTGGTGATCTAGTTTCATTCTTTTCATGTATCTGTCCAATTTTCCCAACACCATTTATTGAAGAGACTGTCTTGATTCCATTGTATATTCGTGCCTCCTTTGTCAAATATTAATTGAACATAGTGATTTGGGTTGATATCTGGGTTCCTGATTCTATTCCATTGATCTATATGTCTGTTCTTATGCCAGTACCAGGCTGTTTTGAGAACAGTGGCTTTGTAATACAGCTTGAAGTCTGGTATTGAGATCCCTCCTACTTTACTCTTCTTTCTCAGGATTGCTGTGGCTATTCGGGGTCTTTTATTGTTCCAAATGAACTTTTGGAGAGTTCTTTCTAGGTCAGTGAAATATACCGTTGGTATTTTAATGGGGAGTGCATTGAACTTATAGATTGCTTTAGGAAGTATGGACATTTTGATGATGTTGATTCTACCAATCCATGAACATGGTATGTTCTTCCATCTATTAACATCTTCCTCTATCTCTTTTTTCAGTGTCGTGTAGTTTTCCGCATATAGGTCCTTTACTTCCTTAGTTAAGTTTATTCCTAGGTATCTTAATTTTTTTGGTGCGATGGTAAATGGAATTGCTTTTTTAGTCTTTGTTTGTATAAGGTCGCTGTTGGTGTATAGAAATGCCATAGATTTCTTGGCATTAGTTTTGTATCCTGCTACATTCCCAAATTCATTTATTAAGTCAATTAGTTTTTTAATGGAGTCTTTTGGGTTTTTTATATACAATATCATGTCATCTGCAAATAAGGATAACTTTACTTCTTCTTTTCCAATTTGGATGCCTTTTATTTCCTCTTCTTGTCTAATTGCAATGGCTAGTACTTCCAGTACTATGTCAAAGAGGAGTGGTGATAGTGGACATCCCTGTCTTGTTCCTGTTCTTAGAGGGAAAGGTTTTAGTTTTTGCCCATTGAGTATGATGTTGGCTGTGGGTTTATCATATATAGCTTTTATTATGTTGAGGTATGATCCTTGTACTTCCAGCTTGTTGAGAGTTTTTATCAGGAAAAGGTGTTGGGTTTTATCAAATGCTTTTTCTGCATCAATTGATATGACTATATGATTTTTATCTCTCAATTTGTTCATGTGATGTATCACGTTTATTGATTTGCGGATATTGTACCATCCTTGCATTCCTGGAATAAATCCTACTTGGTCATGGTGTATGATCTTTGTGATGCTCTGCTGGAGCCGATTTGCTAGAATTTTGTTGAGGATTTTGGCAGCTATGTTCATGAGGGATATTGGCCTGTAATTCTCTTTCATTGAGTTGTCTTTATCTGGTTTTGGTATTGGGGTGATGCTGACTTCATGGAAGGAGTTTGGAAGTGTTCCTTCCTCTTGAATTTTTTGGAATAGTCTGAGGAGGATATGTTTTAGTTCTTCCTTGAATGTTTGGTAATACTCTCCTGTGAAGCCATCTGGCCCTGGGCTTTTCTTTGCTGGAAGCTTTTTGATGACTGTTTCAATTTCTTCCCAAGTTACTGCTCTATTGAGATATTTCGATTCTTCCTGATTGAGTTTTGGAAGGTTATATTTTTCTAGGACTATGTACATTTCCTCCAGGTTGTTCAGTTTGTTAGAATAGAGTTGTTCGTAGTATTTTGTAACAATCCTTTGTATTTCGGCGGGGTCTGTTTTTATTTCATCGCTTTCGTTTCTGATTTTGTTTATTTGGGTCCTCTATCTTTGTTTCTTGGTTAGCCTGGCTAGAAGTTCATCTATCTTGTTTATTTTTTCAAAGAACAAGCTCTTGGTTTTTTTGATCTTATGTATTGTTTCTTTGGTCTCTATGTCGTTTATCTCCACTCTGATTTTTGTTATTTCCTTCCTTCTGCTTACACTGGGCTTTTCTTGTTGCTCTTTTTCTAACTCTTTGAGTTGTAGAGTTAGATAATTTGTTACCATTTTTTCTAGTTTTTTGCAATAGGCTTGTAGGGATATGAACTTCCCTCTCAAAACTGCTTTTGCTGTGTCCCATAGATTTTGGATAGTTGTGTTTTCATTGTCATTTGTTTCCAGGATGTTTTTAATTTCTTCCTTGATTTCTTTGGTAACCCAGATCTTTTTTAATAGCATGCTGTTTAGTCTCCATATGTTTGATTTCTTTGGATTTTTTTCATTATAGGTAATTTCCAGTTTTATGCCACTATGATCTGAGAAGATGCTTGATATGATTTCTATCTTCTTGAATTTGAAGAGACTTTGCCTATGTCCCAAAATGTGGTCTATCTTTGAGAATGTCCCATGTGCGCTTGAGAAAAATGTATATTCTGTGGATTTGGGGTGGAATGTTCTGAAGATGTCAATTAATTCCATCTGGTCTAGCGCGTCATTTAGGATTGATATTGCTTTGCTGATTTTTTGTTTAGATGATTTGTCGAAGGGTGACAGTGGGGTTTTGAAATCTCCTACTATGATTGTATTGCTATTAATCTCTCTCTTAATGTCCTCCAGCAGTTTTTTTTATATATTGGGGTGCTCCTGTATTGGGTGCATATATATTTACCAGGGTTATTTCTTCTAGTTGGATTGCTCCCTTTAGTATTATGAAGTGGCCTTCATTATCTCTTGTTATGTCCTTCACTCTGAGATCTAATTTGTCAGATATAAGTATTGCTACCCCAGCTTTTTTTTCATTTCCATTTGCCTGGAAAACCTTTTTCCATCCCTTCACCCTCAGTCTGTGTGTATCTTTTTTTCTGAGGTGGGTTTCTTGTAGACAACAGATGTATGGGTCTTGTTTTCTTATCCAATCCATTACCCTATGTCTTTTGATTGGAGAATTTAGTCCATTTACATTTAAAGTTATTATTGATAGATACTTATTTGACACAATTTTTATTCTATATCTCTGTGTTCCTTCTTTGCTTTCTATTTCTTTAATTTTACAGTAGACCCTTTAGCATTTCTTGCATTTCTTGTTTGGTCGAGATAAATTCCCTTAGTCTGTTTTTGTCTGTGAAGCTCCTGATTTCACCTTCACTTTTGATTGATAGCCTTGCTGGGTACAGTATTCTTGGATTCAGACCCTTCCTTTGCATGACTTTGTATATTTCATCCCATTCCCTTCTGGCCCGATAAGTTTCTGTGGAGAAATCAGTTGCTAGTCTGATGGGGGTTCCTTTATATGTAACTTTCTGTCTCTCTCTGGCTGCTTTTAAAATTCTTTTTTTGTCGTTGGTGTTTGCCAGCTTAATAATAATGTGCCTAGGGGTCGGTTTTTTGGGGTTCATTTTTCTTGGGACTCTGCGAGCATATTGGATTTGTGTGGGTTTTTTCTTCTTTATCTCAGGAAAGTTTTCCGTCATTATTTCTTGAAATACGTTTTCCATGTATTCCTCAATTCCCTTTCCTTCTGGATCACCTATTATTCTAATATTGTTTTGTTTTGTATTGTCCAAAAGTTCCCTTAGACTCTCCTCCTGTTTTTTATTTTTTGTTTTCCAGAAGGTGTTCTAATTGGGTATTTTTTTCCATCTTGTCTTCTAGCTCGCTGATGTGGTCCTCTGCTTCTTCTAATCTACTCTTGATGCTTTCTATTGAGTTCTTTAGAGTAGCGATGTCATTTTTCATTTCTTCTTGGTTCTTCTTCATTTCCTCTTGGTTCTTACTCAGATTGTCAAATTTGTCTTCCATTCTTTTTAGCCCTCTTATTATCATTACTCTGAATTATTGCTCTGGTAGGTTGCTTGCCTCTATCTTGTTTACTTCCGTTTCGGGTGAAGCCTGCTTTTCTTTCATATGTGGGCTGTTTTTTTTGTCTCCCAATGATCTCTCTTTGTAGGATGTCTGGTTATGTATTTCTCTCTCTCCTTCTTTGATTTAAAGGCACAAAATACAACACAACCAGGTACAACACACAAGGCACTGAATAGAAATGTGTTTGCGATATTAATAACCACTAATAAAGGTGACTAGAACCCAGCTAACAAAAACATAAAATCAAACAAAAAGAATAGGCAAATCAATGTTATAGAAAAAGCATACAACTTCAGTATAGTTAACATTCAACATACAACTTCTAAGAGTTAGAGAGAAAGACTGTTTTTTTTGTTTGTTTGTTTTGTTTTGTTTTTAGGACAACTGGGAGTGAGGTGTGAATGGGCTTGGAGCAGGGAGTTGGAAATTAGATAAATACAGGTTGGGTAAAATTTTAGGAGGGGGTAGGCAGAAGGAATGGGGAAAATCTAGAGCAGGAAAGGGTTAAGATAAACGGGGTACCAAAGAAAAAGGTCGGAAAGAGAGTGAAGGTATAAAGGTGAGGTTGAGATAGAATAAAGCCTTGGAGAAGGAAAGATAGATAAAGACTGTAGAACAGTAATCTTGAAATAAAATATATATATATAATAAAATAAAATAAAAATAATAAAAATAAACAATAGAAAATAAGATGCAAAAGGTAAATTAGTAGTAGTAATAATGTTGATTACGTATACAATGTAATAATTATAAAGATAAAAATCAAGTGAGGAAAAAGAGAAAAAAAATAGTTTCTTGAGTAAACATTGCAAATAATGAAAACAAAAATAAAAAACAAAAATTTAAAAATTTTTAAAAAAATAATAAAATTTAAAAAATTTAAATAAAATTTGCAGTAATGAAGGTCATTCACTTCCTCTATTGTTATGATCCAGTCCTGATTTTTAGGCAGTCTTTGCTTTGTTTTTATTACACTAGAGTCAATTTGTGAATTAGCCTCTGGGTGGCAGTGTTTCTAGATTGACTTCCCGGACTCTACAGCCTCTCCAGCTTTTTTTTTTTTTTTTTTTTTTTCGTCCTCTTTGCAGCAGGATCTATGGAGGGGGCGAGGGGGCTAGTCCAAGCAACTGCAATCTCCAGCAACTTTCCAATATCCCTCTGAGCCAGATCCAAATGTGTTGCTCTTTAGATATCTCCCCTGTTCGGAGCCCTGTCCACTTTCACGGGTGACACCCACCCAACAGCTGGGGCTTCTACTTGTAATCACCGCCCTTGTCCTCCAGCTTCCACCCGCTCTGTGCGCGCAGGCTTTGTCTTAGCCGCAAGAATTCTCCACCCTCTCCCAGCGAAATCTGACCTTTTTGCCAAGCAGTGGGGCACTCCTGTGAGCCCAAGTGTTCGCGCCACCTGGGAATCATGTTCTGGGGGTCACAGCTGCTTAGTGGTCACTGCGGCTGTGGATATTCAGGCCTCTGACAGGATCCAATTTTCCTATCAAGATTGCGAGGTTTCCCCGTCCAAGCCAGTAGGTAGCTCTGGGCAGGGACGTAGCCCGCGTGGGTGCTTCCCTGTGAGGGGTACCTCTGTCAGCAGCCCCCCAGCAGTTTCTTCTGGTGTTCGCTGTCTCCAAGCTTGCTGATAAACACTCACAGCTCAAGACCATCAGCTGCTCTCTCTTTCTGCTTTGGGACAGGGCTCAGAATCCACCCATCTATTCTGCCATCTTACCTCCTCTCCCAGTATTCATTTCACCTCACTCAGCTGCCTCTTGAAATCACCAGCCCTTCCTTCTCTCTTTTCCTTGTTTGATTTTCTTCCACACCCAGATAGTATCCTCTGACATTTTGATCCTTAAGCAAACTTTGATAAAGAACTTCCACAGGGCCCTCCAGACTTAGGCAAGGCTCAAACAAGAGCATCCATCCATTCACCTGGTGATCAGTTCCTGTGAAGGAGTTCCTTTCAGAGGAAGGGACTTGAAGCTCAGCCAAATGTGTCAACATTTTTTTTTTTAAATATAGAAATAAAATTGGGATTATAACGTCTTATATCCTAATTTTTGTTTTCTATATTATTAGTGTTGTAGGGAATTTGGGAGAAACCGTCATTTACCCAAAAACTTCATTCTTTACTAATTGTGATGATTAAAATGAACTTCAACTATTTTCAAGAATGATATGGAAGTATTATTTATAAATATGGACTGTTCAGTGTACAAAATTTGAAGTCTATTTTATTAAAATAGAGTTACATGAATTTCTTTCTTCTTCTCTGTATATCATATATTTTTTGTAGTGTATTAGAAAATAGGTTATAGATTAATGTGTGGGACTGAAAGCTAAAATTCCCATTTTTTTCTTCCACTAGAGGCTTGGTGCATGAAATTCATACATTGGGGTGATGTCCCTCAGCCCAGCCTGCACCCTCTCCAATTTGGGACCCCACAGGGGAGGTCTGACTGCCGATTTTAACCTGACCCCACAGGTATTGGGCCTAACCTGGTAGTCAGACATCCCTCTCACAATCCAGGACTGCTGGCTCCCAACCACTTGCCTGCCTGATTGCTCCCTAACCACTCCCCTGCCAGCCTGGTCATCCCTAACTGTTCCCCTGCAGGCCTGGTCACCCCCAACTGTCCTTCCCTGCTGGCTTTTTCACCCCCAACTTTCCTCCCTTGCTGGCAATCTTGTGCTGGTGATCTTATGATGTCATGGGCACAGCCATCTTGTTACCACATGGGGTGGCCATCTTGTGGTCACATGGGTGGGCCATCTTGTGATCACATGAGGGCAGCTATCTTGTGTCCACATGGGAACAGCCTTCTTGTAGTCACATGGGTGGGCCATCTTGTGATCACATGAGGGCAGCTATCTTGTGTCCACATGGGAACAGCCTTCTTGTGACCACATGGGGGTGGCCATCTTGTGTGAGGACATCAGTGAATTTGCATATTACCTCTTTATTATATAGCATACTAATGGTCTGATAGGTGGCAATTTTATTCCTAGATAACATACCCACCATTTCAGAGCACCCTGAACTTGCCCCCTGCCCCCTATCCTAAATATACCTTAATAGCTCAAATTATATAGACCTTAGGGAGGCAGAATGAGCCATCCAACCATACTCCCATTTTTCTACTGTTTTCCATTTGTTTTCAAAGAGGAATAGGAAAAGAAGAAACAGAAAAACTGGCTTAGAGATACTCTGGATATTCCTAAAAGCCATTGGGTTAAAGCAGTTCACTGAGAATTAAAACTAAGGAAACTTGATCAAGGCTTTCAAACTCACACCAAATATATGTATAACATGGGCATACTTTTAATGAGATATGATATCAGGATTTGATTACTGCTCAATAAAAACCAAGTCAAAGTGAATCAAGCTAAAACTAAATGGAACATTTTACTAATACTTTCCGTTAAAATGTTAAAATGCTCATTGTATAAAAATTCACAAAGACAACTGTACTAGAACACATATCTTCATGGGCTTTATAAAGGATATTCAATTGTCTTCTAATAGTTTGAAACATTATGCCAGTTGACAGAAATCTTAAAAACCTGAGAAATTATATATTACCTTTTTAGGTCTCATGACAGGGTTTTGATACCAAACAATCACCAATTTATATTATGAGTGAGGGTAGACCTATGTTACAAATAAGTATATTGAGCAATTTTTATGTTAGCAAAAAATTATGATAAATTTCTTCTCAACTGAAAGATAATTTTTCCATTCACCTGTATGTTTTCAACTGAGTTTCTGAAGAGAAAACTCTAAAAAAAGCAACCTTGAAAAATTGATGGTATATCATTTATTTTTTTAATATAAATAATTTACCTCAAAATTTGGTAGCTTAAAATAATTATTTACTTTGCTACATAATTCTGTTTGTCATTGGTTTAGGCTACTCAGTTGGGCATTTATTTAGTTTGTCTGGGCAGCTCTCAAGCATCTAAGGTCAGTGGTAGGTCATCTGGCAGCTAGATCTGGCTGGTGGGCTGGGGTTACTCATCTGGGAAAGACACCTGCTTCTTGTGGTCTTTGATTATCCAATAGACAAACCTGGGCTTTTCCACATGGAATTTCAGAGTTCTAAAAAGCAGTAAGAGAGAGCAAGCCCCAGTGCTCCATAATGTTTCAAGTCTCTACTATGTTTCATTTGTTACATCCTATTAACAAACCAAATCATAGGGCTAAATGCAGATTAAAAAATGGAGAAATTGATCTCACATACTAATGGAAGGAGCTAGAAAATAGTGCCACGGTTTTTAAAGTCTATAAAACTTTTTGTTTAAAGTTTGATTTAAACAAAACTGGATAAAAGTCTGATACATGCAACATAATTCTGTATAAAATAAGAATTGAATAATACAATTTTATCCTCTGGAGGTCTACAGACCAGGCAAAAAAATGCGACTCTAGACACCTAATCATACTGCAGTGACACCACCTGAAAAATAATAGTGCTGTATATGAGCACTAGCTATGTTTTGAAGGAACCCAAAGTCTTATTTAGTCTAAGTATGGTAATAGAAAATTTTTCTTTTTTTTAAATTTTTATTTATTTATTTGTTTTATTTTTTAAATTTTCATTAATAAAATAACAAATGTGCTAGACCTAAATAGATGACATTTTAGGTAAAGAGATAAATAAAATATATTTTAGACTGAGAGTATTTAGCACATAAAACCACATAGTGTATGTGGTGATTAGTAAAATTAGTATTTAGCACATAAAACCAGAATGTGTATGTGGTGATTAGTAAAATTATAGTTCCCATACTTTTCAACCCTTCACCAGTAAATTTCATTTCTATCTGTATCAGTTAAAAATGGATTTGGTTATAAATAAGAGAAGACTTATAGTGGCTTAAATAAATAAAGACTACTTTTACCTCCAAATCTGGAGATGGTGGTTTTTAGATATTTTCCTGTCCTGCTATACCATTCTTTGGCATATTTCCAAGTTTGTTGTCTCATGGTTGAAGGTGACTGTCTATATTCAAGTCAGGAAGGAGATAGATAAAGCTTTGCCAGTGTAGGGGGTAGGGCGGGGAATATATTTTTGGCTGGATCTGAAAATTAAACTGACAAAGACTGATTAACTGGAGAAAAATAGACAAATTTACTTAATATGAGTTTTATGTGACACAGGAACCTTCATAAAAAATGAAGACATGAAGAAGCAGTTAAATCTGAGTGTTTTCATGTTAGCTTTGATGAAGAGGGCACAGTTGTATAGAAATATGATAGGTCAGAGTATGAAGTAAGTGTAATAAAGTGGGAGAAATTTAGCAAGGCTTACTTGTTCAGATTCTTCTCAGCAACCCTGGGTCTTCAGAGATAAGGATGTTCCTTTTCTTCAGTAGATGGCGTGCACCTCCCTCTACTAGATGAAGGTTTTATGAACTGTTTCAAGGGAGAAAAATAGCGGGAAGTTCAGAGGGATATTTCTTCTGCTATTTTCTCAAACTTCTTCAACTTTGGTTAATAAATGTGCCAAGGTGCCACATTTTGGGGTAGTGTGGCCTGAATTCCAATACCAACCTAATCTGTACCTTTATATCTAGAAAGCAATAGCTTTCCCCAAACTTCCCCAGTAGATTTTACTGATCTCATTGGTTAGTTCTGGGTCCCATGGACTCCATCTCCACATTGAAAGCTAGAATATTTAAGAACAAAATTTGTATATTTGACTTGAAATATGAATGTTTTTGTTTGATCCTTCACAACAACAAAAACAATTCTGGTAGGGAAGAAAAATTGAAACTGTCTGCCTTTTTATCTTATAATATATTTATCTCTCTATATATGACTTATATCTGTATTATTTTTCTAAAATGGAATACCTTTCCTTAGCTTCATTGTTTCATAAATAAGCAGAAGTACCAACTTTTTCTTATATATTTTTCTTCCCATAATAAAAGGACTGCTATGCTGTTCTAGATTCACATCACATAAAGTTGCCATAAATTACATTCTTCAATTGCTTGTTAATTATGTGTATAAAATTTCCTCAGTGAAAATATATAGATTGGTAAGAAAGATAGAAACTTAAAATTACATTTTTATATTTCCTTTAATGCCCAGAATAGTACTGAGCTCATACAATATACAATATGTCAATTAATTAAAAAATATATATATTGATGATCCAAAATGGTGGCTGACAGGATGGCAATCAGCAAGATAGTGTGAGTGAGAGAGCGAAAGGAGAGTGTGTAAACGTGTGGGGAGTGTGTGTAATTGTGAGTGAGGGACAATCATATTCCACAAGACTGTCAGACACTGGCTGACCAGGCTCCCCTGGCTGGGCAGCCTCTATTACCACTGAAATCTCTCCTGGGGCAGCTGGCTCTGCTGCAGAGACCACACTATCTTGAAGGGGAGAGTGGCTATGGTCAGAAGACTACCCATAACTTCACCCAGGGAGACTTCTGAACTTTTTTCCAAGACCCTGTAGCCACATTGCCCAGGGACCAGCTGCCTTGGCTGAGAACCCACAAACACCAAGACTCCAGCCTTCCCATGTGAAGTTGCCTAAAAAGTTTGTCCAGAGGGAGACAAAGTGGCAGCCAATTATTCGGATGGGTCCTGCACCTTCTCCCAGAGCACATAGAAAAAAAACAGCTGAATCGAATAACATCCACCTGGAACTGGCAAATTAAACAAGCTCTGCTGGTGAGGCAATCCATGGACTGAAAGTTCAGAGATTGCCTGGAGAAAGGTGGAATTAGGAATCTGGGCTAGAGGGAGAAACATGAACAGTGAGGACTAGAGTCTCAGATGGAGACTGTGTTGCACCCAAACTCTGGCATTTGGGGTCAGTATAGCGCTTGAATGTGGAAGAGGGTCCACAGGGCTGCTAGAAGTAGGGGACTCTAGGTCTAAGCCCACAGCCATAGGAGACTGCTCAGAAAGGTCGCCTGAAGTTCTATACCAGCTGTGCAGTAGCAAGGAGAAAAAGAGGAGAGGTGGCGCAGTTGCTTTGTCTTTATAACTTCCTTGCTAAACCCAGTGCACAGGATCTTTCAATTAAAAACACTCACTGAAACTGCAGGGAAGGTGGTATTTGTGGAAATGGGGGAGCAGAATAGGGAGAGGCAAACAGGAAATCAGCTCTGGGACAGTCTGTCCCTCCAACCCTGAACATACTTTTTCCTCCTGAAGACCAGGCTCCTCCAAGCAGTGCAACTTCACATAGTCTTGAGTACATCAGGCAGAAGAAGATTATAAATACCCTCAGGGAGTGCTTAGGGACTGGGTTGAGGGGCCTCTTGGTCCTGGAAAGTAATATAGAAACACTGCCATCCAGGGACCATGTCAGAAAAAGACACTTGTTTAAATACAACTGAAAGGAGGCAGAAAAACAAAGAGGGCAGAAAGATCCCACCTGCTTGAAACCAAGGTTGTGGCTTATCACACAGAGGAGCAGTGGATTTCTGGGAACCACAACACTGTGCTGACTACCTGGTAGGAAACTGAAATGTGCCAGTCAGAACAGTAGAGAGGGGTCTTAATCCAGCCCCATTGGTCACTGAAGCTCTGCTGAAGCAAACCAACTTTATTATTTCACTTTTTTATTTTTTATCTCTTACTTAAGAAACTATTTTTTTCTCACTTTATTTTATTTTTTCTTATATTTATAATTATTATCATTACTATTATTTTTTAAGTTTCATTTTATTTTTTTGGATTAGTGTTATACATTCTATTTTTATTTTTTATCATTATTTTACTTTATCTCAATCTTTTCTTTATGCCAACACTTTCTCACTTTTCCCCATTTTTCATCCTGTTTCTCTTCCCTTGTTCCTGCTTTAGTTTTTCTCTATCCTTTCTTTTTACTCCCTGTTAAAAATTAATCTTACTCATATATCTAATTTCCACTCCCCTGCTCCAAGTTCATGCAAAATTCTCATTTCTCTTTCTTCACTAGCCATTTTTTTCTTCCTTTCTTTCTTCTTGTTATTTGTTAGTTTTTTTTTGTGTGTGTGTTTTTTATGCTTTTGTTTTTCCTCTACTTGCTTGTTCTCTTCTATTAATAGCTTAATTAGTTTCATTCACTAACTCAGGCCTATATGCTCTCTATTCTTCTTTTCCAAAAATAGATAAATACATAGATATATACGTAGATTAAAGAAAGGGAATTATATATTAGTGCATGAAATTCATGCACATTAAAATGGGGACCTAGAGTCAAGATGCCGCCTGCCCACATACACCTCAAAATTGCATGAGATCCAGATCCAGCCAACCCCCAATTGGGTTAGATCCAGACCCTCTAGTCCCACCCTTATTAAGCCCCACCAGGCAGGAGTGTAGCCTCAGGTTCCCTCGCCCAGTGCCAGGACAGGGAGCATGGCCTGAGGTCCCCGAGATGGGGCAGGGGTGTGCCTTGAGGTCCACCGTCAAGCCCAGTCAGGTGGGGAACATGGCCTGAGATACCCTGTCAAACCCCTCTGGGTGGGGGACATGGCCTGAGATCTCCCATCAAGCCCCACCAGGCAGAGGGACACAGCTTCAAGTCCCTCAGCCCAGCACCAGAAGGGGGGCTCAGCCTTAGATCCCCTGTCAAGTCCCGCTGCGTGTTGGGTGTGGCCTGAGTTCCCCAACGCAGCACTGGGAGTGCACCTTCAGGTCCCCTGTCAAGCCCTGATGGGTGGAGAGTACAGCCTGAGGTCCCCTGTCAAGCTCCACCAAGCAAAGGGGTGCAGCCTCAGGTCCCCTGTCCCAGTGCTAGGGTGGTAGGGTGCAGCCTGAGGTCCCCTGGATTGGTGCCAGGGTGGGGAGCACTGCCTGAGGTCCCTTAGCCTGGCATTGGGGTGCAGGGAGAAGCCTGAGGTCCCCTAGCCAAGCACCAGGATAGGAAGCATACCTTGAGGTCCCCTATAAAGCCCCATTGGGCAGAGGGTGTGGCTTCAGGTACACTGGCCTGGTGCTGAGGTGGGGGTTGTTACCTGAAGTCCCCTAGCCTCACACCAGGGCAGAGAGCATGGCCTAAAGTCCCCTGTCAAGCCCCACAGGGTTGGGTAGGGCATAGCCTCAGGTCCGTGCTGATTGCTCCTTAAGGCTCCCTAAGGGAACTTGGCTTCAGCAGTGGGTGCAGCCATCTTTGTGATGGAGTGATGGTCATTAGCATATTCCCTCTTTATTAAATAGGATATTACCAATTATTATTTTCTCCTTATATTTTACTTTTTACTTTTCTTTTATTTACTTATTCTCTTTCTAACTCCTCTATACTGAATTGTGTCCATTTCACCATTCATTCTATTCTTTTACCTTACCTTTTGGAAATAAGTTCTGCCTCTTTAGATTCAGCTATAGTCCTTATTTTCTGGGTGTTTGTTGTTTAGAGTTTTTGCATCAGTTGTTGGTTTTATTGAGTTTTCTCCCCATACACATATATTTTCCCACTTCATTTTGCATCTTTCTTCCCCTTTTTTTCCTTTTGTCAATATTATTTTTGCACTCTTTTATATCCCCTAATTCTCTTTTTTCTGGTGGTCATCTTTACTTGGAATTATTGGTATTATGAATACATTCGCGTTTTGGTGCCCTCCGTGTTGTACCTTTAAGTCAGTGTGGTAGAGAGTGAGACACATAACCAGACACCTTGAGAAGAGAGATCATGGGAAGACAAAGAAACATACACCATACAAAATAAAAGGAGGAATCACCGGAAAAAGAAGTAAACAAAATGTAGGCAAGCAATTTGTTAGAGAAAGAATTCAGAACAATAGTCATAAGGATGCTGAAAAGGATAAAAGACAAATTCAATAATATTTGTAAGACTAAGAAGAATGAAGAATAGCATAGCTGCAATAAAAACACAGTAGAACACATCAACAGTAGAATAAAAGAAGCTGAGGACCAGGTAGGAAAAAATACCTAAGCAAAGCAGCAACTGGAAAAAAAAATTAAAAAACAGAAGGAGAGTCTAAGGGAACTTTGGGACAACGCAAAATGAAACAACATCCGTATAATAGGGGTATCAGAAGGAGAGGAAACTCAGTAAGAAATAGAAAACCTGTTTGAAGAAATAATGACAGAAAACTTCCCTGTTATAGGGAAGAAAAAATTCACAGCAATCCAAGAAGCTTACCGAGCCCCAAACAAGATGAACCCAGAAAGACTGACACCAAAGACACATTATAATTAAATTGGCAAACATCTATGATAAAGTAAGAATCATCGATCAGCTGCCTCTTGCACACCCCCTACTGGGGATATGCCCGCAACCAAGGTACATGCCCTTGACCGGAATCAAACCCGGGACCTTTCAGTCCCCTCTATCCATTGAGCCAAACCGGTTTCGGCATAAAGTAAGAATCTTAAAGGCTGCCAGTGAGAGACACAAAGTTACCTACAAAGGATCTCCCATCAGACTATTGACTGATTTCTCAGCAGAAACACATTAGGCCATAAGAGAATGGAATGAAATATACAAAATCATGCAAAGAAGTGTCAGAATCCAAGAATAATATACCTAGCAAGGCTATAATTAAAAAGTGAAGGTGAAATCAGGAACTTCACAGACAAAAAAGGACTAAGGGAGTTTATTACCAGCAATGCAAGAAGTGCTAAATGGTCTGTTATAAAAAGAAGAAATAGGAAATGAAGAAGAAACACAGGCATCTACACTAAAAAAGAGTAAGATGCAAATTGACCATATCTTTGTGATGCCCACCAGCCAATCAGGAGTGTGCAAGCAAATTAACCAACAAATATGGCAGATTAATTTGCATACATAGGAGCTGAATTGCCAGGGGCAGGGCAGGATGTTTGCTTCATCACCATGGCAGTGATGCAGGTGTCCCACCCTGTCCCAGCTGCTTGGGGCCTCTGGGCAGTGTGGGAAGGCAAAATGGCAGGTCTGGCCATAGCCAAGGCAGTGCCAGCAGCCAGGGTAAAGAACCCCCATTCTTGCTCGAATCTTCATGCAGCAGGCCTCTAGTAAAGAATAAAAATGGTGACAAACAAGTACCTATCAATAATAACTTTAAATGTAAATAGATTAAATGCCCCAATCAAAAGTCATAGGGTACCTGAGTAGATAAGAAAACATGACCTATATTTCTGCTATTTATAGATACCCACCTTAGAACAAAGGAATCTCACAGACTGATGGTGAAGGCATGGAAAAAGGTTTATAGGAGAATGGAAATAATAAAAAAAAAAAGCTGGGGTAGCATACTTATATGTGACAAATTAGACTTCAAAGTGAAGGCCATAACAAGAGGTAAGGAAGGTCACTTTATAATACTAAAGGGAGCAATTCAACAAGAAGAAATAACTCTGGTAAACATATCTGCATCCAATACAGGAATATCCAAATACATAAAAACAAAACAAAACAAGACAAAACAAAAACTTCTGGAGAATATCAAGGGACAGATTGACAGCAATACAGTCATAGTAAGGGACTTTATTATCCCACTAACATCACTGGACAAATCATCTAAACAAAATATCAGCAAATAAATAGAAATCCTAAATGACTCACTAGGTCAGATGGAAGTAATTGACATCTTCAGAACATTCCACCCCAAAGTCACAGAATATATATTCTTCTCTAGTACACATGGGTCATTTTTAAAGGTAGACTACATATTGGGGCACAGGCAAAGGCTCCTCAAATTCAAGAAGATAGAAATCATATCAAGCATCTTCTCAGATCACAAGACATAAAACTAGAAATCAATTACAATAAAACAAATCAAACACCTGGAGGCTAAATAGCATGTTTTTAAACAATGATTGGGTTACCAGAGAGATCAAAGAAGGAATAAAAAGCATCATAGCAACAAACAATGAAAAAACAACAATCCAAAATTTATGGGATACAGTGAAAGTAGTCTTGAGAGGTAAGTTCATAGCTCTGCAGGCTTATCTCAGAAAACAAGAAATTATGGTAATAAATTATCTAACCCTATAACTCAGAGTTAAAAAGAGAATAACAAGAAATGTCCAGCATAAGCAGAAGGAAGGAAATAATAAACATCAGAGTGGAGATAAATGGCATAGAGCCAAAAAAAAAAAAATCAACAAAACCAAGAGCTGATTTTTTGAAAAAATGAAAAAATAAGCAAGCTTGAATTGGGGCAAAAATAAGCAACCTCTAGTCAGGCTCACCAAGAAGCAAAGAGAGAGGACCCAAATAAACAAAATGAGAAATGACAATTATGAAGAACTCTATTCCAATATATTCTTAGAAATGGACATATTAAAAAAAAAATAGAAGCTCCCAAATCTCAATCAAGAAGAATAAAAAAACTAGAAAAATTGACGCAGTGATAAAAAATCTTCTAGCAAACAAAAACCCTGGCCTGGACAGCTTTATAGGGGAGTTCTACCAAACATTCAAAAGAGACCTAAAACCTATTCTCCTCAGACTATTCCAAAAACTTCAAGAGGAATGCATACTTCCAAGCTCTTTCTATGAAGCCAGGATTACCCTAATTTCAAAACCCAATAAAGACAGCACAAAAAAAAAAAAAAAGAACTATAGGCCAATATCCTTGATGAACATAGATGCTAAAATCCTCAACAAAATTCTAGCAAATTGGATTTAGCAATACATTAGAAAGATCATACATCATGACCAACTGGGATTTATTCTGGGGATGTAAGGATAGTACAATATCTGCAAATCAATAAATGTGATGCATCACATAAGCAAACTGAGAGACAAAAATCACATAATCATATCAATCAATGCAGAAAAAAACTCTCAGCAAAGTAGGAATAGAGAGATCATACCTCTACATAATAAAAGCCTTATACAACAAACCTATAGCCACATCATCCTCAATGGGCAGAAACTAAACTCATTTCCCCTAATAATGTGAACAAGACAAGGATGTCCACTTTCACCACTCCTGTTCCATAAAGTACTGGAAGTGCTAGCCATAGCAATCAGACAAGAAGAAATAAAAGGCATTCAAATTGGAAAAGAAAAAGTAAAACTGTTCTTATTCACAGATGACATGATACTCTATATAGGAAACTCCAAAAACTCCACCAAGAGAGAGATCCAAGATGGCTGCACAGGTAAACACCTAACCGCAGCCTCACACAACAATTTCAATAAAATACAACTAAAACACAAAATGGACATTACCCAGAACTACAGGAAAGTCGACTAACTGGAAATTCTACAACGAGAAGGAAAGAGAAAACCAGAAGGAAAAGCAGAGGAGCTGTAAAAGCCTAAGGTATGGAGACACCCTGCTTGTGCAGAGAGGACGGAGCCATAGAGGAGGGGGAGGCTGAGTGCCTGGCTGGCATACCCTAGAGGGAAGGAGATAAAAGCTCCGGACTGTGCTGAACCCCAGATCCGACAGCACTGAACTCCAGTTCTAGGCCAGACCCTGGGGACCCAGGCTCATACAGAGGGAGCCTGGACTATAAGGCGGAAACCCAGGGGAGAGGCGAAAGGAAGTCCTGGAGGCACGCACATTGCATGCAGAGAACAGGCTGTTGACTGTGCCACTGATTGACCTAGTGGGAAGGAGACAAAAGCTCCAGACTGCTCTGAACTACACTTCCAACTCCACTTCCAACTGAACTGAACCCCAGTTCCGGGCTCATTGGGGGAAAGCCTAGACTGTTTGGTAGTGGACGAAACTCGAGGGCACCTTTCTCTCAGAGGTGCTTGCAGTGAGTACTGAAAGGACCCTGAGGAACACTGAGACTCAGAAGCCTCATAGGGTGTGGCTGAGGGAAGCCAAGGATGTAGGCTCCACCCTGAAACTCCGCCCCATCCAAGCTGAACACAGAGACTTTTAAGGCTACCAACTCAGGGAAGCTGCGAAAATGCCAAGACAAGGAAACAGATCACAAACGAAAGAAATGGAGGACAAAAAGCGACTGGATATAGAGTTCAAATCTACGCTTATAAGGTTTTTCAAGAATTACCTAGAAAAGGCCAATAAAATAAATGAGACCTATGAGGATATGAAAAGGGATCAACTAGAAAAAATAAGGGATCAATAAGAAATAATAAGGGATCAACAAGAAATAAAGAATACATTGTCTGAAATAAAAAATATTATATAGAGTCCTAAAAACAGAATGGAAGATCACAAGAATCAGGTCAAAGATTTGGAACATAAAGAGCCAGAAGACACTCCTCTGCAGAAGCAAGAAGACAAGAGAATCCAGAAAGTTGAAGATAATGTAAGAAACCTCGGGAACAACTTTAAGTGAACCAACATTAGAATCATGGGGGTCCCAGAAGAAGAGAAACAGAAAGATACCAAAAACATACTGAAAGAAATAGTGACAGAAAACTTCCTCCACCTGGTGAAAGAATTAGACTTACAAGTCCAGGAAGCACACAGAACCCCAAACAAAAGGAATCCAGCCGGAACCAGTTTGGCTCAGTGGATAGAGCATCGGTCTGTGGACTGAAAGGTCCCAGGTTCGATTCTGGTCAAGGGCATGTACCTTGGTTGCGGGCACATCCCCAGTAGGGGGTGTGCAGGAGGCAGCTGATGGATGATTCTCTCTCATCGATGTTTCTAACTCTCTATCCCTCTCTCTTCCTCTCTGTGAAAAATCAATAAAAAATATTAAAAAAGAAAAGAAATGACGAATAGTGAAGACAGTATTTAAAAAAAAAATAAAATAAAGGAATCCAAAGAGGACCACACCAAGAGAAATCATAATTAAAATTCCAAGAGCAAAAGACAAAGAGAGAATATTAAAAGCAGCAAGAGAAAAGCAAGTAGTTACCTATAAAGGAGCACCCATATGATTGTCAGCTGAATTCTCAACAGAAAACATGCAGTCGGGAATGGCAAGAAATATTCAAGGTGATGAATAGCAAGAACCTACAGCCAAAAATAATCTACCCAGCAAAGCTATCACTCAGAATCGAAGGCCAGATAAAGAGCTTCACTAATAAAAAAAAAAAAAGCTAAAGGAGTTCATTACTACCAAACCAGAATTATAGGAATTGCTGAAGGGGGTTCTTTCAGAAGAGAAAAAAAAATAAAGATAAAAGTTATGAATAACAAATATGTAACTATCAACAAGTGAATCTAAAAACCAAGGCAATGAAAAAAAATCTGATGAACAATATTAACTGGTGAATATAATAGAATCAAAGGTATGGAAAGGGAGTGAACTGATGATTCTCAGGGAAAAAGGGAGTCGGGGGTGTGGAAGAGACCGAACATAAACTGTGCACCTATGGATGAGTACAATGGGGAGTGGGGAAAGGGTAGAGGGTGGAGTGTGAACCTGGTGGAGGGGAGCAATATAGTGGGGGGAAATGAGGAACATTTGTAATAATATGAACAATCAAGATTTATAAAAACAAAAGAAAACAAAAAAAAAAAACAACCAAAAAAACAAACAAAAAAAAAACCTCCATCAAAAAACTACTGGATTTAATGAATTCATTTGGCAAAGTAGCACTATACAAAGTTAACACCCAGAAATCTATGGCCATTTTTACACTAATAATGAACTCACAGAAAGATAAGCCAAAAATCTATCTGATTTACCATTGCACCAAAATAATTAAGATACCTAGGAATAAACTTAAGGACATAAAAGACTTGTACTAGGAAAACTTCAGAACATTGAAAAAAAGAGATAGAGGAAGACATGAACAAATGGAAGAATATACAATGTTGATTTATTAATAGAATCAACATCATTAAAATGTCTATACCACCCAAAGCAATCTATAAATTCAATGCAATCCCCATTAAAATACCAATGGCATACTTCAAAGACCTAGAATAAACTCTCCAAAAACTTACTTTAGTTTTGGCTTTGACACTTTCTAGCTATGTGGACTTAGACCAAAGTGTTGGATTGTGTGTTGTCAAGTTATCATTACCATTCATTTAAGAATGGAAATTACATTTCCCAGAGGTCCTTTTCCTGCATAGTTCTGAGTTAGAGTTTCCAAAAAAGAAATTTGTATGAGATTTGAAGGTAAAAGTGGAAAGAAACCATTGCTATTGGAAGACCATGGCAGTCAGATATTTAAGGGATAGGTACAAAGGTCCCCAGTGGGTCTCAGCTTGTTATTGCTCTTCTCCAGCTCCAAGTTCAGCTATTCTTTCTCACTTCTGGCCCTAGTAGCTCAGCATGGCCCAAAGCCCACAATTACTTTCTTGACTTGGCCATACTTCATTTGGACTTGGTTATTAATTGTATCCCTGATCTCCACTCCTTGCTTCCAGACCTGCACTTAAAATAGCTCCCCCAAACTCTGTAAAAGATCTAATTTCTATAGTAAATTTCTTATTCTCAAAATATTTGTACTGGTTCTGTTTTCTTTATGAAGCCTGTTAAATAAATCCAGTTACTTATTCTCTTAAACCTAGATGCTTTGCCTGTAAGAAATGGTATCCTGCCTGATTCACATAGTTGTGAGAATCAAATGATAATGGGCCAACTGTGGAAACTGCGAATGCATGGCATTTTTGCCACCTGCTTATTGGTCCTGGGAAGCAAGTGGCTTGGTTCCAGCATATAAGATTTACTTACCACCTTTCTTTCTTATATAAACAAACCCTTAAAGGATTTTTTTAAAAGCAGTTTCTAATCTCAAATCAAGTGAGATTTTCTAATCTCAAGATTTAAAAGTAAAATAAATAAATATTTATAGTTAAAATTGTCTCTCAACAGTGTGACTATTTCTTGATTATTTTTTTCTTCATTTTAGTTTTATTTATGTTTTTATCCTTATTCTTGAGAATACTACACATGCCCTCCTTCTTTCATCTTCCATTGCTCCCATCTACCCAGGCCTTCACTGTACTATTGTTTGTGTCCATGGGTTATTCATATAGTTATATTAGTCTTTTGGTTAATCTATTCCCCCATGCTCCTTTTCTCTGAGATTTGTCAGTCTGTTCCACACTTCCATTGCTCTGGATCTATTTAGTTTGTCAGTTTATCTTGTTCATTAGATTCCACATATAAGAGAGATCATATGATACTTGTCTTTCTCTGACTGGCTTATTTTGCTTAGCATAATAATATCCAGTTCCCTCCATGTTGACTCAAAGTGTAGGAGATCGTTCTTTTTTAGAGCTGCATAGTATGCCATACTGTAAATACACCACAGCTATTTTATACAGGCATCCACTGATGGGCACTTAGGCTATTTCCAGGTCCAGGTCTTAGCTATTGTAAATTGTGCTGCTATGACCAAAGAGGTGCATATATTCTTTCTGATTGGTGTTTCGAGATTCTTAAGATATATTCCTAAAGTGGGATCACTGGGTCAAATGGCAGTTCCATTTTTAATTTTTTAAGGAAACTCCATACTGTTTTCCACAGTGGCTGCTGCAGTCTACATCTCCACCAGCAGTGTACTAGGGTTCCCTTTTCTCTACATCATCACCAGCACTTGTTGTTTGTTGATTTATTTAAGGTAGTCATCTGGTAGGTGTGAGGAGTTACCTCATTGTGGTTTTAATTTGCATCTCTTTGATGATTAGCGACATTGAGAATTCTTTTATATCTCTCTTGGCCATCTGTATGTCCTCTTTGGAGAAGTATATAATCAGGTCATTTGTCATTTTAAACTTGGATTGTTTATTTTTCTTTTGTTAAGTTATATGAACATTTTATATAATTGAGAAATCAACCCCTTATCATTGATTTTAATTTCTAGAAAAAAATGTTAATTTTTTTTATTAATCACTGATTTACATTAAAACATACCTTTTTCCTATTATTCCCAACTAGATCCTTCAACTCCACCTCTTTCTATTTACTTTCTCAATTTATGCGAATTTCTTGCATGGAAGATACCAAAAGAATAAATCTTCAAAAACTTATCAGATAAATTTAAATTATTTTTAGAGATGTATGCATAGAGTTAATCTTGTTCTTTTTATCTATACAAAGTTCCTCTATATAGTTAATTGAAGATAACACATCATATAGGTATATATACACTATATATTTATTTACTTAAAGCTGCTATACTGTTATATATAATAAAACATAGTTCATATATAAATTATAAAATAAAATGTACTACATATATATTTTATTTATTTATTTATTTATTTTTGACTTTTTATTTTTATTTTATTTTTTTACCTTTTTAATTAAATTATTAACTGTGTATATATTTTAACATTGTACTACATATATATTTTAAACATATAATAAAAATACAATATATTTTATGCTATATATATTTTAATACACATGTATAAAAGCCACTGCCCTTTTTTATTTTTAATAGGAATTTTTTTATTAGCAGAGTAATTTAAACTGAACACTAGTGTTATGGAGGAAGATGTATTTTAATTGGAGCTTTTGTTTGGGACAGAGAATTGCTGTTCTTATGCATGCAACTCCATTTGCTTGTAGAAAATTATAAAACAGGCATTCTACAGTGAATGTTCCCTTCTGGCACAGTGGTTTCATCAATGTATAATTAAAAATACATTTTCTTTTCTTTTTGGTTGGTGGGAGGGGGTTAAAGAAGGAAGAACAAAGACAACTTTCATGAGTTCCCTTGCAAACAGTCTATCAGTTACAATTCCTAGTGTTCCAATAGCTACACCGTTCTAAAGAAGTTCTGGAATAAAAAAAGTCAAGCAGGGTGTCCAAGGAAAATCTAACCTGCATGCCAACTAAGGGAAAGAAAGAAAGGAAAAGGCAAAGAGAAAAACCCTATCTTCCCTTATAAAAAGAATTAATGAAGCTGCTGTTAGAACTGTCCATGGTGATACAACAAGGCTGTACACCACACGCACTGTTAAAGTGTCAGTCATTCTCCATAATGGGAGAAGGAAAAGCAGTGGTTTAAAAGAGGTGGGGCCCACACTGCTTTTGGAGTTTAATTTGGGAAATCCCAGCGAGGGCACACTTTGCTGGGTGTTAGCTCCCAGGAGATAGTGCAAAAGGGCATAAGGTTGTCTACTTTGGGCTTAAAGAAGAGATGGACTGGTGAGGGTAATATCCCATTGTCATTATACATTACTAATTAAATAATTATCAATTAGTTGGCAGACAGAACTCATTCCAGTGTATTCCTTAGAGAGATGACAACAAATAAATACAGTAATTTTGCCCCCCCCCATATAATATTTTTGCCTAGAGCTCCTAATAGAGATAACATGTAAAATACTCTATTTTAGGTGTTTCACATATGCTATTATACATTGCTAATCAAAGATAAGCACCAATTATAGCAAGTCAACATGAATGTCCATAATTCTAGTAACATGGCATTAATTTCACCATATTAACTAATTGACTGAGTTTTTCTTCAATGAACAAGGCAATATACTATTTATTTTCCCATAAAAAAAGAAATCTTAACACTAAATTTTCTAAGATGTATGGAAAGTGTTTTTGAAAAACAAGGTGTTAAGCTATATCAGTTTTGAAAGCATGGACTGTGTCTCTACATTTTTTATTGCAAACTGTTTTACTTAAAATGTCTAGGTATAGTCATATTACATAGATTATTTGTAAAAGCTAGCCATTTAAAAATATATACACATATACATTTTTGGACCCTCGTTTTTAATTAAGAGAAAGAAGAAACATTCAGAATGTTACATATGTAATACATAACACATGAACATATATGTATATTAATACATAATATGAACATATATTTATATAACATATAAGTTAAAATATTCTGTCTAATATATCTATATCCTTTATTATGAATATAGGACTTCAGAATAAGTATTATTAAGATCCTTATATTTTTCAAAAGAAAAATCGTCATTTGGTTCTCAGGGGATGAGATTCTTTTTGAAGTTTAGATCACAGCCTTTAGCAGAAATAAACCCAAAGAACATGTTGTCTGGAAAGGTAGTAATTGAGTTACTAAAGAATTCAGTTACATTTAAATATGACTGGGTTTGTAGCAGTTTTGTTATATATGTAAGTTATTTTGTTATATATGTAGATTATTTCTGCTTTTGTTAAGAGATATGAAGCTCTAAATTCCTCCTATTGTCTTCTCTGTTAATTTTGAATTAGAGAAGGGCTATAGATTTACTAAAAACTAAATCTATAGCCCTTCTCTAATTCATCAGTATAACAAAGAAGTAAAATAAATTTGTTTTAATAGCCATTGAGAAAACAATTTTTGTTTCTATTAGGATATATGTGTGTGTATGTGCACACACATATATATATACATATATACATTTATATACATATGCATAAAGTTCAATTTTTTAATGAAAATAATAACATTTTAATGAAAATAATAAGATTTTAAGGTTTGACTTTAAAACCAATCCTTTACTCATAACAGCCATCTTGATTACACAAACCCAAGCCTCCTTATTATATTGTTAACACAACAGATAAAATGTGTGTCTTATAATAGCCTGATGCTTCTCCTACTAGACAATAGTTTACTTTGAGAAACCTAGAATCCATTGATATCTCAAAATATTAAAAGAGCTTCATACAGCAGGGTCCTTAATTTGATTTTATCTTAAGGATTACTTAATGGTTAAAGGTGCTAACTGTGTTGTCTTATTGAATTCTTATTCATGGTTCAGGATTGATCCACTTCTGCTTTCCAGCAAGGAACAGTTTTCCTGGGAGCCACAGCAAGACTCCAAATCAATAGGTTAATAGATGTGGGGCCTTGCAGGCAGGGGTGATATGGCTGTCATTTCTGATGTCTGATGCCAATGAAGACAAGTTTGATGTTAATTTTGTGCTGAAAACAATGTCACCCTGATTACCTGGCACATATAAAGTTGTTATGTGTTAATAGCTCCTCTGTCAATGGCCCATTAATCTGAATTATCTTTAGGTAACTAGTTCAAATTTATTTCTTCTTATTATCTTTTATTTTTTACTTTTTACTCTTCTTTAAATTCTTGTCTCCCTAATTTCTGAAATATCAACTGCTCCATAGATGCTGAAAACAGTAGTGTTCAGCTCTTTCATTTTTTAACAGGTTATAACAGTTATAACATATTAGAACTTCGTAAAATGTTGACCCCCAAAATTAAAGAGCATTTTGATAAAAAACAAAACAAAAAACAAATTATGTTTCTTTAATGAAAGGATCCTTTTCAAAAGAGAGGTTGTTGAAATAACAAAATCAAGAGAGCAATTTAATCTAGAAAATTTATGCTTATCTAGTAGGCTACATAAAGCAACATGAAATCTAAACTATTATAGTTAAGCAAAGAATTGTAACATGGAGTTCAGGATGAGCACTCTCCCTGTGGGATCTTGTCCTATCAAATTTGAAGAATAAAATTAACGGGATGAAATATTTTAACAATTGTGTAGAAGTTTACACCAAGCTATACAGACTCTCTCTGGTGAGATATTCTTAAAGGGGATTCCCTGTGGAAGGGTCTCCAAATGGGAAAAAAAAAAAGAACTGCTCTCTCTAATGGTAAAAAATCAGGTTGTTTTTGTTTGTTTGTTTATTATATAGGTGGGCAGCTTTTTGTCTCTTCATAATACTTTCTAATTGGATCCTTCCTTAATTTATTTCCCCCATGCTTTCCTAATTGGTCACTCTGCTGCATGATATCAGTTTCAAAGTTCAAAGCCCACCCGGTGCCCTCCTTTTACCCTCCCCCTTATCTTATAACATTCCTCTATCCTCTGTGAAATAAGCATTCTGGTGACTCTCTGCCCCCCCCCCCCCCCCCCCCCGCCGCCACTTTTCCTTTTCCTTAACTGCCTGTCCTGTCTTTAAATTCCTTTCAGAATGGATAGTCAAATTTTGTTCCTACTGTACTTAATGTCTTCTCTTTAAGAAGCCAGTAGAAAGTCATCAATCCCTCCAAAAGCCTATCAAAATGTACCATTTATGGGCATTCCACAGTGACTAAAACAGCTGACTATAAAGGAAATAGATTCATCTAATCCAAATCTTCACATAAATATGTTAATAAATGAATAAATGTAACATGGAAATATCACTAAGTAGAATTTAGAATATTTGTCCATTTCTCCTTGAGGAAAAAGCTTAATATGATGAAATTGGCATAAAAGAAGAGACAGATGAACACTCGGAGGTTCAGGAAAGCCTTTATTCAAAGCAGCGCTGCTGGTTCAGGGGACTCAAAAATCCAGATCCTGAACAATTTAGACAATAAGGTTTTCTCCTTATATATTTCTGAGTTACTTTGTTTCCTAACTACCATCTTCTGTAGTAGACTCTCACAGCCCCCCTGGAGTCAGTTAGAATGGTTAATTTAGATTTTATCTATAACATCTATCCTGGATAGCCCCACTAACCTCCCTCTAGGTAAGCTGTTACGTCCTTTGTTTATGGCCCTTCTAAATTGGGAGTATTTCGGTAAATAGGTCTTGCAAGACCAAATAATTAAGGAAGGGGCAGTGACTTCATCATAGACTATCAGAAATGTGCATTAGGGATACTGATTAACTAGGTACAGAGTCCGGCTGCTAGCCTCCTACATTCTTTCACAAATGGAGTCAATTATTGGCTAGCAAGAGTATGCATTACAAGGCAGGTTACTGGCACAGATTCAGATTGTTAGCCCTCCAAAATATGTCTTATGTTCCCCATCAATACATTATTTTAAATAATTGGTGCTGACTTTTTTTTGTACAAATTATAGTAGGCAATTATATAGGCATGAGCAAAACAAGGATGATAGGCTATGTGTGAAAGGTTATCATAGTGGAAAGACCTGGTTGCTTTAAAACAGATACTTATAGGGTGGGATCTTATACCCAGGGTAATATTTCCTCCCTTGACATTTTCTAGTCAAGTGGTAAACTGCCTTAGAGGGGGAACAAAGGGGCTGGAGAATAGCCTTATAAGACTCCCATACAAACCCTTGCATGATAATTTTCTTAAGCATTAAGCCATCAGGACAATGAGATTCTGGCCTGCATCTAAGTAATCCTAAAAACGATGCCTCAGATCTCCTGATCACTAAGTCGGAGTTTTGGTCAAACTAGAGATGACATTGAGACCTCAGTTCTATGTCAAGAGAAGTAGCAAAATCAGATAGAGCAACACTATGGCTAACATTAGGACCAGATGCAATAACTAATGACCCCTGCCCTGCCATCAACCAATCAGTAGAGACCATGATCCTGAAAGGACACACCTGAAAAACTGATGAAAATTCTATTGGGATCCTCCCCTGAGACCTCCAGATAAAAACTCTTAGGATGGAGGACCTAATGCCCCTCTCTTTTTCTGAAGCATTCCTGTTCCTTCTCCCTTCTCCTTCCCCTAGGCATATTCTCTTTGACTTTATTTTCCCTAATCTCCAACGACCCTTCTTTTGCCTCTGGAACTTGTTTCCTGAGCCCACGAATCTCAGATGGCTCACCTTTCTACCTGTGTGACTTACTAAATAAACTTTTGCTTGAATTTGAGTCTTGCCATTGATTTTTTTCTTAGCCAGTCAAACATTGAGGTTCCTGCACCAAGGTCCAACCACTGGTAACATTCTGGTGCCATTTTATGACTAACAAAATTAAGGAATTATCATTACCACTGTGGCATTCAGAGAATGATCTTTTTGATGATTTTCTGTTTTTACAAACTTTTATTATTTATTTATTTTACAGAAAACAGACCAAACCCAATGAACAATCTAAAGTCTCTGAATTCCAAGAACTGTCTTAACAAATTCTATGATATTCTTATCTCTATTCTGGATGTATTCAGCTTATGTTTCATCATTGGCTTATTTGTAATATGTTTAAAATAAAGATTTATAATTGCTAAACCAAATAATAGTTATTATCCTGCTCAAACTTTGCCAGTGAAGACAGAATGTACATTAACAAGGTAAAGCAGAAGATTGAATTACAGTATTCTTTGTATTGCATTCCATACATACTCTTTAAACTTGTTCAACACATTATGTTAACTTGGAAATAGTTCAAGTCTTAGGGAAACTAGGTTTTAAAAATTGGACAGGAAGATTTTCTGTTAAAGTGTAATGAGTTAGTACTGATCATTATGTGGTAGACAGACAAATATGACTAGAACAAGGACTATGTGCCGGGTACAGAAGGTCACCAGGGTGAAAACTCTGGGGAGACTATCAATAGGCAAAAATGGGAAAACAAGGACTTCTCCCCCCAGGGGAACCTTTCCTCCCCTAACATATTGCTAGTGATGCTATTCAGATATGCTCCTGATCTTTCATATCACTGGTCATGGGGATCAGACCCTGCTCCGTTATTTCTTTCCAGTCATGTGGTAGACCCTCTTAGAAGAGTGGCCTCATGAGGCTACCATGCATAATCAGTGCCTTAAGCATTAAACCCTAAGAATAACATGGAGGCTTTAGTTGTGTTTCAGCTCCAGGCCCAGAAAAGCAGCAAAACCAGACATATGAGGTCATGGCTCACATCAAGATCAGCTGCAATGACTAATGATCCCTTGCGCAGGTACCAGCCAATCAGGGAAGACCATGACCCTGAAAGGGCACACCTCGAAACTGATGAATATTCTCCTGAAGCACTCCCCTGAGGCCTCCCTTAAGTGTCCAGCAAGAGAGAGATAAAGATACTCAAGGCAATGGACCCAGCACTTGCTCTCCCTCTGGGAGCATGTCTATGCCTTTTCCTTCCCACTCTTTTTCTTCCACAGGCATATGTCTCCTGAACTCTAAGGAACCCCACAAGACTTGCAACCAGAGGAACAATAGGCAGCAACAGCATGTCCTTAGTTAAACCTCTAAACCTGTCTCCAAGGCCCCCATTTTCTGCTTTGACTCATTAACTTCCTATAATATTTTTAAAGAACCAAAGCAGCCAAACCTAAAGACTCCTGTTGCTTCTTCTATGCTAAGCCCTTCCTATTCCACTGTCCCCAGCTTTAATAAATGTACCCTTGCAGTCACTTGGACTCATGTTGGAACGTCTTTCTTTCACTAAGTCAAGAGCCCATACACTACTGGCTGGCTCTACACAGACCCTTTCAGGGCCAAGTTCCCTGTCCTGTAATAATTAGCCCTTTCATTTTGCTTTCTTAAATATATTTTTATTAACTACAGAGAGAGAGGAAGAGAGAGGGAGAGAAAGAGAAACACAGATGTGAGAGAGAAATATTGATCAGTTAGTTGCCTTTGGTATGTGCCCAGACCGAACCTACAATTCAGATATGTGTCCTGATCGCAAATTGAACTGCCAATCTTTTGGTGCACAGGATGCTGCTCAACCAACTGAGCCACTCCAACTAGGCTAACCTTTTCTTTTATGATGAGGATGTTAGTGGTAATGGTGGTGATAATGATGATGTAATGTACATATAAAATGAAGGAAATGTGTTCTTTTAATCTGAAGAGGACTCTTTTTAAGCCAAATGTATATAGGTTTACATGATGACCTTGTAACAGCCAAGACAAAGGAAAGGCTTTCAATCATTCTGGGCTTTTAACTAATCTGAAGGGAGGAATTCCTTAATCTTAAATTACCTGTTCTATTTTCATATTTGAAATGCTAGCCAAGCCTATACAGAATTGAAATTGCTGGCTGAGAATAAATACCATTTTTTAATGTCTATTATACTTGAGTTCTAGGAGGAAAACAGTTCTTTTGTCAGTTGCACATTTTAAAAAATCATGTCTAATTTGAATAAATTAACATATTTGTTGTCAAAAATTAATTCTAAAAAAAGAATGATAACTAGGAAAGTAATTTAATTGAGTATTTTATCAGAAGAGAAATCTTTGTCATTCACAGGGCATCTCAGTTGATTTGATGTGCTTTGATGTAAATTTGGGGGTTGCTTTAATGTCAAAACATATTTTTTCATTTAATAGGGGAGACAAAAGAAACTTTCAACCAGCATCTCCAGTTTGTTATCTCAGACTGTTTTAGCTTCTTAGAAGTGAGGACATGATTGTTTTTATTTCCAGGAGGAGATAATAACACTGAAGCAATAAAAAAGAATCAAGGCAGCTTGCACAGCACAGGAAGTTCACAGCTAGAGACTTAATTTCTCACACAATGTGCTGTGCAATGGGCCCATTAACATAGATGAATAGGCTCTTTAAAGGGTTTTTTTTCCCCCCCTCCCTCTTCTTCTTCCAGATATGCAGCTGCTGCTGAATGGTGATATGTTAATAAGGTATTTGCTTGCCTATTCTTCAGGTACTCTGGCATTCTCTACCTAGGTAATCTCCATATAGGAAAAGCTGTTAGGGGTTATATTTGCTACCACACCTTCAATTATATTAACACCTGCACTGGTAATCCATGTAAGGTAAACTAGTAGGGGGCCTATGGCCTTAGTCCACCCCTTTTCTCCTACAAAGCTACACTGTGTGGGGTGGGGCGGGGAGAAAGGAAGAAGTAGAAGAAAAAAAGGAAAGTCACTTTTATTACACATCAGTGGGAACCTTCTGAAAAAGCTTTCATGCCTAGGAAATTGTTATTTCTTCAAACAGCTGACAGCCTGCAGAGGAAGCTCTTAATGAAAACCCAGCTCCTGCATTGTTATGCATGGCCCTCATGTAGATTTGGGGGTGGGTGGGGGGATTAAGTTCTTTCCAAAGAGTCTATTGTGTGTAGTATTAATTTTCAGGGCTCTTGATATTTGAGTTTGAAGGTTTATAACCTCAGTGTTTACTTAGATGAGCTACAGCCTAGGTTTGTTTATTTCCATCTGCAGTCTCTTATTTTCTGATAAATGTTACATTTATATTTGTTAACAACAAGAATGTTGTTATAAATCTGAAGAAAAATAATTACATTCATTCATTTTAAAGCTTTGATCCTTCACTGTTATATCTATAGAAGATTATATATATATAAATTCATTTATCAGGAACATTTATGCCACCCAGTTAAATAGCAGTGAGAAGACAATATAGTTTAGAATGAATGCTTAGTTATAGCCTGCTCCAAAGTGGTAACTTTCTGTGAATTTTACATACTTGTCCCTTGTTTCTTTCATGTAGCAACATTATATTGATAAATACATGTTTCCACCAATCTGTGACTTTTACTTTCAGATGAAAAAATCTACTATAGAATTAATCATTTTTTTCTGTTATTCTATGAATAGTTATTTGTAAAGGGTTGGTTGTAATATTGTAATTTAAAAATTTTAAGAGATATTTGCTATTTACTATTTTCAAACAATTCTTGTATTGGTTTATATAGGAGCCCTCCAAAAGTTTCATCTTCAAGATTAAATTGCAAATTTACACTCAGAAATTTGCTCAGCACCAGCCCTGAACCTACTCCTTTTTTTTCTCCCTTTCTCAATTGTGTAGACAGTTGCTAACATGAATTTAAAATTCAACATGAATGTCTGGGATGTGGGGGGAAGCATGCCCATTGGAATTTATCTGGTCTTAATCTGGATTTAGGAGCTCAATTGAATAGAACTGCATTATGCTTGAACAACTGAAGTTTCTATTATTTTAAAACATTTTAAATAGAAAACAACACCAATGTATACTGAATATTTTCTTGTACATTTTTTGCTTATACTTAGTATTTTTGATATTTTACAGATCATTTAATTGTCACTGTTCATGAAATTATAATTATATGTTAGCGTTTATATTTAACAGGTCTTGTGATACAGTGGTGAGATTGTTTATTTTCTTAAACATCAGAGACCAGAGTCCTAGTTCTGGCTCCAACTGACCTTGTGTTGGTCTCTGAAACTCTTTTTGGTTTTTTTAAAGAAAAATCTATAATATTAGAGTGATGGTCTGATTTCTAAGGTATCTACACAAACAAAAAATTCTATGATCCTTACTAAAATATACTATTTCTTTCTTATTGAAGCAACTATCAACAAGCTGATGCCTTTGAACCTTCCCAATTCTCAATAATTAGATTTCTAGGTCTTCATATAATTCCCAGGGTTATATATTTATACTGTTGTTTATAACTATCACTAATTTACCTCCTATTCATTCTTTCTTTTAATTTCAAGGGAAAGCTGTTCTTAGGGAAACTCTGACAGACTCAGTTTAAAAATATACTGGTTCGTAGTTGTGAAATCTTGAAGGAAACTTCTAAGATCTGATTACACTTAAGTTGGCAAGTGATCATGATAGATGTATCTTATTACCATCAGACTGTTTGTTGTTTTTGTTTTTACCACTCAGTTCTCCAGGCTGTTCCTATGTATTCTGAAAAGTAATCAGTCCAAAAATAGAACCTAATTATTTGATTTAGCAAATATTTTTGAGCACCTATTTTATGCCAGTCATTGTGCTAAATGTTGAGGATGAAATTATATACAAAGGTCCCTGGCATTGAGTAGATTATTTGGGGGACACATAACCAGTGCTAACTGAATAAATGAATATACATATGAATGAATGAATGAATGAATGAATGAAACATACCCTTAATGCACTTAAGATTTATGATAGGCAGATAAGATACAAAGGTTCAGTTTAGCTCTTTTTCATAATAATTTATTGAGCATTTTCTATGTGCCAGACATTGGGCCTAGCTTTTAAATTTTTTATTAGGGAAATAAAACACCAATTAAAGTTGATATAGCAAGACAAGAACCACTATATGGATTATATTCTTAAGTACTTGCCAAGAGACATAAATCTCAAGTGCTATAATGTGTGCTGGAGAGCTGGATCAGTGTGCTTTATTTAGCACAATTTTTTTTTTTTTTTGTCTAAAGTTTTACATATCTCCTTTTTAGCACAAATGTAATCTTGATCCCAAAACTGTTATAGGAGTTATATATAAAGTTATTGCAGTGCAGGGACAAGAAAAAGAAAAATACTAGGACTTCAAATGCTATTCAGAAGCTAGATAAAGCTGGATTCTGGTACATAGTGCCAAAATGAGAAAAGGTACAATATTTAGTTATTGCATAGTAGTAATAAAAGTAATAATGATGATAACTATAACAGCTGTGTTTCATACTGAACTTACTAAATATCAAATGTGCCCCATATACATCACCTGATTAAATTTTCCCATAGTCCTTGGAGGTGAACATTACTATCCCCATTTTGCAGATAAAGAAACTGAGTTTTAGAGAATGAGATAAACTACCTAAGACTTGTGGTCAAAACTCTCTAGCTATTTTGGTCTGCTAGTTGCTAACTTTGTTCTTTCTGCAACTTCTTAGGAAACTGCTTGGTATAAACACTAATTATAGCTTAATATAAGAACAGCTTTTAAGACTGCAAGCCATAAAAGAAATTTTTGTTAACCTCTTTCCAAAACTCAGAAATATAACTTTTTCATGGCAATAATGACAACAATTTCAGAGAATTCTAATGGAATATCAAATATGTGTCTATTTTGTAAAGTATATATGTACATATGCATACTTATTCCATATATATATATATATATATACATATATACACACATATATATGTATATATATATTTATGTAATATCATTGCAAGAATAACATGAAGGAGGTGGCAAAGATTAATTGGTGGTTTTATGGAACTTGCAAATTGACATGTTTAGAGAATAACACCTGCATGGTATCTTTATAGCAAGAAGTATAAAAGTTTCTAAATCTGAATGAGGAACATAAAGGAACCCATAATTTTTTCATTCTCCCAAAGGCAAATATAATACAGGGAGGGAAGGATGGAGAAAAGCAGCTGCAAGGAGGCTATGATAGAATGTCTGATACTCAGCTTTGACAACTGTAAAAACATATTTGATCACTGATGTCATTACTAGAAAGGCTGATACAGTGCTCTGGGTTTGTAGATAACACAATCTCTCCATGCTTCTAGAGTTGTCATTTCTAATTTTTTAACACAAACTTGCTGCCACAATTTATTTACATTTACAACCATATATTAGAAAATTGGTGTATATACAAAACATGGACATAGTCTTAATTAAATTTTTTGTTGCAGATCATAATTTGAATTCAGAGCTTCTTTTCTTTGAATCACAAATAAAACTAAAGTTGGTAAATGTTATAAAAAGGAAGACATGGGGGTAATTTCTATTCATTGTTTCAGTTACAAGAAAATAATAATGAATAAGGTGAGCATATATCAGTGAAGCTGAACAAGTGAGCACATCTTCCCATATACATAACAATTTTAAAATATGCTTTGGATTTTTGTCTCAATGTAATTTAGTAGAGAGAGAAGGTGATTTGGTGCATGACATTTCTGGTAACAAGTATCTGTTATCACAGTAATTGTGTGACTTGAAGGTAGTACCTTAATCATTGGTCCTGTCTTACCTTTTATTCTAGATGAGAATGTCAATTTTTCAGGGTTGTAGTAGAAGTCCAGGGGATATGTATGAAGCAGTAAACACTGCGCTTATACTAAGTGTTGAATAAATGGATGCCTGTGAAACCAGGATATCAAAAGAAGAATGAAAAAGAGATATTAGTAATAGAAAAGACAATGCAATTGATGAAAAGATGATTTTAAATGGTGAGTAGTAGGAGAGGGAATAAACATGTCCGAAGCCAAAACATTAAAAGATAAGGACACTCAGTAGAAAAGTTTGTCCAGATAATACTATTCTGTCTTTTGGAATTGTGTTTCACAAATAAACACAGTGCCCCAGAAAAGAGAGAGAGGAGAGAGAAAGAGAGAAAGGGGAGAAAACAACATTAAACTATGGGAAAATTAAAGAAAAACATGAAAATTAGATTAAATATGAAATTTTTGTTAAAGGCAGTTTAACAATAGAGAGAAGACAAAATGATAAAACAAAAGCCCATAAAGTCTTCAAAAGAAAACAAAAGAAAAACAAAGATACATGGGAAAGAGAAAAAAAGACAGAAAATAAAGGGTTCAAGCATTCACAGGTTTAATACATAGAACAGGCACAACTCTGCTATTAATTTTGACAGTAAAAATACATCTGAATCGAGCAGATTTACTATAGGAAAACGGCATGCATGATGTTAAAAATCAATGATTTTTAAAATTCTCAACTTAAAATAGGATATTATATATAAGCATGATATATGTGTCTGTGTTTTAAAATGCATAGGGACTTTGGGGGTTTTGACATGGAGAAATCACTTTATTTCAGTGTAAGATGACCCACCTACAGTCTAGAAATGAAAAACTTGATTATTTACTCATTCATGCAATCTGAAGATATTTTTCAAATTACAGTTATGACATAGATAAGAGTAGAGATCTTATCTAGTTAAAAATGTCCATAAAGTTTCATTTTGCTGAGTGGATAAAACAATAACAACGGAAATTTTTTGTGAATCAGTCCCTCCTCTCCTAAAAAAAAGTAATGTGTATATCTGCTACAAATCTAAAGGCAAATAGAGTTGTTCCTGTTCACTTATCCTTGCAATGAAGCATCTGTTCACTATTTCTTGCTGCTGTTATTTCTTTTCTGAAAGCTTCAATTAAAAAACATCATCCTGCCACCTTTTTAGTTGTTAAATTTTCCTGTCCTTGTGGCTACATCTCTGTGCACCAGAGAAAAGATCTCTTTAACAAAGTAGATGTGTGTGTCCTTAACACCGAGTCTCCTGGCTTACAGCTGGAGGCAGCTTTCTGCTCAGGCCACTGTGGAGAATGACATAGGCAGACGACATCATCACTGAGCAGTAACTTCTATTACATCCAGCAGACTGTGATACCCATTTCAGAATCGGGGCAAGACATGAGAGAAGCAAAGGTAATCCTCTGTTTCTATATCCAGTGTTTGCAAGAATCAAATATTTCCATCTGGGAGGGACAATTAGGCAAAAGTGGGAGAGGGTTGGATTTTGTGCTAAACTGGTAAACCAGTAAATAAATTCATCAATCTGTAAGAAAATAAAACCTAAACACAGAAAGAGAAGAGTGTCTGATATTTTTTAAAAATGAAATTTTCATGCAAAATGAATAATGTTTTGGGATCAATATAACAAGGGGGTGTGCTAGTGAAGGTTTTGTTATGGAGAAAGTAAACTGCAGGCTGATATCTGGTCATGAGAGGAAGAGTTTTTGTCTTACTGGAATGTCCAAGTTAGAAAGGACTTTAGAGATCACATAGTTTGTTGTGAATGATCACATCTAAAACTTTTATTTTTTAAAAAGGGGTAGCTGCAAAGTTTTGGACAAGACCTCTATAGGCAACTGGAAGCATAGTGTACCCAGGTGGTGTGTCTCTGACAATATATTTTTCTGGCTGTAAAGGGAATAAAAACCCCATGTAATCTCCAGCGGTGACAATTTAATCAGTTGTAAAAGGGGAAGAAGCAGTCTCTTCATTTTCATATTTGCATATTTGATTTTTGCATTGGGGAATAGAGGTTGTTTTTCTGTTACTTCTCATTCAATTTTATGAGCAAATTTTTACAGTGGTAGGAAATATCCAGTCAAATTGGTCTAAGAGAACGATTCCATTTTGGTTTATAAGGTAAGCATTCAAAGCAGGATGTTTTGTGAAAGATTTTTTTTCCTGCACAGACTCTATATACTAACCATGGTTTGCTTGCTCCCAGCTACTGCATGCGATTTATCTGCTATGAGCATTCACAGATCCACCCTGAAAATGAAGACAACTGTTTGGAGAACAATGAAAAATAATGAGGACTATACCACAACATGCCCCGTTTTTGTTAATATTTTTAAAAAGGTAAATCTTAATAACTGCCTCTATTTCTAAGCAAGCAGTGTTTCTAAAATGCAATATATACACAGAGGTCAGTTTTTATGAGAAATAAATTAATAAAATTCCATTGATTTTATCTTTGAAAGAATAATTTTATTGCCTATAATGTAGTAACAGATTATGGGATATATTTTAAGATAAATATGATACAAGTAATTTGTAGTTATCATCACTTACCTTTGTGTGACTCTCATGAATATTTTAAAAATCTATTCAAAATAGTGTTGGGTATAAATTTCTGGAACATGGGTAACTACTTTTTAATGCATCCAAACATGAAAGCCCCTAAAATATTGGATAATTTAAGAAAAAACAAAACAAAACAAAAAAGGATAGTATTCTACTAGCTTGATGATATAAATTTTCTTTTTTATAAAAAAGGAACTCCGAAGCAAATATTTCATTGGACAAGGAAAAAGGGATTGTTTTGATTCTATATAATTTTACAAAAAGAGAAAAAAAATTTAAACAAAAGTTTTGAAATGTTATGTACATTAAGATTTATGTATAAATTCACATATTCATATGTGTATGTGTGAGTGTGTATATATGTATGTAATGTGGCTAACTGTTGCTAATCAATTTCTATGAGAAATAACTAAACTTGGAATTCTGAAAAGATGAAGCCATAGCATTTTATTAGGGTAGAGAAGATTGTCTTTTTAATTTACATCCATGCAAAGTGCACCAGTAGTACCGTAGCAGTATGCAGGCATGTATAATCATTAGATAGAAGTATAAGATGCTTTGGGGGTGAGTATGGATTCCCATTAAATTAAAGCACAGAATACAATGTTTTTAATATGTTCTTGTTTATTTAAATCTGCATTCTGATGGTCACACTTTCAAAGAGATTGCCAATATATAAATATGTGATCCAATGATTACCTATTCAGATTACCTATTCAATGATTTCCTATTCAGATTAATCCCATTTCTTTGAATATGGTCTAATGATTGAATGATCCTTCAAACACTGCAACTCCTCAGGCAAATATGCTAATTCCTCAGCACATTTTCTCAAGGCCTTGGGAGTACTAGATCTGCCAAGGAGTACCTTGAAGAGTGGAAACTCTGCTCTACCTAAACACAAGTCCTAGGTTTTAATCACAATAGCTAGGTTCACACTAAGGCAATTAATCATATGATTGCTTTCAAGGAACCCAACCTCATCAGTATTTTTCCTTCAGGCCAACTGACAAGGCTGGATAGAGTAAAATATTTAAGCGGATTTGATTGCTTAAGAGGCACAACTCCCAATGCAGAGTAAGAACATTCATCCTCAATCTGCTTTTTAGAAGTTGCCACATCACAAGCAACCCTTCAAATTTAAATGATTAAGGTAAAATAGTTATTCTATTAAACTGTTAAGGGTTGACAATTATCATTAGAAAGAGACCAAATGATATGTTTTATAGTTTGTTGAGACTTTTTTAGTGGGGGTTTAGAGTTGGTGTGTTTTTTTGTTCTTTTTGTCAGGGGGTAGGGAATGAGCTTACCTACTTTACTTTAAAGTTTGAAAGAAAGAAAAATGCCAGAGGAATGTAATTTGTAGTTCAATAGGCAAATCTAAATAAGGTTAGAAAGGTAGGAGTTGGTGTGTGTGTGTATGTATGTGTGTGTGTGTGTCTATACATACAGACACATATATGTGCACTTTTTAAGGCTTATTTGACTTTGCAACTTCACTAGTCATTGCTGGACTTGGTGACATATTAAATATAAATGTGAAGCTTTCTAGCATTCTCTTCCTTGTAGCGGAAATAAGAGGTTTCTGCTGGTATAATAATAGGATTTGGGTTACTATCTATTAAAATTATTTCTCCAAAAGTGACATATTAAAGAGTTTTTAATGTTTTCCTAGCTTAAAAGTTGAGTTAAATACAAGATCAGAACAACAGTTTTCCAATGAGTATGTCATTTCTCAGAAGCACTTGTGTAGATTATCCTAATTATTCCTAGATGCAATAGAAATGCTCTGGACAACAAAGGACAAAGCTTCCCCAAATACTAAAGAATTCATACTTCCATTATTCATTGGCTAGAAATCAAGAAGGTTTTGTTGTCTGGTAAGCCTAACTGGAGCTGCATCTTATTCTGGAAGGCTAATGCAATTATTGTAATGAAAAACTTGTTAACATTATGAGGGTGACTCATTAAAATATTTCTATAATTTGGAACCAAAAGTTAATTTTATCACCTTCACTAACAGAAATTGCACTGATGGACTTCCAGTCTTGATCATGGTAGGAATCTCTTAGTGTAAAAGCTCTTAGACAATTTAAATGGAGATCTTTTAAAAAGGCATTAGAATGATTTTTCTTAAACCAGAGAAGACTATCAAAGTTGCTGAAAACATATTCCTGAATTTTACTTTTAAGCACCAAAATCCAGTGATTTCTTATGCTCAAATACTTTGATGGATGATAGAACAGTTACCTGGTGACTTGGCAAATTGTGTCCCAATCAAAGTTAACATTGGTCCTAGCTCCTCAAATTCAAAGCAGAGTGTTCTGAGAACCTGGGTAATCTGCTGTATCTAGAGCACAGGAGGTAAAGTGCCCAGGGATCTGAGGGTAAAGCAATGCTGAGGACCAGATTCTCTTACCATCACTGAGGGAATCTATATAATAAAAGGATAATATGGCTGGGACCGGTTTGGCTCAATGGATAGAGCGTCGGCTTGGGGACTGAAAGGTCCCGGGTTCGATTCCGGTCAAGGGCATGCACCTTGGTTGCGGGCATATCCCCAGTAGGGGATGTGCAAGAGCCAGCTGATTGATGACTCTCTCTCATTGATGTTTCTGACTCTCTATCTCTCTCCCTTCCTCTCTGTACAAAAATCAATAAAATATATTTTTTAAAAAAGGGATAATATGCTAATTAAACCAGATAGACCAGACATCTTCCAGACTATCCTTTTGGACAAAGCCATGGTGGTGGGGGCTGAGACATAAATATTTAGGGGTGATATGGCAGACAGGCAGGGAAGAGCAGTTAGGGATGATCAGGCAGGCAGAGGTGGTTAGGGATGATCAGCAGGGAAGCAGGTGAGCATTAGGAGCCAGCAGTCCTGGATTGAAAGAAGGATGCTTTACTGCTGGTTTAGGTGGTATTGGACCTAAACTGGAAGTCGGACATCCCCCGAGGGGTCCCAGATTGGAGAGGATGCAGGCCAGACTGAGGGACCCCCTCCCATGCACAAATTTAGTGCACTGGGCCTCTAGTAGAATATAGTTGTACTTGCATTCCATAGAGCCTAGCCACCTATTTCTTCTCTGTTTTGTGTTCTTAAAGAAAAATAGACTTATGTAAATAAATCTAAAGAAAATAGTTATGAAAAACTTTTGGCAATATGGATTTTGATTACAGTCTGTTTGATGGCTGATTAAAATAAGAATGTGCCTGTATCCTCTCCCCAGTTGCTTCTGATTGCAGTAGAAGAGGCAGTGTCTTCCCACAGCCCGATACTCCTGTTCATTCTCCTTCTTCAGTCTATTCTTGGCTGTGGATTCCCCTGTGCTCTTTGTGCACTTTAAGTTTAATTTTGCATTTAAAAACTCAATTGGCTCATCTGTTAAGCATTAAGCAGCTCCCTTTTGAGCCACAGGGGGAGCCCTGGGAAAACCCACAGCTGCTAGAACATGGAAAATGGGTTTAAAAAAACAAAACCATTTTGAAACTTTAAAGCATTTTAGCAGCTGTGGATTTCCCAATCCTTACCCCCCAAATGGTTCATCTATTTAACTTTTATCTGGTATTGGAAAACACAAACCAGAGCATTAACTAGCCCTCAAATGACTTTTGTTTAATACAAAATGAAAATAAGAACTAAGCAAGTCATATGGGAGGATCTTTCAGAGAGCTATGGCCTGGAATACCTGCAAAGCATATTTTCCTTCCAGTTACAGAAACAATTCTGAAATCCAGTTATGCCTGCTGAAACCATAACTTTTCCTCCACTCACTTAGATACTGCTTTCTCTCACCAAGAAAGGGGGGTACAAGTCCAAAACAAGTCCAAATCCAAGCTTATAAAAATGACAATTTGATGAAAAAGTTAATAGAATGGGGATATTTATGAAATCTTTAATCAAGATATTAAGTTTCATAATGATTTGTCATTGACTAAAATTTCAGGTTTGATTACAATTGTATAGAAAACTTAAATTATTATTTTTTTTTATTGTTTTCCAAATATTCCTCAACTAATCTGAGTCTCCTTTTGGTAGGGTCCCAAGTCCAATAGTTAGATATAAATTTCTTTGAATGATGGCAAGACAGTTCTATCAAAATTAAAAAAAAAAAAACCCGATATTTGGAAAGGTGACAACTGCAAACCTATTTTTTACTATTACTTCCAAATATAGAGAAAAGTTCCACATGGAAAAACAAAATAAAGTAGCACTCAGAGAATAGGAGAGTTGAAAAAGAGATGTTTCAAAAATTATTTTCAAAATATCTGTATTCCTTTATTGTAGCATTGAAGATATCCAAATAGTCAGTTAATTATTAAACATTAAATTAATTTTTTTTCTAATTTTGCTTCATCTCTATTTTGATTTTACCTGTTCCAATGTATCTTTCTTAAAAGCACCTTCATCTAACCCCAAAAAAAGCTTGAAATAAAAATAAAACAATTTTGTTTACAAAGAATGTATGTGACTTTTTCCTTCTCATTCCTTTCTGCCCACTCAATACTTTATTATATAAACACCTCTCCTCTCCTCTATAATATTTTCTCTATTTTTTCAGTTTTTCTATTGTTTTAATTTTTTATACCAATTTTGCATCTCAAAATTCCAATGGACAATATGATAGAAGAGCCTAGGATTTCTCAGATTGGGGAGGAGAAACTGGGATAGGAGAAAAAGAACTTGGGAGCGGGTAAGAGGGAGCAATCTGTAAGAAGAATCTTTGGGAAGGATATGAAATTAATATTTTTGTCTCCTCATGTATGATTTTCATGCCTAGCATGGGAGTATTTTAAGAAGGCAGTTTCCTGCCAAGAGGAGAGTTAAAAATGGCCTTTACATGTGATGTCTTTAGTAATGTTATTTTAATGACACCAATATCAGCAGACTGGAGTGGATTAAGGAGTGAGAGGAAGGGGAGGCAATGGAGTGAGTAGAATAGGTCACCCACTGGAGAAGTTTGGCTGTGTAGGAAAAAGGACAGTTAGGCAGAAGCTGCAGGTGCTGTGGATATGGGACAAATCTGTTGATGTTTTGAAATGGATAAGGATGGTGTGCGTTCAAAAACTAGAAAAGATCTAACTTAACTATATAGGAGAGAAAGGGAGAAAATACGTAGTGTATGTTCCCAAATAAAGCAGCAGGGAATAGAATCCACAACATGGGTGAAGGGATTGACCTTATAGTTTGAAGACACATTCTGGATCAAAACAGGAAAGAAGAAGAGCATGGAGCTGGATAGTATAGTTGTGGTTTCTCTGCTTTTAGAAACATTAAGAATGTTATAGATCATTTTGATTATTTTGTGTTATTGTTATTGTGGTATTTCCCCTATGGTACCTGTTCTTAAATATTTGAAAATCTTGATCTGTGATTTAAAAGAAAGAGTGTCATTCCAATGTCTTTAGATGATGTAGAAAATAAGAGTTCAACTATTTGTTGTAATAATAAAGACCAGAAGTAAAACCAAATGCCAGGATCCTAGAGTCTTTCATGTTGACCTCTGTTCTATGATGAACTTTAAAAATCTGTTTTACATTAGACGCTGCAGGAAATAGAATAGGAGAACATGGGAAAGGAATATATCCTGCTAAGGTTGTCTAGGGAATGGGGGATTGGTGATGTTGCTGAAGAGAAATAAGCAGCTGTTGATGAGGGTGTTCTATATGAGTAAAATGTTTTGATGTCAGATGATTTTTAAAAAGAGACAGAAATATACAGATTTAAGCAAAAATAAATAAATAAATAAAAATAAAACCCAGCTTGATTAAACAAAGTTATGTCCAAGAAGGAAAGCTGCAGAAGTTATTGTGGGTAAAGATACAAAAGTATTCTTACATTGATTATTAGAATTTATGGTAACCATTAAAATAAATTTCTTTAGCTATATGAAACTTTTAATTAAGTATCCTTTATAAAAAATATGAGGTAAATTTAGAGGAATAACCTTTAACATAATAACTTATTAGAGTCTACTTTGAGGTGGATAGTTTATATTTAATTAAATTTTCCAATAAATATTCCCCTTTTCTTTGTGAAACTTCTTAGTATATTATTATGGCTTTTCTAGTTTCTAACCCCCCTTCCATTTTGTAAGTGCTTTTAAAAATGTTATTAGTGTGATGTTATTTACCCTTTGCTGACAAGGTTAAAAGCATTGTTAATTGAATACTGGTTTCAATGGCTGTGGTATAGTAACAATTATAGTAATGAGTAAACCACTGTCCTACTACAAAAACAATGCCAGCAGAACCCATTTACATGAACCAATATTTAAAACACTCTACTGAAAACAATTCCTTCATCTGATACTACATCAATGTAAGGGTTATATTTAGGAGGTCAAAAAGCATGCCCAAAGTAATTGACTCCATGTAATACATAATTGTTCAGTTTCCATAACCCTAATCTTCCCTAAAAAGAAAGTGAAAGAACTTGAGGGGATGGAGTTAGTGAGAAGGAGCAGATGTGCATGTAGTCTTCATGCCCACCTGGTAAACACCACCACAGCATTAAGATTCACTTCAAGCCTTATGCATTGCATGGGGCTCTTTCTCAGTCTCTTTTTCCCTAGTAGCAGTTATTTGTCCCTCCCTTGCACTTCCAATTGGGCCAGGAAAAAGAGAATAAATCCAAACTACTTCATTTATTGTTAATTAGTTAAATTATTTATTATACTTATGTATACTTCTAAAATATGTTTATATTTTGATTCTTTGGCAGAATAAGATTCACTTCTCTGCATTGCATTGTTGTAATAATCAATGTTATATTTGGAAGAAATTCATAAAAGCAGTAATCAAAAACTGAATAGTCTGACTAGATATTTAAAACTTGTGAATAAAATACAATAAAAAAAACCTAAATGTCTTTTAAAAACTCAAAAATCAACTTTACTTTCTCTGAATTCATTTGAAACTTTCTACTAAGAGTAAAACAGAAAAAAATAACACAATTATATTGAGAAATTATTTTATTTCTTTAAATGGATTCAACCTTAAAAAAAAAAAAAAAAGGTGATGCTGAGCTGATTTTGAAAAACAATCATCTTTCATGTTAGAAAAGTTTAAATTGCCAGTTTAAGCCTGTTAAAATATTTTTATTGCATTCTTAGTAATTTCCCATGGAAGCATTTCTAAAGGCTCAGCAAAACATTTAGAATTTTATAAAACCTTTTAAATTAATTTATAACTTAGCTATGAGCTTCTTTTTGGGAGACTCAGAACAGTGGGTGACCTTATATCCATAATGTGTATGCTTAAATGTTTTATTACAACAGAGTAAATTAGGATGGAATTATTTAACTTTAGATACCAACATTTCATTTAACAGCAATCTGTTTTGCCCTTTCCTAAAACCAATTTAATTCCATTTTATAAAAGTGCAAGTTCACCTTTGTATGTTCTAGCCATTTTGTTTTATTTTGAACAGTAGAATGGCTTTAAGTAGAAAATATGAGACAATATTGAGCAAATTTAGTAAGTCTCTTGGCATTTTATTTTATCAGATGTTTAAGATCAGTGTTTCTTCATAATCTTTATTATTTAGATACACTGTCTCAATTCCTTTTGTATCCAATTGCACATCCTATTTTTTCTCAGCTGTTACTATGACAACTAACTGTGCAGGTGTAACTATAATTGCCTTTTACTTACTTCCCCCGAGCATCTTTACATTTATTTTCTATCCTATTTGTTTTCTAAGAAATGATTTAAGGGCTTTGTACTGTCCTCTGTGAAGTATTTCAATCACATTCACATAATGAGCTGGGTGGTGTTCTCACTGCTAATTTCTAATTATAATTTAATTTTAGCTTTGATATATCAAAATAACCTGAGGGTTAAAGATAGGACTTCTTAATATCTAAGTAAATATTTACCTTTATTTTCATAGTTTATTGTCTGAACTAGAGCTCAAGTGATTTTTGATTTGGGCTCCTCCTTGAGATATTTCTCATGTAAAAGATTACATGGCCTTTTCAAATAAAATTCTCATGAATACTGAAAATTTTCTATGTAACAGTATATTATATTGGAATTCTTTCTATCTCAGGTGTGGCCACAAAAGCTCAGTGGCATGTACTCTTGCACTCTATTGCACAAGGCTTATGAAGTTACATTAAGTTTTGTGAAGGAAAGGTTGAAATGAGCTTTGAAATCCTTGCCTATCAACCATCTCCAGTAAACTGCAGAGTCAGACTTAACCAGGCATATTATTTAGTAAAAGCCTAATATGCTAAGGTCCTTTCAACCAATCAGCACATAATATGCTAATGATATGCTAAGGCTGCTCAACCACTTGCTATGACATGCACTGGCCACCAGAAGGCAGACAGTCAACTGGTCAACCAGACACTATGATGTGCACTGACCACCAAGGGGCAGATGCTCTGGTAGGTTAGCTTTCTGCAGGGGTCTGACTAATTTGGACTGAGCGAGATGGGATGGACATGCCATGGAGCCCACCCACAGTCCCTCCCCAGATGGCTAACCTCTTGCATTTCTCCCCAGCTTGATCCTTCACTGGTGGGGTATGTTGGCCTGTCCTGTACCCTTTCACAATCTGGGACCCCTCAGGTGATGTTGGAGAGCTGGTTTTGGCCTGATCCCACAGGCCAGGCCGAAGGACCCCAATGGTGCACAAATAGAGTGGGGGCTTTTGTTGGAGAGACTTGTTGATGGATGTTGGGTACAACCCACACCTCTGTGGAAGGATAAGGAATGCTTCAAATTTACCTGAAGTCTAATATATTATAGAAGAAACTTTAGTGAGATTACCCAGACAACTTGATATGTGTTCCCTAGAATATCAGACTCACTCTTGAGAAATTTAAAGGATGTAAATTGTGTGAAACTCCTTTTGTTATTAAAGAACTACAGTGGATGATAAAAGCATAGAAAGTCAGTGATGTGCATGTTTCAATGTCAAAGCTGGATTGATGGGGAGTGGTCTCAAGACTGACATTGAGCCATGACATTCGTTCCACTGACTGTCATACATGGGAAAATTTATTACATGTATGACAGCTAGTGGAATGAATGTTACATACATACAAACAGCATACATTTCCTATGGGATTATAAACTTTAAAATATACAATGCAATGTCATTCAATTGATTCAGATTAAATATTTCTACTAATGGACATAGTATAAGCATACTTCTTTGGGATATTAGTAAAAATCCCTTTAATGTCTGTGGGGTGAGGGGTGATTTCTCTCTAACAATCTAGGCCATCACTGTAAAATGATACCCAGTAAAATGACTCTTGTTAGTCAGAATGAGATTCGTGTTTGTTTGGGCAGATTATTCAAGTGTTGGGAGAGCAGAGAAGCCACTGAGCCCTGGAGTGGAGAAAGTACCTTTGAACTATGAAATGAGTTTTCTCATCTGTTGCAAGGAACTCATTTTCTGTAATTGGTTCCTTTAGGAGTGTGGTTTCTATTCAGACTCTTGCTATGATTGACTACATGTAAACTGACTAATCCTAATGTGTTAATCATAGAAATTATTAATGCACATATATGTTCATCTGCTACTCACAGTCATATTACCAAAAGGTTCATAGGTAGATTATGCAACCTTCATTTATTGGTGCAGACAAGATACTGTGGCTATGATTAAAATTTGGCACCACAATTTATAAACTCACACTCTTTAAATACAATTAACAGGTCTGGATCACAGGAAAAATATGGGGTTTGGGTGAGGTGATCTCTGTGATAAAATTCCAGAGACTACTCTATGGTTGAATCAGAAGTTACCAAGAGAATGTGCTTTTAATTGAATCAAGGGAAGCAGCAATGGGGTGTCTCCAAAGGAACCATTACAATACCTGTAAAAGAATGAGATTTAACATCTTTTATGGCCTGAGTTATATTGATACCAGTCAAGAAAACCTTTTCCTGTCCCTTAATTTCTCTCAGGTCTCTGCTTCAACATTGGAGGAGTCCAGTGAGTATGAGAGAAAGAATAAAATCTCAAGCTAGGACAGCTAAGATTTTACCCCAGCAACAGGAAAGACAAGCTACTCAGAGTAGTAACTTGGGGTGAAAGTAGTTGCTTTCTAATTATATCCTATGCATCTCATTTGTTTAATGGATGCCTTACATATTTACAGATTAATTTCTTTGCTGTGTGATTCACATTATACCTTATCAGAGGTTGGCGAACTGCAGTCACAGGCAAGATCTTGTCTGTCACTTGTTGTGAAGAGTGGAAGAGCATCCTGCCCAAAAATGTGAATGTTCAAGACATGCCCCTCAAAAATATGTGCTTTGATGTAATTATTGTTTTGAACTATAGGTATTTAAAAAACAGTAAATGCAGGGAGAAACTTTCTCTGAACTCCCCTTATTTACCTAAGGATAAATCCTCCAAAAGAAATTCTGTTGTCATAGATCCTCTTCCCCAATCCCCAGGAGTTTCATCAACCAGGGAAGATTACTTTTATCTTAAGAGAGGAGACTAGTACTTGATATCATACCCAGACAAATTTATCACAAACTATCATATCTCTCATCTGTTTATCAAAGGGATCATTCATCTTTTCTAAAAAAACATTTACTCTCCCCCAAATTCTTACATCTCTCTCTCTTTTTCTTATTAAAATTGTATTTAATCTAAAAACTAAATCACCTGTAAGAATTACTCACTTTTTTTGTGTATCTCACATGTACTCATGAAGCATACATGTTAATAAACTTCTGTTCATTTTTTATTATTGATCTATCTTTTTTATTGTTTAAAGTATTACATATGCCTCCTTTTCCCCAACGACCCCTCCATGGCCACTCCCACTCTTCAGAACAAGGCCCTATTGCCCCAGTCTCCATATCCATTGGTTATACTAATGTACATGCATACAATTCCATTGGTTGATCTCTCTCTCTCTCTCTTTTTAAAAAATATATTTTATTGATTTTCCACAGAGAGAAAGGGAGAGGGATAGAAAGCTAGAAATGTCGATGAGAGAGAAACGTCGACCAGCTGCCTCCTGCACACCCCTACCAGGATGTGCCCACAACCAATGTACATGCCCTTGACCGGAATCGAACCTGGGACCTTTCAGTCCGCAGATCAACGCTCTATCCACTGAGCCAAACCAGTTAGGGCAATAGACACTTTTTGAAAGAAGTCACACTGAAGGCAAAGAGACACATGAAAACAGGCTCAAAGTCACTAATCATCTGAGAGATGCAAATAAAAACAACCAGGAAGTACCATCTTACTCCTATCAGAATAGCTATCATCAACAAATCAACAAATGACAAGTGCTGGTGAGGATGTGGAGAAAATAGAATCCTCATGCCCTGCTGGTGGGAATGCATACTGGTGCAGCCACTTTGGAAAACAGTAGTATTGAGTTTCCTCAAAAAGTAAACATGGAACTCCCATTTGACCCAGTCATCCCACTTGTAGAAATATTTCCCAAGTAATCAGAAACACCAATTTGCATAATATTCCATTGTGCAGATGTACCACAGTTTTCTAATTCACTCATCTGCTAATGGGTACTTAGGCTGTTTCCAAATCTTAGCTATTATAAACTATGCTGCTATGAACATAGGAGTGCATATGTTCTTTCTGATTGGTGTTTCTGATTTCTTGGGAAATATTTCTACAAGTGGGATGACTGGGTCAAATGGGAAGGGCTGGGGGGGCTGCAGGGCTGGGGGCGCAAGCTGGGGCTGTGAGACTGAAGACATGAGCTGTGGCTGCTGGAGCAAGTCAGGGCCAGACATGCCCTGAATCCCTCCTGCAGTATTTTCTAGGCAGGTCAATCTCCTGCAGCCCCTTCTTGACTGGCCAGTCCCAATTGTAAATCTACAGCTGAAAGAAGCTGGTGTATCAGCAGAATATATCTGACGAACAACTATTGACACAACATACCTCTGAGGCTGAAAGAAGCCAATGTTGTGAATAGACTATGTCTGAAGATCAACTATTGGTACAGCGTATCTCTGCAGCTGAAAGAAATTGGCATTATCGACAGAATATGTCTGAAAAAACTGTCATTGACAAAATACTTGTGCCTTCACAACAAAAATAAAGTAAATGAGGATGCAATTATTGAACATAGTCATGGTGAAATAACTGTTACACGTCAATTTTCCCTATCACTAAGTTTCTCCCATGAAAAACAATCTGATGGAAAATTTACTTGGTGTTCCAGCAAAGGTAAAGTTTGTCCAAATGACATAAATTTTCCAGAATACCTGGCCTGTTTAAAAAAAAAAAAAGTAATGATAAACACAGATTCTGACAGTAAAAATTGTATGGAAAATATTTGTTCCATAAATAATTCTTTTGCTTTTGCTTCAATGGGTTGCAAATATTGCATTACCATCAGGATATGGGCCATACTATTTTAGAATACACAGTCAAGTTTATCACCATACTGGAACTTTACATCTTTTGATGGTATTTCTCTGGAATTTGCTCAACTCTACATTTTAGACATGGCCAAAGAGACAAGTAAAAGATTAGCAATGCCAGAAAACCCAGGTTGCTCAGAAAGACTGGTGATCAATATCAACATCCTCATGCATGAAAAAATGAATTAACAAAATCATAAAAGATGCTACATGAGGTAGAAAAGAAAGTTCAATCTGAAGTAACAGTGAAATATATTACTCCCATGAAAGTAACAATGCCAATTAAATATGTTGGTAATATCATAGTGATCCAGGTAGATATAATTATTCCTGTGTAACCAAATTGCCGTCATATTCAGAAATCAAGATGAAGAACCTCCTTTTGAAAGGGACTTGCTCATTCATTGTAAACCAAATCACAATAATCCAAATGCCACTAAAATGAAATAAATCAGTATCCTGTTTCCTATATTAGATGCAATGACATATCCTATTCTTTTTCCACATGATGAAAAAGGCTGGAGAACAGATATTGCATTAAGACTCAGAGATGACAGTAATCTATCTATCTATCTATCTATCTATCTATCTATCTATCTATCTAATCTATCTAATATGCTAAGTTTCTGTCTGGGTAATGGCATCAGGTAGCAAAGCACACTTTCTCCCTAGCAACTAGCCTCCTTAGAGATTCTGCAACCTAGGAATTCAGGGGAAACACTTTATACTATAACCAAATGAAGTGTTTTCCCATGCCCCATCTCTTTTGATCTTCACAGAAGTCCTGGAGTAGGTAGGTAGGAAACTCAGTGGAATTTTATTTTATTTTCATTAGCCAGAAAATGGAGATTTAGAAAGCTTAGATACTTGACCCAACTGAAAAGAAGTAAGAAATGGTGGACCTTGAAAATGACTTCAGGTTTTCTCACTGCACAGAATATAGTCTAACACTGCTGCAGTTAAATATTTTACTCTTTGTTCTCCCTGTGTGATCTACAATAATAATGTGCTTCCTATTGATAATTTACTGCTATGTTGCTGACAATTACCTGAAAGAGAAGTTGGGGTGCTGCACTTGGCTGCAAAATGTTTAGCTAAATCAGAAAGCAGGTCTAATAAAGCAAGTTTATTCTATATCTATAAAAGGCTAATTTGACTCATGCATGTGTGATATATATAAAGCTCTCACTGGTATCAATAGTATACATGTGTTTTGATCTGTCACTGTCAATCGTGAATTTGGTTGACACTTCTATTATAAAGAAAGGGCAAATAGTGATATTAAAATATTTCTTCAAATTAATTTCCTGTTAACTAGTGTTAACATAATATAGACTTCTATGCCCACTTAAAAAAAAAAAAAAAAGACATGCATACACACCCGGACATTGACTTTTCTAATTTTTTTAACAAAAATGAGATCACACTATGCCATATTTTTCTGTATTTTTTCCTGTTCAATATAATCTGGACATCCCTCTGGATTCATTGATAGAGTTATAAGGAAGATGTTCATTGTGCCTAAAATACAGGGTTGGACAAAAGTAGGTTTACAGTACAACAAAGCAGAGTTTATTCTTGTATTATTATTTATTACTTATTGGATAATTTTCCATACAAATAACTGTAAATGTACTTTTGCTCTAGCCGTATCATTTTCCATTACTTATATTTCCCAGTTTTTTCTGATATCAGTTTATCTCCCTATCTATCCTTTTCTATCATATCTCCTGTTTTGTTTTTAGTATATAATTATTTGAAATTATGTATTTGCTTACTGATTAATTTTCCATCATCACTAGTATTTGAGCCACTATACATATACTTTCATTTAGAACTTGCTATAATTTCAACACTTAAAACAGAACATGAACTTTGTATATGTTAAATGTTTCTTGAGTGAATAATGGATAAATTCATTTTTTATGGTTCCTTAGCATTTCACAACATGAGAGTACTTTAACTTATTCAACCAGTCTCCTATTAATTGACAATGTAGTTTACTGATTTATTACTGTCACTTATAAACATTCTTGAACATATTGCTTTATATATCTGAGTTTTATATTATTTGATAGATTCACCAAGCTGAGATAATATGGTTAAATGATAAGTGTATACGTGTGTTTGTGTGTGTGTGTGTGTGTATGTGTATTTCAATTTTAGTAGATACTGCTAAAACTTCTTCTAAGGGGTTATAGCATTTCATACTTTTGCTAGCATGTATAAGAATTCCTATTTCCCCACAACCTAATCTGCATTGTTCATATATATCACACACACGCACATATTTTTGCTAACCTAATAAGTATAAAAATATAATGTATCACTCCTGTTTCTGTTTTCATTTTCCTTACTACTAATGAAGTTAAATATCTTTTCTGTTATATTAATATCTGTTTTCCATTGTCATCTCTTCCTCTGTGACTTGCTGGTTTATATCACTGTCAAATTTTATTGGTTGTGTGTTTTTATTGTACTTACCATCAATTTATTTGTTATTGTTGTATATATTACAAATATTTTTTCCAGTCTTATCTGTTTCTAGAATTTACTTATAGTATATTTTCCTGGGTTGAATATTTAAATGTCTTTGTAAATAAATCTCTTAATCCTTTCCAGAATACTTCCTTTATTGCTCCTGAAGGTCTATCCCACCACATGATAACACAAATATTCTCTTAATTGTTTTGCAAATATTGTATTTTTTTACATTTGTATCTTTAATCCACCTATAATTTAGTTTTGTAAATGGCATAACAAAATGATTTCATTGCTTTTATACAGATGTGTAACTAATAATGCCAAATGTATTTTTTAAAGACACAACAATGTGAAATGCCATCTTTTTAATATAATTTTTCGATTTATATATTTTAGAACTTTATTCAACCACATAAATGAATTTGTTCATCTTGTACTCATAGTCATTCTAAATATACAAATTTGAATATACTGAAGTTTGAAGTATATTTAAAATTTTGTTGGGTGGGTCCTCCCTCATTAGTCATTTCTTATTTTAAAATTTTGGACAATTTTGTATTGAAACTTTAAAACTTATTAACCTTTTAAAATAGGTATTCTAATAATCTATTAAAATTAGTTTTATGATATCATTTAGAAGGTTGACAGGTTAATTATACTGAGTCGACTTTGTGGTTTGTTTCCCATCATTTATTCCTTTTGTTTGTTTGCAGGGTATTAAACAAGTTTCTTTTTGTTGTTGTTTTTTATCTTTATTGTTGAAAGTATTACATAGATCCTCCTTTTTCCCCATTAATATCTTCTAGCCCACTCCCATCCTCCACTCTCCTAGATCCTCAATATCCATTGTCTGCATCCACTAGTTTATGTATATATGCATACAAGTTCATTGGTTGATCTCTTCCCACCCACCCTCCTCTGCCTTCCTTCTGAGATTCAACAGTTTATTCATGCTTCTATGACTCTGGGTCTATTTTGAATCATCACAGTTTAATTTGGTTTATTAGATTCTACATATGAGTGAGATCATGTGATACTTTTCTTTCTCTGATTGGCTTATTTTTCTCAGCATAATACTCTCCAGGTCCATCCATGCTTTTGCAAATGGTAAGAGTTCTTTCCTTTTTATTGCTGTGTAGTATACCGTTATGTAAATGTACCATAGTTTTTTTATCCATTCATCTGCTGATGGACACTTAGGCTGTTTCCAAGTCATAGTTATTGCAAATTGTGCTGCTATGAACACAGGGGTGCATCTATTCTTCCTGATGAGTGTTTCAGGTTTCTTAGGATATATTCCTAGAGTAGGATGATTGGTTCAAGTGGGATTTACATTTTTAATTTCAGAAAACGCCACACTGTTTTCCACATTGGTTGCACAAGTCTGCATTCCTACCAGCAGCATACTAGAGTTCCCTTTTCTCCACAGCCTTGCCAACACTTGTCTTTGGTTGATTTGTTGATCATAGCCATTCTGACAGCTGTGAGGTGATAATCTCATTGTCATTTTGTATAAGACGTTTTATTTTTTTAAAATATATTGATTTTTTACAGAGAGGAAGAGAGAGGGATAGAGAGTTAGAATCATTGATCAGCTGCTCTTGCACACCCCCTACTGGGAATGTGCCCGCAACCAAGGTACATGCCCTTGACCGGAATCAAACCCGGGACCTTTCAGTCCCCAGGTCAACGCTCTATCCACTGAGCCAAACCTGTTTTGGCTCATTGTCATTTTGATTTGCATCTTTCAGATAACTAATGAATGAGCATTTTTTCATAAATCTATAATCTTTCTATATGTTTGCTTTGGAGAAGTATCTATTTAGGTCCTTTGCCCATTTTAAAAATTAGATTTGTCTTCTTTTTGTTTAGTTGTATGAGTTCCCTATATATTTTGGAAATTAACTCCTTAAGAGATGCATCATTGGCAAATATGTTCTCCCATGTACTACATATTTTATACATGTAGTATATTTTATAATGATTTGTTTTACCAGGAAGTAGTCCCATTTGTTTATTTTCTCCTTAATTTCCATTGTGCTAGAAGATGTATTGGTGAACATATTGCTATGAGGGATGTCTGAGATTTTGGTGCCTACGGTTTCTTCTAGGACTTATGCTTTCCTGTTTTACATTTAAATATTTTACCCATTTTGAGTTTATTCTTGTGTATGGTGTAAGTCGATGGTTTAGTTTCATTTTTTGCATGTATCTGTACGATTTTCTCAACACCATTTATTGAAGAGAGTGTCTCTGCTTCAATATATGCTCTTGCCTCTTTTGTCAAATATTCATTGAGTGTAATGGCTTGGGTCAATTTCTGGGTTCTGGGTTCTGTTCCATTGATTTATCTGCCTGCTCTTGTGCTAGTACGAGGCTGTTTTGAGTACAATGATTTTGCAGTGTAACTTGATATCTGGCATTGTGATTCCTCCAACTTTTTTCTTCTTTCTCATGATTGCTACAATTATTCAGAGACATTTTTGGTTCCATATAAATTTTTGGAGTGTTTGTTCTATACCTGTGGAATATATTTTTGGTATTTTAATAGAAATTGCATTGAATCTATAGATTACTTTGGGTAATATAGATAATTTAATGATGTTGATTATATCAATAAATAACATGGTATATTCTTTCACTTGTTAATGTTTTCCTATATCTCTTTTTTCAACATCCTATAGTTTTCTGAGTACAGGTCTTTTATCTCCTTGGTTAAGTTTATTCCTGAATATCTTAATTTTTTTGTTGCAATGGTAAATGGGATTGTCTTTTTAGTGTCTTTCTGAGAGTTTAAAAATTCTATTGATATTTTGGGTGTTAATTTTGTATCCTGCTATGTTTCCAAATTAATTTATTAAATTTAGTAGTTTTTATTGGAGTCTTTAGAGTTTTATGCACAGTATCATGTCATCTGTGAATAATGAGAATTTTATTTCTTCTTTTCCAACTTGGATGCCTTTTATTTATTCTTATCTGATTGCTATAGCTAGCACTTACAGTACTATGTTGCACATAGTGGTGAAAGTACTATGTTGCACAGGAGTGGTCATCCCTGTCTTGTTCCTGTTCTTAGGGGAAATGGTTTTAGTTTTGCTCAGTGAGTATGATGTTGGCTATAGTTTGACATATGTATCTTTTATATGTTGAGGTATATTCCCTCTATCCCCACTTTGCTGAGAGTTTTATCAGGAAATGTTGCTGGTTTTTTGTCAAAACCTTTACTTCATTGATTGATATGATCATGTGATTTTTGTCTTGCAATCTGTTGATGTTGTCTATGACATTTATTACTTTGAGAATATTTTACCAGCTTTGCATCCACAGAATAAATCCCATTTGGTCATAATGTATGATCTTTTTAATGTATTGCTGGATCCAGTTTGCTAAAATTTTTTGAGGACTTTTAGCGTCTATGTTCATCAGGGATATTGGCCTTTAGTTCAATTTCTTTATTGTGTCTTTATCTGGTTTTGAATTAGGGTGATGCTCGCCTCCTAGAAAAAGTTCATAAGTGTTCCTTGCTCTTGAAATGTTTGAGGACTATAGGTGTTAGTTCTTCTTTGAATATTTCATAAAATTCCCCTGTGAATCCATCTGGACCAACACTTTGTTTCTTGGGAGTTTTAATTTTATTTTTATAGCTGTTTCAATTTTATTATTAGTTATATGCCTATTTAATTTTTTTGATTCTTCCTGATTGAGTTTTGGAAGCTTGTATTTTTTGAGGAATATGTCCATTTTGTCTAGGTTGTCCAATTTGTTGGAATAAAGTTATTCATAATATTATAATACAATCTTTTGTAGTTCTCTCTGGTCAGTTGATACTTCAACTCTGTTATTTCAGATTTTGTTTATTTGGCTCTTATTTTTATTTATTTATTTATTTATTTTTGTTTCCTGGTGAGCCTGGCTAGAGGGCCATCAATATTTTTATATTTTCAAAGAACCAACACTGATTCTTATTGATCTTTTGTAATTTTTTTAACTCTATGTAATTTATTTCTGCTTTGTCCTTTATTATTTCATTCCTTCTACTTGTTTGGGATTTTTCTTGTTGTTATCTTTCTAAAGTTATGGTGTTAGATAACACAATACCAGTTTGTTTGTTTGTTTCTTTGTTTGTTTGTTTGTTTTTAGGGAGGCCTCTAGTACTCTGAACTTCCCTCTCAGGATTGCTTTTTCTGTATCCCATGGACTTTGGATTGTTATGTGTTCATTTTCAATTGTTTCCAGGATAATTTTTCTTCTTTGGTAACCCACTCATTGTTTAACAGCATGCTATTTAAATTACATGTATTTGATTGTTTTTGAACATTTTTCTTTTAGTTGATTCCTAATTTCATGCTGTTGTGGTCTGAGCAGAGGCTTGATCTGATTTCAGTTTTTTTGAATTTGTAGATACATAGCTTGTGTCCTTACATGTAGTCTATCTTTTTAAAAGGTGCTGTGTGCACTTGAGAAGAATGTGTATTCTGTAGCTTTGGGGTGGAATGTTTTGAAGATGGCACTTAGTTACATCTGTTCTAGGGTATCATTTAGGATTGCTTTTTCCTTGTTGATTTTTTTGTCTAGATTTATCCAGTGATGTCAGTGAGGTATTAAAGTCCCCTACTATGATTTTATTTCTGTCAATCTTTCCTTTGATATCTTCCAGTTTCCCCCCCAACTATATATATATATTTAGATGCTCATGTATTGGGTGCATATATGTTTACCAGAGTTTTAGTTTCTTGTTTTACCAATCCCTGTAGTATTATGAAGTGATTTCTTTATCTCTTGCTGTGGCCTTCACTTTGAGGTATATTTTATCAGATATGAGTATTGCTACCTAAGCTAATTTTTTAAAATTTTCATTTGCTTGAAACATTTTTTCCCAACCCTACACTTTCAGACTATGTGAGTCTTTTGTTCTAGGAAGGATCTCTTGTCCACATTATTTATATGGTTCATGTTTCCTTATCTATTCAGGTATCCTATGTATTTTGATTGGAATATTTAATCCATTTATGTTTACGGTTATTATCGATAGGTACTTGTTTGTTGCCATTTTCATTCTTTTTAACTGTATTCCTTTTTCTCTTTATATTTCTTTCTTTCTTTCTTTCTTTCTTTCTTTCTTTCTTTCTTTCTTTCTTTCTTTCTTTCTTTCTTTCTTCCTTCCTTCCTTCCTTCCTTCCTTCCTTCCTTCCTTCCTTCCTTCCTTCCTTCCTTTCTTTCTTTCTTTCTTTCTTTCTTTCTTTCTTTCTTTTTGTTTTTTTGCAACAGTTCTTTAGCATTTATTTCATTGCTGGCTTGATAGTAATAAAGTCCCTTAGCCTTTTGTGTCTGTGAAGCTCATGATTTCAACTTCAATTTTGAATGATAGCCTTGCTGGGTATGGTATTCTTGGATTTAGTCCCATGCCTTGAATCACCTTGTATACTTCATTCCATTCCCTTCTGCCCTGACATGTTTCTGTTCAGAGGTCAGTTGATAGTCTAATGGGAGATCCCTTCTAACTTTCTATCTCTCTGGTAGCCTTTAATATTCTTACTTAGTCATTGATGTTTGCCTATTAGATTACAATGTGTCTTTGTGTCGGTCTTTTTGGTTTCATCTTGTTTTGGACTCTGTGTAATTCTTGGACTTTTGTGACTTTTTTCATCTCCAAGTCAGGCAATTTTTTGTCATTATTTCTTCAGTTTTTTTCTATTCCTTGCTCAGTTTTCTCTCCTTCTGGCACATCTATTATGCAGAGGTTGTTTTGATTTATTTTGTCTCAGAGCTCCCTTAGACTCTACTCTAGTTTTTAATTTCCTCCCCCTCGCCCCCCAGTTGCTGCTCTGCTTGGGTGTTTTTTCTAATTTGTTTTCTAACTCACAGATTCAGTCCTCAGCTTTGCCTCGTCTACTGTTGAAACCTTCCTTCGTGTTCTTTATTGCAGCTATGTGATTTGTCATTTCCTCTTGATTCTTATACTTGTTGGTGAATTTCTGATACAGACATTTGATCATGCTTATTATAATCATTACTCTGAATTCTTTCTCTAACAAATTTCTTGGCTCCATTTCACTCAGTTCCTTTTCTGGTGATTCTTTCTTTTCTTTCATTTGGGTGTTGTTTTTTTGTCTTCCCATTTCCTGTTTCTTTATAAATCTTTCTATGTATAAGATCATATTGCTCTGCCAACTAGATTTTTTATTGGTCTTATGTAGTAAATGTTTTGTGGGACCTAGTGGTACAATATCTCAGGTCTCCCCATTTTGATGTCCTAGGGAGGCCTTCTACTCGATGTATTTGAGTCTTAAATGTCTGTCGAGTTCATGGTTGGAGTCTCATCTCAGGGTGTTAGATTATCTGGTTTGCTCCCTAGCATGTCATGCCAACTGTTGTAGAGGCACTGACTTAACAGCACAAAATACAACACAACAAGACACAGCGTAGAAGGAACAGAACACAAATGTACAAAAGACACTTATAACCTCAATAAAAGTGATCACCAGAGAAAAGAGAGTTAGGAAAAAGAAAAGAGAGCAAGAATGATAGCTGGAAGAAAAAGGAAAAAAGGAAAGACTTTAGGGCAAAAACACAACAAAACAAACAAATAAACCAAAAAGCACAAACAGAAAACACCCAGAAAAAAAGGGGGAAGGGAAAATCTATAAATGAAGAGCTTAAATAGAGAAAATAAGGTTAAGAATTTGGATGGATAAGGGAAGGACCACAGTTTAGAATAAAGGTAGAAGGAAAGCAATGAGAAGACAAGAAAATAAAAGAAGAAAAAAACTTTTAAAGGAGAATATAGGGGAGAGCAGATAGGCCTAAATTTAGGAAGTGAAACACTTTAGAAAATTAGGCAAAGAAAAGAGCAAGAGAAGAGAGAAAAGAATGAGTAGTGAAGAAAAAGAAAAGAGAAGGGGAAATGGAATAGGAACAGATAAGAAGAAATTAGATATATAAATGAACAACAGAGACTAGAATAATAACACATCAATAAAGCAGATAAAGAATATACATTTTTTAAAAGGGTAAAAAAAATAAAGAAAAAAACTAAAAAGTAGGAAGGAGAAGAAAAAATGGAGGAAAAAAGAAGTGAATGTTATGGAGTGGACATGACAGAATGACCATGGGAGTCCAAGCCAATTGAAATTTAGGGAGCTTTTATTAGCCGGCTGATGACTGTTCTGCTTCCTCCACACAGGGAGTCCAGAGAGCAGCCTCCACCTCAGGTGCAAGGTAGCTTTTAAGCACTAAAACCACATCTTTGTTGTCAGGCTCAGTAGGACAATGGCAACCTCAAACTAAACAGTTTTCTTAGCTATATCAGCACAAAAAGGTATTAAACCCACATCCTAGGCACTGGGTCTAGCAATATCCTGTTCAGCTAAGCTACTGGCATTCTGTTCTGCAAGGTGCAGCTGGGTTTCATGGTCAGGGCAGTCATAGGGAAGTGCAGTTATAATTTTTCCACTCTCGGGGGGGGGGGGTAATGGTAAGATATGTACACATATAATAATTTAATTAAAAAGATAAAAATGAAATTAAATTAAAAAATTTAAAAAAAAAATTTCCACTCTCTAACAATGAGGAAGAAAAGGGTGCAAAAAAGTAAACAATAAAAAATAAATAAGAAAATAAAAAATAATAAACATTTTAAAATAAAAAAGTGATTATTCTTCACTTCAGCCAAATTTTAATGCCCCATGGGAGCCAGTTTAAGACCTCACTGTTCTATTCTGTCTACTAATTCCAAGCTTCTTGTTAGGTACTTAGGTTCTGAAAACTGTCAGGCACTGTCTTTTGTTTTTTAGCACCGTGTTTGGAGCTCTAAGCTTTCCACATGTTTTCTTGTGTGTGTCTCCACAGGTCTTGGCTGAAAGCAGGCAGGGCCAGTCTTTCCTCTTTGCCTGTCTGCCTGCTATCGGTTTTAATCACTCAAGTTTCTGTTTCTGATAGGGCTTTAGTTAGAATTGGTGCTGCTTCACTTTCAGAGAATCAGATGGGTGTTTTTTCCTGACCCAGCACTACTCCTCTACTAGTTGCCCAAAATATTACTCTGGCCTTGGTTGGTTAGATCCTTGTATGGGGTTGACTGGCACCTTGGAGTTTTTTATCATTCTAGTTTTTTATCATTCTAGTCTAGCAAGGTGGACTGGCCCCTGTTCCAATCCAGTTACTGAGGGCTTCTTGGGACTATTCAGACTCATAAGCTTGGCCTCTGCCTTTCTTTCCTCTGTAAATCTCAAGATGCAGGTGTAGCAGGCTGTATTATCTATCTTGAGGCCACTAGGAGGGTCTAGGTCTTTCAAGGACAAATGGCCTCCTAGGTTTGGAAGCATAAGAATGCCCCAATGCAGGACTCCTGGCCACATCTCCTTGCCCTGCTTCTCCTCATTCATCTCAAATCTGAGCTTCTCTCCCTGCACCAAGGAAAAACAAGACCAAAACAACAAGAAAACTGTGGATTTCTTTCCCCCAGCACCATGGTGCTCAAGCAGCTTTTTCTTTTTGCAGTTGGATTTTACACCTGTTGCCAAGGGACACAGCTTTGCTGCAATGCAGCTTCCTCCTTACCTTCTTGGCCTGTTGGCCAGTTGCCCCTATCAAGCCCATATCCCTATTCCTTTCAGTGTCCAGGTGTACTCTGCCCTTATTGTTAATTGTCTTCTCAGCTGTATCTAATCCATTAATTCTGAGTGGATGTTCTCCAATTAGTTGTATTACCAGTCTGGCCCTATTCAGCTGCCATTTTTTACCTTCCAAGCATGTTGCATTTTAAAATTAGATATTATCCTGCCCAGCTGGAGTGGCTCAGTGATTGAGTGTGGACCTATGAACAAAAAGGTTACTGGATTGATTTCCAAACAGAGCATTGTCCAGGTAGCAGGATGAATTCTCAGTGGGTTCCATGCATTAGGCAGCCAATAAATGTTTCTCTCTCATCAATGTTTTTATCTCTCTATGCCTCTACTTTCCCCTCTCTCTAAAATCAATACTTTTTAAAAATTGGATATTATCCTAACTTATCTCTTGCTTGTAGAAGATATGCAGGCTTATATGTGTCTGTGTGATCTCTATCTTTCCCTTACCTGGTCTGCTCAATGATATGACATATTCTTCCTACTGAAAGAGTAGATTACAACATACTGCACACTGTTCCTATATGTAAACTTAGTGACTCTCAAGTGGATAAAGTTCTTGATGAATTTTCCACTTGTTTGTGGCAAAATAATAATAATAATAATAAAACCACAATAGTGCATTTTCATAAAGTTATATTGATTCAGTTTGAATATCTATAATTTATTCTTTGAATTTTGCCTTGTTTTAATGAAATAATAATTGGAGTAAAAAGTAGTCTTATTTCAAATGTCCTGATCTTGGCAAAACAAGACTTCTGGTTGTAAATCTCTTTATCTTTATATATAAAAGGCTAATATGCTGTGTCCAACTGGTAGCTATGATACACACTGACCACCAGGTGGCAGATGCTCAAGGCAGGAGCTACTGTGATGCATACAGAGAAATGGCACCACAGATCTGATGCCCACAAAATAACATTCAGCTTTTCCCAAGTGGGACACAGGCCCTGACACCACCCCAGAGCAACACTCCATCAAATTACAGCCAACACTGCTGTGATCCCCTAGTGCAAAATGCCACCCTTAGCCCAGCCCAGACAGAAACGTTGGCTGTGGGCATTGGGTAATGATGTCACATAGCAATGTCAGCTTCCTCTCCCTAGAGATGCCTAGCCTCCTTACTGTTTCTTCAACCCAGGAACACAACTTGCTTTATGGCTTGATGGAAACATTTCACACTTTAACCAAATGTCTGTGAAGCATTTTCCAGTGTCTTATCTCATTTGATACTCACAGAAGTCCTGGAGTAGGTAAATAGGAGACTAGGTGGAATCCTATTTTCTTTTCATTAGCCAGAAAACGGAGATTTAGAAAGCTTAGAAACGTGACTCAACTGAAAAGAAGTAAGAAATGGTGGACTTTGAAAATGACTTCAGGTTTTCTCACTGCATAGAATATAGTCAAACACTGCTGCAGTTAAATATTTTATCCTTTGTTCTCCCTGTGTGATCTACAATAATAATGTGCTTCCTGTTGATATTTTCTGCTATGTTGCTGACAATTACCTGAAAGAGAAGTTGGGGTGCTGCACTTGGCTGCAAAAAGTTTAGCTAAGTCAGAAAGCAGGTCTAATTAAGCAAGCTTATTCTATATCTATAAAAGGCTAAGTTGAATCATGTATGCATGATACATACAAAGCTCTCCCTGGTACCAATCAAAAGAGTGTGACTCAATCTGTCATTGTTGATCGTGAATTTGGTTAACACTTCTATTATACAGAAAGGACAAATAGAGATATTAAAATATTTCTTCTAATTTATTTCTTTTCAATGTGCATAAATCAGGGTATTGGGACACTAGTTAAAAATAAAGCCATAAAATTCCAAACCCTTGCAGCTCAATAAATTCTGAAATCTTTGGGAAAAAGGACTTTGTTGTATTCTGTACTTTATCACTACTGAATAGCAAAGTGCCTATACTACTTTATTTTTATTTTTTATTTTATTTTTTAAATTCTTTTGCCTTTTTTTAATTTAAGTTCTTTATAGTTTAAAGTATAACATTTCTCTTTTTTCCTCTATTGACCTCTTCCTGGCTGCCCCCAAACCCCAGTACATGCCATTCCCCCACATGTGTGTCCATTGGTTATGCTCATATACATGCATACAAGTCCTTTGGTTGATATCTTACTCCTTCACACCTCACCTTCCCTCACAGGATGGACAGTCTGTTGGATGCTTCTATGACTCTGGTTCTATCTTTGTTCATCAGTTTATGTTGTCCATTATATTACACATATGAGTAAAATAATGTGATATTTATCTTTCACTGACTTATCTTATTTCACTTAGCATAATGCTTTCCAGTTCCATCCATGCTATTGCAAATGGTAAGAATTCCTTCTGATTTAAGGCAGGATGGTATTTTATTGTGTAAATGTACTACAGTTTTCTAATCCACTTATCTGATGATGGGCACACAGGATATTTCCACATCTTAGCTATTGTAAATTGGGCTGCTATGAACATAGCGGTGCATATATCCTTTCTGATTGGTGTGTCTGTTTTTTGGGGGGTTATATTCCTGGAAGTGGGATTACTAAGTCAAATGGAAGTTCCATTTTTAATTTCAGAGTTTGCACCAGTCTGCATTCCCAACAGCAGTGCAAGAGGGTTTCTTTTTCTTTGAATTCTCACCAGCATTTGTGAGATTAAATTCTTATTGGAGATAGCATTGGAAAATATATTTTCCCATGCAGTGGGCTTCCTTATTGTTATGTTGATGGTTTCTTTTGCTGTGCAGAAGTTTTATATTTTGATGTAGTCCCATTTTTTTCCCCTCCTTAGTTTCCATTGACCTAGGAGCTGTGTCAGTAAAGATATTGCTAGGTCTGCTATTTTGCTGCCTATGGATTCTTCTAGGATTTTTATGGTTTCACAACTTACGTTTAAGTTCTTTATCCATTTTTAATTTTTTAATTTTATTTTTTTATTTTTATTATTATTATTTTTAATATATTTTATTGATTTTTTACAGAGAGAAAGGGAGAGGAATAGAGAGCTAGAAACATCAATGAGAGAGAATCATCGATCAGCTCCCTCCTGCACACCCCCCACTGGGGATGTGCCCACAACCAATGTACATGCCCTTGACCGGAATCGAACCCAGGACCCTTCAGTCCATAGGCTGACGCTCTATCCACTGAGCCAAACCAGATTTGGCCATTTTTATTTTATTTTTGTTTATGGTGTCAGTTGGTGGTCTAGTTCGTTCGTTCTTTCTTTCTTTCTTTCTTTCTTTCTTTCTTTCTTTCTTTCTTTCTTCTTATTTCTTGTTTGCATGTATCTGTCCAGTTTTCCAAACACCATTTATTGAATAGACTGCCTTGACTCCATTGTATGCTCTTGCCTCCTTTGGCAAATATTAATTGACACAATAGCTTGGGTCAGTCTCTGGGTTCTGTGTACTGTTCCATTAGTCTACATGTCTGTTCCTGTGGCAGTATGAGGCAGTTTTAATTACAGCGGCCATGTAATATAGCTTGATATCTGGTATTGTGATCCCTCCTACATTGTTCTTCTTTCTCAAGATTGCTGCAGCTATTTGGGGTCTTTTTTATTTCAGATGAATTTTTGAAGAGTTTGCTCTAGGTATTTGAAGTATGGCTTTGGTATTTTAAAGGGATTGCATTGAATCTATAGATTGCTTTGGGTAGTATGGAGATTTTAATGAAGTTGATTATACCAATCCATGCACACAGTATATTCTTCCATTTGTTTATATCTTCCTCTATCTCTTTTTTTGGTGTCTTGTAATTTTCTGAGTATAGGTCATTTACCTCTTTTGTTAAATTTATTCCTACATGTCTTCAATTATGTTGGTGCAATAGTAAATGGGATTTTTTAATTTTTAATTTTTTTTTAGTTTCTGTTTCTTTGAGTTCCTTATTGATGTATTAAAAAGCCACAGATTTCTGGGAATTAATTTTGTATCCTGCTACATTGTTGAATTCATTTATTAAGTCTAGTAGTTTTTTTTATGAAGTCTTCAGGTTTTTCTTTGTAAAGTATCATGTAATTTGAAAATAATGACAATTTTACTTCTTTTCCAATTTAAATGTCTTTTATTTCTTCTTCTAGTCAGATCGCTATGGCTTACACTTCCAGTACTATGTCAAACAGGTAAGGTGAAAGTGGCATCCCTGTCTTGTTCTTGTTTTAGGGGCAATGGTTTTATTTTTTGCCCATTGAGTATGATGTTGGCTCTATGTTTGTCATGTAAGACATTTATTATGTTGAGGTATGAACCCTCTATTCCCACTTTGCTCAGAGTTTTAATCAGAAAAAAATGGTAGATTTTGTCAAATGCCTTTTCTGCATCAATTGATATGATTTTGTGATTTTTGTCTCTCAATTTGTTTATGTGATTTATCATGTTTATTGGTTTGATTTGCAGATACAGGATCAGCCGTGCATTCTCAGAATAAATACTACATGGTCATGGTGTATGATCTTTCTAATGTAATGCTGGATCTGACTTGCTAGAATTTTGTTGAAGATTTTGGCATCTATGTTCATGAGGGATATTGGCCTGTAATTCTCTTTCTATGTAGTGTCTTTATCTGGCCGTGGGATTAGTATAATGCTGGCTTCATAGAAAAAGCTTGGAAGTGTCCCTTCCTCTTGAGTTTTTTGGTATAAATAGCTTATGAGGATAGGTTATAGTTCTTCTTTGAATGTTTGGTAAAACTCACCTGTGTAGCCTTCTGGCCCTGAGCTTTTGTTTGCTGGGAGATTTTTGATGACTTCTTCAATTTCCTCCTTAGTTATTGGCCTGTTGAGATTTTTTGATTCATCATTATTGAGTTCTGGAAGGTAGTATTTTTCTAGGAATATGTTCATTTTTTTCTAGGTTTCTTGTTTGTTGAAGTAGAATTGTTCCTACTATTTTTTTTTTTTTTTTTTACAATATTTTGTAATTCTGTGGGGTCTGTTTTATTTCACCTCTTTCAATTCTGATTTTGTTTATTTGGGTTCTTTCTCTTTGCTTCTTGGTGATCCTGGCTAGAGGTTCATCAATCTTGTTTATCCTTTCAAAGAACCAGGTGTTGGTTTCATTGACATTGTTATTTATTTTATTTTTTTGTCTCTATTTCATTTATTTCTGCTCTAATCTTCATTATCTCCTTTTTGCTCGCTATGTGCTTTTCATGTTGTTCTTTTTCTAATTCTTTAAAATTAAATTGTAGAGTCAGATAATTTATTTCTTTTTTTTTTTTTTTCTGATGTAGGCCTGTAATGCTATGAACTTCCCTCTAAGGACTGCTTTCACTGTGTTCCATAGGTTTTTAGATTGCTGTGTTTTTATTGAAATTCCTTTCCAGGATATTAATTTTTTTATCTCCTGGGTAATCAAAACATTGTTTAATAGCATGCTATTCATCATCCAAGTGTTTGAATTTTTTTATTGTTTTTATTATAGTTGAGTTCTAATATTATGCTTTGTGGTCTGTGAAGATACTTGATATGATTTCAATCTTCTTAAATTTGTAGTGTCTGCCTATGACCCAATATGTGGTCTGTCTTTGAATATATCCCATGTGTACTTGAGAAGCATGTATATTCTGTAGCTTTGGAGTAAAATTTTCTGAATTTCAATTAAGTCCATCTGATCTAGTGAGTCTTTTAGGGTTGCTGTTTCTTTGCTGATTTTTTGTCAATAGAATTTATCCAGTGATGTCAGTGGGATGTTAAAGTCCCCTACTATTATTGTATTGCTATAAACTTCTTCCTTGATTTTTCCCACAAGTTTGTTATTTTTTGGGCCCTCCTGAATTGGATGCATATATGTTTATCAGAGTTATATCTTTTGTTTTATTGATCCTTTTAATTTTTTGAAATGGCCTTCCTTATCTCTTGTTATGGCCTTTACTCTGAGGTATATTTTGTCAGATATATGTATTATTACCCCAGCTTTTTTCTTTTCATTTCCATTTGCCCAAAAGATATTTTTACATCCCTTCACTTTTAGTCTCTATGAGCCTGGTTCTGAGGTGGGTCTCTTGTAGACATCATGAAAAATGAGTCATGTTTTCTTATCCATTTCACCATTCTATGTCTTTTGATGGAGCATTTAGACCTTTTATGTTTAACATTATTATTGATAGGTACTTGTTTGCAGCCATTTTTATTTTTTTGTGCCTGTGTTCCTTCCCCTTTTTTTCATTCTTTTTACAAGTCTTTTGAGCATTTCTTGCATTTCTGGCTTGGTAGTGATAAACTCTGTTAGTTTTTTGTTTGTTTGTTTGTTTTTTGTCAGTGAAGTTTCTGATTTCCCCTTCAATTTTGAATGATAGCCTCACTGGATAGAGTATTTTTGGATTCAGTCCCTTGATTTACATAACTTTGTGTACTTCCTTCCATTTCTTTCTGGCCTGATGTGAAATTGAGAAATCATTTGATAATTTAATGAGAGATCCTTTGTAGGTAACTTTCTATCTCTTTCTTGCAGCCTTTAAGTTTCTCTTTTTGTTGTTAACACTTACCATGATAATTATGACATGTCTTGGTCTGGCTCTTTTTGGGTTCAAATTGTTTGGGACTCTGTGCCTATGTAACTTTTTTCTTCCCTAAGTCAGGGAAGTTTTCTGACATTATGTCTTCAAATAGTTGTTCTAACCCTTTCTCTTCTTATTGTCATTCTGGAACCCTTATTATATGAATGTTGCTTTGTTTCATGTTGTGCCAAAGCTCTCTCTCAGGCTCTTCTCCTTTCTTTTGATTTTTTCCCCCAATAGCATTTCAGATTGGGTTTGTTCTACTTCCCTGCCTTCTAATTCTCTAATTATGCCCTTTGTTTCTCCTAGTCTTCTGTTAAAATTTTTTCATATTATTTTTATTGTATTTATGTTATTATTTATTTCCACCTGATTCTTACATAGGTTGTTAATTTTCTCATCCATCCAGTTTATGAACTGCATGACCCTTACTTTGAGTTCCTTTTCTGACATATTACATGCCTCCATTTCATTTAGTTCCTTTTCTGGTGATTCCTCCTTTCCTTTCCTTTGGGGGTTCATCTGTCTCACTATTCTTGCTCTCACCAAGGTATGTAGGTTTTGAATCGCATTGGGTCTGTGGTTTCAGCATTGGGCTTGATGACATGTTGCACAGTCGCAGGCAGAGGTTGCTCCTTAGGCAGCCACGAGTGGCATCTGCTCCTCAAGCAGTCAGGGCAGTGTTTGCTTGCAAGGCATTCGTTTCTTGCGTGGTCACAGGATGGCTGCTCCTGGAATGGTCATGGGCTATGTCAAGCTTTTAAATGCTAATCTTATAGTTTATGATGTTGGTTGATTTATTATTAGCATAAATCTTACTAAAATTATATGTGATAAATGCTACTACATATAAATATCTGTACTGTAGATCTATCATTACTCTTTTTCCCCCCCCAGTTGGTATTATATAGGGAGTTATTTTTATTGGTATTACGAAATAAGCAAGATGGTCTACATTTTCTGCCTCCACACTTCTCCCTTCCTTTATTTCTGAAAAACAATTTCTATGGCATGTTGAAAATTTTCTGCTATATTTCTATAATGGGTTCCCAGCCATCAAAATTGTGTGTCCTCTTATTCTGACTACTTTCTTTTTTTTTTTTCCTTTTCTTTTTAAAAAACAAAATCTCTGAGAACAATTTATTAAATCTGAATATGCCCGTGGTCTTTTTAAAAAAATATATTTTAGTGATTTTTTTACAGAGAGGAAGGAAAAGGAGAGAGATAGAGAGCTAGAAACATCGATGCCTCTTGCTCACCCCACACCAGGGATGTGCCCACAACCAATGTACATGCCCTTGACCAGAATCGAACCTGGGACCTTTCAGTTCACAGACCGACGCTCTATCCACTGAGCCAAATCAGTTTCAGCTACTTTCCTATTTATACTTATATGTAAATTGTGGTAAATTTATAACAAGGGGTTCTAATTTAAAATTCCTATGACTCATTTGTCACATCTAATAGTCTGGGAAGTACTTTTAGGCTATTTTTTTTAGGCCTGGAAAAGGTGAAAAAAATGAATGTTTTGGTAGCAATGATTCTTTTACTCCTGAGAAACTTAGCAAATGACCTGAAGAAATATAAGTAATATACAGGTAGTAATATAAAGTAGGTTTTTAGTTGTGAGTACATGAAACACAGAATTTATTCTTGTATTATCACTTACTAATTATTGTATTATTTTTCATCTGAGCAATCATAAACCTACTTTGCCTATCCTTGTATAATTTACTCTGTATTTTATGACGTATGTGGTTTCTCAAATGTAATAATTGAATCCATATAATTTAACATTTGCTAATTGAAATTTCTTGACCATCCCCTCTAAAAGAAAATTTATTCCTTCAGTTAGAATTTTGATTCCATAGATACACATTTTTCCTTTTTTACATATTTAAGTATTTTTTTCTCCATTTCAGCTAGTTTTCTCCTATAGCAATGAAAACAAACAAACAAACAAAACTTCTCACTGATGGATCCTCTTAACTTTATTCCTTCTCTTTCATTCTATGCAATAGTTCGTCATCTCTTGGTGGAAACAAGACTTCCTTCCTCCCAGCTCTCACCCTTTGTCCCATGGAAGTACAAGATAGTGTTTATGTTTAATATAGACTTTCATTTTAAAGAAAGTGGTCAGAAAAAATGTGGTTTTAAAATAATGGCACATATACCTTATCTATTTATACAAATGCATTAATGAACGGCAAATATCCTATATAATAAAGAGGTGATATGCAAATTGACCCTCATGCCATCACACAAGATGGCCACCCCCATGTGGTCAAAGTTGTGCCCCATGTGGTCAAAGATGGCTGCCACAGATGGCCTCAGGGGAGGACAGTTGGGGTGATGAGGCCTGCAAGGGAGGGCAGTTGGGGGTGACCAGAATGGCAGGAGAGGGCTGTTAGGGGCGACCAGGCCAGCAGGAGAGGGCAGTTAAAGGTGACCATACCTGCAGGGGACAGCAGTTGGACGGGACCAACCCTGGAGGGGAGGGTAGATGGGGGGTGACCAGTTCAGCAGGGAAGGACAGATGGGGGCGACTGGACCTGCAATGGAGAGTTGTTGGGTGTGACTAGGCCTTCAGGGAAGGGCAGTTGGGGACAATATGGCTGGCAGGGGAGCAGTTAGGCATTGATCAAGTTGCAAGGGAGTGGTTATGTGGTGATCAGGCTGGCAGGCAGGTGGGCAGTTGGTGGCCAGCAGTCCTGGATCATGAGAGAGATATCTGACTGCTGGTTTAGGTCCAATTTCACAGGGATAGGGCACAAACCTGCATTTGGACATCCCCTGTGGGATCCTAGATTGAAGAGGATGCAGGCTGGGCTGAGGGACATTACCCCCCCCCCCCCCCCCTGCAAGAATTTTGTGCATCGGGCCACTATTATTTAAAATAAATTGATACAGGTGAATGAAATGTTGGAGGTTCAAATATATTTTTTGTCACTTACAATTAAATAAAGATACATATATGCAATTTCTGTTCATAGTATACTTTGCCTCTGATAATTAATGACAAAAAGAGTACCATGTAAAAATACGGTAGTTCTGTGTTCATAAAACAGAATAAGCAACTTTAAGAGTTGAGACATTTGATTCAATTGTTCTTATGTCTCAAAGAACCTGCTACTGTATGGATTCAAGCTCTGTATCAGGTTCTTTATTGCTTCCATACCATTGCACATGTTGTCCCTAAAATCATTGAGAATCTCTGAGTCATTGCTAAATTTTGCTTTATGTTCTTCTAAATCAGAACTATATAGTTCAGACTTATCACCAAGTAGAAATGTCTATGCTATCATAAACATTTTTATTTTGAAGTGTACCTTCATTTTTATTTTGAAGTCTACTATATACTCACTGACCATTAAGCATGAGCCTCTTGATAAATATTTTCTAACTTTAACTTCTGAAGTCTTATTAATGGCTTTAGAAGAATGCCAGAATTTATGTCACAGGAATTATGGAATTTTCATGATAGATAAAATCATGATTGCCATACCACATAAAATGAATATGTGTCACCCTAACCGGTTTGGCTCAGTGGATAGAACATCGGCCTGCAGACTCAAGGGTCCCAGGTTCGATTCCAGTCAAGGGCATGTACCTTGGTTGCTGGCACATACTCAGTAGGGAGTGTGCAGGAGGCTGATCAATGTTTCTCTCTCATCAATGTTTCTAACTCTCTATGCCTCTTCCTTCCTCTCTGTAAAAAATTAATAAAAAATATTTTAAAAAAAATGAACATTTGTCAAAGATTTTAATTAATGAGGGATCAAAACTGATGTAAAGAAAACTCAAATTGCCATAGGGTTATAGTGAGATAACACATTCTGAATGTGTTTTGCATCCATTTGTAAATTCATTTTTTAGAAGTTAACACCTATCTATGTAGTTCTGTAAGAACCCTAGTCAAAGACTAAATAAATTGCACACTCCCATGGGAACAGTTAATCTCCAGAAGCTATGGTGTTCCATTGAAAAGATATCCAGTGGTCTCCTTTTTCAATTGTTTCTTCATTCTTTATCTTCTTAACAAACTCATAGAAAGATTATTCTTGATCATAAAATAAGGGTGGTTCATTAGATTTGGCTTGATTATTTGCACTTATGCATTACATATCTTAATTTACTATGTATTCTTTCTGAAATCATTTTGTAAAATCCAAAGTCATACAGAATTAAACAATCAAAAAATTTACTTCTTTCTGTAAATTGTCACAGGAATCTCAGAATACATTTTAATTTTAAAGACTTATATTATTTGCTATCTTGAAAGTAGGAAACTAAGACCTAAAACATCTTTACAACAAATTTCACCTGAGGTGTCTGTACATTTAGATGAAATGTTCTCCTCTCCAAGTCATGCATATATCTTTAGGTTTTTTGCCTTGTCAATAAGTGAACTTTCTTACCACTTGTAAGGATGGGGTTCTATAGCCAGGTGCCAAGGCAGTTTCTCTGTGAGGACTTTGTAGATATCTTTTTTTAAAAAAAATGTCCTTAAAAGGGGCTTGTCATCGCCGAAATTGGCTTGGCTCAGTGGATAGAGCATCAGTCGGTGGACTGAGGGGTCCCAGGTTTGATTCTGGTCAGGGGCATGCACATTGATTGCAGGCACATCCCTGGGGGGGATATGGAGGAGGCAGCTGGTTGATGTTTCTCTCTCATTGATGTTTATAGCTCTCTATCCCTTTCCCTTCCTTTCTGTAAAAAATCAGTAAAATATATATATTTTTAAAAGTGGCTTATCATCTACTTGATTAAATAAACATTATTCCCAACTATAAACACTCTATGAGGACATGGTTGCATAATCAATATTTCCAATCATATCTTGTTATCATGTTTCAATATATGTTTTTTGGTTAGCATCTGTTTTATTCTTGACTCAGCCCCGTCTGAAAGTTGTTGAAGTGATGTCATCACCAGACTTTACTCAAGAGTCTTTTCATTGAATGTCAATAGTGTGAAGTACCTGGTATAGTCCTTTTCTAGTGTTCTGATGCTCTTTTTTTTTGTTGTTGAAAACAAAAACTCTATCTTATCAAAGAGTTGTCACATATCATTGGAGTAAAACAAAGACTATAGATGACAGAAACTTATGGCTATTGTTAATTTCTTACTGAAAATTTTAAATGTAAAGCGATTAATGATAGTTTATAATATGAATCTATAAGTCACCAAAAGTGTTGGTTGTTTTGTGACATGCACAATATCATAATACAGCTATTTCAAATATAATTTTAGACAAATGATATAAAGGCATAACTGATTAAGCCTATATTAAACCAATGAATATTATACCTGATTTATTTAAAAGATGATTATAATTTTTTATAATTATGATTATGAAACATTATATACATGATATAAAAAGAATATTCTTAAAATACGAAGTAAAGAGATTCAGTAAGTAAGGACAAAGGCCTAGACATCTGTATGTCTATGCAACTCTATGAATAAGTCTGATAAATATTTTCATTTGAGAACCATTGGCCTTAAGATACTAGATTCAAGCTTGACCTGCCAGGGTGGCTTTGGAGCTATGCTGCAAGTCCTCCAGCGAACATGGAGCTCTGAGCCTCATGGACCTTGTTCACCTAGGACTACAGCCAGTGCACTGTGAGTGAGCGCCCCCTGCACCCTGCCTGCTGCGGCCCTGGGTTCTGCGGGCAGGTGACATCAGGACGCTGTGCACCAGTCACAATTACTGTTGGTGCATAAATTCACAGAGAAACATGAATGGGTATCAACAGAAAATGGTATTGGAACAGTGGGAATCAGCAATTTTGCACAGGAAGCATTGGGAAATGTTGTTTACTGTAGTCTGCCTGAAATTGGGACAAAATTGAACAAGCAAGATGAGCTTGGTGCTTTGGAAAATGTGAAAGCTTCTAGTGAACTCTATTCTCCTCTGTCAGGAGAAGTAACAGAAATTAACACAGCTCTTGTAGAAAATCCTGGACTTGTCAGCAAATCTTGTTATGAAGACGGTTGGCTGATCAAGATGACTCTGAGTAATCCTTCAGAACTAGATGAACTAATGAATGAAGAAGCATATGAGAAATACATAAAATCTATTGAGGAGTGAAAATGGAACCCACCTATTGATAAATAAAGTGGTCTGAAACAACTTATCTAGCATAGTTGTATTAAATTAGTGGTGGATAAAAGATTTAATAATACCAATGAACAAAGAAACTGCAACAATGCTATTGGGTGAAAATACCCTTTAACCATCTAATGATGACAGATAAACACAATGTGCATCTTTTCCATAACACTGTATGGTTTTTAGTCTAGGCTATAGGTATAATATTCAGAATTCCTGAAATTATCTGTGGTAAAATATAGTTATAAAAATTATATATTTTAAGGATAACATTGTTATCTTAAGCCTTATATAATACTGTAACTTGCTTTCATTGGCCTCTGGATTTGGGTCAAAATACTTAATGATATTTCCATTGGAAATAACAGGCAATAGAGAAAAGTTTTTGTTGTTACGATGTCGATGATGAACAATATTGTCTTAATTTAGCAATATACTGAGTTTGCTGGTGTTATTTTTATACACTTAAGTAGTAGCTTTATAGTTAAATAAGAAAGTTTAATAATAACACATTCAACTTCTTCTTAAAAAAAATAGATACTAGATTCAAATTAAAATTACAGCCAAGTAAACAACTTAAATAAATACAAAAGTATGAGCAATCACACTATGCTATAGTCTAATATCTTCAAACAAATCACCAGAATTATGGCAAATATAGGAAAAATCAACTGATTTGAGACCTTTGATTAGTTACTTCCCTGAGCATAAAAGTGTTTCAAAGACAGTGAGGTTTTGGTACAGTTTATTCTCATTGCTGTCAAATTCTGTATTTCTGAACTTACCTATTTGCTAAAATGTATTTGTAATCCCCAAAACAATCCTTGTGGATGCATGAATCCCATTTGAGGTCAAATAAGGAAATACTCTACCTTAAAAAAAAAAAAAAAAAATATATATATATATATATATATATATATATATATATATATACATATATACATATATATATATATATATATATTTTTTTTTTTTTACATGTGTGTGTATTTTTATTGATTTCAAAGAGAAAGGGAGAAGGGGAGAGAAATAGAAATATCTATGATGAGAGAGAATCATTGATCAGTTGCCTCCTGCATGCCCTATACTGGAAATCAAGCCTGCAACCTGACCTAGAATTGAACCATGACCTCCTGGTTCATAGGTCAACTCTCAACCACTGAGCCACACCAACCAGGCTCTACTGACAACAGGTGTTTCTTTCAAGGATAACTGAATACTATGGTTTTCATATTTGTCTCATTTTTGTGTGCAATTTCACAGTCTTAAATTACCCTCATAGGCCCAAAATGGGGCAATAATGGTAATTATATAAAATTATATTTGGTGAGTCGCAGGTAATAATAGTTCACTAAGTCAATACGAAGAGGAAAAATGTGTTTCTTATAGTAGTGATGATTGATAAATATAGGAGGAATAATGAAATTTATAATAATCATTTTGTAGTTATCACTGTGAAAACCGATAAAGAGTAACTGGATAGTAATCAGGGATGGTGAAGGTTATATGAGGTTCAGAATATTTTCATAATCTTAAAAATCTCTCCATAAGATCCTTATTATAGTCTGTTCTAATTATTCATGGATTTTAGATTTGTGAATTTATCTACTTGCACTTTATGGCCTCTTTGAGTAACCAGAAAGTGGTTCACTTGTGGAAGTTACTCTAGATCATCTTCTTATTCTAAAATCTGTCTTCTTTCTTTAGTTTAGGAGAAACCTTAATCTCTAAAGTTTAGGTCTCTGATTTCATCCAGAAATAGCTTTTAGTGCTTCATCTTGAATCTCTATCACTGAAACACCAGAGACCTTCTTCTACTTAACCCCTTAATTCTCTGTATCATGTCTCCGGAGTTATGCCAGATATGATCAAACACACATTAAGACCAATTTGGCCCTGATTTTATCAGCAGCGTGGGCCACATCATAGAGTTAGTCTAAGCGTAGTAACCCTATCAACTTCAGCTTGTTTATGACAGGCCACATGAAACAGCTATTTGGTTTGTCTGTAATAATTGTTTAAATAATTTAATTTTTCTCTAGTGGATGACACCCAGAGTAGGGCAAAGTTAGGTTTATAGTTGTTCATATGGAAAATAATATAACTGATAACTAATAACATAATAATAAACTCTGTTTCATGTACCCACAACTGTAAACCTACTTTTGCCCCACCATATATGTTCCCTTAATTGAAGTTTTAATTTTTTGGCAAATGTTCCTCAGCCATCTTGGTAGTCTAATACAGATGTTCTCAATCTCAGCAATAATAACATTTTGGGTCAGAATTTCTTTTTGTTGAGCTGTCCTGTGCTTTGTAGAGAGTTTGGTAGTAGCCCTGGCCTCTACACTTAGTATCCCCTGAGTAGTAACAATAAAAAATAATTCCAGACTTTGCTAAATGTGTTCTAAGTCAAGAACTACTGGTCAAATACTTTATTTCAAATTTCCACTTACTAGCTAGATAATTTCTAGGAGGACACTGCACATAAGTATTCTCAACTGTAAAGCAGGCCCACTATTGCTCCTAATGCAAATAATTATTAAATAGATAAATGAGTGAATACATTTCAAACTTTGAGTGTATATCTTACACATGATAGGCACTCAAATAAAGGAATGTTCTTATTATTTTATTATTCATTGTATATAGTTGAGGCTCATTAATAATCAAAGCAAATATTTGTAGGCTACCCTAAAACAAATGTTATTCCATGGATAGCTGTTTACAATCCTATTTAATAAAAGAGTAATATGCAAATTAACCATCACTCTGCTATACCCACAAGCCATGCCCACCAGCCACACCAACCAGCCAATTAGAGTGAGTATGTAAATAAACCCAACCAAGATGGCTACAGCCACAGAAAGCAGGAGGGAGGGTTGGGTTTCCCAGGCAATGGAGGAAGCCAAGCTTTCTGCATGCACTTGCTGGCCTAAGCCTCCATTCTAGGCTACAAAGTTTCAATTATAGACAATACATAAATTCCAAAAGAAATGGTTGCTGACCATGGAGCGAGAAGGAGGCTTGGCTCCGCTCCAGGATACAAAGTTTTAATTGTAGAAGGTGAATAAATTCCAGATACCAGGGCCTCCACTTGGGTCGTCAGGGGGCATGGCTGGCCTGCAAACGACCACAGGACCCTTGCCCAGGCCATCCCACACCCCAAGGGAACCCCAACCCTGATCCAGGACACCCTTCAGGGCAAATCAGCTGGCACCCATCCATGCATCAGGCCTCTACCCTATCTAATAAAAGAGTGATATGCAGATTGACCATCACTCTAACACACAATAGCTGCCCTCATGTGGTCAAAGATGGCTGCCCCCATATGGACACAAGATGGCCACCACAAGATGGCAAGCAGGGGAGAGCAGTTGGGAGACACAGGCCTGCAAGGAAAGGCAGTTGTAGGTGATCAACCCTGCAGGGGAAGGCAGTTATGGGTGACCAGGCCAGCAAAGGAGAGAAGTTGGGGGCAAACAGGCTGACAGGGGAGCAGTTAAACATCAATCAGGCTGGCATGGGAGTGGTTAGGGGGTGATCAGGCTGGCAGACAGAAGCAATTGGGGGCAATCAGGAAGGCAGGCAGGCAAGCAGTTAGAAGCCAGCAGTCCTGGATTGTGAAAGGGATCCCACCAGTGGGATCAAGCCAAAATGGGCAGTCAGACATCCCTTGAGGGGTCCCAGATTGGAGAGTGTGTTGGCTGGACTTAGGGCCACCCCCCAACCCCTGTGTATGTATATTGTGCACTGGGCCTCTAGTGACTAAATAAAAGTGATTGTTGCCAAGACCGGTTTGGCTCAATGGATAGAGCGTTGGCTTGGGGACTGAAGGGTCCCGGGTTCGATTCTGGTCAAGGGCATGTACCTTGGTTGCGGGCATATCCCCAGTAGGGGGTGTGCAAGAGGCAGCTGATTGATGACTCTCTTATTGATGTTTCTAACTCTCTATCTCTCTCCCTTCCTCTCTGTAAAAAAATCAATAAAAAATATATTTAAAAAAAGTGATTGTTTTCTTAGAGAGCCTGTTTTAGTTATTTTGTTGATTTAGTAGCATTAAAGTCTATGACGTTATAAAAAAATGTTTCCAAGATTTTTTGAGGCCTGAAGTAGAATATTTAGGATGTTTAAATTTATGTGTATATTTGTTATTAAAATGGTCTCATGAAGTTCTGGATGTATAAGGAGCCACTGCCTAATTTCCCATAGTTAAAGAGTGTTCCCTAATAGCAGAAGAAAGAACTTTAGGGCAGATGCTGTGTTTGACTTATTTTCTATAGCATATAGAGACCATTATGAATTCCAATGAACTTGATTTGGGGAGAATACCTTTTTCTTTCTTTCTTTCTTTCTTTCTTTCTTTCTTTCTTTCTTTCTTTCTTTTTTTCTTTCTTTCTTTTTTTTTTTTTTCCTGATTATAACTTCCTGGTATTGGGAGTATAAAATAAATGCACTGGGAGGGGCTGTCATTGTAGTCTTCCTGCCTCTCCAGCAGACAGGATGGTGGCCCACCCAGGGCTTAAAATCTATCTCTATGTCTTCTCTCTTTATTTCTAATACTTCTCAATCTCTGGCCACCTCCACTTAGAACCCGTTCATTCGTCTCTCGTTCCGTGCAGGATGTGGAAAGGGAGATTCCCCGCCATGTCTGGCCCCTACCGCATCAGGCTTCCTCATTCTGGCACCCAACTTGGGGTGAAAGAGGCAATAAGAGGTAAGAGGCAAGGGATTACTCCCAAGAATTGAGTGTGCCACAGATTTAAGGAATTGTAAGGTAGGGGAGAGTGTATTGTGAAATTGAAATAGCTGGGTGTAAAACATGGGTAATCCTTCTAAATGCTTTAAACTATGCTCAAAGTTCTAAGATGTTTTGTTAAGGGTAGTCAGATTCTTGATTTCTTTCTTAAGTTTTGTTGTTGAAATGTGGGAAAAGGTCAGAAAGCAGTTGCGTGACCAATACTCAACAGGAGGTCCAGAGAAAATTCCTATTTCTACTTTAATTATTGATTCAACACAAGAGAGTTTAAAAATGTCTAAGTGGGGTGAAGCCACAGTCTTACAGCCTACAGTGGAAGGGTGAGAATCTTTAAGAATACCATCTGCACCTCCCCATCTCCAGGTGTCCTTCCTGCGACTGCAGACTTGCAACCAAGTAGAAAGGGATTAAAGGAATTCCTCAGCAACTGCAAATAATTCTTTATTTTAAAAAATATTTTACTTCCCTTAAAAAATAAAAATAAATAAAAATTGAAAAAAAAATTAAAAAAAAATAAAAATAGTAGAAGCCAGACCATCACTAAATCTTCCCCTAAAAAACAAGGAGGTGGGGGAAGGGAGACACGTGGCAATCCAATATGGACGCTATTCCCCGAGAAAGCCATTTTAAAAGGCCTCATCTTCTGCCATGTTTTTAAAGATAGCGGATACAGGAGGGCTTCCCAAGGCTCTTTTGAAATTTCCCACCCAGAAGCAAGTAACCACCAGGAAGTAGAAAGCAAGTTTACATGTGAATGGCTATTGGTTTGCTTCTTGACTTCCCCAGCAGGAAAATTCTTTTAAAAATTAGCTGTGCGAGGCCTATTGACTGGAAACTTAAAACTTTTAAGTTCAAATGATTTAAATGCATTGAAATTTATAATACAGAAAGGTTGATTTGAGTATTCCTAGTATGAAGTCTAGATGATAGAAGTTAATCTATTAATTGAATATGCCTTATATTTTATTTCAAATGTATCCTTAAAAATGTAAAAGTATTATGATTTGAGAAATGCTAAGTATTCGATTTGCTGCCGGAAAATGTTAAGGTTCTAAAAGTTTAAGCTCTCTTTTCTTGCCATGAAGAGGTTTTAAAGCTACACCACTTTTTTTTAATGGAGGAAGGGATGGACACGCCCTTCCCCTAGCATGCAGGTAATATAATTTCTGCCAACAGCAATCTTTAAAGAATGTGTTAATTTGCATTTAAATGGCTACACATTTTCTGGTAGCTGCCCTTCCCAGAAAAGGTCAAGTGGCCAAATGGTGGCTCCTTTGAAATCAGCTTTTCAACAGTAGCCATTTTTTTTTACATGTGAATACCTACAAGTTTGCTTCTCAGTTTCCCCAGGCAGAAAATAATATATAGTTTAAAGTTAATTATTAGATTTTTAAATTTATTCTTACAAGTATAAAAATTTATTAATAAAGAACTGCTGAATATTTGACTTGCAAGCTCTGAAAATTTAAGGTTCATATTGAATTGAGAGAAATTATATATATACTTGTGGTAACTAAAAGCCCAGAGTATTAGCAATGTGTTTTTAAGAAAATAAAATGTGTTTTTTCTTAAATAATTAGGAATTCAAAAAATGTTACTTATTGGTCTGATTTAAAAAGGATTAATTCTATGATCCAGTTTAAATGTGGTTAATATTCTTTAAGTTAATTTAAGTATATAATCTTTAAATCATATATATATATATATATATATATATATATATATATATATATATATATATATTTGATCTTTCCAAGTGTATTTCAAAGTTTTTAAAGTACCTTTGGGATGTTTCACAGGCCCCAAAATGTTTTTCAAAAGTCTGTTCTCCTTTAAAAGAAACATTTTTTAATTAAATCATTTGATACTTGGAATCACATGGAAAGCTTTATCAAATAAAAACTAATTAATATATTTTACTTATATGCATATATTTTAAATTTTATGAAGGTTTTGGCCTCTTAAGGAGGGCAAAACAAAGTAACTTAATATTTCTTCCAATTTGAAATTGAATTATCATAGCTTAGAGCAAAGAATATCCTTACATGATATTATTCTACAATGTCATTATAATTTTTGATATTTTACAATAGCATATTGTACATTTATCCCAAACAAACTTAAAAAACTAATTCTTTGAATGTTTGGCAGCAATTTAAAAAGCACATGAAAGGATTTAATCCCTTCCACTCTGTGGAAGGCCCCATGGGAAGGTACTTGAGCATTCTATATTGGCCCCTCTTGCTCTTTTTGCCCCTCTTCTCACAATCCAATTGCCCATAGCTATTGCCTGAGCTTTATGTTCATGCTGAGGTTGAAGCTTCTTGGTGCTGGTACGATGGATCTGTCTCTCACATAATGGTTTGAGCTGGGCCCTCCCTGAAGAAGAAACCAGGTTTTCCCAAGATATTTGATCAATACTCAGGCCCCACCAGCAGGCCAGGGGATCCCAAGGCAGGTACTGGGTGTGGAGGCCATAGGGGCATAGGCTACCAATGAGACAAAACTGATCCTCACATCACCCTGCTTGGCCCTGGAGGATGGCTGGTTAGCCAGAAATGGGTAAGATTCCTCAGGGAAGGAACAACCTAAGTCAGGCACAGTCTCAGAGGGGCCATCAGGAGAGAATTTGGGGATCAAGAGAGGTGGGGCACAGATCCTCATCCCCCCAACATTGCAGAGGCTTGAACCTTCACCCCTTCTGAGGGAGGTCTCCTGCCCCCATGGTTGCTTCATGCTTCCCACGCCCAGCTCAGATCAGGACCCAGGCAACAGAGACAAGGCTGATATATTTAAATCCAGCCTAACACCAGGAATGCTTAGAACTTTCTCAAGGATGCAAATAATCCTTTCCATTAATATTTAGAGGATAAACTAAGATTGTTGTTAGAGTATTAAATTTGATAGCAAAATAATAGTCAAGTTTTCAGATTAATTTGAGTTGGCTAAATGAAATAAGTGAATAGTCTAGAAAATTTAATTGTACAAAAAGCTGTTCCTAAAGTATTAACCAAAATTTCTATTGGTAGTTCATTTCATGGTAAAATTGCTTAACATTCAACGAACCCTAAAGCAGTCATATTTTTGTGCAAAAAATTAAAGTTATCAAAACTACATTATAAAAATTTTCCAAAAGCCTTGTAATAATTAAATAAAAATGGGGAATAGTGGAAAAATACCATGTAAGGAAAATTCTCCTGTAAGTAACTTACATCTATAAAAATTTTTTTACTTTGAAAATTAATTTTCATTTATAATGCTGATAACAAGGCACCCATGAAAAACTTTATGGCGTCAAAATAAGCCAAAGAAAAATTATTTGGACAAAAATCAAAAGGATCCCAAGTCCAATTTATAGAAAAGAGTTCTTTATTAAACCTTTGATCGAGAATATGTTTATATTTCCAGAAAACTCCAAGACCATGTGGATTCCTACAACGGATCCCAGAGAGGACCTGATAGGACTACTATAGCCACAAAATAAGCAGTGGTCCACAAGAACAAAGGAGAAATAGTCCAGATATTAAAAAAGTGAAGATGTCTTGCCATGCTAGCAGTGTGCAGCTATACATTGCTGCAGGTTGCCCAGATCCAAGGGCAAGGAAAGTTGGTGTGCATGTGCTTCCAGACCATGTGTGCACACCATTCTGCATAGAAGTCAAAATGTTTGATATTTTGTGTTCTACCAGGACCCCTGTTTGGGGCTTGTCTTATTTCTAACACAGGGAATGGTATTAACTGCCATATTAAAAGAAATGTCAAATCTCAGGCATTAACCATTTTTATAGATGGATCCAGTTCTGGAAAGGCTGGATCTACTGAGGCAGGGGAGCAAAGATCCTTCAAACTTCTTATATTTCAGTAAAAATACAAGCTTTCATTTATGCCTTAACAGATTTTGCTATAGAGCCTATCAACCTATAGTGATAGTGCTTATGTGGTAAGTATGGGAAAAATTATTAAAATAGCTACTATAGAGCACACTAATTCAGAGGAACTTTTCATTTAATTTTCAGCCTTTAAAATGTTATTAGAAGACAATGTCCATGTTTTATTGGAAACAATGTCCTAAGTATGTTATCCGAGTCTCTGTACCAACTTTAGGGGGTAAATCCCCAAGGACTTAAACCTAATAAAATCTGGCAAAATGGATGACAATTGTAGAAAGAGCCAATTGTACTCTTAAAATCATTTATTAAAATAAAAGGGGAAGTCAGATGTTATATGTCACCTCAAGAGAGGCTCAGTCATGCTTTTTATACTTTAAAAATTTTTGAATTGTGATGCAGAGGATCGTACAGCAGGTGAAAGGCATCAGGCCTCCTGTATAATAGCCTTTAGCTAGGTGGAAGGAAGCACAAACCAGACAAGAGTTTTATCAGATTCAGTAATAATGTGGGGAAGAGGTTGTATTTTATATCTTTCCAGAAGGAGCAATGCAGCCAATTCGGGTGCCAGGACATTACGTCCATCACCACAAGTACCCAGAGAACTTCTGTGTCCTTTCACTCAAAAGGACTGAGAGTTGCCCAATGACAGCAAAGGGGAAGGAGAAAACTGAAAGATACACAAGGGACTGAGTTGCCAACATGGAGTCATCTGAAGAGAACAACTGAAGTGCAGCAGATTGTGGAAAAGCAAGAAGTTGAAGCTACTTCTTCAACCATGTTCCTGCTCATGCTAGCATCTGTTTGCTTCCAGTCTTCTGCAAAGTCTTGCACAGCCAGGTCCAAGGTCTCTGAGTAAATATACACAAGCAGCAAAAGAGACTTTCTTTCATTTGGTAGCTAAAAGTGTTAATGTGTTCATAGTTCTGATTTATCATATTGTTGTTTTTCATTGGCATTGTTTTGTTATCATTTAATAGCCAGAGTTTTGCTCTTGATGTTCAAATTTTGAAAATGATAACATTTATGTAGTTTAGTTTTTGCATTGGCACTGTTTGCAATTGTTTTAATTTAGAGTTTTATTCTTAATGTTTAAATTTTACTTTTATTATAGTAGCTTAAAAAAACAATAAAAGGTGAGATGTAGAGGGTTCCCTGGGAAGGCACATGGGAAATTTTCCTTAATTATCGTCAGCTGAATTCAAGGCGTAGGCAGAGCCACACTCTGGGAACATGTTTCCCCAGACGGTGGACATGTTGTTAGCTTGGCCTTCATTTCAGCCCAGGTGTCTGCACGGGCAGGACCAGGCATGCTAGGGCCTACTCAAGAATGCAAATAAGTTGGTGGTAACTCCTGGTATTGGAGCTATAAAATAAATGCACTGGGAGGGGCTGTCATTGTAGTCTTCCTGCCTCTCCAGCAGACAGGATGGCAGCCCACTCAGCTCTTGGCTTAAAATCTATCTCTGTGTCTTTCTCTCTTTATTTCTATTATTTCTCAATCTCTGGCCACCTCCACTTAGAACCGGTTCATTCATCTCTCTTTCTGTGCAGGACGTGGAAAAGGGAGATTCTCCTCCATGTCTGGCCTCCACCACATTAGGCACCTGCAGATGTAAATTGAAACTACGGGCTTCAATGATATTTCTTAGACAATAGATTTAGAACAAAATGAGATTTTAAAACCTGAAAAGTATTTGCTAAGTGAAATAAACTAGTCAGAAAAAGACAATTGTCACATGATCTCACTCATGTGGAATCTAATGGAAAAAATAAACTGATGAACAAAATAGGCCTGGAGACATAGAAGCATGGAACATACTGTCAAATCTCAGAGGGTGGGTGGGAAGAGATTAACCAAAGAATTTATATGCATATATGCATAAACTATGAACACAGACATTAGTGTGGTATAAGCCTGGGGGTAGGTGTGTGATAGAAAGAGTCAATGGGGGGGAAAGGAGACATATGTAATACTTTTAATAATAAATATAACTTTTAAAGAAGACTGAGTTTTGAAGAATTTCCACACATAATAATTAGAGGAAGATAACATGGAAAAGGAGAATGAAAATAAATATCCAGAGAGAAGAGAAAAAGATAAGCAAAATGTGGTACCACAAATACAAGAGAAAGATGCTTTAGAGAACATTGACATATTGGAACAATGGTAAAAAGTTTAAGACAAGGATTGATTTGGATATTACTGGTAAGTCCATGGTTGAGCTTAGGTAGTTTTTACTTAGCAAGAGATGTTTTGGTGATAATAAAGGCCAGGTTCCTGAGTGGTTTAGCATCAAAGAGGTCAAAAACAGTGTTGGGCAGGTGTTTGGTTGAGAATATTAGAGTGACACTACAATGTGGATATGGGTCATAGGTGTCATATGTAAATTATTAAAATTAAATTAGCAGAAATTTAAGAACATTTAAATATAAATAGAGAAAATGTGCTTGAGAGGAAGTGCTAAAATAGAAGGAGAATGTAACAGGATGGAGAGTTACTTGGAACAATCTTGCAAATCATATGAAATCAGAAGTGGCTGAAGCATAGGTGGATTTGTGGTATATATTTTCTTCTTGGTTAGCTTTTTAAAAAATATATGTTTATTGATTTTTTTTTACAGAGAGGGAGGGAGAGGGATAGAGAGTTATAAACATCCATCAGCTGCCTCCTGCACACTTCCTACTGGGAATATGCCCACAACCAAGGTACATGCCCTGGACTGGAATCAAACCTGGGACCTTTCAGTCCACAGGCCAATGCTCTATCCACTGAGCCAAATCAGTTAGGGTGTGGTTAGCTTTTTAAAATTTTTCACTGGTTATAATTTTTTCTCATTATAAATAAATATACATTATTTTCTAGTTTTATCTTTATAATTTTGTATGACTTTTCTTAAATATAACCCCCCTAATTATGTTAGAATCAGCTCATATATAGCTTTTTTGCAACTCAATTTTTGATCAACTCAATTATGTGTTTTTTTTTTTTTTTAACAAAAAGTATTAAAATAGCATAGTTTACAGGTGAAAGGGGTTTCTTCTGTTGTGATTTCTAGAATTTATTTTCCTCATTTTAAAGATCTGTTGTTTTTGCTTCCCTTTAGGTAGATCTAAGTACAGAATTTCACAGGAATCCTCCTGAGAACAGTCTTCCTAAAAGTGTCTTTAGCATACAAAGACAATTCTGTAAACTCAGCCATAGCTTTGAAGTTAGAGTGCTGGGGCCCCAGTTCAGTAGTTTCAGAAGCAAGGCATTCATATACTGCCAGGATTGGCTAGTACCTAAGCAGCAGGAGGGATGCAAAGAGAAAGACAACTGCATAGGCTCATCAAGCAGGGAGAAGGAGCCTGAGAGCCTGTTCCAAAATGGTAGCTGGTGTTTTTCATAGGACAAATGTCAGCAGAGAGATCCTCTATCTGATCTGTAATTCAGATAGTCTTATACTGAGGAATGAAGAATGAACCTATGGTCCTGAGAGTTTTTTCCAGCCATGTCTGACACAGCAGAGAAATTATGCTTCTATTTTCAGGAGCCTTTCAGAATTGGGACAGCCAGGAATGGCCCAGGAAAACTTTCACATCTGCCAACCTCTCTAAAACTCTTTCTCTATGTTTTATCCATCAAGGACCTTTCCTGATCTTTATCATATTTGGCCATGCAGAAGGAAAAAATAAAAAGAGTGTTTTCATGAGAACTTCACTTTGAAATCTTACAATATCTGAAAACTATTTAGGGCTCTAAGTAAAGTATATTTGGATTTTAAATTACCTTTTAAATGGGAGGAAAGCCGAAACCGGTTTGGCTCAAAGGATAGAGCGTCGGCTTGGGGACTGAGGGACCCTGGTTCGATTCCGGTCAAGGGCATGTACCTTGGTTGCAGGCATATACCCAGTAGGGGGTGTGCAAGAGGCAGCTGATCGATGACTCTCTCTCATCGATGTTTTTGGCTCTCTATCTCTCTCCCTTCCTCTCTGTACAAAATCAATAAAAAATATATATATATATATTTAAATGGGAGGAAAGAAAACATTACTGGAATATTTATATAGAAAGGAAACCAATGTATTTAAAAATATATGTATCAAATGGATAAACTATATTTATATCCCTTACCCTCCCCCCTTTCTTTCTCTCTCTCATAACCAAGATGCCTGTCAGTGCCAGCTCTTAGAAGCATCTTATTTGTTCCTTGACCCTCTCTTTTTGTTCTCTACCACTCTGTTCCTGTGCTGTCAAAGGACTCTAACTTATCTTTGTACCTTCAATCTCTACATTTGTGAAAGACCCCTATGTCCTGTGTGGTTCAGGGTTCGGACTCTGGAAGAGGGGCAGCATGCAAATGAAAGAGACAAGACAAAAAATAATTTGAAAATATTGGGGGATGAGACAGGAGCCCAGCTCAGGAGGAAGGACTCTTCTTGGGCACTGGCCTTGCCATCTTTTTATTCAATTTGGGATACACTTATAGCCCCTAATCAGGCAATTTCCAGTAACAGACAGACTATATTATCAGTAAGGATTTACATGACTGCCTGGGAGGGAAGTTGCTTCAGTTACCATTGTATCAACTAAGCAGTGGGTGTTCAGCCCTGACCTTTGCCAGAGCTCAAGGGTCACCAGCCTTCCAGGTTCCTTGTCCACACCTTCTGCTATTGAAGACATGGGCGGCAAGCCACATACACTGTTTGTCACACAGTAAGTGTTTATTTATTTTATTTTATTTTTTTAAATATATTTTATTGATTTTTACAGAGAGGATGGGAGAGGGATAGAGAGTTAGAAACATCGATGAGAAAGAATCATCGATCAGCTGCCTCTTGAACATCCTCTACTGCAGACGTGCCTGCAACCAGGTACATGCCCTTGACCGGAATCAAACCTGGGACCCTTGAGTCCCCAAGCCGACGCTCTATCCACTGAGCCAAACCGGTTTTGGATACACAGTAAGTGTTTAGTACGTTTACTAAATAAATGTATGCTTTTTAAACTCTTTGCATCTAATAAACAACAATACTATATCAACTGGCTCTCTTATAGTTCTCCCCCAGTTTTACTGAGCTACAATTAAGAAAGAAAACTATATATCCTTAAAGTGTACAATACAACATGATGATTAGATATATGTATATGTAGTATAATAATTACTGCAAGCAGGTTAATTAACACATTCATTATCTGACAATATCCCTTTGAGATAGTGATTTCATTTCCTATGGGTATATACTCAGAAATGCAATTTCTGGATCACATGATTGTTCTAGTTATAATTGTTTGAATGACCTTCATAGTGTTTTCCACAGTGGCTGCACCAGTTTACAGTTTTACCAATAGTGTACAGCACATATGTCAAACACAAGGCCCGCGGGCCAAATCCAGCCCGCCAGGCCTTGCAATGTGGCCCACACTGCGCTGTCATCACTGCACTCCGCTGTCAGTTCATGACATTGTCAGTTTATGACTGTTCAGTAAACCATTCGGCCCGCGATTTAGGCTGGATTTTAGATTTTGGCCCCTTCTCTGATTGAGTTCGACACCCCTAGTGTACAGGGTTTCCTTTTTTCTACATCTTCACCCACACTTGTTAGCTCTTGTGTGTTTGATAAAAGCCATTCTAACAGGTGTGAGATAATATCTCATTGTGATTTTGATTTGCATTTCCCTGATGATTAGTGATGTTGAAAATCTGTTCATGTGCTTGTTGGCTAGTTATATAGATGTGAAAATGTCTATTCGAGTTTTTTGGCCATAGTTTAATTAAATGATTATTATTTACTATTGAATCATATGATTTATTTATATAGTATACTTTAGATATCTACCCATTATCAGGTATACAGCTTACACTATTTTCTCCTATTCCATAGATTGTCTTTTATATTATACTAGAGACTTGGTGCATGAAAATTCATGCACTGGAGGGTGGGTCCCTCAGCCTGGCCTGCCCTCTCTTACAGTCTGGGAGCCCTCAGGGGTGGGATGTGACCCAGCGATCAGGGGAATGAAAAGCCCCATTACATCTCTGCTGTTGCCACTGCTGGTAGTACAAGCCTCCCTGGCCCTGGTTACCTGATTCTTCGGGCAGCCCTGGGCATCTGGAAAGCTGACATCTGAGGCTTAGCTGTGCCTTGGGTATCAGCTGGGCAACCACCATCTGAGACTTGCCTGCACCTCGGGCTGGCTCTGGGTGGCTGGGGGACTGATGGGTCTGGGTGCCGCCATCTTGTGGCTGTGGGTACCATCTTTGAGGCCATGGAAGTCAATTATCATATTCCCTCCTTATTGGCTGTGGGTACCACCATCTTTGCGACAGTGTAAGGTCAATTAGCATATCCCCTCTTTATTAGATAGGATTAGAGGCCTGGTGCATGAATTTGTGCACCAGTGGGGCCCCTTTGCCTGGCCTGTGGTAATCTGGTTGAAACCATCTCTCCAACATCCCCTGAGGAGTCCCAGTTTGCGAGAGGGTAGCTCTTGGGTAACACCCTAGAATCAGGCTCCCTTCTCTCCGCTTCCAGGTGCATCACCTGAGAACTGCAGCTACCAAGTCACCACAACTTGGCAGCTATTGCATTGAGTGATTGACCCCTGGTGGTCAGTGTACATCATAGCTATTGTTCAGAGCATCTGCCCTCTGCTCTCTGATGGTCACTGTGCATCAGAGCTACAGGTTGGACAGTTGAACAGTCGGATGATCACTTAGGCATATATATAGATATAGATATATATACACAATAATGATAATTAAAATATATATGTATATATATATATATATATATTAATTATCATTATTATAACCCTAAATATATTGACTATATATTTTCTTTTTGTCAAATAACATGAATTTCTTTTTCCCCTATAAGATGTATATACACTGAAATCTCAAAACATTGTGCAAATATAAACACATATGCTTTCAATTTTGAAGTATTGTATAATTTATTGTTTTAGTCTAGTTAACTACCTATTAATTGAAGCAATAGCAGATGTATTAATAAGGAATCTTTGGGGTCTTTAACTTAAATCAACTTAAAAAAAGGGGGGGTTATAATTTCATGACATTAAAATTCTAGGAGTAAATCAGACATACTTCAAACATACTTGGATCCAAGTTATCATATTTTGTAGTTTGCAGTCAGTCCTGATCTCCCTTTCTTTTTCTTTCTCCCTTTTTCTCCTCTTACTCTATTATTTGGTTCTGTTGCTTTTTGTTTGTTGGATTTGCTCTTCATAAAGACTGTTTCCTTCAGGGCTATAATACTAGTATGTAGTATTACTTTGGAATTAAATATTATAATATATTTAATATAATTATGATTAAAAATGTAACATGATAATATCTACTGTGATTAATTAATTAATTTTATACTATGACACAATATATGACCCTATATAATAAAAGCCTAGTTGGCATCATGCCCTTGCATGACACCCTTGTGTGATGTTGTCACAAGATGGGCAGGTGCACACTAGGCCCCACAGCTTTGCACAGTGTGAAGAAGGCCATTGCAAGCATCTCCACCACCTCACGTGGAGGAGGTGGGTCCTGGTGGAAGACCTGGGTCACAGCAGGGGAGGGGTGCTATAGGTGATCAGGCCAGTCGGGGAGGACAGTTAGGGGTGATCAGACCCCAACAAAGGAGGGCAATTGGGGGCCATAAGGCTGGCAGGGGAGTGAAGTTGTGGATGATCAATCTGGCAGGGGAGGGTAGTTGTGGGTGATTAGGCCAGCAGGGGAGCAGTTAGAGGGCAATCAGGCTGGCAGGCAGAAGTGGTTAGGGGTCAGGTTTGCAAGCAGGCAAGCATTTAGGAGCCAGCAGTCAAGGATTGTGAGAGGGATATCTGACTGCCAGTTTAGGCCCGATCCCTGTAGGACATCGGCAGTCGGACATCCCCCTGAGGGCTCCCATATTGGAGATGGTGCAGACCAGGGTGAGGGACACCCCATCCAGTGCACAATTTTGTGCATCAAGCTTTAATTGTGTTATATAATTAAAATAGCAATATAATTATATGTTACTAAAGGCCCAATGCACAAAAATTTGTGCAAGCATAGGCGTTCTTTTCCCTGGCTGCTAGCACCAACTTCCTTCTGGCACCTGTGACCCAAGCACCTGGGACCCTTTGGCCCTGGCTTTATCAGGAATGATGTCCAGAATGATGTCTGGTCTAATTAGCATATCATCCTTTTATTATTATTGACTATAAACTCGATGCATGAAGATTGGTGCTAGAATGGGCTTTCCTTTCCCTGGCTGCTGACCCAGCCCCTTTCAGCTCAGGCCCGGGAGCTGCCTCTTTCCACTCCAGGAGCCATCTCTTTCTGCTCCGTCCCTGCTTTTAAACACTGCCCAGAATCCCTGAGAGACCAGGTGTGGGGCATAATGCCCCCATCAATTGGCACCTGTATATGCAAATTAACCATCATCTTTGTTGGGTTAATTTATATATCACTCCTGATTGGCTGGTGGCATAGTGGAGGTACGGTAAATTTACATATTTGTCTATTATTAGGTAAGATAATATACATATCTTATGTAAAAATTTCTACTCAATTTAAAATTGTATTCTGAGCAAAAATTAATTATATTTCATCAATTTTTACTTTTTATTTATTATATTACATCAATTTTTACTTTTTATAATACAAATATATTACTTTTTAAACTAAAGTATGCTAACTTATTTTTGGCTTATCCTTAACACAGACATTTTTTTCTCATCAGTAAATCTTAATAGAATATAGAGGCTGAAGAGTAGTAATATGCTGTTCTCCATATATGGATAGAATATATAATGATGACCAACCATTGGTAAGAACACTTATGAGTGGAGTAAGTTTCGCTATATCCATCTGCCTTTCCATCCAGGCACCCCAGGCTTCTGAGGATGAAAGGTGTCATGGCAGCCTTAGAACAAAGCAATGCTAATGAGGATGACCCTGACCTCCTGAGAACAGTGTTCTGACCCCCTGACCTAAAGAGAAATGAACAGTACATTTAAGAGTAACTTTGGGATTAGTTCTATTAGTATAAAGATAAATGAGAAAGTACATTCTACTCACAAGTAAAGAGACTTGGATAACTGTGGATAGTTGATACATATAAGTTAAACTGAAAACTGTTATACTCACAAATTGAATAACATTATCATTTCTTTTAACTAACATCAAAATTACCTTTCCTTTAATATTTCCTTACTTAATAAAAATCAAATCTTGTTATAATTAAGGTTACTAAAATGCCTAAGGCTTTTCAATTTTAAAAGATGTATTTATTATCTTTTTTATTAGGGTCTATTTGAAACATATACTGAAATTGTACTATGTTCAGAAATTTCAATTAAAATATGTTGGATATTGAGATTTATTTAGATTATAACTGAATATTGTCAAATAATTCTTTTCCACTAAATATTCTGAAGACCCTATTCAATCTGTAATTAAATGCCAACCATGAAGCTTATTTCTATAAATACCAATCATTCTGAATTATCATCTTGAAAATGTTTTACCATAATAAATGCATATACATTTATTAATATTTTAATTATCTGTTGGTGCATGGAACTCTGATAATATTAGAAATTAAAATGTACTAATTCCTTGATAAATTTATCTTAAAATATATAGAATATAATGATTATTTTTTACTTTGATAAAAGGTAGGATTCTGATAAATCATAAACATTTAAATGCAAATGTTTGTTGGACATTGAAGTAAGAAAAGTCACTGTGAATTAATAAGAAAAAGACATATTCTTGATTTTCTCTTTTAAAAAATAACACAATACCTACCCCAATGAGGACCAGTTGTACCAATCAACTATTTATTCAATTACTTTTTTTTTTTTTAATGGAAGCCTCAACTCCACATTGCCTAATTGTATGAAAGCAAGGCACTTTTAACCGTAAACATCAAATTTCAGATAAGACTTTAAACCAGGGTCCTTGTATTTTCTGAAAGAGTGGAGGCACCAGCTTCAGTGTCCTGGCCAAATTTCAATTTTGTTGATTAGATTGTTTCCTTTGAAGGCTCCTGGTTGCCTCAGTTTGACATCAGTTTGACAAGGAACTCTTCACTTTCTTCCTGATCAGAATGTAGTGCTTCTCTTGGAAATAGTTGCTGGGTTCACTCCTCAAATGGGTAAATGTCAACACTTCAGCGCTCTCTCTCTCTCTCTCTCTCTCTCTCTCTCTCACACACACACACACACACACACAAACTCACAAGCACAAATATGTCAGTGATAAATTGAAATCTCCATGTGAAAAGTGTGCTTTTGCATATCTACATTTTCATGAAATCAGGTCCTACTTGTGGCACCATGGAAATTAAACCTCTGTCAGTACCCAAAAATCATTCCAGTTATTGAAGAAGGAAATGATTATATAATTTTAAAGATTCATTTATATTATAATTAAAGCCACAATACATAAAACAAAAGAATAACTTATTTGAGAAGAAGAAATAGTACAGTAGGTGCCCCATTTGTATCTCTAGGGATAGCACAATTAATAAACACTTTATTGTGATTTACATGAAGAAAGCTTTGACACATGTGCAGAGATTTCCAGTAACCTCTAATTATTCCAAGTTATTATTCACAATATGAAGAGCAGAATTTTAGAAGTCTCCCTAAAGAGGGTAATAGCAGGATTTAGTTCCTGGTGGATTACAACCCACATTATAAAACTACTGCACATTTGGCACTATTATGCACCACTAGTAGCCTTTTCTCAAAGGAAGCCTTGTTAAATGAACTCTTAGAATCATTTTGGAACTCATGCATCTTGCAGCTAACACTATGCTAAGTTAAGCACCAAACACTATGCCCATTTGATAGAGAGAGAATATCAGGGCTAAAATATCATCAGTCTTTCCCCTTAAAAGCTTTGATTTCATTAAAGGTGATCTGTCAAAGTGCTTTAGAAAATGAGATACTCTACAAAATGTGCTGAATAGGACAGAGGGGCATTCAGTATATAAATTACTTCTTATCCATTGTTGTTTTTAATATTTCCTGGGATCATGCAGGTTGGCTGTTTTGCTGCTTTGCTCTCCTACAAAGCCATTCTAGAAGATATTCAGAGGGAACTAAAGGGTTAAGGAATATGCTTTGCAATGAGAGGTGCTGGCCATTATGCTCTAGTGTGCAATTGGAATGGTGAGCTTCAGAAGAGAACTTGGAAACCGTAGAGGCAAATGCAGGCTTTAGTTCCCTTCCAGAACCCTACTATTGGGGAACAGAGTGTCAGAAAATACATATGCATTTATTTCATATTGTCACCACTGTCACTATAAAATTGTACTTTAAAAACTTTACAGCAATATTTTACAAAAATATGTAATCACATAATTATACACCATGAATTCTAACCCTAGCAACTTTGTGATGACACCAGTTTGGAACATGGTAAAAAAATGCAAATCCAGCAAGACCTTGTAAAAAAAAATAACACAAAACACCACTTACGTAAAGTTTAAATGCACTTTTACTTATCAAAAGCCCCTAGAGCCACTGATCAGAAATGATTTATTTCATTAATTTTATTGAACTGATGTACTTTTGCTTAATTCATGATAATCTGAAATTAGCTATCCAGCTTCTAAATCAAAATTAGAAATGGCATATAACAACATGGACTGACAGTACCCAGTCTATGAATATTCACTAATGTGACAGCAAATTTCAAAAATGATAGCAGTCTTGCATTGGTGTCTGTACATTTGTGAGAGAAGTCAACTCTTCCAAAATACATGGACTGACCTTGGAGGGGAAAGACTTTATTAATGGGTGGATGTGAGGGCTGATAGATTGTTTATGGTGGCTCGAACTCTGTGGGGGCTCTGCTGTGGCTCTGGATTTGGGGAGGCCACAGTGGCATAGTTTCTGTGGAGCTCCATCAAGTGAGGACAGCATCTTCATCAGGATCAGGAATTTTCAGTGGCCAAGGATGTGGGTGTTTGTGACAAAGGCTGCTGGGTCCTCCTGTTCCTCTTTTTCCCTGTGGAAGGAGTCACAACTGAAGAAAACTGTCTTGGCATTGGGTCAGACTTATAGATTACATTTATATACTAGAGGCCCAGTGCACAAAATTCTTGCATGGGGAAGGGGGGTGTCCCTCAGCCCGGGCTGCACTCTTTCCAATCTGAAACCCCTCAAAGGTTTTCCTACTGCTGGTTTATAGGGATTGGGCCTAAACCGGCAGTCAGATATTCCTCTGGCAATCCGGGATTGCTGGCTCCTAACCTCTCACCTGCCTCATTGCCTTTAACCACTCTGCCTGCCCATTTGCTTGCCCCCAACTGCCTTCCCTGCCAGCCTGCTCACTCCTAATTGCCCCCCTTGCTGGTTTGCTTGCCCCTACCTTCCCTCCCCACTGGCCTGCTTGCCCCCAACTGCCACCCTGCTGACCTGATCACTTCCAACTGACCCCCACTGACAGCGTGAGGGTTAGGTGGTAGTCTTGGGGGTAAGAAAGCACTTCATGTGCTAGCACATGTGTCAAACACAAGGCCCGCAGGCCAAATCCAGCCCGCCAGGCCTTGCAATGTGGCCCGCACCGCGCTGTCATCACTGCACTCCGCTGTCAGTTTATGACATTGTCAGTTTATGACTGTCCAGTAAACCATTCGGCCCGCGATTTAGGCTGGATTTTAGATTTTGGCCCCTTCTCTGATTGAGTTCGACACCCCTATGCTAAAGTCATGCCTTTTATTCTATTAGTAGGGCTAATATACGTCTGGAACCATTCCAGTGAATCATGATTTAAAGACTGGAACTAAACAATGGAAAAATCCCAAAATTAAGTCTGATTAGGCAGTACTCTAGGAAATTCTTATGGAAAGCATCTGAGATTTTCCATGCTAATATAAGCACACCACTTATCAGACATTTGATAATCTAAAATAACATCTCTCTGTCTCTCAGTTTTCTGTTAAGAATGGTGATATTAATCTCATCAAATTGGTAGGTAGTTAAATGAAAGACTGTAAAAGGATTGGCCTAATTGAGGCCTTCTCCTCTAAACATGCATTAAAACAAATCGCATAAATGAATTCAATGTAGCAAAATTATGAAGCACTCAGAATAAAATATAGAGAGTATTGTTTTCCTACCCTTGGATTTGGGAAGGATTGTCTAAACATAAAAATGAAGAAAGACATTTGCAGGAGGAAAAATTAATTTGACTTCCATTAAATTAAAAAAATAAACTTTTTAATGTTAAAATAAAAAATAAAATAAAAATAAAGCACATCAACAAAAAAGTAAATAAGAGCTGAATATAATTGCACTTAAAATCAATGTAACTAAAACATTAAAAAATATGTTCAACCTCATTAAAAAAGACATGGATTTCAATGTGCTTCCATTGAGAGACTAATGTATTGGCAAATTCAGGGTTGGATAGATTATGATGATATTGGAGCTTTTTTACTTTGATGGAGGAATCAATTGGTAAAAACTTTCTAGACTCTGGAATTAATCCGGAATCTAGATAATAACTTGGAAATATGTAAGGAAAACTGGAAAATGGCTTCCTGGTTAATGCAACATTCCACTTACAAGAATGTATTCTAAAGAAACAATCAGAAGCACACATAAAAAAGAATTATGCACAATTATTTTTACTGTAGTTTAAGTAAAAATAGTATAATACTACAAATTAAATACAGTATAATAGTTCAAATATGTTATGTGTATTACAAATTGTTATAATGATAATATAAATGATTAAGCAACAGATTTCTGAGAGACAAAATAAGTGGCAAAAGAAGAAAAATATGGCAACAATCCAAAATATGCATGAGAAAAATAGTAAAATAATGTGTAACAGAATAAAAATGATTAATATTTTAGGTAATTTTTGTTTTCTTTTTTACTTTTTTAACATTTTAGAAAATTTTACAAATAATTTATATCATTTCTTCAAGTTTGCAAAAATTTAAATATTAGAATTACTAAGCATGTTAGAATATTATAAAAAAATGAAAATTTAAAACTTCCTCTTGAAAATACTTTGATCTACAGATTAAATTTTTATTAAGGGTATTGAATCTTTTTCAGATGGGATCAATGGAGGTCTTATGGTATAGTTCAAGTACCCCAGGTAAAATTATAATTTATAAATAAGAAAAAAAAACAAACATTCAGCTGATAAATTTTCCCTGGTAATAAGATATCTGACTTTAGTATCAAAGTATAGCTGAAAACTGCTAAACTAAGAGATTATTTAAGTAAAAGAGTTGGGATTGGAGAGCATTAATCTTGTTTTAATTTCTAAGACAATAATTTTCTTTTAGTACTGGGTTCTGGCTGAGTGGTGTTCTCCTTGTGAGATGCCACTGACAACTAGGGGGCAGCTCCTACATTGAGCATCTGCTCCCTGGTGGTCAGTGAGCATCATAATGACTAGTTGTTCCACGATTTGGTCAATTTGCATATTAGCCTTTTCTTACATAGGATATGTTCAGATGATGGTTCATTTGGAATCTTTATTTTAGGATATCTGGCTCCCCAACTACCCCACCTCCGATATCAGAGGAATGGAAAAAGAAAAAGTGAAAAAAAAAGTTAATCTACACTAATAAAAGAGAAGCATGCAAATTGACCATCACTCCTCTAAACCCACAGCCAATCAGGAAAAAGTATGCAAATTAGCCAACTAAGATGGCAGCTAATTTGGAGTTGGAATGAGCAGGAGGCTTGGGTTGCCCCCAAAGATAGAAGAAGCCAAGCGTCCTGCCCACCCTGGTCAGCCCAGGCCTCCACTCAATGATACAAAGTTTCAATAAAAGATAAATAAATCCCAGATACCTACTTCCAGCCCACTCTGGCCTCTACTCAAGGAGGCACTGAAAAAAAGAAAAAGAAAAGAAAAAAAGGAGGGGCTGGGAGCCTGGATTGCCTCGGACATGGCCAGCCTGAAAATAGCCCTTAGCTCCTCACACATGCTGGCCACACTCCCATGGGGTGAAGGTTTCTGCTGGAGTGCTTGGCCAGCCTACAAACAGCCATCAGACCCTCACCCTGTCAGTGGGGGTCAGTTGGAGGTGATCTGGCCAGCAGCGGGACAGTTGGGAGCAAGTAGGCCAGTGGGGAAGAAAGGAAGGGGCAAGCAGGCCAGCAGGGGGTGCAGTTAGGGGTGAGCAGGCGTGCAGGGGAGGCAATTGGGGGCAAGCAGGCTGGCTGTGGGGGGGGGGCAGTTGGGGGCAAGTAGGTGGGCAGGCAGAGTGGTTAAAGGCAATCAGGCAGGCAGATAGGCAGGTGAGAGGTGAGGAGCCAGCAGTCCTGGATTGCCAGGGGGATGTCCTACTGCCGATTTAGGCCCAATTCCTATAAACCAGCAGTAGGAAAACCTTTGAGGGGTCCCAGATTGGAAAGGGTGTAGCCCGGGCTGAGGGACACCCCTCTCCCCCATGCAAGAATTTTGTGCACTAGGCCTCTTGTATATAAATGTAATCTATAAGTCTGACCCAATGCCAAGACAGTTTTCTTCAGTTGTGACTCCTTCCACAGGGAAAAAGAGGAACAGGAGGACCCAGCAGCCTTTGTCACAAACACCCACATCCTTGGCCACTGAAAATTCCTGATCCTGATGAAGATGCTATCCTCACTTGATAGAGCTCCACAGAAACTATGCCACTGTGGCCTCCCCAAATCCAGAGCCACAGCAGAGCCCCCACAGAGTTGGAGCCATCATAAACAATCCATCAGTTGCTCACATCCACCCATAAATAAAGCCTTTCCCCACCAAGGGCAGTCCATGTATTTTGGAAGAGTTGACTTCTTTCACAAATGTACAGACACCAATGCAAGGCTCTGAAAAAAATACAGAAAACCCCCCAAAAAACTCCACACACAAACACACACACACACACAGACACACATATAAAGAAAACATGGCATCACACAAGGAACACAATAACTTTCTTATAACAAACTAAAGAACTTAAGATTTGTAACATTTCCTGACAAGAATTCAAAATATTATTTTAGGGAAGCTTGGCAAAGTATCAGAGAACACAGACAACTAAACAAAAATTATAAAAGCAATGTATAAACAAAAAAGGAGTTCAATAAAGAGATTGCTCATAAAAAAGGATCAGATAGAAAATCTGGACCTAAAGAATATAATAAATAAAATAAAAAAAATACAATGGGGAGCTTTTGATAACAGACTTAAGGAAGCAGAAAAAGAATTTGTGACTTCAAAGATAAGTCATTTAAAATTACCTAGAGGAGCCCGGCCATTAGGGCTAAATGGTTGAGCATTGATTTATGAAGTAAGAAGTCACTGTTGGATTCCCAGTTAGGGCACATGCCTGGGTCTTGGTCTCGGTCACCAGTATGGGGTATGCAGGGTGCAGTGGACCAATGATTCTCATCATTGATGTTTCTATCCCTTTCCCTTTTTCTCTTTGAAATCAATTAAAAAAATTAAAGTTATCCAGAAAAGAGAAAAACAAAATAAAATAAATATAAGAGTGAAGAAAGCCTATAGATTTTATGGGGAACTAATAAGTGAACCTGTGGTGAGTGCCTGGGAAAGGCCTCTGAGCTAATTATCATCTGAATCCAGCAGTGCCTCTCAGACCCATGCCCTGGAAACATACCTTGCCAAAAGCAGGTGTGTTGTCAGCCTGACCTTCAGCTCTGGTGTCAGGGAGTGGGTTTCATTATCTAAATCCAGCCAAGCATGAGGAACAAACATGATTATCCAGACCCACCCAGAAGTGATGATTACAAAGAAGCCACAAGAATGCAAATAATCTCCTTTGTCTTGGGCTTTAGTAAAACTTCTAGGTATTTAGTTTTATAAAATAAACTCACTGTATTGGCTCTGGGTCACTGTCTCTCCATCAGAGTACAGCTGTCCCACCCAGCCTCAGTTTTTCTTCTATCTCTATTTCTGTCTCATTTTCTCAATCCCCAGATGCCCCTACTCAAGAACTGGACTTCTCTCTAGCCACACTGGATGAAGAAAAGAGAGAAATAATTATTGAACCAGTATATACATTATGAGATTTTCAGGAGTAGGAGAAGAAAAGGGATAAGAAACTTATTTGAAGAAATGATTCTAAAAACTTTCAAAATCTGGGGAGTAAAATAAGCATCCAGATTACTAGTTATGAAGTCTAAAAATTTCCAAATATGTTGAAACTAAAGTGATCTACACTAAGACACATTATAATTAAATTGTTTAAAGACAAAGAGAGAACTTTTAAGGCATCAAGAGGAAAGCAACTCAATAAAATTAGGCTATCAGCAGAAGAAAATTTGCAGACCAGAGAAAGTGCAATGATATATTTATTATACGAAAAGAAGAAAAACACACAACACTGACAAATAAGTTATTCCAAAACTATCTTTCAAAAATGAAAAATAAATATATATTATTAGATAAATAGAAATTTAGGCAGTTGATCACCACTAGAAGTGCACTATGGGAAATGCTGGGGGAATTCTTTAAATGGAAATGAAAATATACTAAACAACAACACAAAAGATTATGAAAATGTAAATCTCATAAGGAAAGATTAATATGAAGACATATATAGACTAATGGAACACTGGAAAGGTAGTGTGTAAATTACTTTTGACCCAAAAGAAAAGTAAAGAAAAATTATTTTGTGGATGCCCAATACAAAAATTAGTAAACTCTGACTACAAGAATATAGTATGTATGGGGTGAAATATAAGGGTAGTGCTTTATAGGCAACTGAAATTAAGTTTTTATTAACTTAAAGATATTTTATACAATCCCTGAGATAACCCAAACACAAAAACCTACAACAAAGGCACAAAAGAAAAAAAAAAAAAAAAAAAAAGCTAAAACAAATCAATGCAGAAAAAATTTCATCAGATAACAAAAGAAGATGGCAAAAAAAGGAAGAGGGGGGAAATCAGCCATAAGGTACAAAAGCAATGAACAAAATGACATATTGTGCTCATGAATTAGAATAATAATATTATTAAAATGTCAAACTACCCAAATGATATACAGATTCAAAGCAATATATCAAAATCCCAATATCATTATTTCAGAAATAGCAAAAGCAATTCTAAAATTTATATGAAACCACAAAAGCCCCCAAAGAGCTAAAACAATCTTTACAAGAACAATAAAACTGGAAGTATCACATTTCCTGATTTTAAAATATATTACAGAGCTACAGAAATCAAAACAGTATGGTACTGGAATAAAAAACACAAACCAATAAAACAGAATATAGAGCCAGATATAAATCCACATTCTTATGGTCAGAGTATATAAAAGGGTAAAGGCTAGTCTCTTCAATAAATGATGCTGGGAAAAGTGGATGTGCACATGTAGAAGAATGAAATCAGACTTGTATCTCACATTACGTACAAAAATTAACTCAAATGAATTAAATAATTAAATATAAATTCTAAGGCCTTAAAACTTAGGTAAACATTTATTTTACATTGCCCAAAGACTCATTGGATATAACAATAAAAGCAAAAATCCATAAATTGGACTACACCAAACTAAAAATCTTCTACACAGAAGAAGAAGCAACTTAAAAAAAAAAAAAAAAAAAATGAAAGGCAATATACAGAATGGGAGAGAATTTTTGCAAATCCTATACAGGTTATGTACAAATCACATAAAAACCTCAGATAACAAAATAACAGCAAAAAGTCTGATTAAAAATAGGCAGAGAAATCAAATAGTTATTTTTCTGACAAAGACATTCAAATCGCCAACAGGTACATAAAAAGACACTCAACATCATTAACCATCAGGGAAATACAAATTAAAACCACAATAAGATTTTATCTCACACTTGTCAAAATAGCTGTCATCATGAAGACAAGAAAACCAGGGTTGGCAGGATTTGGAGTAAAGGGAATCTTTGTGCACTTTTGTTGGGAATGCAAATTGGTACTGATATTATTTGAAACAGTGTGGATTTTCCTAAAAAATAAAAATAAACAAATATTATTCAACAATTCCACTTCTGGGCATAGATCCAAAGGAAATGGAATCAGTATATCAAATGATATATGAAAACTCCCATATTTATTGTAGCATTATTCACAATAGCCAAGGTTTAGAAATAACTTAAATGTCTAATAACAAATGAAGATAAAGGAAATAAGAATAATATTCAGCCTTAAAAAGAAAATGTAGTGCATATATACATGTATAAAATAGACTATCATCCAGCCTTTAAAAAAAAAAAAAGGAAATATAGCTATTAGTGACAATATAGATGAGTGTGGAGGATGTTTGGCTAAATGAAATAAGCCAGTTATAGAAAGACAAATACTGCATGATCTTACTCATATGTAGAATCTAAAATAGTCAAATTCATAAGAAGAGAAAAAAAATTGTGGTTTCCAAGGAATGTGGGAGGATTAAATTGTGTGATGTTGGTTAAGGGATCCACTTTCAATTAAACAAGATGAATAAGGTCTGGAGATCTAAAGTACATGGATATAGAGTTCAAAACCACAGTTATAAGGTTTTTCAAGAATTTCCTAGAAAAAACTGATAAACTAAATGGACCTATGAGGATATGAAAAGGGATCAACTAGAAATTAAGCATACACTGACTGAAATAAAAAATATTAGACAGAGACCTAAAAACAGAACAGAAGGTAGCAAGAAACAAGTCAAAGATTTGGAATACAAAGAGGAAAAGGACACTCTTCTGCAGAGGCAAGAAGAAAAGAGAATCCAGAATGTTGAAGATAGTGTAAGAAGCCTCTGGGACAACTTCAAGCTTACCAACATCAGAATTATGGGGTTCCCAGAAAAAGAGAGAGATCAAGATACTGAAAACCTATTGGAAGAAATAGTTACAGAAAACTTCCCTCACCTGGTGAAAGAAATAGACTTACAAGCCCAGGAAGTGCACTGAACCCCAAACAAAAGGAACCTAAAGAGGACCACACCAAGACACATCATAATTAAAATGCCAAGAGCAAAAGACAAAGAGAGAATATTAAAAGCAGCAAGTAAAAAGCAGTTAGTTACCCATAAGGGAGCACCCATACGATTGTCAGCTGATTTCTCAACAGAAACTATGAAGGCCAGATGGGAATGGCAAGGAATATTCAAAGTGATGAATAGCAAAAACCTACAACCAAGATTACTCTACCCAGCAAAACTATCACTCAGAATCAAAGGCCAGATAAAGTGCATCACAAATAAAAAAAAGCTATAGGAGTTCATCACCGCCAAACCAGAATTATATGAAATGCTGAAAAGTATTCTTTAAGAAGAGGAAGAAGATAAAGATAAAAATTATGAACAACAAATACATAACTATCAACAAGTGAATCTAAAAACCAAGGGAATTAAAAAATCTGATGAACAGTATTAACTGGTGAATATAATAGAATCAGAGGTATAGAAAGGGAGTGGACTGACAATTCTCTGGGAAAAGGGGAGTGGGGGGTGCAGGAAGAGACTGAACAAAAAAAGCCGGGACCGGTTTTGCTCAGTAGATAGAGCATCGGCCTGTGGACTGAAAGGTCCCGGGTTCGATTCCGAGCAAGGGCATGTACTTTGGTTGCGGACACATCCCCAGTAGGGGGTGTGCAAGAGGCAGCTGATCGATGATTCTCTCTCATCGATGTTTCTAACTCTCTATCCCTCTCTCTTCCTCTCTGCGAAAAATCAATAAAATATATATATATAAAAATTGTACACCTATGGATGAGGACAATGGGGGGTGAGGAAAAGGCAGAGGGTGGGGTAGGAACCTTGTGGAGGGGAGTTATAGAGGGAAAAAAGAGGAACAATTATAATAATCTGAACAATAAATATTTATTTAAAAAATAAAAATAAAAATAAAGCAATAATCAGCCAGCCAAAAATAAAAAAATAAAATAAAATACAGCAATTTTACTATAGTTAGCAATACTTTATTTTATACTTGAAATTTGCTAAGAAAGTGGACTTAAGAGTTCTCAGCACTAACAAACAAACAAACAAACAAAAATCCCAAAACTGATAAATAGATGAATAAACTATTTACCTAAAATTAGGAGATTATTTTACATGTCTGTGCATATGAAATTATTACATTATACACTTTAAATATATGCAATTGTAAGATGTCAAGAAGAGCAAAAAAAATAAATAGCAGCCTATTAAATTTTATGTATACAAAATAAAAAGATCAACATTTTTGGTACATACTCATATACTTGAAAAATTAAAAATTTTAAATTAAATTATTATTTAATCCCTTAACAATGTGGCTCAGTTGGTTGGAATGTCATTCCATAAACTGAAAGGTGGTGGATTTGATTCCTAGTCAGGACACATACCTAGGTTTCTTAGAGTTCTAACCCCAGTAAGGAAGACAACCAATTGATGTTCTTCTCACACATTGATGTCTCTCTCTCTCTTCCTCTCTCTAAAAATTTAATTACAAAGTTATCCTTTAAAGTACACATGTTATTTTTATTTATTTGTTTATTTATTTTAGAGACCAATTATTTTATAATTTGTGAAATGTGCTAGTTGCCGAAATTTTATGACAAAATTTGGCATGCTCTTTTCTAAAAGGTTAATAAGTAGTGTAAACAATATGAAGGTGTTATATCAAAAACTAAAAATTCTAATTCATAGGATCTAAAATAACTATATTTTATTTTATGTAAACTGTCAAACTTGCATTATTAATTTAGAAATATATTTTTGTACATATTCTATAATATCCTGAATAAGACACAAAAATTCTCATAAGAAACCAAAAACGGTATCATTGTGTCTAAAATATATATATATTTAGGCTACATGACTAAGAATATAATTGTAATTAGAAAATTCACTTTGAGGTAATTAAAACTGCATTATGGGTTTAATATCTTCACTTCCAAATTTTTAATTCAAGTTTTTATTTGGCAAGCAAGAGATATAATTTTAATATTTTAAACTAAACACATATTTAAGATACCTTTAAATGTCTAAAATATAGTTATTTTAGACTCTATTAATTGGAATTTTTATTTGTTGAGATAAGGCCTTCACACTGTGGGCATTCTTAGAAGTTTAAAAGCCAGTAACTGTTCCCTTATCCAAATTTATCAGGAAGGGAGATCTAAAGCCAATTAGATAGAGACCTTTATAATTTATACTAAAGGACTGGTGCACAAAATTCTTACATAGGGGTAGGGGCTCCCTCAGCCCGGCCTGCACCCTCTCCCAATCTGGGCCCACTGGCTCCTAACTGCTCACCTGCCAGCCTGCCTAATTGCCCCAAACCCTCTGCCTGACAGGCTGATCGCCCTAACTTGCTCCTTGCTGGCCTGATTGCCCCTACCTTGCCCTCCTGCCAGCCTAATCGCCCCAACCTTGGGGGGCCCCCCCACCCCCCCGCCTGATCACCCCTAATTTGTCCCTCTGCTAGCTTAATCGCCCCTAACTGCCTTGGTCTTGGTCCCTGGCTTCCCTCTGAGGGGGAGGTGGATCAGGGGAAGGTGCCATCCCCATTATCCCACTGCTGCTGCCACTGCCAGCCTAAGCCTGGGCCCTTTGCAGCCACTGCAGCTTTGTCCAGAAGGACGGAAGGTTGTCTGGAAGACGTCTGCTCTAATTAGCATATTATTCTTTTATTAGTTTAGTATAGATAAGTGAAACTGGAGAATGTGGTTTATATCTGCAGGCAAATGACATATCGTTCCTTAGAATTAAATATAGTTATTCATTGAAGGACAGAGTTAGTCTAAGGATAACCTTGCCCTGTCTAAAATGTATGGCTTGGAAAAGAAGAGTTAAATTTATGATTACCATGGACAACTTCCTCAGCTTGCTTGACTTGACTATATTTAAAAATTTTTATTTCTTTTATTATAACTACCACAACTGAGTAATTAAAAGTTTTACATATGCAAACTATTGCAGTTAGAGATATTTCATCTATCTATTCAAAGAGTTTAGAAATATGTGCTTCAAATAATTAATAAAATATTAATTGATGATTCATATTTATTTATTATTGCCAATCAGTAAAATAATTCTTAGATGCAGTTCATGAAAATCAGTTTGTATATCTAGAGTAAGGGTATTTCAATTGAGGTAGGAAAATATATGCTGAATCTTTACAAAGGAAGGTGGCGTGATTGTGAGGTATCATATTTGTGTGTGTTGATTTTACTACAATAGTGATCTAAATACTTAATGCTGAAAGATAAGGGGACAAATGTATAAAAAGGCAATTTTTGTGGTAAAAATTTGATAAAATGTAAATATAATTAAAATTAGTGAAAATGATGAAAGTGGTCTTGGATAGAACAATTCTGAAGGATTCTAGACCTTGTATCTATTACATAGTGTCTATTGATCACCTAGGTCCATGACCTCTGCTTTCTAATAACATTTCCTTTTCCTCCTCCCCATCAGCTGTTCCATGAGTTCACTCACATTGATTTAATACATCATCTTCTAAAGGATGTGATAAAGTTGGTATTTATATCTCTCAAGGGACCAAGGAAATAAAAACTAGGCATCACCAAAAGGTGTAATTTTAGGTTGTTGCATTTTTCTTAATTATTTCTGACATTTTATCTATTTCACCACTAGCTTCCTTGGAGGATACAGATAAAAAACTGTCATGACCCAGAGCAAGAAATACATCTTCTTTTAATAAATCCCACCTGAAATCGTGGAGGGGAAGGAAAGAAGGAATCAGTGAACATTTATCACTTGTTCTGTTTCATTTGCTAACTTCTTTTTTAAATCCAAAATACACCTTCTTTTCAAGATAAACAAGATTTCAGATACAATGTAAGGTCTGAAAAAAAAGATAAACTGTATGATAATTTGTCAAGGGGAAATTAAAATGTTCAAACTATATTCTCTGCCTGTTGTTATTCTAAGCTCTCTTAAGATAAGATAGCCTTTGTTTATAGTAGATATACAGTAAATATATCTTAAATGCTTTGTTTTATATGACTTTTCAATTAAGATACAATAAATCCTTCCAGAATTGAGTTTGCTAAACCAGAAAAACAATAAGTACAAAATAAAGATGGCCACAGAAAGTGTCTTTATTGTATACCATACTTAGTATCTATTGTGAAAGTACTCTTTTTAGTATGTAGTTTAGGATGTTGTTGATGTGGTTTAAAACTTAAAAATGATAAGAAACTATTGATGCAAATGCACTTCTTATAAATGGTCTTTGCTTGTTTTTATTGGCTTAAGTGGTTGGGAAATATGGCAGAGCCCACTTCAAAGATGGCCTCAGTGATCCATATCTCCTGGTATTAATACCTTTATGTAGTCACCTGATGTATTTTATTCAGGAATATGATCAATGGAATACAATGGAAATAACTCTTGTGTTACTTTTAAGGCCAAATCATAAGACTTGTAGTATTTAGTGGCTTGTTTCTTTCTGTTTTAGAAGGGGCACTCTTGGGGAAGCCAGCCAGCCACCATGTAGGAAGATTGACTATCCTGAGTCTGCTATGCTGTAAGTCCATGGTAGCTACATGAAAAAGCCCCATAATGATCTAGAGATGGCAGTCTGGTTCACAACATTCTGGGCTTCTCAGCTGAGGGACCAGACTTATAGCTCCTCTGAGCCTTCAGATAATTCCATTCCCAGGTGATATCTGATTATATAGACAGTTAGATCCCAAGCAAGAACCACACGAATGAGTTCAGTCAACTTTTTGAGTGGGTTGTTATATAGCAATAGAAATCAGAGTGCTTGGTTAGGTCATTAGCGTAAAGTAGAGTTCAGCTGTATTCAAGGACTCTAATTTATTAAAGAGGATTACAGAAGTTTGTAAAATAATCTTTTGTTTAAAATAATGAATTAAACCATACACATTAGAGTCTACATATAAGTGAAATCATATGGTTCTTGACTCTCTCTGACTGGCTTATTTAATTTAGCATAATATTGTCTAGGTCCATTCTTTTTTTTTTTTTTTTTTTTTTTACAGCTCAGTAAAATATTCCACTATATAAATGTACCACAGTTTTTTATCTGTTTCCAAATCTTGGCTATTTCTTGATTATTTTAAATAACTCTGCAATGAACATTTATATTCTGGTTTATAAACTCTTTCTTTAGCTATGTTTAAATTACTAATAAACCCTCCTTCAGATTTCTAATATAACTTACCATGATTTTTAGTTCGGGAATTTCTACTTTGTCTTTTTTTTTTTTTTAATTTTCAGTTTTCCAATGGCATTTTCAATTTTCTTGTTTATCTTCTTAAAAATATAACTCTTGATATATTATAGTTATGTATCCCTCTACTCCATTATCTTAACACACTATGAATGTAGTTCTACTGACTTTTGCTTCCCTTGATTTTCATCCATTGGTTTTTTTTGAATATGATTAGAGTTCACTTAGATTGATGGTCAATCATTTACATAAAACAATATACTAATAATTAAGGCCTTCAGATAGGATTTATTCTTATTCATGATGGGTGGATAAGGTATTTGAAATCAAATAATTGTACTCAGAGTTTTTATATTTTTCAGCTAGGCTTGGTTAGCCCTTGCCAGGGGGAGTCTTCATTCCTAGACAATAGCCTTTCATGGCACTGTTTTAGAGAATGCTTATGAGTATGCTTATTAAATAATTCTCTTTAGGAAGATACTGGAACCTATGGTTGATCCTCCTAGTTTGGAGGCTGTTAGAAGATTTACTCAGATTATTTGCTTCTTAGCCTTTCAACAGATTTCTCTAGTGCAAAAAGTGACAATCCTTTCAAAACAGTGCCATCAATCAGGGGATCCATCTTCTCTACATTGTGGCCTTGTGAGTCCTCACTGCCTTTTTAGTTATGACTATAGAAGTTGGTTTGAAAGTGTTTGATCTAGCCTTCCTAGTTTTTCTCAGTGGGATTGGCTCAAGTTGCTTATTCCAATGTTATTTGGAAGCAGGTATTCTGCATTCATATTTTTTGCATTCTTATAAAAATGTAAAAAAAAGCAAAATATGATTACTATTTAAAATTTTCTCTCCATATATATATATATATATATATATATATATATATATATATATATTTCCCTCACAATAATGTGAAGATTTTTCTTTTCACATAGAAATGGTTAATTGTTTTTATTTGATTGTCCACAGGCCTTGTTTCCAGATCTTTGGGACACAGAATACATTCATATTGGCAAAACTTCAATTTTTAATAGTCTGCTCTTTAGTTAAGTACAGAGTAAGATCATTTGCAATTTTTTTTCTTAGTAAATTACATTTTAAAATAAATTTTAGGGTTCTTTAGTCATATTGAATAAGAAGTAATTACGGTTGGCATGAACCTTGAGAAGTTCTGAGGATCTCAAAAAATGGTATCCAATGGATGGACTCTCAAAGGAATACTTTGGGTTGAAAACCCTCCAAACATTTTTTACACATTGGATGTCTCTGTTCAAGAGTTGTTTTACCTTGGAGCTCTATCAACAAGGCTAAGTATCACAACATTTTAAACAACCATTTATGTAGTAACTTTTTATTAAAGTACTATTATAGTTGCATTAATATTGCATAGTAATAATATACTTTTCATACTACACAAAATTAAAAAAAACTTGTTTATTTATTTTCCTGGTGTCAGAGAAATATGCATAATATTGGTACCTCTTTAGTGGGAAAATAGGTTTAAAGACCTTAAATAATATTTTTTAAGGTCATCATATCAATAAATGGCAAACCAGGATTTTCACTTTGACTTACGACTTTCTTGTATGCCCCATTATTTCTTTTCATTTGGGGATAGCTTGTCTTTGTGAAATTCAGAAGGAAAAGTTATGATTAAAAACAGGCTTTCTCTGTTGACCTTAAAAGAATAATATAAACTAAAAAGCAAACTAGCTGCTCTATTGCTTTTATCATCTCATCTTCAGGATTGTGATCTGTATTAGGTTATATCTATCTTATAAAGATGTTAATGGTTTTAAAAATTGATGTGAAAAATAGTGTAAAATATGTATATTTTTGAGTACAGATATTAAATCATTGCTTGACATAAAGAGAATGAGATGTAATGATGTAGAATAATGTTAACTATTGATTAAAGGAAATCATTTAAAACTCATTAATAAAGCCATACCTTTTTTTTTTTAAAAAAATACTTCAACAGTTCTCTTTAGGAAAACTTCTAGATTAAAAATAAATTCTATTATTTTAGTTGAAAGCAAGCCCCTCTAACATCACAGTAATTATATAGGCAATTACTAGTGCTAGTTACAATTATTGCTAGAAATCCCCTAAAGCCAAACTAATATTATCTAACCAAGTTTATAAAATATGGTATATACTTGAATACTTACTTTCTCTGTGCTTAGATGCCAAATACTTCCAAGTTTTTCTCATCTAGTAGCTAAGTATCCTTTTTATTTCACATGATTTCCCCCATCTATGATGAAGTAAATTTGTTAAACAATGATTGAATTAATAATTTCAATGATTTGTCACCTTATTTATTTGTTATTTTATTTGTAAACTAATGCTTGAAAATCTCTACCTAATCAAAAATCATGAGCATGGAAACTTCCATGAAATCAAGCACAAGTAAATTTATAAAAAGTTCCAAAGTCAGATGCTTTATCTTGTCATACTGTTGAATGGTATTTTAATTTTAGCAGTTGTTTTAAAGTTTTCAATCTCAATAGGGCATAATAATATATTTAAATTATTATTTTTAAATTATAGTATAGTGGGATTTTTTTGATAGGTATATTTACTAAATTTATTTTCAAAATTTGCAACTACAAATGATAGAATGTCAGTGTATAATTAGATGGAAGTGCTTTCTCTATTAATGCAAATTTTGAAAATTTATAGACTGTTAAAAATGTAAACTAAACTATTAAATGAAAAGCTAGTTGATACTATATTAATTTTATATTTTTAATAAGATTTTTGTGACATAAAATAACTACTGAGTATGGGGTCCAAATATTTTGAAAAGTTGAAGTGGTACTTGACCAGAAATTCTCTTGGCAGCCTGGTGAATCAGGTAAGGGACAGAGTCAGCTAAAGCAATGGATTACAGAGAGGCATGAAAGGAAGAGCACACCATTATCTTCCATGCCAGCCAACAAAGTAAATACGACCTACAGAGATAATGGTTAGGGTTAGGGACTTTACATGTGGAGGGAATCCTAGAAGTCTGTTTCTAAATATTGACTAAACATATATTGGACTTTTGTATTATAAAATATATTATATTTATTGAAGTGCTGTTTTTCTTTATTTAGAGACAGTGATTTTGTTGTTTAGCAATACTACATGAGACTAATAGGATGGAAATTTTAGTTTTTTGGTTTTTTTTTCCATGAGCTAGTTATATTATTACACTTAGGTTTTTTGTTTTTTTTTTTAATTCTCACAACTACTCAAGGGATGTATTATTATTTTCTTTAAAATGTTTCATATGTTTTTTAGGTAAAGTTCCCTTAGACAAAAAAAATTAGCAGAAAAAATTCTAAACCAGATTTTTTTAACCTAAAGTTTATTCTTTTATAATTCATCATGATGCAAAAAAATAAATAAATAAAAAATAAAATAAAAATACTGTTTTACAAAACCTGAAGTGGTTATTTGTTTTACTTACTTTTTAATTTCTTATCTATGATGCATTTGTAAAATGGCTGAGTATGCAGCCGCACACTAGTGAAGTTGTATTCTTTATAGGAGATCAAATCTGTAAACTTAACCTCAAGAGCTCCCTGCTCTGATCTTAGGGTACAATTTGGCACCAAAAATCATTACACATATTTTTGATTACCAAGGAATGGCTGTTTGGACTGCCTTTAAAAAAAATGTATCTTTAGTCTTCCACATTTTTTAATGGCCCTTTATGTCTCTTTCACTTTTATTCCCACTCTGTTTCATTCCAATATCTTATTTTTTTTCATAGTTTAATTATTTGTAAATATTTTAGCTGATCATATTTTTTGAAATATAATCTTGCTTAAAATTTTAAAGAATTAAACTATACTACTAAATAATTAAGTGGAAAAGTTGAATATTAGGTGCCCCCTCAAATACATAATATAAATGTCTGCTTAAATTACTAAGCTATCCATTTCTTGAATAAAATAATTTAAAGTGTATTTTTAATAAAATGATGTGTGTATGTGTATACTCATATATACATGTACAGACAGAAGAATACCTTTATGCATCACTACATTTCCACTTATACTAGCGGGTGCTTGCAAATGTTTTTGAAAAAATATATAATCTATCTTGTCTGCCTATCCATAAGGCAAGCTCTATCTTGAAACAATTTAAGGAGGATGTTGAGAATACAGTTAAGTGTATTACCCTTATAATACACAAAGCAAATAGTTCTTTGAAGCAGATAACTATCAGAATAAAAGTATAAAAAATATCAGAAGTTGATAATCCTATATTTTCAGTCAGTTTCACATTAATTTATTATTAAAAATTAAAAAAGCAAACCTAGGTTTGTGAGACATCATTTTCATGCTATTAGATACATTATTTGTTGCAATATGCAAATTAAAGATAATTTAAATTTTTAGTATAGCAATTTGTTAATAGCATTTATGAGTAAAGACATATACAAACTAACAAAAGTCAATGCTTTATTTTGTCATTCCAAGTTACTAACAGGCGGTTTTGTTGTTGTTGTTGTTTTTTTATTTAAAAAAAACACACCATGCAAATGGGAAAACTACCAACTTGCTACAATATTTAAATGAAATCTATTTACCTTTTATCCAGTCTGAATAGGTGCTTTTTAATTATTGTTAATTGTTTAAGATGCCTTCACATTCCCCAGAAGATTCAGTCTGAATAAATTTAATTTCTGTAAAATCTTCTTCAGTCACAGGCAAATACAGTAAGAAGCCCCATAGGTGTGGCAGTAAAACAGTCATAAAGGCAGGAGCATTTAAATGAGTATAACAAGGAAAGTCTTCCCCAAAGAGGCAGAAAAGCTATGTGGTTGGAAATGCAAGAAGCAAACATGAAACACACAGCTGAAGCATTTAAGATAACTGTGAAAAAGTTCTATGTTCACTTGTTAAATAATGCGCTAGGGCAGACTAAAGCATATGAATAGTTCTTTCACAGGTCACAGCATCCATTCAGCCTGAGAACATTGTTATTATCCGACAGAAATAGATGAATCTCATTAATATTCTGAGCACACCTGGGAGAACATTCTTAAGGAAATCATCCTCTAGTGATTTGGAAATTTAAAAAAGAAAGAAAAAAACTTAACAGTAAGCATTCAAAATTGGATATAGATAAAGTCAACTGCTCTCAAAGTTTAATGCCTGCTGCAAGTAGGAGTCTTGTTTGTCTACATTTCTAGGTATAAATGGTTGTGGCTTATGAAATAAAGTTGAACAATAGTTTGTAACTATGTTTTCAGATAACAGGCAAATACTAGCTACAGAAAGCTTTTCAAATTCAATAGTAATCAGTAATGTAGCAATTTATAAATTTGGTATTTGTTTAATGTAAAATGCATATAGTAAAAATACAGTATTAGAAAAAAAAACACTCAGCATTTTAATAGAAGAGGGGTTATGTTATTTATTGAAGAAACAACCACCTATAAAAAATGCTTGAAAGATATTTCAAAATATTTTCTACACAATTTATTAGTTTAAATATTAATTTTTAGTATATAACTAAATCTAAATTTCTCAAACATGGCTATGATATTATTTTTAATTTTGAACATTTTACATTTAGTATATAATGTACTAAATGATACTTTAAAAAATACTGTTGCAAGTAGGTATCTAAAACCATAATTAATTTAGAAATGTAATAAAGAATACGTTATAGGCCGAATTTTGTGAGCTACTTCTATATTCTCTCTCTGAGTATGTATATATATACACATATAACATGTATGTTTATATATAAATAACATACACATTGAACACAAATATATACACATACACATATTAAAGGAAGAACAGAGAATAACATAGAGTAGGTTTTTCTTCTTGTCTTATTGAATATTTTATTTAAAAATTAGTGGTTAAAATACCAATGCTATTTAAATAACTGCTTTTAACAAGTAATTCATTCTAAAATGGGAGTCAAGTGATCAGTGCCCAAAGATAATACAGTATACATAATTAAGAATCCCTATTGAAATAAATGGACCCATTCATTTCTGAGATACAAAATACTGTATTTTCTGTGTTTTGCTACTTTAAGGCCCCTTGGTAGATTTTCCCCTCTTTATGATGTTTTAGGTATATATGCTTCTCTGTTCAAAAATCATGAAACACTACAAGTAGCAAATCCTAAATACTAGTAATGTAACTGATATACAAGTGCTCCTTGGAGTAAATAGATTATGGACAATAAACTGTCATCATATCCCTGTCTCCATTTCCACTCACCTTTGCAGTGTACACCTATGGCTTATAAGTAATATAATCCAAATGCTAACACAAATTCCAGGTTCAAAAATAAACTAGAAAACTCTGTTTCCTTACTTCTTGAGTGTTCTTGATGAAAAGAACAATAAGCAAAGTAGAAACAAAGCAGTTGATGTATATCATTTAAGAGACCTCTTGTGAAAAGCTCCATCTTGTAGTTTGGTCCAGCTGTAAGTATATTTCAAATGGGATGATCAAAGGAGAATCATACCACTTCAGAAGCTGTTAAGTGCAATAGGATTCTGATCCTTGTTTGGCTTCTGTTGCAAACAAACTAAACCAACTGTAAAAATAAATAAATAAATAAATAAATAAATAAATAAATAAATAAATAAAATAAACAAACAAATAAATAAATAATAAGAGGATATCAAAGAAATTTGAACAGATTAGATATTTAATAATACTAAAATATATATTTTCTCAATTGTGAGAATGACATTGTGGTTTCAGTTTTTAGAAGTATTTATAGATGAAATTATGTGCTGGTTGGAATTCTTTCAAAATTATTGGAATAGTAGGTAGAAAGTGGATGAAAGTTATGTGGTGATTTTAAAATATGTTCGAGAATTCTTTGATACTCCTCTTTTTAAGAAGTGGCGCTTGGGTGTGGGCTGTATGTAATGACTCACTTCTAACATACAGTATATGGCAGAAGTGACAGAGTGATTCCCAACATCCTATATAATAAAAGCCTAATATGTTAAGTGTCTGACCGTTTAACTGTTCAACCAGTTGCTATGATGTGCACTGACCACAGGGGGAAGACACTGTAACAGGTAGGTTAGTTTGCTGCTGGGGTCCAGCAGATCGGGACTGGGTGAGAAAGGCAGAATGGACATGCCCTGTAACCCTCCCTGATTATGCACTGGGGTGATCTCTTGGCCTGGCCTGCACCCTCTCACAATCTGGGACCCCTCGGGGGATGTCAGAGAGCCAGTTTCGGCCCAATCCCCATAGATCAGGTAGAGAGACCCCACCAATGCACGATTTGAGCCCTGGGCCTTTAGTTAAGTCAGAATCATTGTGGCTCTTTTGATCTTTTATCATACATTTCTTGCTCTATGGGGAAACCATGGCCATGTGAGAAAGATATTCCAGCAGCCCTATGTGGTGAGAATAGGAATCTTTCTGAGGAACTGAGGACTCCTGCTACTAGCATATGAGAGAACCACCTTGGAAGTGGATTCTCTGGCTCTGGTCACATTTCACATGACTACAGCCCAGGTCAACAAACTAACTGCAACTTCATGAGTGACTCTTAGAACCACCAAACTAAGCTGCTCCTAAATTTCTAACTCACAGAGATTATGATAATGAATATTTATTATCCAGTTGGTGTGGCTCAGTGGTTGATCTTCAGCCCATCAACCAGGAGATCATGGTGTGATTTTTAGTCAATGCACATGCCTGGGTTTTGGGCTCAGTTCCAGGAATGTGCAGGAAGCAGCCAATTGATGTTTCTCTCTAATTGATGTTTCTTTCTCTCTTTCTGTCTCTTTCCCTTTCTCTCCCTGAAATGAATAAAACTATACTAGTGTAATAATAATTAAAAAAACAAACATGTAAGCTACTAAGGTACTTTGGTTTATTTATTTTAATTTTGTTTTGTTATTTCATTATTTTGCAGCAATAGGAAACTAATGTTATTTCTAAAACCATATTCTCTATCTGTTAAGTTTTTTATGATGAAAAAAAACATAACAAAAAATGAGAAATTATTATAAATAATACCTACCTTCATGTATATTTTAATAACTATAATATAACATTTTAAAACTATTATTTTATTTTTAAAGATTTAGTATAAATTGAAACTATTGACATTAGTGAAAATGTAGGAACTTTCAGGTTTTTTTTTTATTTTTCTTTATCATTTTACTAGAGGCCCAGTGTATGAAATTCGTGCACTGGGGTGCAAGTCCCTCAGCATAGCCTACACCCTGTCCAATCTGGGACCCCTCAAGGGATGTCCGACTGCCCATTTTGGCAAGATACCAATAGGATCAGGCCTAAATGGGCAGTTGGACATCCCTCTCACAATCCAGGACTGCTGCCTCCCAACTGTTTGCCTGACTTCCCTCCTGATTGCCCCTAACCACTTCTTTGCCTGCCAGCCTGATCACCCCCTAACCACTCACCTACCAGCCTGATTGATGCTTAATTGCTCCCCTGTCATCCTGATTGCCCCTAACTGCCCTTCCCTGCAGGCCTGGTCACATCTAACTGCCCTCCCCTTCAGGCCTGGTCCCCCCACAACTGCCTCCCTTGCAGGCCTGGCCCCTCCCAATTGTCCTTCCCTTGCTGGCCATCTTGTGATGGCCATCTTGTATGTTAGAGTGACAGTCAATTTGCATGTTGCTCTTTTATTAGATAGGATTTTTTCATTTTATTTTTTATTATTGTTTAAAGTATTACATATAGTAGTATATATATATCTCCTTTTTTCCCCCATTGACCTTCTCCCAGCCTCTCCTACCTCCTGACGCATGCCCTCATCCCACCCTACCCCCAGTGTCTTGTGTCCATTGGTTGTGCTTATATGCATGCATACAAGTCCATTGGTTGATCTCTTTCACCTCCTCCCCAACATTCCCCAGCTTTCTTACTGATATTTGATAGTCTGTTCAATGCTTTACTGTCTCTGTATCTATCTTTTTGTTCATCAGGTTATAATATTCATAAATGAGTGAGATCATGTAATATTTTTCTTTCATTGCCTGGCTTATTTTACTTAGTATAATGCTCTCCAGATCCATCCATGCTGCTGCAAATGGTAAAAATTCCTTTTTTTTTTTTTTTTTTTTTATAGCAGCACAGCATCCCAATGTGTAGATGTACCAGTTTTCTAATCCACTCATCTGCTGATGGGCATTTAGGCTTTTTCTAAATCTTAGCTATAGTGAAGTGTGCTGCTATGAACATAGGGGTGCATATATCCTTTCTGATTGGTGTTTCTAGTTTCTTGGGATATATTCCTAAAAGAGGGATTACTGGGTCAAATGGGAGTTCCATTTTTAGTTTTTTGAGGAAACTCCATACTGTTCTCTACAGTGGCTGTACCATTCTGCATCCCCACTAGCAGTGCATGAGGGTTCCTTTTTCTCCATATCCTTGCCAGCACTTGTCATTTGTTGATTTGTTGATAATAGCCATTCTGACAGGTGTGAGATGGTACTGCATTGTAATTTTGATTTGCATCTCTTGAATAATCAGTGACTTTGAATATGTTTCCATATGTCTCTTGGCCTTCCTTCGGTCTTTCAGAAAGTTTCTATTTAGGCCAGTTGCTCATTTTTTTTTATTGGATCATTTATCTGCTTTATTAAGTTGTATGAGTTTCCTGTAAATGTTGGAGATTAAACATTTATCAGTGATAATATTTGCAAATATGTTCTCCCATACAGTGGGCTTTCTTGTTGTTTTGTTGATGGTTTCTTTTGCCATAAAAAAAGCTTTTTCTTTTGATGTAGTCCCATTTGTTTATTTTCTCCCTAGTTTCCATTGCCTTAGGAGCAGTATCTGTGAATAAGTTGTTTCAGCATATGTCTGAGATTTTGCTGTGGATTTCTCTAGTATTTTTATGGTTTCCCATCTTATATGGTTTCCCATCTTATATTTAAGTCCTTTATCTATTTTGAGTTTCTTTTTGTGTAGGTGTAAGTTGGTGATCTAGTTTCATTTTTTTTGCATGTATCTGTCCAATTTTCCCAACACCATTTACTGAAGAGACTGTCTTGACTCCATTGTATGTTCATGCCTCCTTTGTCAAATATTAATTGAGCATAGTGGCTTGGGTTCTCCATTCTATACCATTAGTCTATATGTGTATATTTGTGCTAGTACCAGGCTGTTTTGAGAACAGTTGCTTTGTAATACAGCTTGAAATCTCGTATTGAGTTCCCACCTACTTTATTCTTCTTTTCCAGAATTTCTGTGACTATTCAGGGTGTTATTTTATTTCAGATTAATTTTTGGAGAGTTCTTTCTAGGTCTGTGAAATATGCCATTGGTATTTTAAGGGGGAGTGCATTGAATCTATAGATTGCTTTGGGTAGTATGGACATTTTAATAATGTTGATTCTACCAATCCATGAACATAGCATATTCTTCCATCTGTTTACGACTTCCTCTATAACTTTTTTCACTGTCCTGTAATTTTTTGCGTATAGGTCTTTTACCTCCTTAGTTAAATTTATTCCTAGATATCTTAATTTTTTTGGTGTGATGGTAAATGAGATTTTTTAAAAAAATATGTCTTTCTGTGAGTTCAGTATTGGTATATAGAAATGCCATAGGGAGGTAAAATGGCGGAAGAATAGATGGGCGGATTCTGAGCCATGTCCCGAAGCAGAAAGAGAGAGCAACTGATGGTCTTGAGCTGTGAGTGTTTATTAGCAAGCTGGGAGACAGCGAACACTAGAAGAAACTGCTGGGGGGCCGCTGACAGAGGTACCCCTCACAGGGAAGCACCAACGTGGGCTACGTCCCTTCCCGGAGCTACCTACCTTTTTGGACGGGGAAACCTTGCCATCTTGAGAGAAAGATAGGATCGTGTCAGAGACCTGAATATCCACAGCCGCAGCGACCACCAAATAGGTGTGACCCCCCAGAACATGGATCCCAGGCGGCGTGAACAGTTGGCCTCACTGGAGTGCCCCACTGCTCTGCAAAAAGGTCAGATTTTGTGGGGAGAGGGTGGAGAGTGCTTGCAGCAAAAACAAAAGCCTGCGCTCACAGAGCGCATGGAAGCTGGAGGACAAGGGCGGTGATTACAAGTAGAAGCCCCAGCTGTTGGGCGGGTGTCACCTGTGAAAGTGGACGGGGCTCCTAACAGGGGAGATATCTAAAGAGCAACACATTTGGATCTGGCTCAGAGGGATATCGGAGAGTTGCTGGAGATTGCAGTTGCTCGGACTTGCCCCATCACCCCCTCCGTAGATCTGGCTGCAGAGAGGACTGGAAAAAAAAAAAAAAGCTGGAGAAGTCAACCTAGAAACACTGCCCCCAGAGGCTAATTCACAAATTGACTCTAGTGTAATAAAAACAAAGCAAAACCTGCCTAAAAATCAGGACTGGATCATAACAATAGAGGAAGCAAATGACCTTCATTACTGCAAATTTTATTTAAATTTTTTAAATTTTATTATTTTTTAAAAAATTTTTAAATTTTTGTTTTTTATTTTTGTTTTCATTATTTGCAATGTTTACTCAAGAAACTATTTTTTTTCTCTTTTTCCTCACTTGATTTTATCTTTATAATTATTACATTGTATATGTAATCAACATTATTACTACTACTAATTTACCTTTTTCATCTTATTTTCTTTTGTTTATTTTTAATATTTTTATTTCAGTTTAATATATATATATATATATATATATATATATATATATATATATTATTTCAGGATTACTGTTCTATAGGCTTTATCTATCATTCCATCTCCAACGCTTTATTCTATCTCAAACCTACCTTTATGCCTTCACTCTCTTTCCGACCTTCTCCTTTGGTACCCCGTTTATCTTAACCCTTTCCTGCTCTAGATTTTCCCCATTCCTTCTGTCTACCCCCTCCTAAAATTACACCCTACTTGTATATATCTAATTTTCAACTCCCTGCTCCAAGCCCATTCACACTTCCCTTGCAGTTGTCCTAAAAACAAAACAAAACAAAATATAACAGTCTTTCTATCTAACTCTTTGAAGTTGTATGTTGAATGTTAATTATACTGAAGTTGTATGCTATTTTTTATAAGATTGATTTGCCTATTCTTTTTGTTTGATTGTATGTTTTTGTTAGCTGGGTTCTAGTCACCTTTATTAGTGATTATTAATATCGCAAACACATTTCTATTCAGTGCCTTGTGTGTTGTACCTGGTTGTGTTATATTTTGTACCTTTAAATCAAAGCAGGAGAGAGAGAACTACACAATCAGACATCCTAAAAAGAGAGACCCTGAGGAGACAACAAAACGGCCCGCATATGAAAGAAAAGCAGGCTTCACCAGAAAAGGAAGAAAACGAGATAGAGGCAAGCAACCAACTGGAGCAAGAATTCAGAGTAATGATCATAAGATATCTAAAAAGAATGGAAGACAAATTTGACAATATGAGTAAGAACCAAGAGGAAATAAAGAAGAACCAAGAAGAAATGGAAAATGACATCGCTACCCTAAAGAACTCAATAGAAAGCATCAAGAATAGATTAGAAGAAGCAGAAGACCGCATCAGCGAGCTAGAAGACAAGATGGAAAAAAATACACAATTAGAACAGCTTCTGGAAAAAAATTGAAAAACAAGAGGGAAGTCTAAGGGAACTTTGGGACAATACAAAACAAAACAATATTAGAATAATGAGGGTTCCAGAACAAAAGGGAATTTAGGAAGACATGGAAAACATATTTCAAGAAATAATGACAGAAAACTTTCCTGAGATAGAGAAGAAAAAACCCACACAAATCCAAGATGCTCGCAGAGTCCCAAGCAAAATGAATCCCAGAAAACCCACCCCTAGGCACATTATAATTAAGCTGGCAAACACCAACGACAAAAAAAGAATTTTAAAAGCAGCCAGAGAGAGACAGAAAGTTACATATAAAGGAACCCCCATCAGACTAGCAACTGATTTCTCCACAGAAACTTATCAGGCCAGAAGGGAATGGGATGAAATATACAAAGTCATGCAAAGGAAGGGTCTGAATCCAAGAATACTGTACCCAGCAAGGCTATCAATCAAAAGTGAAGGTGAAATCAGGAGCTTCACAGACAAAAACAGACTAAGGGAATTTATCTCGACCAAACCAGCAATTAAAGAAATGCTAAAGGGTCTACTGTAAAATTAAAGAAACAGAAAGCAAAGAAGGAACACAGAGGTATAGAATAAAAATGGCGTCAAATAAGTATCTATAAATAATAACTTTAAATGTAAATGGACTAAATGCTCCAATCAAAAGACATAGGGTAATGGATTGGATAGGAAAACAAGACCCATATATCTGTTGTCTACAAGAAACCCACCTCAGAAAAAAAGATGCACACAGACTGATGGTAAAGGGATGGAAAAAGGTTTTCCAGGCGAATGGAAATGAAAAAAAAACCTGGGGTAGCAATACTTATATCTGACAAATTAGATCTCAGAGTGAAGGACATAACAAGAGATAATGAAAGCCACTTCATAATACTAAAGGGAGCAATCCAATAAGAAGAAATAACCCTGGTAAATATATATGCACCCAATACAGGAGCACCCCAATATATAAAAAAACTGCTGGAGGACGTTAAGGGAGAGATTAATAGCAATACAATCATAGTAGGAGATTTCAATACCCCACTGTCACCCTTTGACAAATCATCTATACAAAATATCAGCAAAGAAATATCAATCCTAAATGACTCGCTAGACCAGATGGAATTAATCGACATCTTCAGAACATTCCACCCCAAAGCCACAAAATATACATTCTTCTCAAGCGCACATGGGACATTCTCAAAGATAGACCACATTTTGGGACATAGGCAAAGTCTCTTCAAATTCAAGAAGATAGAAATCATATCAAGCATCTTCTCAGATCATAGTGGCATAAAACTGGAAATTAACTACAATGAAAAAAATCCAAAGAAATCAAACACATGGAGACTAAACAGCATGCTATTAAAAAAGGACTGGGTTACCAGAGAAATCAAGGAAGAAATTAAAAACATCCTGGAAACAAATGACAATGAAAACAAAACTATCCAAAATCTATGGGACACAGCAAAAGCAGTTTTGAGAGGGAAGTTCATATCCCTACAAGCCTATTGCAAAAAACTAGAAAAAATAGTAACAAATGATCTAACTCTACAACTCAAAGAGTTAGAAAAAGAGCAACAAGAAAAGCCCAGTGTAAGCAGAAGGAAGAAAATAACAAAAATCAGAGCGGAGATAAACGACATAGAGACCAAAGAAGCAATACATAAGATCAACAAAACCAAGAGCTGGTTCTTTGAAAGAATAAACAAGACAGATGAACCTCTAGCCAGGCTAACCAAGAAACAAAGATAGAGGACCCAAATAAACAAAATCAGAAACGAAAAGGTGAAACAACAATAGACCCCGCCGAAATAGAAAGGATTGTAACAAAATACTACGAACAACTCTTTACCAACAAACTGAACAACCTGGAGGAAATGGACAAATTCCTAGAAAAATACAACCTTCCAAAACTCAATCAGGAAGAATCTAAAAATCTCAATAGAGCAGTGACTTGGGAAGAAATTGAAACAGTCATCAAAAAGCTTCCAGCAAACAAAAGCCCAGGGCCAGATGGCTTCACAGGAGAGTTTTACCAAACATTCAAGGAAGAACTAAAACCTATCCTCCTCAGACTATTCCAAAAAATCCAAGAGGAAGGACCACTTCCAAACCCCTTCTATGAAGCCAGCATCACCATAATAACAAAACCAGATAAAGACAACTCAATGAAAGAGAATTACAGGCCAATATCCCTCATGAACATAGCTGCCAAAATCCTCAACAAAATTCTAGCAAATCGGCTCCAGCAGAGCATCACAAAGATCATACACCATGACCAAGTAGGATTTATTCCAGGAATGCAAGGATGGTACAATATCCGCAAATCAATAAATGTGATACATCACATAAACAAATTGAAAAATAAAAATCATATATTCATATCAATTGATGTAGAAAAAGCATTTGATAAAATCCAACACCGTTTCCTGATAAAAACTCTCAACAAGGTGGGAGTACAATGATCATACCTCAACATAATAAAAGCTATATATGATAAACCAACAGCCCACATCATATTCAATGGGCAAAAACTAAAACCATTCCCTCTAAGAACAGGAACAAGACAGGAATGCCCACTATTGCCACTCCTCTTTGACATAGTACTGGAAGTACTAGCCATTGCAATTAGACAAGAAGAGGAAATAAAAGGCATCCAAATTGGAAAAGAAGTAGTAAAGTTATCCTTACTTGCAGATGACATAATATTGTATATAAAGAACCCAAAAGACTCCATTAAAAAACTAATTGACTTAATAAATGAATTTGGCAATGTAGCAGGATACAAAATTAATGTCAAGAAATCTATGGCATTTCTATACACCAACAGCGACCTTATAGAAACAGAGACTAAAAAAGCAATTCCATTTACCATCTCAACAAAAAAATTAAGATACCTAGGAATAAATTTAACTAAGGAAGTAAAGGACCTATACGCGGAAAACTACATGACACTGAAAAAAGAGATTGAGGAAGATGGAAGAACATACCATGTTCATGGATTGGTAGAATGAACATCATCAAAATGTCCATACTTCCTAAAGCAATCTATAGGTTCAATGCACACCCCATTAAAATACCAACGGCATATTTCACTGACCTAGAAAGAACTCTCCTAGAGTTCATTTGGAACAATAAAACAGCGTTTTTCAACCTGTTTTCAAGATGTTGCCTGGTGTGCCGTAGGTGCAGACAAGACAAGAATTTTATAATTTTTCACTATTTTGTTTACTTAATATTTCATAATAAAGTAATTATAAAATACTTTCTTTGTGTTTATTTGATTCCTATTCAAGAGAATTACTTTATATATAGTCAATATAGGAACAAAGTTAAATTTTTTAACATTTTATAATGCTGGTGTGCCTCGTGATTTTTTTCATGAAACAAGTGTGCCTTTGCCCAAAAAAGGTTGAAAAACACTGCAATAAAAGACCCTGAATAGCCACAGCAATCCTGAGAAAGAAGAGTAAAGTAGGAGGGATCTCAATACCAGACTTCAAATGGCATTACAAAGCCACTGTTCTCAAAAACAGCCTGGTACTGGCACAAGAACAGACATATAGATCAATGGAATCGAATTGAGAACCCAGATATCAACCCAAATCACTATGTTCAATTAATATTTGACAAAGGAGGCACGAATATACAATGGAATCAAGACACTCTCTTCAATAAATGGTGTTGGGAAAATTGAACAGATACATGCAAAAGAATGAAACTAGATCACCAACTTACACCATACACAAAAATAAACTCAAAATGGATACAGGACTTAAACATCAGACGGGAAACCATAAAAACACTAGAAGCATCCCCGGGCAACAAAATTTCAGACATATGCCAAAAGAACTTCTTCACTGATCCTGCCCCTAGGGCAATGGAAGCTAAAGAGAAAATAAACAAATGGGACTACATCAATATAAAAAGCTTTTTTACAGCAAAAGAAACCATCAGCAAAACACCAAGAAAGCCCACAGTGTGGGAGAACATATTTGCAAATGTTCCCACTGATAAAGTTTTAATCTCCAACATCTACAAACAGCTTATACAACTAAACAAAAGGAAGATGAATGATCCAATTAAAAAATGGACAATGGACCTAAATAGAATATTTTCAAAAGAAGACAGAAGGAAGGCCAAAAGGCACATGAAAACATGCTCAAAGTCACTAATTATCCGAGAGATGCAAATCAAAACAACAATGCGGTACCATCTCACACCTGTCAGAATGGCCAACATCAACAAATCAACAAATGACAAGTGTTGGCGAGGTTGTGGAGAAAAAGGAACCCTTGTGCACTGCTGGTGGGAATGCAGACTGGTGCAACCACTATGGAGAACAGTGTGGAGTTTCCTCAAAAACTGAAAATTGAGCTCCCATTTGACCCAGTAATCCCACTCCTAGGAATATATCCCAAGAAACTAGAGACACCAATCAGAAAGGATATATGCACCCCTATGTTTATAGCATCATAATCTACAATAGCTAGAATCTGGAAACAGCCCAGGTGCCCGTCAGCAGATGATTGGATAAAAAAACTATGGTACATCTACACAATGGAATACTATGCTGCCATAAAAAAGAAGGAATTCTCATCATTTGCAACGACCTGGATAGAACTAGAGAACATCATGCTGAGTGACATAAGCCAGTCAATGGAAGAGAAATACCACATGGCCTCACTCATTTATGGATATTAAAGAACATTATAAACTGACAAACCAAAATTCAGATATAATGACAGTAAAGCAACAAGCAGACTGTAAAATTATAGCGGGGAGAGTAGGGAGATCTGGGGGAGATAAGAGATCAACCGAAGGACTTGTATACATGCATATAAGTACAACCAATGAGCACAAAACTCTGGGGAGGGTGGGTATGTATAAGGAGGGCGGGGGGCAATGTTAAGATATGTACACAGATAATTATTTAATAAAAAAAAATTTTAAAAAAAGAAATGCCATAGATTTCTTGGTGTTAATTTTGTATCATGTCACATTGCAGAATTCATTCATTAAGTCTAATAGACTTTTGATGGAGTCTTTAGAGTTTTTTATGTACAATATTATGTCATCTGCAAAATGGACAGTATTACTTTCTCTTTTTCAATTTGGATGCCTTTTGTTTTTTCTTGTTGTCTAATCACAATTTTCCTTAAAAAGAGTCCTTTAAACCCATTTATTATCTTTTTTACAATAATATTTAGACTTATTTGGATCAATCTCATCATTTTCTAGCAATTTTATAACTTTGAATAACTAAAATGGCAGAAAGTGAAACTGCAGATAAGGGGAGATTACTATATACTATTGTTGAATCACATTAAATGTTAATAAATAAATATATGTGTTTTTAAATAAAATAGAAATTAAAAAACACTAGTTCTAAATTAAATTGCAGATTTAAATACCATTAATCAGCTTTGTTAATGGAATTTATGGATTGCCATTAAAATAATCTATGGACAAAAAGAGAATGGCAGAATAAATTATTAATTATAAATGTTTTAGATTTCATAAGGACAGAAATAAAAATTAGTAATACCAATTAAAGGTAATAGAAATATCCTCGGTCTGAAAGACTGGGTTCTTTCCTGATTATCCCATTGATCAACTCTTAACCTTTTGAGACTTCAGTTTTCTCATTTGTAAAATGAATAAATTGACTCAGTAAGGCTTCTTCCAACTCTAAACATTCTCTCCTAGAGTATTTTTAAAGTCTTTATATTTTAGATGCACCATTAATATTATTTTATCTTATTTTATTGAATATAACAATGGATTAAAGGAGGCAAAGTATTGCACAGAAGCCACACAGAAAAGCAAGAACATAGATATCTATGGTTTTTCAATATTTATCTTGAAATATTATGCCTTTTATACTTTAGTAAACTTAAATTAGAAATATGTAACGAAGATTAATGACAACATATGTAATGGTAGAAAATATTTGAAAACCCTACATTTTATAAGGAACACTTACAACACAACAACAAAAAACAACTCAACAAAAAATGGGCAGTAGACTAGACTAACAGTTCTTCAAAGATGTCTCCAAAAAGCACATGAAAAAATGTTCAATTTCATTGGTCATCAATAAACATCAAACCAAAACCACACTAAGGAACCACTTCACACTCACTAGGATGGCTGTAACCATAAAAGAAACACACACACACACACACACACACACACACACACACACACTAAAACAAAAACAACAACAGCAACAACAAAAAACAACAACACAGAAAATAAGTGCTGGTGGGAACCCTCATATATTGCTAAGACGATAGTTTATCACTTCCTCAAAGAATTAAACATAAAGTTACCATAGGATTCAGTAAGCCTATTCCTATGAATATATTCCAGAGAAATGAAAACATATGCCACAAAGAAATTTGAATAGAAATGTTTATAACAGCATTATTTAGAATAGAGAAACATGTCCATAAACCCAATTGTTCATCAATGGATGAATGTATTAAAAAAATACCTGTGATGGAATACTATCTAACCATAAAAAGGAATGATGTATTATTACATGCTACATCTTAGATGAATTAAAAAACATTAGGGTAAGCAAAATATATAAAATATCCAGAATAGAAAAATTTAGAGAGACAGAAAATATGTTAATAATGGCAAGGGGATAGAAGGAGGGAACTGGGGAAATAATTTCAGAGTACTTGTGTTCTCCTGAGGCAATGCAAATGTTTTAAAACTTGAGAGAAGTGGTGGTTGCACAACATTGTGAGTGCATTAAATTGCCACTGAATTGTACATTTGAAAATAGTTACCTTTATGTTATGTGAATTTCACCTCAATATTTTTAAAAAGGAAAAAAAATAGTAGGTATGTTTTGAAGAGCAAATGAAATAATACATATTCACTACTTTAGCATAGTGTTTGTAACATAAAAGTCACTTAATAAGTGTTACCAATAAGAATGATTACCACTTTTTAAATAAATAAATATCGATATTTATAAAAATATTGATATTTTTGATAAATATCAATTTTTATCAAAAATCTGAATATTTAGAAGGTATTTATTGATGGCACAATGTCAGACACAATCACAAATATGTTGGGTGGCAGAATCAAAGGAAAGAACTCTCAACAGACTAAAAAATCATGGTAAGTTTGCAGCTAACTGTAAGAATTTATCTTGAGATTCAAAATATTGCCAATGGAGTAAATCTATTAAGTATAAATACATAAACTTTTGATGACAAATATATTCAAAAGAATCATCATTGTCATATGTCTATCAGTAAGGCTGCATTAATAATGAACTACAATGTTCGTTAATGACTGATTATTATAGTAGTCTTTTGCTTCATTAATTAATATGGGGAATCAATATTGAGGGAAGCAAGAGTTTCTCCCAGTTCTGCAGTATATCAGACTGTCTGAAGGTTGTGCTCATGTTTGTACAGCACACTTATTGCAGATTTTTATAGACTGGAACATATTAAAATTAGGATTAAATATAATGTTAGAAGGCTTAGAATTTTTCAGCAGGAGGATCATTGAAAAAAATTTTAAGGTGATTATCCTGGAAAATAAAATAAATCAGGTTTTGTGAAGTTGGCATCATCATTTTACATATGTAAAGCTCATTTTGTGAAAGATTAGTGACTCCACAGGTCTGGTCAAAGACCTTAGTGAAAATAACAGAAACAATGTATAATTAATATGAAAATAAAGAAACAAAACTAAAACTAATTATTGACCTCATTCCTGGTGTCTTATGCCATAGTACAAGCATGTCCAACTCAAAGGCTAATACAAGCCAAATAAACAGGGTTTAAGTTTATGGGGCACCCCCAAAAAACTAAAGTTTCAATTTTTCATAGAAATGTAGGTCTATTTTGATAGAAACATGCTGCACACAAAGGGCTAAAATCAATGAATAAGCATTAACATAAAATAATAAAACATTTTAATAAAAATTAATATTTTTCTCTTGAACTTAGGAGACACTGAATAACTGCACAAATTAATGTGTCACGCAAAATAACAAAAACAAAAACAAAAAAAACCCACAAAAAAACAAACCCTATTTTTCTTGTTCTCCAAAAGAGAAATATTTCCTGTTGCACACACCAAACAAGTCAGTCTGAGACTAATGATGTGGCAATCGGCTGCTAAAATATTCGCTGCTAATATTAGTGGAGAGAAAATGTGCACCTGAACATAAGGCACTTAAGGGAAATGAGTGCAACACAATTATAATAATCAGTCATTAACGAACATTGTAGTTCATTATTAATAATTATGTATAATAGGATATTGTAAAAATTAAGTTATTAAAGTTTTTTTAAAATGTTTCTTACACACTGTTATATTGGCTAGCCCACAAAAATATTTGCCATGAGTCACATGTGGACTGTGGGTCACGAGTTTGACATGCTTGACATAGTAATTTCCTATCACTGGAAATAATCCAGCAGTGTCTATAAAATGCATGTCAGGGATGACATGGTTGGCAAGTTTAAAACTTTGGAATACTACCAATTCCCCAAATACTAACTTTTTCTGTGTTACCATGGCTAATTTACGTACCCTCCTTAAGCATTCATGTTTTCCCACTGTAAAAGTAGACAACCTATATTATAAACTTATAATTTTCTAAAAGTACTTATAGAAAGTCTGATGCTGTGTTATATTTCCATCATAATATCCAGGGGATATTACCTGATTATTTCAACCATTAATTCTACATTGCATATAATGTTGGATTCATTTTTCTCTCAGATTGTGTCCAAATTGATAACACATCCAGATAAATGAAAAGAGATAAAGCTAGACTGTCAACAGTGGCAGTGCTTCTCTCGTCTATAACAGCATTTAGATTATTTGCATATTTGGAGTTATTTTGTTCAAGATCTTTTACTGCAGAGAATGGAAACCAGCAATATACCTTAGTAGACTTATCCAAATGGACCAATACCTGAAGTACAGCCTATGCAAATCTGAATAATAGGTGTACAAATACAAAACATTAACTTTATTTAGAATAGATTGTTATACCATGAACTATTTTGGGATATTTTCTTTGAAAGATACTCAACACAATACAATTTTTATTATGTCCCTAGTTATATGTTGAATGTGGTTTTATGAAATCTATAAAAATCTGTTAAGGATTATCCTCAGATGTTGACTATGAGTATACACTTGTGAACTATTGGAGTATTTTAAGGCTTTCAAGAATTGTAGCAGCTCATCAAGGGATGCCTTTATTCTTTCTAGCACATGTTTCCTATTGTTTTCTTCCCCCTTTACTTCTTTCTTGACTTGTCTCTTCATCACCAATTGATTGTAGAATGTTCCAGTGTGTCTGCTGTTATTGTATACTTGGTTTAATAATTATCTAAGTTTCATAAAAGATTTAGAATATTTTATCTCATCTCATTATTTATACCTAGTATTATAAGAATTAATGTTTAATTTTTATTCATGTTTTTAAAATATGGGGATGCACTTGAAGAAAGACATGGCAGAAAACAGGACTGGTATCTTATATCATTTTTTCCTAAAGGATAGTGATAACTCATTGTCAAGTTATACGAAAATATCACAAACTCTACTAACTAAAAGTTTTAAATAGATGTGGGTTGGATTAAGGTCCTTCTATTGAGCATGACATAACCCATCATGGTCATGGTTGGCAATAACATGGAAAGGGAACACAGTTATCAGAGCATGTGGGTGCAGCTTTTAAAGTTATCTGGGGAGGATATTTCTAAAGACAGGATTTTATTTTGTCATTGCTGAGATAATCTAGACTCATATTTGAAGAATCATGAGATAATTTTTGTTACAAACATTTCTTCATTCTACACAAGCACATTCTTATATACCAGTGGTTCTCAACTTTTCTAATGCCACAGCCCTTTAATACAGTTCCTCATGTTGTGGTGACTTCAATCATAAAATTATTTTTGTTGCTACTTCATAACTGTAATGTTGCTACTGTTATGAATCGTAATGTAAATATCTGTGTTTTCTGATGGTCTTAGGCTCTATAACAGCGGTTCTCAACCTGTGAGTGGCAACTCATAGGTTGAGAACCGCTAGCAGGGTCACTTAAAACCATCAGAAAACACAGATATTTACATCATGATTGATAACAGTAGCAAAATTACAGTTATGAAGTAGCAACGAAGATAATTTTATGGTTGGGGGTCACCACACGAGAAACTGTATTAAAGGGCTGTGGCATTAGAAAGGCGAGAACCACTGTTATATATTGTTTTAATTTAACAGGTTTTTTTTATTTTTTTTAATTTTTTAAATTTTTTTTTTTATTTTTTAATCAATCTTTATTGTTCATATTATTACAAAGGTTCCTCATTTCTTCCCCCCTCCACCAGGTTCCCATCCCACCCTCTGCCCGCTCCCCATCCCCCATTGTCCTCATCCATAGGTGCACAGTTTATGTTCAGTCTCTTCCTCCCTCCCTTTCCCCGATAGTAAATCCCTTTTCAGATAGTAAATCTGTTACTTAGCATTTTTTCATATCAATAATACCTCCACATGCCCAATGATACACTTCACACAAAAGACATTTCCAAATAGGTCAACCAGCCTCATCCAGGCCCCACCCAAGGCACTCACAGATCAACACTCCAGCGCTATACTAACTCAACACATCCAGATCTAAGCCTTCATCACTTGATTCAGCAGACCCTCAAGTTCCCACAAAAGTTTCCAGCCAAGTCTGAGAGGCAGCTGTGGGCAGGGATAGGCGAGGAGCGCGCTGTTTCGGGCCTGGCTGCTCCGGGCCTGGCCTCTGTTACTCTGGTTCGTTCCACAACCAGCTGCTCCGGGTCTGGTCACTGCCGCTCCCGACCTAGTTGCTCTGGACTTGGCTGTTGCTGCTACAGGCCTGGCCGCACCCGACCCGGCTGCTCTGGGCCCGGTTGCTCCGGTCCTGGCCGCTCCGGGCCTGGCCGCTCCCAGCCTGTCAGCCGCTGCTCCAGGCCTGGCCGCACCAGACCCAGCTGCTGCTCCGGGCCTGGCCGCTCCCAGCCTGGCAGCTGCTGCTCTGGGCCTGGCCGCTCCCAGCCTGGCAGCTGCTGCTCTGGGCCTAGCCGCTCCCAAACTGGCAGCCGCTTCTCCAGGCCTGGCCACTCCCAGCCTGGCAGCCACTGCTCTGGGCCTGGCCGCACCAGACCCGGCTGCTCCGGGCCTGGCTGCTCCCAGCCTGGCAGCCGCTGCTCCGGGCCTGGCCACACCAGACCCGGCTGCTCCGGGCTTGGCCGCTCCCAGCCTGGCAGCTGCTGCTCCAGGCCTGGCCGCTCCTAGCCTGGCAGCCGCTGCTCCGGGCCTGGCCGCACGAGACCCAGCTGCTCCGGGCCTGGCCGCTCCAAGCCTGGCAGCCGCTGCTCCGGGCCTGGCCGCACCCGACCCGGCTGCTCCGAGCCTGGCCGCTCCCAGCCTGGATGCTCCGTGCTTGGCTACTGCTGTTCTGGGCCTGGCTGCTCCCAACCCGGCTGCTCTGGACCCGGCTTCTCCGGGCCCGGCCACTCCGGGTCTGAGTGTTCCTGGACTGGCCACCCTGGGCTTGGCCGCCTCTGCCTCAGGCCTGGCTGCCACTGCCCCAGGTCTGGCTGCTCCAGTGCTGGCCGTTGATGCTCTTGTTCTGGCTGCTGCTGCTCTGGGGCCTGGCCACTGCTGCTCCGGGCCCAGCTGCCACTGCCTTGTGCCTGGCCACTCTAAGCCTGGTCGCCGCTGTTCCAACATTCTGTCCCTTTTTTCTCTCTCTTTTTTTTTTTTTTTTTTTTTTTTTTTTTTTTTTTTTAAAAAAAAACAACACATTTAGGTTGCAATGTTGGCTGGTGCATTGAGTTCTGACTTAGTCTTTGATTTTTCAAGATCTTCTTTGTATTCTTTCTTAAGTAATTTTACTATCATTTGCTCTCACTTGATTTCTTCACATTGAGAACTTCTTTGGTTTTTTCCTCCTTGTCCTGGGAGCTCAGCAGGTTGGCCTGTGGCACCCCTTTGTTCTCCGCAGGCTCCTGTGCTGCTCCAGCCTGTTGCCGGGGTCAGCGCCGCCCAGGAAGCAGCCCCCGTCCTTGGCTCCGTTGCCCGCGCTCAGCAGTGGAAGGCTCAGGGGCACCCCCCCTCCTGGGGGCCCTGTCGCCCGGCTCCTTGCTGGCGCCCGGCTGGCCGGTGTCCAGCAGGGGCTCCTGCTCCTCGTGGCGTTCCTCCAGTCTGGAGCTTTCTTTCTCCCTCCCACTAGGGGAGTCCAGGATCAGAGTCAACAGACTGTCCTCTGCGCGCCATGTGCGCGCGACTCTGGGGGCTCGGCCTTTCGCTGCGCTCCCAGGACTCCACCTCACAGCCCTGTCTCCCCCTGCCCGAGCCTGGGTCCCCAGGGACTGGCCCAGACCTGGAGTTCGGGGCGGTCTGGATTGAGGCTCAGCACCGCCGCCGGAGGTTTTGTTTCTTCCGGCTAGGGTAATTCAGCATCAGAGTCAACATTCAGTCCTCTGCGCGCCATGTGCGCGCGACTCCGGGGGCCCCGCCTTTTGCCGTCCCCCAGGATTCTGCCTCACAGCCCCGTCTCCCCCTGCTGGAGCCTGGGTCCCCAGGGTCTGGCCCATAACTTGGGGCTCAGCGCTGCCGGTTCGGGGGTTCAGCCCAGGCTGGGGGTTCTATTTCCTTCCTGCTAGGGAACACCAGGCAGCACCCAGCCCTCTCCTCCTCTCCGGCTGCGACCTCTCCGCGCGCGCGTGCATGCAAGCGCGCAGTATGTCTCCGTACCTTAGGCTTTTTTTCAGCTCCTCTGATTTTCCTTCTGGTTTTCTCCCTCCTTCCTATTGTAGAGTTTTCAGTCAGTCGACTACCTGTAGCTCTGGGCAATGTCCACTCTACATTTTAGTTGTATTCCATTGAAATTGTTGTGATCTGCTGCGGCTAGGTGTCTACCCGAGCAGCCATCTTGGATCCTCTTAATTTAACAGGTTTTAAAATCCTGTTTTCTTTATATTTTTTCATATATGACTCTCATTTTCTATTGTAGATAAGTTATGATTGGTCTTGACTTCTTTCTTGTTAGATAGAATCTTCATGACTAATAATCTTTACATCTCAGCAACTGCTACATTTCCTGGGACATAGTAATCATTGAAAACATATCAGTGGAATGTTACTAAATAATAGGTTGTTGGCTTGAATACATTTTATATATTTTTTCTATTTAGAATTGATTTCCCAACTATTACTAGTTAACTAAGTACTAGTGACTGTAAATATTGAATATGGTGTTCAGCAGATGCTATAAGGAATTCAAAGATGCATTTCCTCTGACTTTAAGAAAAATGTTTTCAAAATAAAAATATAGCTAAATTATGAGATAAAGTTTATATTTATAAAAACATAACTGGATCAATACTGAAAAACATTATAAAAGGCTATTATAGATAAAAATAAAGTTCAAAAATGAAGAGATGCTATTGTAATTATTATGTAATACGAGAGGCCAGGTACACAAAATTCATGCATGGGAAGGGTGTCCTCAGCCGAGCCTGCACCCTCTCCAATCTGGGACCCCTTAGGGAATGTCCGACTACCTCAGGGATGGGCCTAAATTGGCAGTTGGACATCCCTTTCACAATCTGGAATTGCTGACTCCTAACCACTCACCTACCAGCCTGATAGCCCCCTAACTGCTTTCCTGTCAGCCTGATTGACACCTAACTGCTCACCTGCAGGTCTGATCGCCCCCCCAACTGCCTTCCCCTGCAAGGCTGAGGAGACTGGGGGACTGAGGCTGGATGAGGCAGGGCTGAGGGGACTGAGGGACCGAGGCTGGATGAGGTGGGGCTGATGGGACTGGGAGACTGAGGCTGGATGAGGTGGGGCTGAGGGGACTGGGTGCTGCCATCTTATGGTTCTGGGCACCGCCATCTTGTGAGGAAGTGACAGTCAATTAGCATATTCTCTCTTTATTAGATTGCATAATTTAAGTATATAGTTAACTAGAGGCCCGTTGCACAAAGATTTATGCAATAGGCCTTCCTTTCCCTGGCTGCTGGCACCAGTTTTCCTCTGGCACCCGGGACCCAGGCTTTCACTCTGGTCGCTGCCTTCAGACTTGGCTCCAGCCAGAGTGCTGCTCCTATAGCTCCCTCCACTATCCACCCTCCTGTCATAGCAGGTGTAGCACCCTGCCCAGCCACTATGTGCCTGCATGCATGCTGCTCAAAGGCCTGGAGCAGCTGAGGATGGGGCCGCCACAATCTTTGTTGGGTTAATTTGCATACTCACTCCCAATTGACTGGTGGGTGTTACAAAGTGAGGGTCAATTTGCATATTTCTCTTTTATTAGTGTAGATAGTTATTATTAGAAGGGCAATAGTGAGACCAGCATTACAGAGAATACTTCAAATAGAATACCTGAGCCTTAAAGGATTGGTAGGTAGAATTCAAAAGAGGGAATCAACAAAAAGAGGTTCTATTTAATGTAAGCTTGAAAAATGGGATGTAACAGAAAAAATAAAGGATTCCTCAAATGTTTGTGTCTTAATAACATCTTCTTGATAGTTGTTTTAGTTGTGGTCAAAATGAGTATTTTAAGAATATTTGCATATGAGGAAATGCCTCCCCTGGCCTTTATTGTTGGAAAGTGAGCTGAGGGACTAAAAAAAAAACCAAACAGCTAATTTGGACCAATGAAAAGTGAGAAAGATTGGTAGGTTTCTTAATTCTTTCTCCTTGTAGAAGAAAAACTTGCTATAGTGGGTATTGTAAGAAGGCAAGGTATACTTCTGAGGAAAATTGTCTAGTAAACTTGTATCAGAGAGATGGGGCTGATGGCCACTTCTTCCCCAGTGTTCAGAAGAATCACAGGCATTTCACCTAATGCTTAAATGCTCCTTGCCTGGCTGGGGTGTGCAAGAAGAAAAGGTGGCCGAAGGAGAGGGTGAAAAATGTCTATAAAACCAGGCCAAGCAGGTAAGCAGGGGTTATGGGCTGAACTGTGTCCCCCTGCATACACACACATTTACACATTGAAGTTCTTACCCCCAGTTCCTCAAAATGTGACTATATTTGGAAATGGGGTCTTTAAATAGGTAATTTACACTGCATTATCAGGGTAAGATCTAATTCAATAGGACTTGTGTCCTTATATAAAGAGGAAATTAGGACAAAGACACACACAGAGCAAATACCATTTGAAGATACAAGGAAAGGATGACAATCTACAAGCCCAGGAGAGAGGCCTCAGAAAGTAATCACCCTTTGATATCTTGATCTCAGATTTCTAGCCTCTACAACTGAGACAATACATTTTTTGTTGTTAAAGCCACCCAGTTTGTTGTATTCTGTTATGGTAGCCCATGAAAATTAATATAGTTTGATACTCATTAGAAGAAAAGAAGATAGGTTAGTCAGTACCTCCAAAAAATGTCAAATGCTTCCAAAAGTTTCTATTTTGTATCTCTACATTTACCCAAGGGATGTGCAGAAGAGTGGCAAACACTTTTCAAAGGGCAAAGTGAGATAAGAGACTGTCCTCTAAGGCAATAAATTTTAGTGTCTGCTTTGTTCCTTCTGCACATAGAGTATATAGAGGATATATGCAATTTAAAAAAAATTAAGAAAGGGCTAAATTTCTCTGTTTAAGAAAGACATGAACTATGTGAGGCCAGAAAACTATTTCTTTTTTTATGTAGAGAGTCAGAAATCTGGGAGATGTAGGCCAAAGGAAGGAGGGTAAGAGAGAGAAGACCCAATGATGACAGAAGAGAGAAAGAGTTGAGGAAGCAATTTGCTGTGCTTTGCACTTGACCCTGTCTACACTATCTGAAATTCCCTGAGAGGTTTCTCTGTAGGCCTTAAGGTGAGTGGATTTATTTGAAAGATTACAGAGAAGTATTGCACTAGATGACAAGTTGAGACAGGCAAAACCAAAGACTGCTCTAGGGCAGGATTCACGATTGACCTCCACAGTGAAGATTTTCTGGGAAGGGAAAGGGATTATATCAAAATTTAATGAAATGCTGATTTCAATAGCTGGGATTGAGCAAAATCATGGATGCCAAGAAAATATGTGGACTTTGTACTAAATATCTAGGTGGGCTATAGGATTTGGCATGAAAATCCAAGAGCTTCTCAAAGAATTCAACTTGCTTTGTGATCCCACCAGAAGACAATATCACCTGTCTCAGACAGCACGGTTATGGCTCATGGGATGTCACTCTTGGAATCTTTGAGCATATTAAATGAAATTCTTTAGCCAAGACCACGGGAACGAGCAATTTCACAGATATAGAAACCTCCACTCTTGGCTACCGTAAAATGCAAAAATAAACTACAAAAATAAAGAAAACCATAAACACTGTTAGGGAAGAGGCACTATAACTAATATCCACGCCAAACTATAACATAGGCCACTTTTTACCGTAGGTCCCTCCAAAGCTTTGGGCTGGTGGAAGCGATGGGACATTGATGGTGATACCCAGAAAAGGCCAGGGTCCTACAGAGTAATTGTGCTTCAGGGACCACTGGCAAAAGAATAAGGTGACATAATAGAGATGATGGATCAGGGTAATTGAAGAATGGGACTGTAGTTTGTAGTCTCAGCATCTGGCTTCATGAGGTGTTCAGAGTAATTGTGAGCTTGCCCTGCCTATGGGGCTGTGGACCTGGGGAACAAGAGTAATCAAATGGGAGAACTAGAAATCCTGGCTGTCTAGCAGCTATGACCAGTAGGAGGAAACTTATTTTGTTTGTTTGTTTTGTTTTGTTTTGTTAATTCTCACTTGAAAATACTTACCTGGGTAAGTGCCCTTGACCAGAAATCAAATCCAAGACCCTTTAGTGCAAAGGCTAACATCTAACCACCGAGTGACATCAGCCAGAGCAGAGGGAAATTGTTTTGAGCAAGAGTGAAACACCCGTTAGGACTTTTGGAAAACTAGGGTGGGATGTGTGCTTTACAAAGGACTTTGTAATGCATGTGAGGACAGGAGGCAGTGAGATTCTAGTTATTAATATTAATGTGTGGGGAAGCACGGGACTTGATTGGAATGTCTGAAAAGAGAATTCTCCAAAAGATCGGGGACCTCTGGAGGGACCTTGCTGAAGGCAGCATCCCCTACCTTGACTTTTCTAAAAAAGTCTGATCCCCAGAGGTATTTTGACAGAATCTCTATGTTTAGTCTTTAAGACCCAACCTTGTAGAAGCATAAGCTGGTGATAGTATCTAATAGTTAATTTTTGTTCAATCTACTGTGACAATACAAGCCTAAGGAGGCAGGCGAACAGAGCTTTTTGCTCCTACAGAAAGTAAAACAGCCCTTTAGCCTTCTCTTTCACAGAAATGTGTATCAAAGAAATCATTCATCCATTGTTCAGGGTCTGCCACTGAGTCCCTGGCAAAACGATGCCCCATGTGAGGAGAAACCAGGAATGCAATGAAACGCGATGGAACACTCTGAAACTAAGAGGAAGAAAATGAAAGTAACTGCTTAGTAAGTCATTGGAGCCCACTTGGGATTTCCAAGTTTGGGGGAATTGTTTCTCAGCAAGAAATTCACTATGTCAGTTATGCTACTTAAGAATGAGAGTATATTTTCCATTAGAAAAATAAGCCTATTTCTGAAATTAAGTAAACATTTTTTTCCCTGTATTAGCTTAAGAAGCAAAGGTTTTATATATATGTATTTAAAATAATTATGTTATGTTAATCTGGAAGTTGATTACTTTAAATGAATAGATTAATGAATACTATTTCATAATAATAATATATAATGTATTTTACTACCTTTCCAGGGTTAAAGTTTAAGATTTTTTTTTCTCTCCTTATTAAATTTTATACTTAAAGCATATGGGAAGTTCTCTCTAATAAGGAAATAATAATTATATTTTATTTATATATACATATTAAGTTGATTATAACATGCTTTCATTCATAACTAACTGTTATGTTATAATATTGCCTAATATTGTGTTTTACAGAAAAGGCAAAATTCCATGTCATTTTCATTATAATGAAATAAAAAAAACTATGTCATTTTAATTTCTTCTCATTTGGAGATAGTCACTGTTTTATTGTGATGCATTTAAAAAAATGTTACAACCTCTGAGGGATCCATAGTAAGGTCTCTAATTTATTTTAAGCTACATATCTTTGAGAATAAACTTTCAAATTATCTCCTTGAATTAGATAAAATTATTAGAAATATATAGTGTATACATATTTAAAGAAATACTAGCAAGAAAAATCAGGAGAAAAAGAATTTGATTAGAGGACTGAATACACTAAAATAATTATAGTTTTGGTAATTATTGTTCTCATGGCAATGAGTTTGTTTGCATGAACCAATAAAAATCTGATTTTTTTCACAACAGGACATAAGTCAATTTACAATTGTAGTTTTATTAACCAAAACTTTACTGGAATATCTTGTCTGAAAGAGAGACATAGCAGGACTCTGAATGTCACCAGAATGTTCTAAAGAATAAAGATTGACTATGAAGCTGATAATCCTCTTGGATAAGTAGCCAGAAACCTTGCTCGGCATATATTTCATGGCAGTCTTTCCAGGTAAGGAGCAAAGTTTGCTTTCCTGAAAGATGGAATGAAAGAAACCTCAAGACACCTGAGAGACCTCAACTTGAGGAACACACCTCAATTCTGTAGGTATTACAGGCAAAGCCTGATGTCAACTTTGAGCTTGGCTTCTTGGTCCCAGAAGTAAACTTTCTCATGAGATTCCAGCAAAGTATATTTTTTAATAGCCCATATCATCAACTGTTATTCTTGTTGTGTTTATACAAACAATTAGGCCAAATTATAACTAGACTTAGTACAGTAAGTAAATTAGTCTTTAATAAAAAAGGGTAATTTTAGGACGAAAAATTGTTTCAATAGGAAATTATTAGAAACTGTTCTAACTTTTGCCCAATAATGCTACAATTTTATAACACAATTTGTTTTCACCAAATTACAAGTCCTCCTTACATCTACGGAATACCACCTCTAGGCACCATTGCCACATCCTTCTATGTCTAGGCCTCATCGTCTCTCTGAGAGACAGCAAGGCTGTCTTGATTCTGAGAGAAACCTTCATCCCTGCTTCAGCAGGAAGTAACTACAGAAGAAATCTGGCATCCCCTTTCCCTGAAAGAATTCAGAGTGAGGATCCTTGAGGGGGGTATAGCAGGCAGTTAGATAGACAAGACTAGATAGGCCAACTAGAGGATAGATAGATTCTGAGACACACTTCTCACCACTCCAACTGCTCTGAAGCCAGGAATAGAGGAACCTGTGTAGAATTAACTTTTAATCATAACTAATTAGAAGGATTTTATAGTTTTTGATATAGAGATTAAAAAAAAAGTAAAGTAGACAAACCGAGAGGATATGTGTAAGTTGCAGAAGGCATATATAAGTTACAGAGGGTCTGTACAAGTAAAGAATAACTAGAATTAAGGAAATAAAAATTGTGAGAGGGAATAAAGAAAGGAAGATAGCAGAAAGAAAGGAAATTAGAGTAGGAATACTTAAGAATAATTGTGAAAGTTATAAGAATGTTTATAAAAGTCATAGAAGGTTTATAAAGAGAAATCTTTAAAAAAAATATATTTTATTGATTTTTTGCAGAGAGGAAGAGAAAGGGATAGAGAGTTAGAAACATCGATGAGAGAGAATCATCGATCAGCTGCCTCTTGCACACCCCCTACTGGGGATGTGCCTGCAACCAAGGTACATGCCCTTGACCGGAATCGAACCTAGGACCTTTCAGTCTACAGGCCGACGCTCTATCCACTGAGCCATACCAGTTTCAGCAATACAAAGAGAAATCTTAAAAGGAATTATAAGTAGAAATCTTAAAAGGAATTATAAAAAGTAATTATATTATTTTAAATCTTAGAACACATCTATACTAATAAAAGGGTAATATGCTAATTAGACTGGGTCGACCAGACATCTTCTAGTTGTCTGGTCCTCCTTCTAGACAAAGCCACGGTGGAGAGGGCTGAGGCAGAGGAGGTTAGGGGTGATCAGGCTGGCAGGGGAGCAGTTAAGGGTGATCAGGCAGATAATCATCCCCACAGGTAGAGGCAGTTAGGGATGATCAGGCTGGCAGGCAGGTTAAAGGCTAGGAACCAGCGGTCCTGGATTGCGAGAGGGATGTTTGACTGCCTAGGAGTCCTGGATTGGAGGAGGTACAGACCGGACTGAGGTGCCCCCACCCCGTGCACAAATTTCATGCACCAGGCCTCTAGTATACTTATATGTGAATAGGGGGTTAAGTTTTTCTTAAGGCTTTCTTCTCAAGGAATGTGTGAAATAATTAGTGAGGGCACTCAGCTGTAAATTCAGCAAGCAGAACCAATAAGCATGGTCAGACTGACCCGTTAGGAGTCAACATCATCTTATCAATATAATCTCATTTCATGATAATAGCTGATGTCTACAGACCCCAAGCCTGCATGTTGCTACATTTCTCACCCTAGCTCCTTCCTTTTTATAATCCTGTCCCCTACACCTTGCTAGAAGGTAAGATTTAATGCTATTAAGCATCCTGTCTTCTTAATTATACTAAGCATTGCTATCATTGTAATTCTCATTGTTTTTCTTACAGTCTATAAAGTCAGAACTCAAGCAGTAAACACACTTCACAGACCCTGACCTTCCAAAGCAAAAAGTTTGCTACCTCCCTGTTTTCTGCAGCCAGTAAAAATAAAAAGGGGGGAAATGTGCGAAAGCACAGGACTTGATTGGAATGTCTGTAAGGAGGATTCTCCAAAAGGTCAGGGGCCTCTGGAGGAACCTTCCCAAATAAGTCCAATCCTCCCCCACCCCAACATGGTGTTTTGCTAAAATCTCTATGTTCAGTCTTTAAGACCCAACCTTGTAGAAGCATAAGCTTTCACAAGGATACTTACCCTGCTGATAGTATCTAATAGTTAATATTAGTTTAAGCTATTGTGATGATAAAAGCCTAAGGAGCAGGTAAACAGGATTTTTTGCTTCTAAAGCAAAACAGCCCCTTAGCCTTCTCTCTCACAGAAACGTGTGTCAGAGTAATCATTCATCTGTTGTTCAGGGTCTGCCAGTCAGTCCCAGCATTAATGTGATCTCATTTGCTTCCATAGAGTAGTGTGGCCTGAGAAATTTTTGTTCTGTTGTGAATATTGGGGGCTTCTGATTTTTAAAAGAAACATGTTATAATGAAAGCTTAAATTCCAATTTATGAAGAAAGATAAATGACTTTAGTGATAGGAAAATATTATTTATATTGTTTTAAAAATTGAGAAAATTCACTTGTAGGTTTTAAACAAAATTATCCTACATTTTTTTTCTAATCTTCACTTGAATATATTTTTCCTTTGATTTTTAGAGAGAGTGGAAGAAAGAGAGAGAAAACTATTGATGTGAGAGAGACACATCAATTGGTTGCCTCCTGCACAGACCCTGACCGTGGTCTGGGCTGGGAAGGAACCTGCAACCCAGGAATGTGACCTTGGCTGGAATCAAACCAGGGATCTTTTGGTCAGCAGGCGGACAATCTATCCACTGAGCCAAACCAGTTAGGGCAAAGCTATTCTATTTAACATGTTTTTTTTACATACATACCTAAAAAAAAAAAAAAAAAAAAAAAAAAAAAGAAAAGAAAGAAAGAAGGAAAGAAAAAAGAACAGAAAAGAAAAGAAAAAGGAAAAATGCCCAAAACTTTGGAATAACTCACAGAGTTCTACAAAATTACTGCTAATTAACATCCTCAAAATTCCTTAGCTTGAAACAAAGCTAGTAGAATTGAATCTCTAGTCTGTGCTAACATCTCCGAATGATTTGGAATGTCTTGTTTTCATGTATATTGCCAGTTTCTTGCTTTCTGAGATGGTTTCTGGATCCTACTGTGCATATCCAATAGAAAGGTTTCCCATCCAGATGAATAGTTGGTGAATGCCACTGGGCCTGCTACTCTGTTTAAACAGCACAGGACAGATAAAGCAATTAGTAACTAAGTCATTTAATCAGCTCTAAATACTTTTGTTTAATTATCTTAGACAAGTCACATGTGCTCTCTATCTCACTTTCATTATGTGTATTAAAAGGTCTAAAAGAAGTCCTTTTTTAACATAAATTGTGTGATTCTAGAAAAATAACTACAATACTTCAATAATTACTTTATCTTCCTATATAGACTAAATCTTTAGGTACTTTTCTCTCAGGCCAGGTTTAAATTCAAAATTTTCCTTTAAGCAAAATTATTCTCTTTTAAGAGAGGCAGACAGTAGCTTTAGTACTTAGGGAGTAGAAGGAGAGAAAGGATTAACTTTGCCTAAATAAGAGCTTCATTGGGTAAACTGAACTAACCAACATCCACTGATTACTCTGCTTATGTGCATATTTAACATTTATATTATTATTGAAATTACTACATAAATATGTATACATATATATTTATATTATATATTTGGAACAGCTAATGAACCATGTTTTACTACTTAGTATCATTTATACTAGGAATTACTAGTCATTATAATATTATTAGAGGCCCGATGCATGAAAATCATGCAAGGGGCTTGGCCCTCATCGCCTGGCTGGCCCTTGCAGGCTCAGCCAGTCCTCATAGCCCCTCATAGTCTTGGCTGGCTCTCAGGGCCCTGGCTTAATCTGGAAGTTCATCTGGACAGTCATTCTGCTGTTTGGTCTAATTATTGTACGTATTAGTTCTTTACTAGAGGCCCAGTGGACAAAATTTGTGCATGGAGTGTGTCCTTCAGCTCAGCCTTCACCCTAACCAATCTGGGACCCCTTGAGGAAATGTCCAACTGCCCGATTAGGCCCAATCCCATTGGACCTAAACAGGTGGTCAGACATTCCTCTTACAATCCAGGACAGCTGGCTCCCAACTGCCCTCCCCTGCAGGCCTGGCACCCCCCAACTGCCCTCCCTTGCTGGCTGGTCTCCCCCAACTGGTGAGGGCCTGTGCTGTGGGATGGGAGAGGGCTGAGAGAGATCAATGGGGGAAAAGGAGACATGTAATTCTTTCAACAATAAAGAATTTTTTTTAAAAAGAAACAATACTCCAAAGGACTATCATAATATTTATAATTTTTCACTGCATCATTTTCCACAACTCATCTGATTAAAAATGCTATGACAAAAATTATTACATAAAACTTTCCAAAACATTCCTCCACAATGTATTTCACAGGAAAAATGCTTAGAAGTGGAATGGATATATTACAGAGTTTGGAACATTTTGAGCATTTTATCTTCCTGACAAATTCTCCTCCTGAAAATATTATATCATATTAATTCTTTAAATCTTTACTAATGTTAAATATTATTATTTAAGAATAGAATGAAAGCATAGGGGAAAAAGTTGAAGGAGAAAACTTTTGAGAAGCATATTGTAAAAACAAAACAAAACGCTGTTTACTTCCTTTAATGTGTTTCCTTTATTTAAGGCTTATCATCTTTTTGCTTGTATATATTTTCACTGATACAAACAATGTAGTCACTCTTTTGGTTAGTATTTTTAGGTGATTTTTTTCTCAGCGAAGTATTAGCTATCCATTTATACACATTTTACCCATTCTAAATTATTCATTACTTTAAGGAAGAATTCTAAATTCTAATATATATATATATATATATATATATATATATATATATATATATATGTGAATATATATATATCACATATTGGCCAAATATTCCATATAAGGAATTGATATTTAGCAGCATCACATATTCTGACTAAGTCCCAAAGATCAAGGTTAAAAACTAAATGTAATGTTGTCTATTTCTAAGCCTATATTTATCATAAACTCATAAACTCACATACCACCACCTAAAAGCATAGCTAGAATATAAGAACGGACAAAACCTTTTCCCCAGAATAACAATAGAATTTGAAGTATGAATAAACATCTTTGATCTCCACAATTGCTTCTTTATCTCAACAGAGTTCTGAATTAAAGGTGGATACCCCTGAAGAAGGTACAAGTCCAGGAATCTACCAAGTGCTGAACTTTCTCCTGGCACTCCTGTGCCCTGTAGTCTTCAGCTGGATGTAAGCTCTTGCCTCAAGCCATTCACACCATGATCAGGCTAGTAATTAGCAAAATGTTTAATATAATATAGAAGCAATTAGGAGGTGATAACATGCAATTAAGATGTTTTCAGATTAAAGATTTTATAGTGCTCTTTTTCTTGAAAAGATAAAGTACCCATCTCAAAATGTCAAACAGCAGTGATTTAATCTGAATTATTTTCAATTAATATGCATGTATTCTTGTGATGTGTTAACCGTTGTTATTGACATTGATAAATTAAGCTCATCCCAGCTGAATTTATCCTTGAGTCTCTCTACATTTCCTGAATGTCAGCTCTTTATTTATATTTTCTCTTTGCCTACAAGTTGTGTGTGATCTAACCATAAATCCCTTGATTCATCAGTGGGATTACAGTGATGTGTCAGTCTGAAGAAACAATAAACTGAAAGGGCATTGTTATAAACAGAGTGTTAGAATATAATTGTTTGTCATGTCATTTTGCCTCCTTAAATTCCCTTGAGTCCTGTTGAAGTAATTTATACAGCTTAGATGACAAGAGTCTTGAGACTGTACTTATAGAGTTGTCCAACACATCTTTAGCCTAGTCTTCCTTTTGAGACCATCTTGTCTGCAAAGTAGGAAATCCAAACATCACATGAGTTTTGACTACTGAATGGATTTAATTTAAGAGTTTACAGAGGCCACTCTTTTGTACTTGTTGGAACAATGGCTATTAAATGTCATTTAAAATTCATTAGAAATTGCCATCAGTGAGCACAGTAGCTATTGAAGATAACTTAAAGAAATTAAATATTTAATGTATAGAAGTTTTTAGTGTTTTTTGTTTGTTTGTTTTGTAAAGAATGTGCAGATGAATAGGTTGGGAGTAAAATATTTAACTTTTAGCTAAAAGATTTGGAAAGCTTTATATTATATGAACTTCACTATTTTTATTTTTATTATTTTTTAAAAATATATTTTATTGATTTTTCCACAGAGAGGAAGGAAGAAGGATAGAGGGCTGGAAAGGTCGATGAGAGAGAAACATCGACCAGCTGCCTCCTGCACACCCCCCACTGGAGATGTGCCCGCAACCAATGTACATGCCCTTGACCAGAATCGAACCCAGGACCTTTCAGTCCGCAGACCGATGCTCTATCCACTGAGCCAAACCGGTTTTGCCTGAACTTCACTATTTTTAAATTAAGAATAATATTAATGATTATAGTAGTAATATATATGCCTGGTAATGTGATACAATTAGAAACAAATGTGATATTTCTTTCTAAATAAATGGTATTGCAAAGCCTTAAATTTAAGATTTATCATTTTATTAAGGAGCACTTCAACTTACCCTAGTTTGAGCAATTAAAACTGTGAAAAGTATAATTTAAGAGGTAACAGTTTATAGATATGCCTTATGCAATGATAGATGGATTTACTTAGTAAATGGACACATTTTAGATTTGATTGATTTTTTTTACCTATACTACTTCACTAAAATGAAGAAAATTAGTGTTTTGACAAAAATTGTTACATATATACACTGAGTGGTCATATTATTATGATATTTGAAAGCATAATGATCTGGCCACTCAGGATATATTAATACTGGTGTATTAATTCTTGCATGGTTGGGGTCTGGCCAGCCTGGCCAGGGAGAGGGAACATGGGTGGTTGGCTGGCCTGCCTGCTGGTCGCACTCCTGGTCAAGGGGACAATTTGAACATTAGCCTTTTATTATATAGGATATACACTGAGTGGCCAGATTATTATGCATTCAGAGATCATAATGATCTGGCCACTCAGTGTATATAGAAATATAATTTAACATTTATTTACTTGGTAAATTTTGCCAGTTTGACCATGGCCTTTGGAGGCAGTGCATACACCTAGGAAAGCTAGATAATCTTTTTAGGAATATAAACAAAATAGTAAAACTTTAAATTATATTTATATTTCATATACAAATAAGAAATACATTAAACTTTTCTAATATTTAATATGTAATTGACATCCTTGTCCTCATGCTGTCCTGTGTCAAGAGTTCATTTGGAGGCCATGTGTTATCCCTGTGTCCTAACACAAAAGAGGAGTTCATAGCATGGAAGTACCAATGAAGAAATCATCAAGGCATCTGTTTGCTCTTGTTATATCTCTATGCAGTGCATATTTAAGTAGATTTGTGGACTATGTTTTTAGTTTAAATTAATCTACTCTTCAAAATTGACAGGGGATTTTATAGTATTCCTGGAAAGAAAATTCAGCTGAACATATTCATCATGCAAATTCAAGTAAAGTTCAATAAAAATATTTCCATAATTGAAGATGTAATTTAAAAATTACCATCCTGATTTAATAAGGGAGGTCAATAATACACTTTTATTCCAGACACTTGTTGACAATCTTTAAGCAAATATTAAAATAAATTGAATCTAAAATTAGAGTTTTGCCATGACTGGTGTGGCTCAGTTGGTTGAGAATTATCTTGAGCATTGAAAGATTGTGGGCTTGATTCTTGGTCAGGATACATGCCCAGACTGTGTACTTGATTCTTGGTCAGGTGCATGTAGGAGGCAACCTATCTCTCTCTCTCTCTCTCTCTCTCTCTCTCTCTCTCTCTCTCTCTCTCTCTTCCCCTCTTTCTATCCCTCTCTATATCCCTTCCTCTCTTACTCAGATCACTAAAAAACACCCTACTACACCTACATAGCTGAATTTTAAATAATTTTAATTAAAGCAATTCAAGTGGTGAATAATAACAATGTATTGCTTCCATCAAGTATTGTTTGGATGAAATGTAAGACTACATTAACAAACAAATATTGTAGATATTTTGAAATTTGTTTATTCTAGACAAATATTATTCTAACCTTTAGTATAGTATTCATTCCCATAATGAATATATATACACCACAATAAAATATATTAGCTTAATTAGATAAGTATCAATCAATATTAAAGCTAAGTATTCATTTTAGCAAGTATTTGGCTAAATAAAGACAAGAAATTATTGATAAAAAAGGTTTAGAGTTCACTATTATAAACAGTGGTTCTTTTGCTCATGCAATATACTGAGACTTGTAAAGTGTGTTTAAATGTATATATGGGTAATGACAAACTCCTAAAATCACATATGAACTTGCATAGAAATGTACTTTCATTCAATATACCTTTATTAAATATTAGAGGGTGCACGGAATTCGTGAAGGGGGGAGGGACGGTGTGTGTCCCTCAGCCCAGCCTGCACACTCTCCAATCAAGGATCGAGGAATGTCCGACTACCCATTTAGGCCAGATCCCAGAAAATGGACAGTTGGACATCCCTCCAACCATCCAGGACTGCTGGCTCCCAACTGCTCACCTGCCTGCCTGCCTGATTGCCCCTAACCACTTCTGCCTACCAGCCTCATCACCCCTTACCAATCCCTTGCCAGCCTAATTAATACTTAACTACTCCCCTGCTGGCCTGATTGCCCCTAACTGTCCTCCCCTGCCAGCCTGGTCACTCCCAACTGCCCTCCCCTGCAGGCCTGGTCACCAACCAACTGCCCTTCCTTATAGGCTTGGGTCTCTCCCAACTTCCCTCTCCTGCAGGCCAACTTGTGGTGACCATCTTGTGCCCACATGGGGGTGGCCATGTTTGACCATACGGGGCTGACCATCTTGTGTGTTGGAGTGATGGTCAATTTGCATATTGCCTCTTTATTATATAGGATTAAGTCATTGTAGTATATTCAGAATAGAAAATATGCAGTAAAATTGCTACAAAATTATTTAAAATAAATACATGATATGCTGGCCAGTGAGACAGCAGGGGTGGACCTGGAAAGCCTAAAATACCAGTCAGAGGAAGATAAATACCATATGATTTAACTCATATGTGGAATCTAATGAAAAAAATGAAATGACAAGCAAAATAGACTCATAGAAATCAGTTTGAGTTGCTGTTGGGTAGGGTTGGGGTACTGGGTAGGGGTGGGGAGTTTAGTGATTGAGCAAAAAGGGAAAAATATAGAAAATAAAACTCATGGACATACTGGTAAACAACACTGTGGTGATTGCCAGGGGGAAGGGAGATTGAGAGGGGGTAGAGGTTAAATGGTGATGGAAGGAAACTTGAGATGTGGGGTGGTGAACACACTTTATAGTGTGCAGATGGTGTGCTGTGGAATTGTGCACCTGAAACCTGTATAATTTTATTAACCAGTGTCACCCAATAAATCCAATAAAAAGGAATAAAAAACATGAAGTATAGGTCAATATAATAAAGAAAATTATGTTAGAAAAATATTTCATATTTATCCTATTGTAGAAAGTAAACACTTATTTTTTCTATAAAAATTATAATAAAATTATTCATAGCTATAAAATGCCTTTATTACTATAAAATATATGCATGGACTAGAATATACTTAAACTATGCAACTGGCATCTTTGCAGGTTAAAAAGTATCATATTGGTGATTAATGTCCACTAGATGTTAGAAAACAAAATTTCTTTTTATTTTATGCAGCCCTCTTCTATACTAATAAAAGAATAATATGCTAATTAGACTGGATAGACTGGACATCTTCTGGATGTCCTGGACAAAATCATGGTGGTGGGGGCTGAGGCAGAGCAGATGGGGCGATCAGGCCAGCAGGAGAGAGCGAGGCTGGCAGGAGACAGCAGTTAGGAGCATTAGGCAGGTAGGCAAAAGGGTTAGGGGTCATCAGGAAGGCAGGCAGAGGAAGTTAGGTGTGGTCAGGAAGGCAGATAGGTTAGAGGCGATCAAGCAGGCAGGCAAGTGAGCAGTTAGGAACCAGTAGTGCAGATTGCCAGAGGGATGTCTGACCACTGGTTTAGGCCTGATCCCTGGACATTCCCCGAGGGGTCACAGATTGGAGAGAGTGCAGGCTGGGCTGAGGGACCTTCCCTCCCTCCATGCACAAATTTCATGCACCAGGCCTCTAGTCTTACCTAATAATAGACAAACATGTAAATTGATCTCTGCTATGCCCACAGCCAATCAGAGTGATTATACAAATTAGAAGGCCAAAGATGGCGGCCTCCCAGCTGCTCCAGGACACCTGCTATCAGAGGGAGGGTGGGAGACAAAGGGATCTACAGGAGCGGAGTGTCACAGCGAAGATAAAACTGCAGGCTTCGGAGTCTGAAGCGAAGATGAAGACAGCAGTCTGCAGCAAAGATGGCATACTCTGGCCAGAGCCTGCAGCAAAGCAGCAAAGATGAACTGACTGGAGTCTGCAGCAGAGACAAAGACGGCAGACTCTGGCTGGAGCGAAGGCCTGGGTCCTGGTTGCTTGAGGAAAACGGGTGCTGGAAGCCAAGGGAAGGAAGGCCTATTTCATGAATCTCTTCGTGCAACAAGCCTCTAGTTTTTATTATAAAACTCTAAGTTGCTGGAACAATGCCTTGCCCATGGTAGATGCCCAATAAATATTTGTTGAATAAACACTATTATTAGCGCAGCATTTTCTCCATATTACCCAGTCAGGCCAATCACCTTCTTTCCATTCTCAACTTCTTTCTTAGAGAACCTATTACTTGATGGCTATAATTAATGGTCAACTGACAAGCTACCAGTTTAATTTTATTTCTCCCCCAAATAAGATACTGGCAGTTCAGAGGAGGCATTAAGCTTGGTGAGTTCCCTGGGGACCAAGATCAGACTGAGCACTTGGTAAATTTAGAGTATTAGAATGGCTGAGCAAGCTTTTATAAATGCTGCTTTAAGAATTTTAATGAATAGCATCCTGAGTAAACCAATTCATGTATACATTAGTGCTATGTGTTGCACTGGGCTAACAGAAGTCCAGAGACAGAGAATAGGAATTAAAAATCTTGGTATTTAATTTTAAAAGTTTATTTTAAGCAATCTAAGCATATAATGTTATCAGGAAATTACCATTACTTTCATTAAACACTAAAACTACAGCTTCAAATATTTGTACAATTTTAAGATAATTTCTCAGAGAATATGGATCAAAGAAAGAACACTCATCTCTTAAGTAATGTTAAGAATATTATCAAAATTACAAGTAATCTGCTGCTATTCAGGATATACTGATTTTAATATTATGTTTATTTGTTTGTTACCAACCGATAACAAATTAAGTTGCTCTGTATACCAGTCAAAATTTGTAGCTCATTGTAGTTAAATAAAATAATGAAAAAATAATATTTCTCTTCACCAAATAAATTTATTCATATGTATTATATTCTATATATTCATAAACACTTGAGAACATGTAAATTTTTAAACCCATCAAATGTTTCAATTATCAGTAACTAAGCTAAGGATCTGCAATAAAGCTTTTTAATAATTTTTAAAATTTTTGATAAATTAAGTTCTACTGAATGAAATAAAGGACCCATTTACATTTCCAACCATTTAGGGAAAGTTGAAAGAAGAGTTTTAACAACTGTGTGGTTTAGTTACAACTGGTAATAAAAGACTGATTTTATTTCAGAGCAAGTAAAAATTACAGATAACAGCAATGATTCAACTAACACACAGACTTTATTATGTACTACCTAGATGTATGCATGTGTTCATAAAATGTGGGCTCTCTGCTTTGAAATACATAGAATAACTAATTTTGAAAATCCGATCTTAAAAAACCCAATTCAAGGGGAAAACCTCTCAACCTTACAAAAGGAATTATTACCGGAGATTAAACTGCTTGATGTTCCTCATTGTTCCAGTTGAGCCACGAGGGAATATTAATTGAGATGTGCTATGGATTCCGGTGTGTGTTCCATAGTGATTCACAGGTTTCCTGGTGGTCCTTCTAACGGGAATAGCACAAATGAGTGGAATAAGAAGGATCATTCTGAACCACAGTTGTTAAGCCATTGTTCTGTTTGGCACAAAAGGTAATGGTTGGTTGATTTGCTTTATTTCTCTGCTGTTCTGATTTCCCCCCATACACCCTAATCTCTACCACTTCCTCTGTGAGTCATCCCCAGCTGGACCTAGTGAGACCTAAGGAACTGGCTCCTGAAAAAGAGCGCTAATGGTCCTATTACTCAAGTTCAACGCTCTGTAAGTGTGGTAAGAACCACAACTTACAAGGAGGGAGACAAAATAATTATTTTGCATTTTCTGCCTTAAGGAGCCTCCAAATCATGCTGACCTTTTTATATTTCTGTGTAAGCACAGGATATATATATTAATCTCAATAGTTCTTATGAAGAAATTCAATTACATGAAAAAACATTGGCATATTTAACATTATTTTAGTAATTTTATTATGTTTACAGGAATTTTTTGTTTATTTGTTTTTTTTTGTAGTAGTTTATGTTATTTTGCAAATTTTAAAAGCAATATTTAGCACCATTTCTCCCATATAAACATCCATCCAACAGTTTATGCTAGTTCTATATTTGACACAGTTACTATTATAACCTCCATTAGACACAAACACTCCTATTTTTTCACCACACAAGGGGACATTGAATTAGATTCACAAAGAACAACTTGATCTATAGTTGTTTGCTCTCCATCCCATCTGAGGGAAGAAAAAAACCCACAAAAAAACAAAAACAAACAAACACAGACACACACACAAAAAAAAACTTAGCATGGCATTCGGCTTTGATATGAGAGAATTCCCATAGTCTGCACACAAAATCTCTCTGGTTACATATTTAAGCCAGAGATTGGGTTAGAGATTTTACTAAAGAGGAAGGTATTTGATACACCTGAGACTGTGTTTATGGTGGTGGGCTAGTTAATAAGACTGAATAAGACAGTCCAGATTTCAAACTACTTACTATTTAATTCTTAATGTGGAATCTCAGATTCCTTCAAATAAAATATTTTAAAATGCTAAAAATTGCTAAAGAAAGCTTATTGTTGGCTTTGGCCCACAGTTATTTAGAGCATCATTCCTGTACCCCAAAGTTGCTGGTTCAATTTCCAGTTAGGGTACATAAAAGAATTAACCAATTAATGAATAAATAAGTGGTGGAAAAACAAATAGATATTTTTTCTCTCTTTCTCAGACATCAGTAAATAAAAATTAAAAAGAGGAATGGTTTCTATTATTCGTTTATTATTATTTTTAAATACTTTTTTATTGATTTCAAAGATAAATAGAGAGAAAGATATAGAAACATCAATGATGAGAGAGAATCATTGATCAGTTGTCTCCTGCATGCCCCAAACTGGGGATTTAGTCTGCAACCTGGGCATATGCCCTTGACCAGAATCAAACCCAGAACCTTTAAGTCCACAGGCAAATGATCTATCCACTGAGCCAAACTGTCTAGGGCAGGAAATCTTTTTTAAAAAATAAAGTATAGTATCGACCTATGGGCTGAAGTGTCCCAGGTTCGATTTTAGTCAAGGGCATATTCCCAGGTTGTGGGCTCAATTCCCAGTGAGGATGGTGCAGGAGACAGCCAATCAATGATTCCCTCTCATCATCAATGTTTCTCTCTCCCTCTCCCTTCCTCTCTGAAATCAATAAAAGTATATTAAAAAAAAAACAAAAAAACAAAAAAAAAAACAATCACGGAGACCAGAAAAAACATTAAAAAAAATAAAATGAAGCTTATTGGTTAGTACATTTCTCCTACAGGTGGTATAAAGGAAATTTGCAACAACCACAGATGGTAGTGTCTCTTTTCTGACTATAAGTGTTAGATGAGATTTCTGAGGGTGATTACACAAGCAGAGAGAGTATAAATTTGCAGTACTAAAGTACCTGAAGTCCCTCTCCCCATTATGTTCTCTCTACCCATATAGACTTATGTTTTTTCTCCCCATTAGCTCTCACTGTAAAGTACCCAGTATCTCTTTGCTCCCAGTATTTCTAACTGTCTTCCCATCATACTATGTGTTGATCAGGTGGCTCCATCTACAACCCAACCCATGATTTATCCTTTAAAGGTAATGTTTAGTAAAAATCTTTGGGCATTCTTCCCTTTCCTTACATATTAGTGGTAAAATTTTTTGAAAAAGGTGTAATGATTTGCCTTACTTAGAAATATTTTAGCCAACAAAAGACTCCAGGAATTTAAAAAGGTAAGTATAAGTCTCTCATGGGCTTACATTTAAAATCTATTTCCCCTGAATAATATTGTCAACATTATTGTGTTGGTTCGAAAATTATTTTTGGCCTTAGTTATACTAGAAATTGGAAAAAATTTAAGTATTACATATATTAGTATACATTCCAAAAGTATATTTTCAGTACATGTGGATTACCATCCAGAAATGTAATGTTACACACACACACACACACACACACAAACAAACAAAAAAACTTTTGGGAGTAGAGAATAGAGGATTTAAGATTCAGTGCTTATAAATTCCACATCAGTCTTTAAGCATTAGGTGGCTTTAAAAGTAACCACTCCAAGTCCTGAAAACAAATAACTCCTTTTATAATACGTGTTTTACATTTTAGGCCATTGTTAGATATTTTAAGAACATTATTACATACTGTGAAATATCACCATACTTATCCAACCAGTTACTCCTTCTCAAAATGAATAACAAATTAATAACATGGTAGAGAAGCAAAGTTTCACTATTTCAAAAGTAAATTAATTTTAGTTAGAAGAAAATGTAATTAAAATTTACTCATCTATTTTGGAGAAATTCACTAAGTTTTCTAACATTCCACTTCAAATTAATCCTTTATTTATGCTCATTTGCTTTCATTCAATATCTCTGGCACTATAATCACAATTCTTTCCACATATGTTTTAAGTTTTACTCATATAGGATGTATTAGTTTTGCATAATAAGACATCTGACAGCTTCTAATCTTTAGATACATAAAATGTTGGTTTAAACCTGAAAGTCTTCCAGTTATACCCACTTTTATTAGATTTATTTGTTTTACAACGGGAATGTGTTTCTTTATTAAAATGTTTAGCAATTTACAATTGCTTGTTTTTATGCTATCAATTATATTTATTCAAACATTTGAAAAACTCTACAAATATAAGGTTGCCTCAAAGGTATTTGTTGAGCATGAAACATAAATCAGACCTCACAAAGAAATGCCAGAAGAGTTGTAAATTTTGTGACCTGAGGAGTGATATTGATAGAAAATGACTCCAGAGCAGCCTAAAGGCTCTATGACCATATGTATGGACAGTTGAACCTTACCTAGCACCTCTGGACTCTGTGATCACTCCACAACCACATGAGCAGCTGCCATTCATGACCACCTGAGGCATAGCCACTGCCTGTGACTGCCCAAGGAGCAGATGCTGCCTGTGATTACCTAAGAAGCAGCCACTTACTGTCACTGTGAGATGAGCAGCTGCCACGTGACCTCCCAAAGAGCAGCCTTCACATGAACATGTGAGGAGCATCCTCCCTATGAGAAGCTGCCACCCTGTGACCAAGTGAGGAGTGGCTATACCACACCTACCTGAGGAGCAGCCACCATCTCTGACAACCCCAGGAGCAGATGCTGCCCAAGACCACCAACCAAAACCATGCAACACTCCATCAAGCCCACTGCTGCAGCCACAGGCCCTGTGTGACTCAACACCTAGATTCTTAGGTGAGAGCAAAAATGGGGAGACAGAAGAACAACCCCCAAAGGAAAGAAAAGGAGAAATTGCCAGAAAAGGAACTAAATGAAATAGAGGCATGCAATACGTGAGAAAAAGAATTCAGAATGAAGGTCAAACATTCATAAACTGGATGGATGAGAAAATAAAAAACCTATGTAAGGATCAGGAAGAAATAAAGAATAATCCAATATAATAAAAGGTTAATATGCAAATCAAGCCAAACAGAAGAATGACCAGTTATATGTGTACTGACAACCAGTGGGCAAACACTCAACATGGAGCTGCCTCCTGGTGGTCAGTGTGCTCCATAGGGGAGCACTGCACAGCCAGAAGCTCTGAGCCAGGCTCATAGCTGGTGAGCACAGCAGCCATGGTGGAATTCTCTTCTGCCACTGCTGCAGTGCTAATGATGTCTGACTGACAGTATAGGTCCACTTCCTGCAGGTCTCAACCATCAGTTGAACATCCCTGGAGGGATCCTGGACTGTGGGAGGGTGTAGGCCAGGCTGAGGGACACCCCCCAAGTGCACCAATTTCATGTACCTAGATTCTAGTATAGCTATAATAAAAACAATATGGAAGCTTTCAACAGTAGATGAGGAGAAGCAGAGGACTGAATTTTTGAATTAGAAGACAGGGAAGCAAAACACACCCCAATCTGAACTGAAATTGGAGAGAAAAAAATCCTTCCTTCTTTCTCTCTCTCTCTCTCTCTCTCTCTCTCTCTCTCTCTCTCTCTCTCTCTCTCTTTTCTCTTCTCTCTCATTTTTTTTCTTCTCCTTTTGGTATCCATATTGGGTATATGTTACATCTTCTGTAATTGTCCTACAGTGTTTGGATAGTCTATTTTGTCTTTCCTTTTTTCTCTTAATAGTTTGATCTTAGAAATTTCTATTGACATTTCTTCAAGCTCACTGATTCTTACCTTGCCTGTGTCTAGTCTATTGATGGACTCATCAAAAGCATTCTGCATTTCTGATTTGGGGCATTTCCTTGTTATTTTTTCTAAGAGTTTTCATCTCTCTGTTTACATTTTCTATGTGATCTTTCATATAATAGATTGTAGCAAATAAATGGCTATTATACAGAATAAATACTGCACACTTTTTCCATAATAACCTTTAGCATTTTAATCATAGTTATTTTACATTTTTAATCTGATAATTCTAACATCTCAGTTATCTTGGAGTCTAGTTCTGATGCTTGTCTGTTTTTTCAAACTATCTTTGTTCTTAGCATGCATTTTCATTTTTTGTTGAAAGCTGGACATAATGTATTGATTAAAAGGAACTGTGATAAAAAAGGTCTTTAATATGAAGTTCTATATTTATCTGTTTACTATAGCCATGGGTGTGAGAGGCAAAATTATTTTGGCATCCTCATTTTGATCTATCATGTTGTCTTTGTTTCCCCAACACATGTTTCTAAACAGCTTTCAAATGACAATCATACTTTGTGGCTAGTTTTTTCATTCTGAGTTATTATGTGATCAGCAGAAGATTTTTATTTTATTGTTCACCTAGTGTTTAGCTTTATAGTTTGCTCTTATTGTATCCTGTTCAAATATGCTTGTTCTGGGCTCATGATGTGTTATTACTATTTTTTAAAATTCTTTTGTTTCCCCCAATTTTGCAGTTAGCTCTACTCTCTTCCCAGAATAGTAGTCTGTGTATGGTGTGAGATAGTAGTCAAATTTTACATTATTTTTATATAGATAAAAATTTTTCTATAATTTGTTTTCCAAATTAAGACACATAGTGAAAAAGTACACAATAATTAACTACATTGGGCCAAAATCATCTCCTCATAATATATTGAAAAGGCTCACCTTTTTCATTGCTTAACAACACTACATTAGTCATAAATTAACTGTTCATATATTGATTTTGTCCATTTTTGTGTCATTATTGTACTAATAATATAACATACTTTTATAATAAGACTTGATATATTATAGAGCAAGGTCTTTAATCTTCTTCAGGTGTATCTTGGCTGTTCTTATCTCCCTGTATACAAATTTATAATTAGTTTGTTAACTTTCATGGAAAAAGTCCTTTTGGAACTTTGTGAGAAATAGTGATTTTATATATAAACTAGTGGCCCAGTGTATGAAATTTGTGCACATCAAAGGGGGATTAATTAGAGGAAATATTTTAATATTGCTATTTTGCCCTTTCTCTATAATAGAAGTGTCAGAAATTAAAGAAAATTAGTAAAATGTATATGAAAATCTTCCTCCTGTCAGAATCTGGGGCACAATGCGGGACCCAGAATCAAGTCCCCACTCACCAACGGCACTCAAAATTATGCGAGACCCAGACCCAGCCGGCCCCTTCCCCATTGGGCAAGATCCAGATCCAGCTGGCCTAACCCCCATCAAGCCCCACCTGGTGGAGGGGAGCAGCCTCAGATCCCGTGGCTTGGGGTGGGGAGTATGGCCTGAGGTCCCCCAACCTGGGACACGGGGAGCAAGCCTGAGGTCCCCTGTCAAGCTCTAGCAGGTGTGGAGAACATGCTCAGGTTCCCTGCTCTCGCCCAGCACCACATAGCATCAGGTCCCTGCTGATTCCTCCTTGAGGCTCGTTACAGGAACTCTGATTTCACTGTGGGTGCAGCCATCTTGCCATCTTTGTGATGATGTGACTGTGAATTTACATATTCCCTCATTATTAGGAAGGACTAGATGCCTGGTGGCATGAAATTAGTGTACTGGGGCATGGGTCCCTCAGCCAAGCCTCTGCCCTCTCACAGTCTTGGGAAATATCTGACTGCTGGCTTGTGTCTGGATGGCCTTCTGCTGTTTCATAACCTGTTGCTCGAGCTTCAGCAGCTGCTGCATGTGTACGGGTGCGGGAAAACAAATCAGTTTCACGAAAAAAGAGATGTTGACAGGAAGCCAGGAAGGCTGGTCAACAACCTTAATTGCTCTAACCTTTAGTTGAGATATTGTTAGCTGAAGGAGAATCTACTTTGTCCCGTGAAAATTTTAGCTATTTCCTGCCTAAACGCTACATGTAAATTTCTGTTTATGTTGCCTAAGATGTTTTCCACAAAGCCTCAATAAAGGGGGATGGCAGGGTCAGAGCAGGGAGTAGTTCTCCCACTAGAGTTGGACTACCACCTGGCCCCCCATATTTGGTGATGGTGACATCACCAAATTGAATTTCTTCAAGTCTCTTTTCATATGTGTGCAGCCCTTCTCCAGAACTTGAACCCTGAATTGGAACTCTTTCTATGCGGGCCGTGAAAGAGAGTCCTATACATAGGGTGAGCCATCATGGTCTGTCCTGTGAACACCATCGAGTGGGGTGAGTCAAGCACAGAAGTAGGCTCACCCTGAGTTCCCTGTACTTCCCTAAGTCACTGAGTTGTTCAGACTGACTGCCTTTTACAGAGAATGGCACTGGGACCAGGACTAAGCTGACCGTTGGACATCCCTCTCCCAGTCTGGGACCCTTTGGGGGATGTTTGACTGCTGGCTTAGTCCTGATCCCTGCAGGATCGACCCTAAGCGGGCAATTGGTCATTTCTTGGGGGACATTTGATTGCCTAAACTGGCAGTCAGACATTACCCAAAGGATATAGCAGTGAACCAAGTGGCAGGAGGCCAGCTAAGAGTCCCAATCAGGGCCAGGTGCTCATCCTGGCCCACTAGGCCTGCAGCCAATGGTCAGTAGTGCTGCCGTGTAGTTGAGAGAGGCTCCTGCTGTGGCAGCTGTGCTTGCCAGTCATGAGCCCAGCTTCTGGCTGGGTGGTGCTTCCCCTGTGAGAGCAGACTGACCACCAGGGTGTTGCTCCTGCATTGAGTGTCTTCCCCTTGGTGGTCAGTGTGCATCATAGTGACTGGCTATTCTGATTCCAGTAATGGTTGCTTAAGCTTTTATTATATAGACTAGAAGCCCAGTGCATGAATTCATGCATAGGTGGGGTCTGGACAGCCTGCCTCAATGGGGGCCAACCAGGCCAGCCAAGGGGCAGGGAGGGGATATGGGGGGTTGGCCAGCTAGCCCCATCCCAATTAGGGTGAGAGGGTCAATTGGGGGCCAGGTCGGCCAACCCTGTCCCCAATTGGGTTGGGAGAGGAAATCAGGGATGTAGTGCATGACATAGCCACTGGTTGTTCTGGTCATTTTGGTAATTCCATAGTTCAGGCCACTTGGCTTTTATATATAGATTTAGGAAAAAATGATATCTGTGCAATATTTAGTCTTTTGATTCATGAATGAGGTATATATCTTCATTTGTTTAGTCTGTCTTAATTTAATTTAATATCTCACAATGCTCTGCATTTTTTTTTACATATTTATTAAATGTACTAACTATTTGATATATTTAGGCGAATGCTATTTTTTAAAACTATTGTATTTTTATTGCTATTAAATGGAAATTTATTTTTTGCACTGTACTTTTTCCCTTTAATATTGCTAAGTTGTCTAATTAATTTAAATCATTATTTGTATACTAGAGGCTCGGTCACAAAACTCATGCATGGGGGGTATCCCTTAGCTCAGGCTGCACCCTATCCAATATGGAACATCCCTCTCACAATCCAGGACTACTGGCTCCCAACCACTCTCTTACCTGCCTGCCTGCCTGAGTGCCCCTAACCGCTTATGCCTGCCAGCCTGATGACTCCCTAACCACTCCCTAACACACCCCTGCCAGCCTGATCAATGCCTAACTGCTCACCTGCCAGCCCAATTGCTTCTAACTGCCCTTCCTTGCCTTCCTTGCAGGCTTGGTTGCCCCAAACTGCCCTCATGTGCTGGCCCAGTAGCCCCTAACAGCACTCCCATGCTGGCCTGGTCACCCCTAACTTCCCTCCCTTGCCAGCCTGGTTTGGTTACCACTAACTGCCCTCTCCTTCTGATTGCCCCTAACTGTCCTCCCCTGAAGGCCTTGTCCCCACAACTTCTCTCTCTGCAAGCCTGGTCACCCCAATTGCTCTACCTTGCCAGCCTGATTGCCCCCAACTGCCCTCCCTTGCAAGCCTGGTTCCCCCCAAATGCCCTTCCCTGAAGTCCTGTTTGCCCCCAACTGCCTTCCCCTCCTATCCTGACCACCCACAACTGCCCTCCCTGGCCAGCCATCTTGTGGTGGCTATCTTGTGTACACATGGGGGTGGCCATCTTGACCACATGGGGGTGGCCATCTTGTATGTTTAAGTAATGGTCAATTTGCATATTACCTCTTTTTATATAGGATTATTTTGGATTTTTTATGTAAAAATTATTTAATCTGAGAGTAATGAGTAAACTGTTTCTTTTTTTAAATAAAAATAAATCTTCGTTGTTCAGATTATTACAATTGTTCCTCTTCCCCCACCCCCTCATAGCTTCCCTTCACCTGGTTCCCACCCCACCCTCTGCCCTTACCTCCAACCCACTGTCGTTATCCATAGGTGTACAATTTTTGTCCAGTCTCTTTCTGCATCCTCCACACCCTTTTTCCCCCAAGAATTGTCAGTACACTTCCTTTTTATGCACTGATTCTATTATATTCACCAGTTTATTCTGTTGATCAGATTTTTTATTCCAAAAAAGATTCACTTGTTGATAGATATGTATTTGTTGTTCATAATTTTTATCTTTACCTTTTGTTTCTTCTTCCTCTTCTTAAAGAATACCTTTCATCATTTCATATAATACTGGTTTGGTAGTGATGAACTCCTTTAGCTTTTTCTTATCTGTGAACTTTTTATCTAACCTTCAATTCTGAATGATAGCTTTGCTGGGTAAAGTAATCTTGGTTGTGGATTCTTGCTATTTATCACTTTGAATATTTCTTGCCATTCCTGTCTGGCCTGCATAGTTTCTGTTGAGAAATCAGCTGACAATTGTATGGGTGCCCCCTTGTAGGTAACTAACTGTTTTTCTCTTGATGCTTTCAATAATTTTTCTTTGTCTTTTGCTCTTGGCATTTTAATTATGATTTGTCTTAGTGTGTTCCTCTTTGGATTCCTTTTGTTTCTGCTTCTCTGTACTGCCTGGACTTGTAAGTCTATTTCTTTCACCAGGTGGAGAAAGTTTTCTGTCATTATTTCTTCAATTATGTTTTCAGTTTCTTGCTCTCTCTCTCTTCTTCTGGCACCCCATAATTCAGATATTGGTACGCTTAAGGTTATCCCAGAGGCTCCTTACACTATCTTTGTATTTTTGGATTCTATTTTCTTTTTGCTTTTCTGGTTGGGTCTTTTTTCTTCTTCTTCTTCTTTGTATTTCAAATCTTTGACTAGATTCTTGTAATCCTCTTGTCTGCTGTTGGATCTGTGTATATTATTTTTTTATATTCATCAGTGTGTACTTAATTTCTAGTTGGTCTTTTTTTCATATCCTCGAGGGTCTCACTAAATTGATTGGCCTTTTCTAGAAAATTCTTGAAAAAGCTTATAACCATGGTTTTGAACTATATATCCAGTTGTTTGCTTTAATTCATTTCTTTTATTTGTGATCTATTTCTTTGTTTCTGCATTTTGGCTGCTTCCTTGAGTTGATAGAGTGGCTTTGTGTGCTAGGTGTCCTATAGGGTCCAGTGGCTCAGCCTCCCCATTTACCTGAGGTGACACTCTTGGTGCACCCCTTTGTGGGCTGTGTGCACAGTCTCGTTGTAGTTAAGCTTTGATTGTTGTTGGTATCACTGGGAGGATACCACACCCCTGCCAGCCTGATCAATGCCTAACTGCTCACCTGTCAGCCAAATTGCTTCTAACTTCCTCCAGGCCAATTGGCTGTGATAATCAGCTGTGTCTATGTTGGGAGAACTTCTGTGCTGGAGACACCCTTATGAGACAAGACTTGCTTCATTGGGGCTTTGGTGCTCACTGAGTCTTCCCTTTAGTGTGTCCCTTATGGATCTGAGGAGTTGTAATCTGGATGGTTTCACTCTGACCCATGGGTACACTGGCTCTTGGATCTCCAAAGAGATGCAAATTTAGCCTCTGCCTGAGGCCACTCAACAGGAGCTACAAAGAGATCTGTAGATTCCTATTTTTATTTATTTTTTGGGGGGGTGTGGAGGTGCCCAGATGAAGCACAGCTGTGAAGCAATGCAAACTTTTGTGGGGCCTTCGGCCTTTTTTCGGATGTTCTGGGTCTCACTGACTCAGCTTCAGTTGTTAGGTAAATTTAGAATTCAAAGGACCAGGCCATTCATATAGAAAAGGCTCTGGGCTCAGCTTGGATGGGGTGGAGTCTCAGGGGGAACAAACAGCAATGGCTTCATGGGGCAGGATCTCAGGGCAGAGTGAACAGTAATGACTTCCCATCAGCCCTGCCCTAAGAGGCCCCTGGGTTTCAGTGTCCTGTGGTAATTGCTGCAAACACTTCTGAGAGAAAGCCACCCTCAAGATTTGCTCACTGCAAGACAGTCCACTTTCTCCCTAAATGAGTCTGGGGTCCTAGAACGTCGCCCAGAACTAAAGTTCAGAGCAGTCGGGAGCTTTTGTCTCCCTCCCAGTTGAGAAAGCCAGCTGTGTACTCAGTTTCCAGCCCTTTCTGTATATGCCTCCGTACACAGCTCAAGTGTGCTTTTCTCTTTCCTTCTAGTTGTAGAATTTCTACTCAGACATCCTTCCTGTGTTTTTTGATGATGTCTGTTTTGTCTTTTAGTTGTAGTTTTGAAATTGTTGTGTGAGGCAGAAGTTTAGGTGTTTACTTATGCTGCCATCTTGGTTTCTCTCTTTCTAGTACTTTTATTTTTCTTCTTAATGTTATGCATCAGCTAGGTATTTTGTAATTTGTAGGTAAAGGTAGCATTCCCACTGTCATACAGATTAGTAAATAAATTTATGAAAAATTAAGTGGTTTTGTTGAGGATCACTGTAGTAATGAGTGAATCTCTCTAGTGTTCACTATATCACACTGATTCTATCAAGCATGACTGCAATATTACAAAACTAGAAAGACACCAAAATGATCAGTTAACATGATGAATAGCAAAACTCCACTACTTCCACCATCATAACTACCACCATCTCTGTAGGAAAAATGTTTTGTGTCACCGAAACCAGTTTGGCTCAGTGGATAGAACGTCAGCCTAGGGACTAAAGGGTCCCGGGTTCGATTCTGGTCAAGGGCATGTACCATGGTTGTGGGCTTATCCCCAGTAGGGGGTGTGCAAGAGGCAGCTGATCAATGATTCTCTCTCATCGATGTTTCTAACTCTCTATCCCTCTCCCTTCCTCTCTGTAAAAAATCAATAAAATATATATAAACAACAACAACAACAAACGTTTTGTGTCTCTAATCCTGAAGTTTCTAAAGGTAACTAGACTCTGAAAAATTAGAAGTCCCAAAGGAACTAGAACTTTGACACACTTTAATTTTAACTCTTTTAATGTCACAGCTTATCTCAGTGCAAATATTTTTTTTTTAAGCAAATTTTAACAGTTCAAAATTATCTTTGTTATAGAATCAAAATTTACATTTTTGTAACCTTTTTTTTCTGAGAGAATGGCATGACATAAAGAAAAGATATTAGTGTTTTGAATTAGAGATCATGTAATTTGCAGTGGGGTATGCTATTGGTGGGCTTGTAACCAGGGCCTCAGGCATACATGAATCATGTCTTAGAGTTTCTCTTGGACCTTGCTCAGAAGAACTGGTTTGGGGACAAGAATCTGCCTCAGGGTCTGCAGTTGGGTACACAGACAGAGTGCAGCTTACCAGTTGTGTGGACAGTATATCTCTTTCCAAATTACTAGGTGGGTCCTTAGGCAGGCAGGAACTGGCCCTGGACCATGGCTGAGAAAGAATTAAATCAAGGCCCAGGGATGCTTCAGGATGAACAGTGGGACAAAAATCTACAACCTGTCTCTAGTGGCACACATGTCTCCCAAACAATCCCTAGGTGGGCAGGACTACTCATAGACATAGCTGAAAGGGGCTGGAGCTGAGTCACAGAGCCATTTTGGGATCTGCTGTCAGACCAAAGTTGGTAGGCAGAACTGCTCATGATCTGTGGCTGGAGGTACTGGAGTCTAATTTCAGGACCATCTTAAAATCTAAAGTTAGACTGAGTTTCATAGGGTTGCCTCCATGGGCTTTCAGATCACAATTGAGTGGGGCTGGCGCTTTGTCACAGAATCACTTCATGGTCCATAACATGGGCCAAAAACTGTGGGTATATTGCCCAAGGCATGATTAGGCATGACTCTTCCTGGGATCAGGGGCCTATGGTGCTAGTGGCAGGACCAAGACCAAATGGGGTTGCATCTGAATCCAGCAAGGGATAAAGCTATTTCCTGGGTGTGTAACTGGGACCATAGTCATCAACTCAGCCACTTGGGCATAGGCCTGCCTTCCCAAAAGGGCCTGCCTTGGACTTGGACTATACTGATTGTCAGTTTTATACCTGGATCCCAAAGCTCCCACAAAGGCACTTTTTTTTATCTGTAAATGGCTGATAAATTATTGTTGTTGAGGGGGAATATGATTGAGAGACCATCTATTCTACTATCTTGCTGACATTACTCTCTCTGGAGGAAACTTAACTGCAGATTAATAAATGAAAGAAGATAATCTGCAAAACTGTGTACTATATGGTTTTAACTGTATAACATTCTTGAAGTGGTAAAACTGTGAAGAAAGTAAAAATATCAGGTGTTAAATATTCCCATGGGTTAGGAGATCAAGAGGGATGGATAGCACATGTAATTTTAGGGCAGTTGAAACTAACCTGTTTGATACCAGAGTGGTGGACATATGCCATTATATATTTCCCCAAACCTATGGAATTTACAGCACAAGGACTGAACCTAACATGAACTCTGGATGATAATGTAGATTCATCATTGTAATAACTGTACTACTCTGGTGGGGATGACGATAGCAGAGGCTATCAATTTGTGTGGGCAGGGGTATATGAAAATTCTGTACTTTCATTTTAAGTTCATTCTGTGAATGTAAAGCTTCTCTAAAAGCAAAGTCTATAAAAATAATCTAATTCAAATGTTTATATGAAATATTTTTCTGTCTTTTCAAGATGTAAATACATTAAATTTTTGAATAATATAAATTTCCCATAATTGAATCACTCTTGTATTTTTTTTTTTTTTACGAAGCTCAATTAGATGTTGAAACAATGTTATACATTGGTGAATTCATATTATTTCTTTAGTTCCTGACCATTTTAATGAACAATAATTTTCAGAAGGTCAACTTTGTTTTCCTGGGCAAAAATCAAATTGTTGTCAATAAAAAGTATTACTCTTTAGTCTTAAGATTTGTATATGTTCTTTGTTTTTAATAAATAATTTTATTAGATAGAATCTTTAGAAAACATCTATAATAATAAAAGCATAGTTTTTTTTTAATTAGTCTTGACAGCCTTCCTTCCGGACAAAGCCGCAGCGGGTGGGGGCTGAGAGAGAGGGTTCCGGCCATGGCAGCGGGGGGGGGGGGGGGGGGGGGGGAGGGGGGGGGCCCAAGGCCCTTCCTTGCTTGAATTTTGTGCATCGAACCTCTAGTTACATAATAACAGCTATAATAGTGGGGAATTCTGCCCTTTAATGGTAATGTCTTCACACTTGTTATTATTTCACTTATTTTTTTTTTGTTTATTTAAAAAAATAAAATCTTTGATTATTGAATGTTAGAATAAGTTCAGTAGTGAAACTGTGTCCAGTGCCTATAGACGTTTGTTTGTTTGGTCAGTTTCAACTTGTAATTTTTTAAAATCTCTAATTGAAGATTAAAGTTATACTTTGCTACAAATATAGTTCACTTTACCACATTCATGACATCTACTTAGTGTATACATGGTATGTCACTTGAGGGATGCTGACTCAGCTGGCATGAGTAAGTGCCTCTTCCCTGAATCTCAGAGAGGAAGTCCAATTTTCTGTCCTCTTCCTAGGGAGGGCTCACTACTCTTGCAGCACGACATGTTTTTCTCAAGATACAGTGTTGGCCTGCAGAATGAAGGGTCTCAGGTTCGTTCCAGCCAAGGACACATGCCCAGGGTTGCAGGCTTGATCTGCAGTAGGGGTGTGCAGTAGGCAGCCGATAAATTATTCTCTCTCATCATTGATGTTTCTGTCTCTCTCTCCTGCTCCCTTCTTCTCCAAAATCAATGAAAACATATATATTTTTTTAAGAGAGAAAAAAACGATACAAACATTAAAAAAAAAAAAAAAAAAAGGCAGTAACACTTACGAAAATACAAAAGTCAGGTAGGATAGTAACCTGAAGTTACTACAACCATAAGGAGGAATAGTGGTAAATGGTAGCAATTACAGGCTAGACTAGAAATTGATTGGTTGCTAAAGAACACTTGTGGCCAAAACTGGTTTGGCTCAGTGGATAGAGCATCGGTCTGTGGACTGAAAGGTCCCAGGTTTGATTCCGGCCAAGGGCATGTACATTGGTTGCGGACACATCCCCAGTAAGAGGCAGTTGATTGACTTTTCTCTCTCATCAATGTTTCTAGCTCTCTATCCCTTTCCCTTTCTCTCTGTAAAAAAAAAAAAAAAAAATCAATAAAATATATTTAAAAAAAGAACACTTGTGTTGAAACTAACATATTTATCATTCTAAAATCTGTTTTCCCTTACTTTATTCTCACACTCCATAATCTTAGTGTTGGGGCACTGAATAATTGTTTGTTTTTATTGGCTTTGCTGCATATAGTCATATTTCAAATGCTATATTTTGATAAGCAGTATATTTGAGTAAGCTTAATCATGTCCTCTATTTTATTTTCATTTTACTTTTAACATTAATGGTTTTTTAATTTTGGTAAAATATTCATAACATTACATTTACCATTTTAACTATTTAGTGGAATTAGATACATTCACATTATTATGTAATCATCACCGCCATCCATCTCCAGAACATTCTCATTATTATTAATAGAAACTCCATCCTCATTAAACAATAACTACCCAGTATTCTCTTTACCAGCCCCTGGAACCCATCGTCCTAATTTGTGTATCTTGGATTTATTACTCTAAGACTTCATATAAATGGAAATATGCTTTATTTGTTCTTTTTGTGTCTTTTATTTTACCTACCATAATATCTCCAAAGTTTATCCATTTTGTAGCCTATGCCATAATTTCCTTCCTCTTTAAGGCTGAGTATATACCACTGTATTGACTTTATTTTCTGTATTCTTAATACTCTGACATTTTGGGCCTTGATTTTAGAAAGTCTGCCTCTTCCAGAATGAGCTAATTCCCAAATATAGCAAATGACTCCCCTGTGAGTGCATGTTTGATATTCAAACCACCAATCCAGAGGCCACATCCTCTTCAACCATCTCCTTTATCAAACTCACACACACCAAGTCAATATTACCCCTACTCTAAATCACCCCAGAGTTGGGTGCTGGACAACTAGGGCCCAGCATTATAGCCCAGAGCTCCCCGTCTCTGCCTAATTATCAATCCTAAGCTTACTCAGAGTTCCAACCTTCCCTGCACAGCCCTGTCTGGCATGTTGGGGATGAAGATTTGTGCATCTTTGCAATATCAGACATGACCAAACTTTCTCCAAAGTGAGATACCCTCTTGCACTCTAAGCAGCAGATAGAAGGATTTCTTTTGAGACACAGGAGTCAACTCCCATCCCACAAATTCATTCCCATGTCCCACGAGGCATCCTTTTGGTCACAGCTCATGAACTCTATTTTATCCATAATAAAATCCTAATATGCAAATTATCCCCTCAACCAGGAGTTTGCATAAATTCCATGGACTGGGTCTCTAGTTGCATAATAAAAGCAGTGACTTAATTGTGGTTGCAATTCTTGTAAGGCTTGTATTTACAATAAAAGTACATTTTATTTCTAACTTCTCTCCCCTTTGTTAAAGCACTTTTTTTTCTTTAATAAGATGAAAGTAAAAATATGGGGCAGTAGGCTCTTCAAAAACTGCCACATGGAGGCACCAAGCCTTTGAGTGGTCATTAGAGTGATCCTATAGCAGACCCTTCCCCAGCTCTGTAAAATCTGAAAGTGTTGAATGAAAAGAAACTCTTAGAGACAGGTCTTGAGGGTTAAGGTTATTGTAGGTGAGGATAAATCACTTCTGTTTATGCACATTATCTCAGCTCCCAAATTTTAAGGTCAACAATGAATCAGAAGTGACAATGTCCCATAAACGGATGCCACACCTGAATAGCCGGCACACATATAATATTGCCTATGTACTTCATATTGCTTTAAGGACAGTAAGCATGTTTATCATCTCAACCAAATTGTTATTTACCTGCATATGAAGGAGAGTTTGTTAACTCCTAGACCATTCTATTTATTCCTTTCAGCCTTAGTCCATTCTATCTAATAAAAGAATAATATGCAAATTGATCATCACTCTAACTCACAAGATAGCCATGTGGACTCAAGATGGCTGCCACAAGATGGCCAGCAGGGGAGGGCAGATGTGGGCAATCAGGCCTGCAAGTGAGGGCAGTTGGGGGTGATCAATCATGCAGGGGAGGGCAGTTAGAGGTGACCAAGCTGGCAGAGGAGGGAAGTTGGGGGCGACTGGGCCTGCAGGGAAGGGCAATTAGGGTGGGGAATCCAGGCCTGCAGGTGAGTGCAATTAGGGGTGACCATGCCTACAGGGGAGGAAAGCGAAGGGCAAATAGGCCGGCAGAGAAGGGCAGTTGGGGAGGATCAGGCCTGCAGGGGAAAACAGTTGGGGGCAACCTGGCCTGCAGAGGAGGGTAGTTGGGGGAACCAGGCCTTCAGGAGAGGCCAATTAGGGGAGAGGCAGTTGAGGGCAATCAGGCAGGCAGGCAAGCAGTTGGGAGCCAGCAGTCCTAGATTGTGAGAGGGATGTCCAACTGGTCCTAAGGGAGATGGGGCCTAAACAGGCAGTTGGACATCCATCAAGGGGTCCCAGATTGGAGAGGTGCAGGCTGGACTGAGGTACACCCCCTTTGCACAAATTTTGTGCACCAAACCTCTAGTCCTATGTAATAAAAGCCTAATATGCAAATTTCCCCCTCAAATGACCATTAGACTGGGTGTTCTACCAGGAGACTGGGAGTTTGACCACTTGCTATGACATGTGCTGACCACCGGGGGTGGCAACCAACCGCCCTAGGTGCTTGGGTTGGGGCTGTGACCTCTCTTTGGCTACCTGGGGGCAGGTGCAATGGAACAGAGGTACAGTGAGAATATGGGGTGTCCACCAAGCTAACTTTCACTCCCCCTGCTACCCTCCCCCAGGACACCAGGGCTCATGTGCCAAGGAAGCCCTCAAGATTAGGTGCTGGGTACCAATGAGGATCCCATCCCGAACCCATGTGGCCTCTTCTGGGTGAGCCGGGCCACAGCTGCAGGGACTGCTAGAGCTCATCAGGTGCCCTGTGGGTTTGTGCAGGAGCTGGTCTCTGAGGCCATCCAGAGAGAGAGTGCTGCTTGCCCAGCTTCTGTGTGGCACTGCAGAGTGGCCCAAAGGCCTACGCTGCACCTCTGCCCATGGCATCTGCTGCCTTCACTGCATTTCCATGTGGGGACTTGGGCCCTGATACTCAGGTGGAGGGAACCACATAGGGGCCTGGGAGCCCAGGTACTGCCCAGGGCCCAGAAATCAGCTGGGACTGCCCTTCCATGCTATACACTCATGCTTTAATCACCAGCCAGTCCTAGGGACTGCACCCATGCACAAATTTTGTGTACTGGCACTTTAGTTCTATAATAAAATAGAATCCTCCTAATAAGGTTCTGACAATGTTTACAAACAAGTTCTACAAAGTAGAAGCACAAGTGCAATTTTGAATAATGGAACCACCTGGGGCCAGAAATCCCAGAAATTAGTGCAGTCAGGAAGGTTAGGCTTCTGATTTTCCTAACCAGGAAATAGACATGTCAATAAATTCTTACCAAACCAATAAATAAGGAAATAAAAGTTCATTCTTCTTTGTATCAAATTAGGATACATTTATTTTATTTTAGTTAGCATTTTGATATGATAATTGTAACTAAAAAATAAATAACACACCAGGCAGAGGAATTATTTAAGAAAAGCAATTATTTTCTTAAATAGCCAAATATTTTTGGAATCTCTGCTAGTTGTACCCACAACAAATTTAACAAAGACCATGTTTAATAAAAATCCCTTTGGTTTGTCCCAGGTTACTTTTCAAGATCTAGTACTTTACTCCCCTATTATTTCCTCTTCACCATGTTTTCCCTCATTTTAAATTCTCCATTGAGACTTCTTACCAAGTCAATTTTCCCCAAACTCTCATTTTAAGTTAAAAACACACATACACAGTATATTCAATAACCCTAGAACAAATATAATTTATAAAAATAATAATTTGCAGTGCCAGCTCTTTGGGGGGAATTTTCCCCTCCTCTGTGAATGTGTCTAATGAGAGATGTGTTATCAGGAGGGGAAATAGACCATTTGGGTTCCCAGATTGCTTGCCTTTGGCCTATTTAGAATTATTATTTTTTTAAAGTTGCAATTCGTATTAGCCTGAAGAAATGAATGAAAATTGGCAATGAATGGAAAAGTTAATAGATGTTAGTAGTGTAATTAGCAAAGGTCTGATCTTGCAAAAGTGGTTTTACAACAGCAGTCTTTGGAGGACTTGCAAATCTCCAGTCTGTCTGACTGAAACTCCACAATACATGGAAGGAAGGGGTTCAATGAAGAAAAAACAAATTGCTCTCCTCCACCACCCCACAAGGAAATGATAAAAATTCCGAGTCTCATTCAGCCTCACAGACTTAGTCCATCTTTTCCCCACACAAGTGAGAACAGAATACAATAGAAGTTTAAATGGTCTGTGGGAGCAGATATAATGTAATTGACATGATATTTTTATCTCAGTACAAAAATCTACTTGTTGTGAGAAAAGAAGCATATAAATATGTGGCAGGAAAAGAATGATCCCTTTACATGAAAAAGTAGCAACATTTCCTTTTGTGAATTTTTTCTACTTTTTGCCCTTATGGTATCCCTTTACTGGGGTTAATCTTTTGTCTGACTGGAACAGAAAACACCTGAGTTTTCAGTAAAAAGTACTGGCAAGAAGTCTAGAATAAAAGATACAGAGGACTGGAAATAAATAGTGTAATTAATGTTTGTTCTGAGATAAGTTTGCACATAAAACATTACATTTTGAAAATATATTTAAAACTAACAACACTCAGTGTTGGTAACACTACTAAGAAATGACACCTCTCATACATTCTCGTGGGCAGGTACATTATTAAAATGTTCATGTAGGGCCATCTGGTAGATTACAGATATAACACATTAAACATAAAATGGTGTTTGACTCTTATTATAGCACACAATTATCTATCATAAAGAAGTAAATATGGCTAAAATAGTTTATGTAAAATATGAGGATATTCTCACTAACACTTTCTAGAATTTTTTAAAAAAATAAGGAATCAAATGAAATAACTAGTGATGTAAGGGACAACCTGAACAAATTATGATGCATTGATACAGTGGAATATTATGCACTATTTTTAGTAAAGAGTTTACATTCAAGAAAAATTATGCAAAAATAATACTATAGAGGAAGAAAGTTTTTCTAGTTAAGTCACAAAATCATTTTGACTACATTAAAATTAAAAAAAATATTGCCTGCAGAAGTGGAAATGTGCAACATCAACATATATAAAAACAAAATCAATATCTCACAGTAAAATGGGAAATGTTCAGTCAAATTTTGATAAAGACATGAAAGTTGTCAGTAAGGTTCTCAACCTTATGAGTCTAAAACTCTAGTAAAAATAACAATGAAGCCAAAACCGGTTTGGCTCAGTGGAAAGAGTGTTGGCCTGCGGACTGAAGGGTCTCAGGTTTGATTCTGGTCAAGGGTATGTACCTTGGTTGTGGGCACATTGCCAGTGGGGGTGTGCAGGAGGTAGCTGATGGATGATTCTCTCTAATCGATGTTTCCAACTCTCTATCCCTCTATCTTCCTCTCTGTAAAAAATCAATAAAATATATTTAAAAAAATAACAATGAAGTGCCACTCTTTCACCTATTATATTGGTAGGAAATTAAAAAAAAAATGGCAGTGTACAAATCTGGTTAGGGTGCAAAAATGAAATGCAAAAATGGCTTCATTTAATTTTCCAAGATGCAGAAAACAGTAACATATATAAGGTAAGAGCTGTAAAAAATAAAATGTATCTATAATTTCACCCTACAATTTCATTTCTAGGTACTTATCTTGCAAAAATACCAGCACATATGTCAAGATTTGAAAGAATATCTGCCACAATATTGTCAGAAAAGCTTATAGGTCAAAAGTAAGCTAACAGTATACACAAATAAATTGTAGTACCCTTTCAATGTGATACAATGTGGCCATCTGAAAGAATAGAGAAGTTCTGTGTTGCTGATATTTGACCTTTTGCCAGTCTTTAAATAAATAAATTACTAATGAAAAAAAGTGTTCAAACTTTGTCTGTGATATATTTTCATTTGTGTAAAGACCTGGAAAGATACATTAAAAAAAGCTTACAATGGGAAAATAATGAATTCTTCATTTTACAGAATTTTGTTTAATTTTTTTCTACCATGGTCATGAAAGTGTTTTCCAACTTAAAGTTCTAAAGTATAATTATTAACATATAATCCTTTTTCTTAAAATACATTTTTATTGTAAATTTTATTTTATCATATATAATATTAAATTTTGTTACACATTGTATTCTTTGTTAAGTACCAAAAATTAAAACAGATTGTACAAATATTGATAATTATTAACATATCAGGTAAATTTATGGTGAATTATTTTTTGTGGGCTTTGATTTATATTCTAGGTTTCTTTAATTTTATAATCAAATAAACATTTATTTGTAAAGAAGCTATTAACAGATGCTTACATGATTGATTATGGCTTTTCAGTATATTAATTCAAAACTTTTATTTCAGGAAATTTTTCTTAAATTATATATTTAAATGTTTCTTCTGTTCCAATAATCTGGATTATTTTCAACCTTCATTTATGTATATATTCCTTTATTTTGCTTCTCCTCTATAACCATCATTTTTTCTAAGACTTTTCAGCTCTTATTGAATTCCTATTTAATTATGGTTATCTTAATTATTTCTCCATGTATCTTACTATATTTACATAATATTGTTTTATATTTTTCCTATTTTTAAAATATGTTTCTATTGACGTGAGAAAGAGAGAGGAAGAGTGCAAGATAGAGAGATAGAAATATTGATGAGACACATTGAATGGCTGCCTCCTGCATGTCTCCTACTTTGGATTGAGCCCACAATCTGGGCATGTGCCCTGACCAGGAATCGAACTGGGGACCTCTTGGTTCATGGATTGTCATTCAACCACTGAACCACACTAGCTGGGCTTGTTTTTTACCTATTTTTAATTTTTTTCTTTAGTATTTTTATCTTTTTTGGGGAATTCTGGAAGACCTCTTTTTTCTTTTCTTTTCTTTTCTTTTCTTTTCTTTTCTTTTTTTTCTTTTCTTTTCTTTTCTTTTCTTTTCTTTTCTTTTCTTTTCTTTTCTTTTCTTTTCTTTTCTTTTTTGTTTCTATTCCCCCCCACCCCCCCTGAATTTTTGTATTTCAACTTTGCAATCTTCCTTAGAAGAGGTAACTGCTTATTTTTCAAAATTGGTTAATTTATTGTTCATATTTTTATAAGCATAGTTGTAATATTTTGATGATGAGTACTGTGATCTGTTAGAAAGTTATGCAACTCCTTTTCTTTTCTTTTATAATTGTGGTAATTTTGTATCCATGATTTGCTGGTGCTGTTTTAAAAGCCTATTGTTAAAATAGCTGGGTTTTCCTGGACCACATATTTATAAGAGGTTCCCTTGAACAGAGAGTATCCCAGGTGGTTGGTTTTAATAATACAAGTCTAACTTCTTCAACTATATCTCTGGAAGCCAACTTTCCTTGTTTTTATAAACCAAATCTAGTCGAGGACTTTTGCTGCCAGCAGTTCACTTCTGTTTTGTTTCTACTATTAAAAAAAATGATACACATATTTACACTTTGGTCATGCCCCTGGTCTTCACAAAGTATACACATGCTAAATGTCTGTGTTCATAATGGTATCCTGCTTAACATTTATAACTTTATTCAAATAAGGCTGCTAAACCTAAAAACATTTATGTAACTTCTATTTAAAGTAACCTTCTCTTATGATAAACTAGAAGCCCAGTGCATGAAATTTATGCATGGGGTTGGTGGGGGAGAGGGGAAGAGGAGGTTTCCCTCAGTCCAGCCCCTATCCTCTCCAATGTGGAACCCCTCGAGGGATGTCCGACTACCTGTTTAGGTCCAATCCACCTAAACGGGCAGTTGGACATCCCTCTCACAATCCAGGACTGCTGGCTCACAACTGCTTGCCTACCTGCCTGCCTGATTGCCCCTAACCTCTTCTGCCTGCCAGCCTGATCAGTGCCTCAGTGCTCTCCTGCCAGCCTGGTTTTAACTGCCCTCCCCTGGAGGCCTGGGTCCCCGCAACTGCCCTTTTTTGCAGACTTAGTCATTCCCAACTGCCCTCCCCTGCTGGCCTGATCGCTCACAACTGCCTTCCCCTACCGGACATCTTGTGATGACCATTTGGTGTCCACATGGGGTGGCCATCTTTGACCACATGAGGGTGGCTATATTGTGTGTTGGAGTGGTGGTCAATTTGCATTTTACTCTTTTATTAGATAGGATATTGATACTTGTAAATGATTTATTTTTCCCAAACCACTATAAGTTATCCATTTTCAATAGGAAAACAAAAAGGTTCATAAAGAATGTAGAAAAATCACATTTTATCTGCACAAATGAATTTATGATGATAATGTCCAGAGGGTTTCATATGTAACCAGTGGTCTTACTTTGAAGTTTATTTCAAAAAATTATTCTTAACTTTTTCTAATGGTTGGAATTATTATTAAAATAAATATACACCTTCTCAAAATTATTCTCCTTACAGATAGTTTTATGGGGGCTTTTATGTTCAAATTAGAGGCCCAGTGCATAAAATTAGTGCGGGGGGGGGGTTCCTCAGCCCAGCCTGCCCCCTCTCCAATCTGGGACCCCTCAGGGGATGTCTGACTGCCAGTTTGTGCCCATGCTTTTATTAAATGACAGCTCCATTATTGTTTCTTTCTTTTCATACTTAAACCCATTGGAATTAGTAGGTATTCAAAATGTGTAAACATTTTGGGGGGACACCCTGTATATCTCTAGACAGTGGTGAAAGAAACCAATAGGAGGTGTGGAACCCCAAGACAGGAAAACTCACTCACTCCCCACATGTCTCCCTACTTCATTTTCCACCTTCACGAGCTGTGGGAGAATCAATGTTTTCTCTCATTAAGTCGGAAAAGCACATCCTGTCACCTGCTGCCTAGCAGGAGTGCACTAGACCCCAAGGGAGCGAGGCTCAGTCAGGGAACCAGCACCCCGTGTGCAAAATCATCGTCTTCAGTTACTCTGACTCTCCCGCCATTTTACTTGCCTTCTCTGGGTTCCTGATCTTGAACTCTGACCAAAGACACCTCAGCGAGGGCCGCCCGCACCCACCAGGTGTGTCTGTCCGCACCTGCTCCTGCCTCAGCACCTACATTAGCCCCACGGAGGCAATCTTGTCACTGCACTGGCCTCCGCAGGAACAGGGCTTCATCACTCTGCCCTCTCGCTGTCATCTCACAGCCACCCACCATGAGCACCCAGACATGCTCCAAAGGACAGAAATGAGGAGGAATGTGCACACCTCGTGGTCTGGGACTGTTGCGTGTGCTCAGGGGTGACAGTGCATTGGGGGACATTTGCATGCAAGGGGTGGGGGAGAATGCTGCACTGGAGGCCCGTGCCTGCGCAGATCCACAAACCCATGCAGCCCGGCCAGGAGGATGTCAATCTGGCCCCCACCTTGGCTGTCTCTGTCATCATGCACCTTCTGGGCCAGGAGGCAGGATTGGCGCAGCCTCTCCTTGGTTCTGAAGGCCCACAGGCCTTGCTTCAGTTTGGCCTGCAGGGCCAGGTTTGTGGTGGAGGGACCTCTCTGCATGCCTGGAAACCCCTGGCCAGGGCCTTGTCAGAGAAGCCTCTCTGCCGGGCCCCACCCCCATCCCCAACACTGCAAGTCCCCGCCCACCCACTGTCTGCTGATCAATTGTTACTGTGATGACATCCTGACCATTTGCATATTACCCTATTGTTAGTATAGATATGCATATAAAACTCAACTCCAATACTTTACTGTCATATATTATATAAAATTATACAGAAAATAAATTATTTCATACTTACTGAATAAGATTCTTCATAATAATACACTATTCAGTCTTCTAGTAAAATGAATAGATTTTAGTTGCTTAAAGGATTTATTCAACTTCTAAAAGTTCTTGGCTTTCTCCCAGGAAGTAGTTTACACAGTGACACTTTAAGGTAATAAAGTGATATGGAGAGATACTTATATTCCTACAGGCATGTACATCTGCTAAAAGACTAGCTAGCAATTGCCTTCAAGTCTCAGCAACTTCTTCTGAATCTTCAACAGTGAAATTTTCATCATTGTAGGGCAGACTTGCTTTTCGGTATAGTCAACTAAAAATTGTCCAGTAGCATTGTATTATTTTCAAAACTCACAGAAAATGTTCTGGGAAGCTAAGAATAAATATATCTTATACCAAATCACACATAGTAATTTTCTGACATTGAAAATGCAAATTAAGAAAACAGATATTTTAGCCGAAACCAGTTTGGCTCAGTGGATAGAGCGTCAGCCTGTGGCCTGAAAGGTCCATCTCTATTCCTCTCTCTTCCTCTCTGTAAAATATCATATATATATAAAATTGATATTTTACAGTAGGGGTGTCGATCTCAATCAGAGAAGGAGCCAAAATCTAAAATCCAGCCTAAATCGCTGGCCGAATGGTTTACTGAACAGTCATAAACTGACAATGTCATAAACTGACAGCGGAGTGCAGTGATGACAGCGCGGTGCGGGCCACATTGCAAGGCCTGGCGGGCTGGATTTGGCCCGCGGGCCTTGTGTTTGACACATGTGTTTTACAGAGAGGAAGGGAGAGAGATAGAGAGCTAGAAACGTCGATGAGAGAGAAACATCGACCAGCTGCCTCTTGCACACCCCCGACCGGGATGTGCCCGCAACCAATGTACATGCCCTTGACCAGAATCGAACCTGGGACCTTTCAGTCCGCAAACCGACGCTCTACCACTAAGCCAAACCGGTTTTGGCTCAATAAAATATATTTAAAAAGCAGATATTTTACAATATAGAAAATAAAAGATAATTCATTGTATTTAAATATATTTTTGAAACATGATACAATATTTTAAATTGAAGCCAATATTTTAAAAAATGAAACAAAGACTTACTTTTCTCTTGTCTAATAATGAATTTTAATGTCTTATGGCCACATAAACTATAATCAGTCACAACTGATATATAAGCTAACTGAATATTATGAAGGCTGTATTCATGTTTAAATTTAACTCTCTTTTATCTTTATTATATTAAGAAGTTATGTCTTTTCTCTTTTTGACAGGTAAGCTATACATATTCACTCCTACTTCTGAGATCTTATTTCTTCCAATATTAACTGTTTTTTTAAAGATAACTTTAACCTGTTTCTCTCTAGTAGGCCTTGTCTCTCTATATTTAAGCATGTAGACTCATTCTCTATCTTGAAGTAACTTTCACTTGATTCATGACCCTGAATAGCTATTGCCCTAATCTCTACAGGGGTTATAGACGGGTAGAGGAGAAAATGATTATTCTGAGTTTGTATACTGTATTAAATATTGCAGTTATTATATTAAGAATAATTAAAACCTTTAAGATAGGGATGACTAGGTGCTAAAAGTGGAAGATATTATGTGACAAGTTTTGGATCTCCAACAAATCATCCTTCCCATAATACACAGAATAAATTTAGAGGTAGGGAGAGTGGATGGTTGGAGTCAGATTTGGAAACTAAAATTGCCAGATTTAGTGATGGATTGGATATGGTAGGATTCTTCAGTTTCTGGCTTAAGGAACTGGATATATGGTGTATCTGTCCCTGAAATTGGAAATTTATGTTTGTTGTTTTGTTTTGTTTTTTGAGGAAAGATTCTAGAAGACACTATGAATTAAAAGTAGTGTGGATACATGTAGGTAGAGCTGTTGAGTAAGTAGCTGGATTTATAGGCTTGAAGCCAAAAGTAAATTCTGGGATAGAGATAAACATTTGGAATTCATTAATTATAGTTAATCAATTAACTATAGACATGAATACATTTGCATTAATAGATTGAAAGTGACATGAGAATAGGGCTTAAGATCAAGCATAAAATAATTACACAGTGTATGGTCAATTCAGGAAGCTCTGAATTGTATGTGTAATTGTATGTGTATAGAGTTAAGAAAATGGAAATGTTATTGTAAATCAAGCCAAGGGAAGATACTTTTCTATGGAAAATATTAACAACAGTGCCAATCTGGCTTATAGTCAAACAAAAATTTTAAAATTTCCATTTAATTTTTAATGTGTTTTTATTGTTGTTAGTATTACAAATAACTCCCATTCCCCCCCTTTCCTCCTTTTCCCAGCCTCTCCCTCTTCCCCAAGGACTTTACTACCCTATTGCCATGTCCATTGGCTATGTATGTAAGTATATAAATTCTTTGGTTTATCTCTTTTTATCCTCCAAACCCACATCTAGGTATGTCATTCTGTTTCATATCTCTCCACTTCAGGTCTTATTTTGTTGGTAAACTCATTCTGTTCATTGGATCCTACAAATAGTGAGGTATATGACATTTGTTTTTCTCAGTTTGGCTTATTTCACTTAGCATAATATTTTCCAGGTCCATCCATGCTCTCCCAAAGGGTAAGAGATTCCTCTTTCTCATAGCTACATAGTATTCTATAGTGTAAATGTCCTACAACTTTTTAATCCATTCATCTACTGATGGGCACTTGAGCTGTTTTCAAATCTTAGCTATCTACCTAATAAAAGAGTAACATGCCAATTGACTGTACCTTTGTGATGCTCACCAGCCAATCAAAAGTGAGTATGCAAATTAACCTAACAAAGATGGCAGGTTAATTTTCTTGCACAGGCACCAAGCAGCCAGGGGTGTTCCACACCACCCCAGTCACTCCAGGCCTCTGGGCAGCTTGGGAAGGTGGAAAGGTGGCTCTGGGCTGGAGCAGAAAGGCAGCTCCGGCCAGAGTGAAGGTGGTGAGAACAGCCATGTGAAGGAAGGCACATTCTTGCATGAATCACCATGGATAGGGCCTCTAGTTATAAATAACACTGCTATGAACATAGGGGTGCATATATAATTTTGGATTGGTGTTTGGGGGTTTTAGGATATATTCCCAGGATTGGGATTGCTGGGTCAAACAAAAGTTCCAATTTTATTTTTTTTGAGGAAACTCAATACTGTTATCCATAATGGCTGCACCAATCTGTATTATGACCAACAGTGGACTAATATTCCCTTTTCTCCATGTCCTCACCAGCACTAGTCATTTGTTGATTTGTTAATGATAGCCATTCTAATAGGTGTGAGGTGATATATCATAGTGGTTTTAATTTGCATTTCTCTGATGATTAGTGATGTTGAGCATTTTTCATATATCTCTTGGACATTTGTATGTCCTCTTTGGAGAAATGTCTATTCAGGTCTTCTGCCCTAAAAAAAAAAAAAAAAAAAGGATTTTTTTCCTTCTTTTTGTTGAGTTATATGAGTATTTTACCGGCGTATAAGACGACTTTTGAAACGAAAAAAAGTCAACTGAAAATAGGGGGCAAAAGACCAAAATTGCACAAAAATTACCTGCAGATCTTGACGGCAAAGTAAGTCTTTTCTTTGAAGTGGGGGGTAGTCTTATACAGCGAATATAGGCATAAACCTATGTTTTAACTGTAAAATTAGGGGATCGTCTTATACGCCGGAAAATACGGTATATGTTTTGGATATTAACCTTATAAGATGTATTATTGGCAAATATGTTCTGCCATTCAGTGGGTTTCCTTTTCAATTTGATGGTAGTTTCTTTTACTATGCATGAGCTTTTTATTTTTATGTAGTCCCATTTGTTTATTTTCTCCTCAGTTTCCTTTGGTCTAGTACAGTGATTGGCAAACTGTACTAGAGGCACATGCGGCTCTTTGGCCTCCTGAGTGTTCTAATGCCACTTCTTCAAAATAGACTCGCCCAGGCAGAAAACTGACTTCTACGCATGGGCCACAAAGTTTCAATCCACTGTATGTGTGTGCCTGCACATGTTATTTTGTGGAAGAGCCACACTCAAGGGGCCAAAGAGCCGCATGTGGCTCGTGAGCTGCAGTTTGCTGTCCACTGGTCTAGGAGATGTATCTATAAGCTATTGCTGCATAAGATGTCTAAGATTTTACTCCCTATGTTTTCTTGTAAGATTTTTATGTTTTTATGTCCTATATTTAAGTTTTTAATTCACCTTGAGTTTATTCTTGTGTATGGTATAATTTGGTGGTCTAATTTCATCTTTTTGCAAGTGTCTGTCCAGTTTTCTCAGCACCATTTGTTGAAGAAACTGTCTTTACTCCATTATATGTTCTTGCTGATTTGTCAACTATTAATTGACTGCAATGGTGTGTGTCAATTTCCTGGGCCTCTATTCTCATCCATTGGTCTGTATGCCTGTTTTTGTGCCAGTTACCAGGCCATTTTGGTTATTAATGACTTTGTAGTATAATTCAATATCCTGTATTGTTATCCCTTCCAACTCATTCTTCTTTATCCAAATTGCTGCAGCTATTCAGAGTCTTTTATGGTTCCATATAAATTGTTGAAGTATTTATTCTAACTCTTTGAAGTATGCCATTGGTATTTTAATAGGGTTTACGCTGAATCTGTAGATTGCCTTGGGTAGTATAGACATTCTAATGATGTTAATTTTTTCAATCCATGAACATGAAATCTATACACTTTAATTTTTGGTATCTTTATTACTTTTTCCAATATCCTATAGTTCTCCAAGTATAGGTCTTCTACTAGTATCTCCTTGGTTAAGTTTATTCCTAGGTATCTTTTTTTTTATTTTTTATTGCAATAGCAACTACAGGGTTTCCTGAATTTCAGGGTTCACTGAATTTCAGGGTTCACTGAATTTCAAAAAACAATGAAGTTGTGCATTAAACT